>NC_134410.1:23924777-24540402 GCF_038048845.1 Mixophyes fleayi
CTCCCTATACATATGCATGACAGTCCCCCCTCTCCCTCCCTATAGATATGCAGGGTAGTTCCCCCCCCCTCCCTATAGATATGCAGGGCAGTCCCCCCCTCCCTATAGATATGCAGGGCAGTTCCCCCCCTCCCTATAGATATGCAGAGCAGTTCCCCCCCCTCCCTATAGATATGCAGAGCAGTTCCCCCCCTCCCTATAGATATGCAGGGCAGTTCCCCCCCCCCCCTCCCTATAGATATGCAGGGCAGTTCCCCCCCCCTCCCTATAGATATGCAGGGCAGTTCCCCCCCCTCCCTATAGATATGCAGGGCAGTTCCCCCCCCCCCTCCCTATAGATATGCAGGGCAGTTTCCCCCCCCTCCCTATAGATATGCAGGGCAGTCCCCCCCCCTCCCTATAGATATGCAGGGCAGTTCCCCCCCTCCCTATAGATATGCAGAGCAGTTCGCCCCCCTCCCTATAGATAGGCAGGGCAGTTCCCCCCCCTCCCTATAGATAGGCAGGGCAGTTCCCCCCCCCCCTCCCTATAGATATGCAGGGCAGTTCCCCCCCCCTCCCTATAGATATGCAGGGCAGTTCCCCCCCCCTCCCTATAGATATGCAGGGCAGTTCCCCCCCTCCCTATAGATATGCAGGGCAGTTCCCCCCCCTCCCTATAGATATGCAGGGCAGTTCCCCCCCCTCCCTATAGATATGCAGGGCAGTTCCCCCCCCTCCCTATAGATATGCAGGGCAGTTCCCTCCCCTCCCTATAGATATGCAGGGCAGTTCCCCCCCCTCCCTATAGATATGCAGGGCAGTTCCCCCCCCTCCCTATAGATATGCAGGGCAGTTCCCCCCCCTCCCTATAGATATGCAGGGCAGTTCCCTCCCCTCCCTATAGATATGCAGGGCAGTTCCCTCCCCTCCCTATAGATATGCAGGGCAGTTCCCCCCCTCCCTATAGATATGCAGGGCAGTTCCCCCCCCCTCCCTATAGATATGCAGGGCAGTTCCCCCCTTCAATTACCTGTAGTTGTGCCAGCGTCGCTCCTCTTCTCAGATCAGCAGATAGGAAGTGAAGACGTCCTGCTTCCTGTCTGCTGCACAGCAACAGGCAGCCTGGCGATTGGCAGTGTGTTGCTAACCACTGACCACCATTGCTTTTGATTGTCGAGCCCTCCACCCCCCCGCGGCGACCCCCCCCTCCCCCACCCCGAAAAAAAAATGAATGAAGAAAAAAAAAAAAAAATACCCACAGGGCAGCGCCCCCCGGGACCCAGCGCCCCAGGCTGCAGCCTGGTCAGCCTAGTGGTTGATCAGGCCCTGGGTAAAACTTATCTCTCACTTCTCTGCTTCGACTAATCACACGGTGCGGACCTATAGCACTTCCATCAGTGCTCTTATGTTACGGGTCACCAAACCACAAATTACTTTATACACAAGTTTTGAACTGTTTAGAACTATAGACTCTAACAATAGATTTTTAGCCAAATAGAACTGAGACTTTTATCAAGGATATTGGATTTTATCTAGCATATCTTCAACTTTAATGGTCTGTACCCTGTATTTCCATTAGCATTACTATATCTGATATCATTTAGCACCCAATGCAGAGTTTCAACCATATACTGTGACTATCACTTATGTATGTTTTAATTCTGTTATTAAATAGAGTACATATATGATTATGTTGTGTGTGTGTGTGTGTGTGTGTGTGTGTGTGTGTGTGTGTATTTGTGCTTATATATGTATAATACAGTTTATATCTGCCTCATAGCCATATCATCATTTATTTCATCATTTAGTTATATAGCACCACTAATTCCGCAGCGCTGTACAGAGAACTCACTCACATCAGTCCCTACCCTAATGGAGCTTACAGTCTACATTCCCTAACATATACACAGACAGACAGACTAGGGTCAATTTGATAGGAGCCAATTAAACTACTAGTATGTTTTTGGAGTGGTGGGAGGAAACTGGAGCACCCGGAGGAAACCCACGTAAACACAGGGAGAGCATACAAACTCCACACAGATAAGGCCATGGTCGGAAATTGAACTCATGACCCCAGTGCTGTGAGGCAGAAGTGCTAACCACTTAGCCACCATGCCGCTCTGCAAAACCATATGCATGTGAAATCCTCTGGTCACCCAGTACAATTAACATTTGCTAGGTTAATGACCAGCTACACTCCTGTTTGTCACGCCTTATACTCAACACTAGATTCAGTTACAGCTACTCCTTTGTATATACTCTGATCACTTAGACAAGTTTCCTGTTATCATTTACTAATATCACAAGAGCTTTGGAATTCCTACATTAAAATCTTCTGTCTGAAAAAACATTTTCTTTTCTAGGTATTAGTTTCAGCAACGGGAAACGGTGGAGAATTATGCGCACCTTTACTCTAAAGACACTCAAAAGCTTTGGTTTTGGAAAGAAAGGCATTGAGGAGAGCATTCAAACAGAAGCACAGTACGTGGTGGAAGAATTTAGGAAGTTACAAGGTACAGAATACAATACACAAAAAGTGTACCTGGACACTTTCAGAATAGCATGCTTTATAGAAAACGGTATTATAAGGGGAAACATGTTTGATTTGTTTTGCTAGAAGAAAAATCCTATTATACATTGGTCTGCTTTTCCTTCAGAAACAAGCTCCGACACATTTTTCAAACTGTTGCATAATTAAAAGCTTAACAATTAATGACGGTGCTTAAATGAGATCACATAATATAAATAACGTATCAATATGTTCCAGGTCTTTCATTGGATCCAACCAAGAGGATAATGGATGCCATCTATAACGTTCTTTGTTCCATTATATTTGGAGAACGTTTCGATTATGAGGATGAGCAGTTCACCAGGCTTCTTAGAATCGTGAAGGAAATATTCCATATTGCATCCTCTCCATGGGGACAAGTAAATATTCTGATTGGAAGAATCACTATTTGCAGTGAACATACTGGTTGCAGAAAACACAAACACCAAGGATTAGGCTGATTTTATATAAAGCAGTGAACTTCAATGCAATACATAAAAAAAGGACAATTACTCTTAGAATATAACAATTGGCAGTGAGCGCAGAAAAACGATAAACTATTTGTCTTTACCATGTATATTTTGAATTGCATTCTCTATTGACCACAAACCACCCTGTATATAGGCTGGTCCTATATACAGCCTTTAATCATCATGCAGTACAGATAGAAACAAGATTATGCCTATGTATTTAGGAGTAAAATTTGCTCTGAGAATGAGCATCTTAAATTGGTCTGGTCCTAGATAAAGGCTTAAGTTGTAAAATACATCCGTATACTTTTGCAGGTGTTTTTTGAATTGCACATATCTTAAGAAATGTGCAACTATAGATACGTCTGGACTAAAACATGCGTCCATCATCATGTGCAGTCGATGTGCGATTATATATACTCACATATTATAGAGTGTTACTAGTCGAAATTAGATGCATCTCTAAGGGGCATGGTTTACTTACATCTCTATGACCCCACTGTACTGAACTTACAAGTGAATGTGCTTGACGTTTTTTCTCCACAAGTGACAGAAGTATAAGATTTGCTCAACTCATAATATGGGTGCAGTGTGACAAATATTATACAAGTCACACTTATGACTTGTGTTCAACTCTAAATCAGGCCCTTTATGATTGTAATTTTGCAGTGATCTTGGACACTTTGAATAACAGTGGGCTTAAGTCGACTTATCCATTATGTACGGGGCAAATTTTTGGGCTGGACTTATAACATGGTTATATGTTATCAATTCATCCCAATCATACACAGGGCCTGGAAATCTGAGATTACATGAGGGAAATAAAATTACAAAAAAAATATTGTGTAAAAAGTTACAGACAGCAGGCTAGTGTCCCCAATTACTATATTTAGCCTGAGAAAATATTTTATTGCCCCAGACTGTGAGATGTCGTTATTTGTAACAAAAGCAGAAGTACAAGGTTTCCTTGACAGTTGTGTGCATTCAAATTGCAAACAGCCCTAAGGGATAGAGGAGGCCCACATTCCCGGAATTCCAGGGGGTGGGGGAGACATCCTAATGACCCAAATCAATTTCTATATGAATTCCTATGTATTGTCTATACACACTCCTTTCACACCTGTATACATTTCAGTTATTACTAACCTCTTTGGATGTCCTAGGGCATGCCAAACATTTTTTGAGCTGTTTTTAAACAAATAATTGCTTTTGTTGAAAAATGGCATCAATGTAAAATTGAAGCACACAAGTTAGCATCCAATATTTTTTTTAATCTGTTTGTCAGGTCAGAGATGTACTTTAGACACATTGTGGTCCTTATCTGATAGCGCAGAAATACATTTTCAGTGCAGGCCCAATTTACAGTTGTAGAATTATTAAACTTTAATTGTACCAATCAATACACATTTTTCAGTCGGCTTCAATCTGATCCCTTTGGATGACAATTTTCCATTATTTGTATTAATGTTAGTTGTTTTGCTGTTTTTTTTAACAAATTTATCAAAAGCAATCAATGCATAAGAGTATCCTCTTATCTATCCCTCTCGTAGCCTAGTCAAGTTACTTTAATCTAGCTGTGGGTTGCTTCAGGATATCTTTTTAAAATGTACATCTTTGTTGGAACTAATTTAATTTATGAATTCTTTACATCAATAGTTAATTACCTTCTTTATGATTTTACAGCTCCACAACATTCTTCCAGCAATTATGAACAACATTCCAGGACCTCACCAGAAGACAATCACTTTCTCTGAAGAACTGAGTGACTATGTATTAGAGAGGGTGAAGGCCAGCCAAGAGACTCTGGATCCCAGCTCACCCAGACATTTTATTGATAGTTTCCTCATTAAAATAGATCAGGTAATTATTAGCAGAAAATAAATCCTGTTATGGAGCAATAATATATGTAAAGGGGGAAATATTTATGGTGCTCTATGATGTTGTTTATGTCTCAGTGATATCACTAATTTCAAGTAAATTAATAGTCTGCATTGTAATGAATATTGTTTCAGCCTATAAAATAGTTGCCATACATTTTAAGAGGTATTCTAAAAAATGTAAAAACCAAGTCAAAAGTAGCTAAACAATTCATATAATACAACAGATATACTAAGGATAAATACATAACTTAGAGAATAGAGATGTATGGAAACCCAAAAATTATATTTACAGCAATTCACATTGCCCAGTTTTAAAACTTCAATTCAAAATTCCACATTGCAAGGAATGTTTCTTAAATTGCACTCGCCACCCTTTTATCTAATTTTAATAACCTTGCCCGGCACAACATGGTGGAAATGCCACAGTCTAGACCCACAAAGTGATGGTGGAAAATTAGATACAGTTGCACAAATTTAAACTTTAGAAATGTGACCTGCATATCAGCAGTTTTGCATGTTGTATACCAGGATAGCTGGGTGATGTGATGCTGATGGTTCCCTGCAGAACTTCCTGTTGGTGCCTGGTGCCCAATGTGCAGAATAACATTACACAGCGCGGGATGCTGTTGTGCTCTGTGAGGAAGGAGGTGGAGCAGGAGAAGAGGAGTTGAGAATATATAGGACTTGTGGCATGCATGCCAAGGGTTGCTGACACCTGGTACAGTACATTTTTTACATAGCATACCTATGAGCAAGAGGAGTGTAATATAGGAGTTATCCAATGCTGATCCATAATTTTGGGGATAACTGACCGCACTTTTCAGTTACAATTACACTGGTAGCAATGAACACATTCAGACAATACACTAGAACATGTGCTGAAAAGATTTTCAATGGCCAGTTTTGATCATTCTGACCAGTAATCGGGCTTCTCTACAATACTCTACAGGGCAAATCAGGTATGCTTCTATCATGTTTTGTACATATCCTACCTCCCAATTTTACACTGTCTAAGCTTTGTCGCGTCGCATGCACCTCCCCTAAAACATCCCTTCAATGCCCCTTCATCAATAGTAAATACCCTCCCCAAAACAATATCCTGGAATAGGGACAAAAGTGCTGATCAGTGAGACGGCAGGATAGTCCCCTCAAATTAGGACTGTCTTGCCTATATCAGGACAGTTGGGAGGTATGCAGAATTGGCTGGCTATTCATACTCTTTTTCAAAGCAGTTCTGCTCCCATCAGTCAGGCAACAGTCTGTGCATATTAATGACTACTATGATTGAGATCACAATGAATTGTTTGTGCGTTTCTACACTTATGTAATGGCATCAAATCTGTTTTGTGCTGGTCAGTGTGTTGTGTTTAGGGTATTGTGAGTGTAAGGAAAATAAAAATAGGGAAAAGATAATTCAGACAGGCAATGCTGATGTGCTGTTTACATAGCTGTGTAGTATATGCCGTTTGCACACGAGTAAACAGCAGTCTCAAAGTACATATGCAAATGGTTTCCCCTCATGTCAAGTGACATTTGATGCTTATTAATTTTGCATATGGCAAATCTCTGAAATTTGAACAAATTTCAGAATTGTCCAAATTGATATGCCCTTCTCTACTTGCCTACCAATCTTTTTCTTTGGTAGGACATTCACATGGATGGTTGAACTGAAATGTGATATAAACAATGTTGTTCCTCCTTTTTGTTCGAAATGTTGGGGTGTTGGTAAGTAAGGTTTCATTACACAAGTTAATGAAAAGAAATTTGTGGATCTGTTATTTGAAAACCATTATGCAAATCATTCCAAAAACCAGAAGAACAACAATATATCATTGCTGCTAAATGCTAGGGATTTTCTGGGGAGAATGTAGGGGGCAGCTTTTAAATTTAATGTATTATAAGTTATGCTGTGATACTCAAAATTATTGAACAAAATTTATTCTAATAGCCTATTTTTGCTGCAAAGTGTTGTACCAAATCCCCTCACCTCCTGCTCCCACCGTGTTCACCTGTTCAATTTATTCCTCTCCACTGGCATATTCCCCTCATCCTTCAAACATGCTCGTTTCACCAGCTCTCAAAAATCCAATCTAGACTCCACCTCCCTGTCTAACTTGCGCCCAATCTCTCTCCTTCTCTTTGCCTCTAAAATACTTGAGCGACTTTTTTACAACCATCTCCATAGCTACCTCTCTGACAACTCCCTCTGTGATCCTCTTCAATCTGGCTTCCACCTCTTCCACTCCACAGGAACTTCCTTGACCAAATTCACTAATGAACTTCTGTTGGTTAAATCCAGAGGCCACTTCTCACTGCTTTTCCTCATGAACTTCTCTGTGGCCTTTGACACTGTGGATCACCCTCTCCTACTGCACACTCTTCACTCCACTGGCCTTTCTAACACTGTCATCTATTGGTACTCCTCTTTCCTCCCCAAAAGCTTTTTTCTTTTTTTTACCTCTGGTTCCTCCTTCCCCCCATTCATCCTTCCAATGTGAGTCCTTCAGGGTTCTCTCCTTGGCCCTCTGCTCTTTGCACACCTTCTCCTTGGGTGAACTCATCAGTTTCTTATGCCTCTAGTACCAATTCTATGCCGATGACACCCAACTCTACTTTTCTTGACCTGAGAACTCCCCTTTCCTCCTCCTCTGGGGTGTCCAGTTGTCTCTTCACCATCTCCTCCTGGAAGTTTCTATGTTTTCTCAAGCTTATAATGGCCAAAATTGAACTCATTGTCTTCCCTCCCTCAATAGTCTTCTCCCCTCCCCACCTTTCCATCACTGATCACAACAATACTATCCCCTCTGTTCCTCAACGCCATTGCCTGGACGTCATTCTGGACTCCTCCCCCTTTTTTTGCCTCCCACATCCAATATCTTGTTGAAATCTGTTGCTTCCAGGTCTGTAACATCGCTCGTATCAGACCCTTCCGCTCCTATGAAGCCACCAAAACTCTTATCCACTCACTGATTATTTTCCATCTTGACAACTGCAACCTTCTACTTTCTGGCCTCCCACACTCTCATCTCACTCTTCTTTGATCTATACTGCAGCAAGACTTATCTTGCTCGTTTGCCGTTAGATCCCTTATCTGCCAAGCCGTATATTGGCTGCCCTTGCCCTACAATATTCTCTTTAACTCCTCACCCATCTTCAACTCCACTGCTCCCAACATCTCCAACCTTATCTACATAAATATTACCTCTAACCCCCTCAGATCCATTAATGACCATTGCCTCACCTCCACTCTGGTAACCACACCTTACTCCTGCATTCAAGATTTCTCCTGTGCGGCCCTCCATCATTAGTCTGATAGAGTGATGGAGATTGTTCCATCTCCTAGCGTGCAAAGCTTCAAGCGCTCCTTGAAAACCCATTTGTTCATTAAAGCCTAGCATTCCATGGTTCAACCATTTACTTACGAAGGACACTTACCCTCTTTCATCCTCCATCTCCCGCACTCTAACCTCCACCCCATCTTTCTGATTTCTAGATCACTCACACTGACTCACAGAATATGTCAACTATTTGTCTGCCTCTTTTTATTCAGATTGTAAGCTCTCATTAGAAGGGCACTATTTCTTCCTGTTCCTCCTCTTTTTATTTCTTATGACTTCTGCTCAATAGCTACATTTCGCAATTCCACCAGGATTTGTTCAACGCACAGTGCACATCATGTAATGTAATGATGCCAAAATGCTTTATAAACACAGAGTTGTGCAGCTTTATTTTTAGAGAGGAGTCACTCTGCAAGGCTCTGAGTGGTATACAGTATATTAATTCTCTGTTGGGTGGATGCTGACTGTACCTTAGGTCTCCTTACTCTTCTGGACTATGGAAAGCAAGCCTGCCTAGCTCTCACCAGGCCCTGCTGTCACTGATTGACTTTTTGTTCAGATTCACTGTTGTCGGCAATAGTGGCTGTTGGCGTAGAAAAAGTAGCATGCATAGTCACTACTCCCATGGGCATTTGCCAGAGCCGACAGCCACTGGGAGAAGTCGGTAACACTAGAACTCCTCTTTTCCAGTTATTTCACTAAAAAGGGGAGATGGTATGTTGGAGAATATATTTGAATTTCTAACTAAGTCAATCCCTAAGATTTGTTTTGTAGGACTATTCTTTTTGAATAAATGGCAGCTACACCTGAGTCTGAGATATGATTTGTTCAAAGGATATTCCCTGATAAAACCAGGAACCAACTCCACCTTTTTATTTATGAATTGGGCTATTTTACCTTGTCAATGCAATATCTGTGAGATTTATTAGTGCCCCCCTCAGTTTTTCAACAAACTTTTTGTAAAATGTGGAAACCTTATTCATAAACAAGTATAAGGATTATCATCCAGATGCTTGGTAGTTAGGGCTTTCCAGAAAATGGGATTATCCAATATTTATATACTATACGTTGAATTTGCTGAAATACATTTGACAATTACCCATTTCTTCTCCCACTGTTTAGGTGTTTACCATCCTCATTACATGAATAGCTGTGCTCCTAGCAGTGACTGTAGGTTAACGTACTTATTGATCATATATGTGTGAATTACATAATCACTGAGCAGCATATATTTTTCCCTTATTTTTTCCAGACCTGTATATCTATAGATACCGTAATCTGATATTTCATATAATAAATCCTGCTGTTTAATTACTTAATGGTGAAATATGTTACCCTATATGTAAATTCTGAATCACTATTTGGAGAACTTAGATCTCACCAATGTCTTTGCAGGAGAAGAATGACCTTGATACAGAGTTTAATATAAGGAACCTCTTAGTAACAGCTCATAACCTGTTTTTAGCAGGAATAGAAACTGTAAGCAATACCCTTCGGCATGGACTACTTATCATACTAAAGTACCCAGAGATACAAGGTAAGTAGGTGGTGGGCAAAACCTAATAGCAGCAATGCAACGAAGGTTAAGGGGAGGCATCAACACACAATGGGAGTGATTCATGTACAGACGTATATGTGTTTGCATAGCCATATCTTGTGTGATTCTGCACTGCGCATTGCCAAAAATGGACATTATGCCAATAAGCACATTGCTTAGTTATAGTTCTAAGCTAACATAGCAAATATTAGGGTCATTCCATATCAAATCAACACCATTTTAGAAAAAAAATAAATCTATCTTACATCCTCTAATTTCAATTAAAAGTAATGAACAGGCCTAGATAGTTCCCATTTTCATTATTTTAACAAACAGTCCGATGTGAAAGCTCTTGTAACAGATGATCCCATGATGATCCCAAAATAAAACTTTGGGGATTTATCAAAAACAGTATGAACAGTTTTTGAGATGCTTTTCAAAATAATTAAAATGTGTCGCATGAAGATACACACAGCAGACTGAAGTATAGAGACAAGAACATCGAAAGAATACATTCTAAAATAAATGAACAACCCTTTTTAGTATTATCAATAAACACATGGATTTTAAAAAAATGCATAATTCAAGATGCTTTTAATGCATGCTGTACATACAATGGGCCTGATTTATTAAGGAAAGTAAGGCAAAAAAAGGAGTAAGCTTTTTCCTGGACAATGCAAGGGGTGCAAATGAGTTTATTGTTTAACACAGAAGTTAAATACTGGCTGTTTTTTCATGTAGGACACAAATACTTGACAGCTTTAGTTTCACACTGAAATTTAAAGTTGATCTAGGACATGCCCTACCCCAACTATAAATCTGTCCCCACATTTTAAATTTACCTCCCCTTCAATGCAATGTGGTTTTGTCAAGATGCAATGGTACTCATTTTTTTTTGCTTTACTTTCCTCAATGAATCCTTTTTTTCAATTAGAGTTGTGCGCTGACTTCTCAGTGCTTTGGTTTTGATACAGGTTTTGCTCAAAAATCCTTAGGTTCTGGTTTTGGTTTTAGATCTGGATTTAATTAAAAATTGTGAAAAATAGGTAAACATATGTGATTTTAAGCTGTTTTTGTTCATATAATACTATTTATAGCATTAACATTCATTTACAGTCACTTCGTTACCTGGCTTCTTATGCATTCCCAGTTTATCTTCAGCTACAGCTCATAATTCATCAAAAGGTGATAGTCTGCATATCATTGCAAAATATATGAGGCAATGGCGTCCTTGTATTCTCTATGACGCACTCCAAACAATATGCATTTCACCCTGGAACGCGTAAACCCGAAAGTGCCAAAACTGGAAGTAGACAGACGGGTTTTCACTATAGTAACTAAACACAGAGATTCCTAGATCATCCTCTATTTATATAGCGCCACTAATTCTGTAGCGCTGTACAGAGAACTCATTAACATCAGTCCTGTCTCATTGGAGCTTACAATCTAAATCCTCAAACTTACACACACACAGACCAAGAGAGAATAAGGGCAATTTAATAGCAGCCAATTAACCTACCTATATGTTGTTGGAGTGTGGGAGTAAACCGGAGCACCCGGAGGAAACCCACGCAAACACGGGTAGAACATACAAACTCCACACAGATAAGGCCATGGTCGGGAATTAAACTCATGACCCCAGTGCTGTGAGGCAGAAGTGCTAACCACTAAGCCACCATGATGAGTCACTGGGACACCTACAGGTGTGAATACCTAAGACATGTACCAAGAAGGTGCAATAACGCACCTCCACAATCGAATGCACAGTCTGGAGGTATGTGTTCCAGCTATGAATGCATTAAGCAATGATGCACTTCCTGTATAACAAGTGTTTTGGTTCCGTATTATACTGGAACTGATGTTTTGCCTCGTTTTCAGATGCGATTTTGTCGTGAAGAATTGAGTCGTGTTTTGTATCTACCTGGAAACCCAAATTTCGACTCTGTCAGATTTCTATGAATGCGAACCACTCATTTCTAGCTTAAATAGTCACTCTTTCTTGCATACGCATGTTCTGTGCTAGCTAGTGGCACATATTTATGTGTAGCTTTTAATATAAAGACTTTACCATGTCAGTCTGCACGTACACCTGCCCTGTAGCTGATGCAAGTGATGCGGCTGAAACCAGGCGTACTTACGAGAAACCCAGGACTTGAATCTGCAGCATCTGCGTTGGCATGCCCTTGGCACACCTTACTGTACACGGCCTTCATTCATCTGCACCTTCCCTTCCCCGTTTCACCTCTCAATTCATAGGCTGATCTTTTGGACTTATTGTGGTATTTATTTGATTAAAATAAGGTTTTTAAAAAGTATATACCAATAATTTGAACCACCTGTATTTATTATAAAACAAATATAAAGGCACTTGAAAGCCTGGATGTAGGTATGGGTTTATGGAGCAGAATGGCAGTATTTGAAAACAAGAAGACATTTGCACTAGCAGAGGCATAAGTTTGACGTACCAAGGTTATCACTAGCAAATCATGAAAAAGTTGCATCAATGCACTTAATTGTACAGAGAATTGCAGAGTTTCTTTTGTGTAGTGTGATTATCGAAATTACCAAAGATGAGAGTATTTTTAGAGGAGTTCCTTTGCAGAAATTAAAGTGATGATGAAGTGTAACAATTGAAATATTCAGGCTCAGTGGTGTGTTTAGCTGTGTGCATTAGGTACGCTCCGGGAATGATCTCCTCTGTCAAAAAAAGAGTAAATAAAAGCATTCTGTATAATTTTAATTAAAATAAAGTTATTACAGGAAATATACCTGTTACATGCCTTATGAAAGTAAATACACATGGGCTGATGACTGAGTAATATGACCGGTTGCATGGTATACCTAGTGTCAAAACCACTTTTTGCTTGCTCAGAATGGCAAGTGGAGGATGAAGGCATTTTAACATAGGCTGACTACAGTACAGTAAGGGCTTGTGAAAATGCAAATAGATGCAGACAGGGAGAAGATATATATATGCCTGGGAAAGCCATATGATTTGTGTGCGGTGCAAATAGTGGATGATAATGATGACAGTATCACTAGTGAACTGCTTGTGATTTTTTTGTGCTTGCACCATTGAAGCTGATTTGTGCTTTTTTTTGTTACTCAGAAATGTATTATGCTTTTGTGTGTGTGTGTGTGTGTGTGTGTGTGTTTGTTTCATGGTTTATTGATTCCCAGTAGAGAATGCGTTTGTTGCACATAAAACACATGGATTAAAAAATTAGCAAAAGAGGTGGATATAAGTGTCTGTTATGCAGGGGCTGGACCTGTTTTTTTTAAGGGGGGACAATTTAGCATTGACCTGATTGGTGGGCCCCCTCCTTCACATTCCTTGGACTTGGTGGCTAAGAAACAGACATAGGATGATACATGGGCGCTCCAGTTGTGTTTAAAACATAATCAGAGTGGCTAAGCAGGATCCTTTGCCTGCCTCTTGACCATCAAGTAGACATATATAGCGTGCTGCTAGAGCGGGCCCCAATCACCCCTCTGGGTCCACCATGGCTGGGACGAGTGCCTGGCATTTTCAAGAACATATGCTGACCATGCATATCTAATGATCCATGCAGATCGGCATTAGTAGTATAAGGGCTTTAATATTTTATTTTTAAGTCCTGCCTTTTTTTCTAGCATAAATTATGCCCATTTTGTGGCCAACTCTGCATCACACCCAAAGAGTTAAAAACTGTGTAAAACTGACGAAACAGTTCATTTAATGTATACACTGAGCAATGTGTAGGGAGCAGGTTTTGTGTAGCATTCAAATATGCAGAGTAGTGTAGTGTAGTGTAATGTAGTGTTTTTTCTACTTCCAGTATACAACCAAACTGAAGGAGTGTCATATTGATTACATGCTACTTTTAATTAGTCTTTAATTATGATTATTATTATTTTATTTCAATGTACACAGAATACATTGGAAATATAATTTTGTTTTTTAAATTAATTCCACCAAAAACTATATATTTCATTTTAAATAGATTTATCCTTTTTAATGATTTCTTTACTTTGCTTTTGGACAAGTACTATTATTCAGTGGAAAAGTGTCAAATACTGTCTGATAATATTCATTCTACAGCTCAACTTCATGAGGAGATTGATCGAGTGATTGGACGAGATCGAGTCCCAAATTTTGATGATCGGATGCAAATGCATTATACACATGCTGTGATGCATGAGGTTCAAAGGTTCTGTGACATACTTCCTCTGAGTCTTCCACATATGGTAACAAAAGACACCCTGTTTAGAGGATATATGATCCCCAAGGTATGATATGAACCTCATACGTTTACTCTGCTATCTGTTTCAACCTTTACCGAATTGACTAAAAGCAGTGGCAGCAGCAATTTTAAATTGATGATGCGCTAGCAACGAGATGACAACAAGAATTATTTAACATGAAATACAATGGACTATAAATATATAAATAATATATTATATATTAATATTATATGAATGTAATCACCTAGCGGGCACCCTGGGTGTGCGGGCATTGGGGTGTTACTGGGTGAGACTGCGCTGGCAAGCAATATGAAAACCAAAAATGACTTGCATGAGGCTAATAAGCTGACTGAGAGAACCAAGTAAGAAGAAGTAGTCAGTTGAGAGGAAGGAACTGTCAAACATGGACATTTGTAGGTTATTGAGAGAGCTTAGAGCTTCATGAAGTAATAAGTGTGTAGCTCCGGTAATTTATATGGAAATTGACTAAGCAACAGTGTAACTAAGGACTACTACAGTCTAAACCAGTGTGACATCCTCCAACACCATGTTGGAGGACAAGGAGTACTCTAATAAGCAGTAGATAAGTATAACGGTTTATTACCTTATCCAAATTAAGAAGTTTGCTCAAAGTACTGTGAATTTGCAGAGATGAAACATTAGCTTGTTCGTTTACCAACTGACTCCTTTTTGCATTGACACTGGGGAGACTGTCCCTGGAAAATAAAGACTATTATTTTCAGGCAGCACTGGTGTGTGTGTGTATATATATATAATGTGTATATATATATACAGTAAGTACTGCTTTTTTGTCCATTTTATTTGTAATTATCTGAGAAGTACATATTGCTACTGCATTATTGAAGAGTTGTTACCTACACGTTCCCCATAGATATCAACATATTAAAAGGAGAATTAGAGCAAAAAAAAAAAATCTAATTACAATTAATTACATAAATTTCTTTGCGGAATTATTTTTGATTGAATATTCAAGTTGGTTTTAAAGACCAATGTATGTATAAATGACTTCTGACTAATAACCTCATAATCCCTCAGGACACAGAGGTCTACCCTCTACTCTGCACAGTTCACCGTGACCCCAAATATTTCTCTACTCCGGACAAATTCAATCCCAACCACTTCTTGGATGAGGAAGGCAAGTTCAAAAAGAATGACGCTATGATGGCTTTCTCTGCAGGTAAATCTCTTTATAACAATCATGATCTCTGGTTTAGTGATGTAATAAAACGAAATACTGTACATCACCCAGATCATCTACTGAGCAAGTATGTTCCTTCAAACCACTGACTGAAGCGACAGCGAGACAGCAGGGTGGTTCTCTATCTTTTTAGCAGATCAATGTTTATTCTTCCAATATTCCACTTCCATTTTTTTTTATAGATATTTCGCTATTAGTGTTTGTAAATAAAAAGGTTTAACATTTTATTATAGGATTAATTTTCATTTGGTAAATGAGTGCCCTTGAAACACAATTTCTGTTCTTTATTTGGTTGTTACTACATGTTGCTATTGTGCGAGTGCACCTCCCCTCATGAATTATCAGCATATTTAGGTACATGATTATATACCTATAGAGGGGCTTAGCTATTTCTCTGGACCTCCTCCCCCCTCTAGAAATCCTACATTTGCCCCTGTTATAGGTACAAACGTTAAGTGGATTAACAGGGCATTAAGTGATTTAATTGTGGCCGCCCAGGGCTTTGAATGCTATAGTTTTTGCCCTGTAACTTTGTAAACCAGCAACTCGTTGTGCATGCGCAAAGAGCACACTGATCACTGCAATCAGTATCTCCAATGGAACTCCGCCCCTTTCTGGAAAAAAAACACTATGGAGAAACTATTCTTTATACAAGTGTCCACATTTCAGAAGCCATTTTCAAGAAGTCATGCCCATTGTCACACTGTCCTTCAGTCTTTCTCTAGGATTTGATGGGCATAGTTATTGATTAGTACTACAGTCTGAGGAAAGGAAATTAAAATCTGGGGTAAATGTATCAAGCTGAGAGTTTCCAGAGGGTTTGAAAGTGGAAGTGTTGCCCATAGCAACCAATCGGATTCTAGCTATCATTTTGTAGAATGTACTAAATAAATGATAGCTAGAATCTGATTGGTTGCTATAGACAACATCTCTTCTTTTCAAATCCACCAGAAACTCTCAGCTTGATTCATTTACCCCCTGATGTCCTGCGAAAGGTGGTGGTTCAAGCTATTATACTCTATTCACTTAAATTTTCCATACTCCTAAACTTCCACTTAAACCACTGACTGTATGTCCTTAAAAGTGGACTTGTTGCATGCACACAGTGGAGGCAGCCATTTTGTGGCGTATCCAATATTCATGAAAATATATTTGATAATATATGGTTAATTCCTCAGTGATGTCAATATCTCCTGTTGAATTGATCGGCTGAATATTGGACCAACATAAAAAATGGCTACCACCATTGTGTGTAGGTGATAGGCTCCCTTTAAGGGCTCTGTAACCTAAATGAGATGTCCCTTTTACTTAACTGTGTCTAGTACAAGGCAATGTATATGCTAGATTTACTTTGTAGCTTACATCCATTAGGATGTAAGCTCGTATGAGCAGGGCCCCCTCCCCTCCTGTCTCCATACCTGTTCTTCCGCTCCGTCTTTACTGCATACGACTGGCCGGAGTTTCTGAAGTATTGGTACTTTTTGTTCATTGTTCTGTATGGTTTCACCCTGTATAGTCCACTGTTAGTACTGTGTGCGGCGCTGCGGATACCTTGTGGTGCCTAACAAATAAATGATAATAATAATAATGTAGGATATAAGCATACTCAAGGGGTTGCATCTGCCACCACTTTGCTTACTCTTTATCACATTTACCCAGCCAAACCCTAATAATGTCAATTATCCCTTTGACAATGTCCCAAAGCTATTGTACTGGGAGAAAATGATCACATTTCAATAAGAATAAGGCTGGGTACACACTACAGTATTTTCAGCTGAATATCAGGCCAATCAGAGGATAAACAACTGTTTGCCCAGATATCACATGAGTGTTTACACTGCAACAATGACCGATTATTGTTTCCAAACCTATCGTATCGTTGAACAAGATTTTTAAACTGATCTAAAAGTCTCGTTCAAAGATGGAAGAATATCGTTCCAATTTTGAAGTGTGTATGCACTCACTGCCACAATGTCCATAGATCTCTATGGAGTGTGCAGAGTCAGGATATTTTCAGCCGATAGTTATGACAGATGACAGATGAAGAGCACAGATCTGATGGTAAAACATGTATATATCGTATCATTAGAATTTTCCTGCAGTGGGTACCCAGTCTAACAGGACAGTTCTGGAGCAGATTAAAATGATTATGGGGATAAGAAGAGATACAACCAGCGCTACTTAAAAGCGTGTTTTACAATCATCTTTTCTAGCAATTTCAAAAAATATCTAAATGGGTACCACAATTATAATTTTTTTAATTTGCAACAAAATATTTACATTAAAGAAATATAAATAAAATGGGTTAGAGTCCCTTTAATGTCAGATAAGGTGGCAGAAAATTGATAAAACTAATAATTGGAGACAAGTACATTTTGCATTGCAAAGCATTAGCCCAATAATTTTAATTTTCATGATAATTTGCTTAACTATCAAACCAATAAATTCCAAATCAAGGGAGTATATTTACTGAACTGCGGGTCTGAAAAAGTGGAGATGTTGCCTTTAGCAACCAATCAGATTCTAGCTGTCATTTTGGAGAATACATTAAAGAAAGCTAGAATCTGATTTGTTGCTATAGGCAACATCTCCACTTTTTCAAACCCGCAGTTCAGTAAATATACCCAAAAGACTTTTGCCATGCTTCATATAGAAATGCCCAGAAATTCCTAGTGCTTACTGCACATTCTGTACAGAAGAAGATCTACAAGGAGAATTGTTAGCAGGATCACAAACGCATCATCAAAATATGAGAGAATTTTACCCAAATTATATTGTGCAATTTAGTTTGAGACCTCCAGCTCATCAAAGATTAAATATAGTATGTATTACTAATACTGCATCCGGCCCTTCCTCTCACAAGATGCCACCAAAACCATCATACACGCTCTCATCATCTCCCGCCTCGACTACTGCAACCTTCTCCTTACTGGCCACCCCCTCTCCCACCTCGCCCCCCTTCGCTCTGTTCTTAATGCGGCCGCCCGACTCATCTTTCTCTCACGCCGCTCCTCCTCCGCCTCCCCTCTCTACCT
The DNA here is from genome assembly GCF_038048845.1 of Mixophyes fleayi. NCBI lineage: Eukaryota > Metazoa > Chordata > Amphibia > Anura > Limnodynastidae > Mixophyes > Mixophyes fleayi. Next base: position 23,943,011 of record NC_134410.1, read on the forward strand.
TGCCTTACACTGGCTCCCCTTCCCCTACAGGATCCTTTTCAAACTCCTCACCACCACTTACAAAGCCCTCTCCCAGTCTACTGCCCCCTACATCTCCAACCTCCTCACCATTCACACCCCTGCCCGCTCCCTGCGCTCGGCCAACGACCGTCGCCTCTCCTCTACTCTGATCACGTCTTCCCACTCCAGAATCCAAGGCTTCTCCCGAGCTGCTCCCCTCCACTGGAACGACCTCCCTCGCTCCATCCGTCTCTCACCCAGTCTGTGCTCCTTCAAACGGGCACTCAAAACTCACCTGTTCCTCAAAGCCTACCAACAATCCACTTAACCCTTACCTCGTTGCACCTTTGCAAACATCCTTCTCTTATTCTCCCCTCTCTCCACCAGCCCCGCCCTTCTCTCCCTTACTTTAATGGCTCCCTCCTGTACCTGTTTGTCCACCCTCCCTTAGGATGTGAGCTCGTATGAGCAGGGCCCCTCTCCCCTCCTGTCTCCATACCTGTTCTTCTACTCCATCTTTGCTCATATGTCTGCCCGGAGTTCTGAAGTATTGGTACTTTGTGTTTATTGCTGTGTACTATGTCACCCTGTATGGTCTCCTGTTTGTATTTTGTACGGCGCTGCGGAAACCTTGTGGCGCCTAACAAATAAATGATGATAATAATAATAATAATAATAATAATAATGGGAATCTATTTATTTTTTACAGGAAAACGGATCTGTCCAGGGGAGAACTTGGCTCGAATGGAACTTTTTATTTTCCTCACCACTATCCTGCAGAACTTTAAACTGACATCAAAGACTGAATTCACAGAGTCCGATATTGCTCCAAAAATGTCCGGGTTCTCAAATGTCCCCATTAACTATGAGCTGTTATTTGTACCTCGCTAGAGATGCTGTGCCTTTCTTTTAACATTCACTTAGAGCATTGTGACATTTCTTTTCACAATAAATCTGTGAAAAATGATATTCTTTTATTTCATTGATCTTCTGCTAAAGCAAAGCAGCAGTGTTACCCAAGAGCTCAATGCAAACTTTAATAGTATATTTGCCCCACAGGACACCAATGTCATCGTTCCCACCAGAAATTACCACCCCAGGAGGCCATAACTAACCATAATAAAGAGGAAACACTATTGTAAGCTTTGTATAGCATATTCTGTACCCTTTAGTGTACATCTTACAACACAGGCCAAAATTGTTGTTATAGTGAGATGGAATTCGCCATTGTAATGCAGAGAGTTTCTCAACTTGAATTCTGTTGAGAAAATATCTGCTGATAAGCAAAGGTGGAAAGATGAAGCATTGTACTTCACTGTCAGGGGCGGAGGACTTGACTTTTTTTTTTACAATACAGCACCGCCGCGGACCCTTCTTTGACAGCGCCGTGGCTGCTATATAGTACACTGCCGCTATGTAGGGCACTTCTTTAGCGGAGTGGAGTGGTTTCTGGAGACCCAGAAACCCCCCCCTGCGTGCACCACTGACTGTTGCATATTGGTGTATTTTAGAAACTATGTTAAAGTTGACAGTGTCTACAATTTAATTATTAATTATATCTGGGATTTTTTACTAAAGTCATTGCATGCTATACTTATTCTGTATATGTTATCTGTAATATCCGATTATATTATTATTATATATAACAGGGGCCACACACCCTGCAGCAATCTCAAAGCAAGTGCATTGAAGCTCAAACTGTGCATGTGCAGCCCCCACAGATATTCAGATGAGTATAGTGGGTGCCATGGGAGGACAGACTGCATCACCCCCCCTCCCCCAATTTTGCTGAGGGGCCTGGTGGTGTATTATTCTGCCTCTTGCTGTCTGCCATAACGAATATGCCCATATGCCAGTTTTGCAAATGCCCACATAAAAACAATTGTTGTGACTGTTTGCGGACCTGGAAATGTGCAATAAAAATGTCCAGACTATTATGACTTTAGGATCACTAACTTTTCTTTTCCCTTTTTTCTGCTAAATCACTGCCTGGTTTATTCTAGTTTATGTGTTAAATTTATGTTATTAATCGAGTGAGTGACTTTTTTTTTTATCTAGCCTATTTCCCTTTTCTCTTTCAATAAATTTATTAAATTTGCCAAAATGCAGCCCAAACATATGCTTTCCGGTGTAAAGTGAATTTGGAAGATGCAAAAGGTTTTCTATTGAAACTATAAGCTGAGACCTTTTCGCTCCATGTAAAGCAAAAGTCATTTTGCAGTGGGACAAATGATTTGTGGCCGCTTGACAGTATATGCCCCCTCTTCCTCGAATTTGAACCACAAGTGTAGAAGCCCGATTTATTTTTATTCCCTTTTATTTTTAATATGGTATAATAGGTTCTAGGGTGCATGAAGATGTATAATGGCAGGTATGTTATAGATAAATAAACTTTAATGTTATTCTGCCAAGAATGTTTATATATGATGTCACAGTAATACCTATCACATTAAAGTATATTTATCTGTAACATACCTGTCATTATACATCTTCATGCGCCGTAGAACCTATTATTCCGTATTCTAATAACCTTTAGAGGGTGGGAACTCCCCTTATCATCATATAGACTCTACTTAGTGGCTGCACTTACGTCCAGTCCATTGTTATCCCTTTTATTTTTAATATTAGGGCTCTGGTGCACCCTCCCATCCTTGTGGGTTTTATTATGATATATTATTCTTAACCTATTATTGCTTGCTTTAATTTATTTATATTGTGATACCAGTGTTACAGACAAGGGAAAAATGTTCCTAATGTAAGGGAATTTGTTAGAAGATGTGTTCACTGTCCCAAAGAGTATACAATCTAAATCAGGCTTGTCCAACCTGCGGCCCTCCAGATGTTTGTGAAACTACAAGTCCCAGCATGCCCTTCCAGCTATCAACTGGTTGTCTACCAGCAAAGCATGCTGGGGCTTGTAGTTTCACAACACCTGGAGGGCCGCAGGTTGGGCAGGCCTGATCTAAATGGTGTTTGCATTAGCTATAGCAAGCCCAGGTTATAGAACTGTTGCTGGTTAATAAAAAGTTTGTTTGATATCTTAACCTCTTTACTTTCTTACTCTTATACCACTATAAACCTTAGAGTAACGACACGAGACTTGAGTGTGGCAAAATTAAATTATTTATTTAACTATGGTGGAGGAGAATAAAGCAGTCAGTCCGACATCGCCAGGCAAAACCCAACTGTCCTAGCATCTCCTTAGGACTTCCTATGGGTTCAAATGGTGGACCCAAGGTGCACATATCTACCTAGACGGGGCACGACGTCCCGATTCCACAGAACACGCCTATCCTCTGGGCTACACGTAAAGCAACCACAGGGCAACCCACAGGGGCAGTACCTGAACCGAGACTACTAGCCGATTCACTCGAAGAGAGGCGGGTTCAACGTGCCCTATACCGTAAATGTGCGCCCAAACAACCACTGGCCGTCGACTGAACTGCGTTTTCCGGCCAAAACTCCATCAATATTCGCGGACAGCCTCCAGCTGATACCCATCCAGAAACTATATCCAATTGATTCCTTACAAAACTCAGGAACCCATGAAGCAGGGAGGGTGGGTGGGCAACATCCAGATCTGCAATGGCTAAGTACAACTCCGCCCATCCCACTTATAGCATCTGACACCCCTCCCCTATGACACCGGATGGACATCTCTAAATAGTTAACTGTTAACACTCCAGAGTATACTCAGTTAAAGATACAGCAAAACTTTTATTATCCTTCGTTCCTATGCAGATCTCAGTTCTTATTACGAGGGTGAACACATTTTATTTTATTCTTTTTTTACATCAGTAAAGATACTGTACGTGCTGATGATGATCATCATCATGATGTATCTTTACATGGGACTAATGGAGCTGAAAAATATATGCCCCCTCGAACTGAAGCCAAGAGTTCAAGCCATATGAAATCCTCAAGCTATAAATCTGACTGAAATGCCATAAGAGCTCATTTGTGCTGTGAGCTCTTAGGAGCTAGAATTGTGCCGTGTATGAGGGTTTTTAATTTTGCCAAACCAAGGATCTTTGGATTTATTACAGATGAAGACTCTGGATCTAGGTGAAAAATAAAGAGGGTGAATGATGGTAGTGTAGGGGTGTTTTTATTTAAAATAAAATTATTTTCACACTGTTATCTGTTTTATTTACATGTTTTCTAGGTCCACATTTTTTTTTTTGCAGACTTCCTTGGTAATATAGCCCTGTGCTGACTGCCCTAGGGCTGGTTTGGCATTATGGTAGGGGGAAACCACGCTGCAGGTTTCCCTGCTTTAAGTCCACCAGTCCAGACTGGCAAAGCCTAGCTGGTAATGGTAAATTGGGGGCACCCACTTTTTATGTCCACCTGATTTTGCTAGTACCAGCCTAGTCTTGTAGCACTAGGGTTGGTTAAGCTGCTTGGGTGGTGCCCCCCTTCGTTCAATGTTATTTTTTTTTTATTTACTTTGTTACAAATTTCTTTTTCATCTATTACCGTTTTAAATCTAGTGTTTTATGTCAACATTTTGACTGTTGACTTTTCAAACCTGTCCACATTTTACACTAACTTTGTCGCCCTTTTGAACATGTAGATATTATGACTGTCAACCTTATAGCTGTGTCAATATTATGATGCAGACATTTTCACTGTCGACATTTACACTATTGACTTCTAAAATACATCCCATTGGGGAGAAGAGGGCGGTTTGTTGAATCTTGAACACTTAAGGAAGATGTGAACACAAGGGAGACATTAGATCTATGTAGTAACTAGAGCTGTGTGCAGACCTGAGTGTTTTGGTTTCCTCTAGAGATGCTCACTGACCCCGTGTTTTGGTTTTGGATCTGGATTAGCGTCGTGTTTTGGTTTTGCCAAACCGCCCTTGCGTGTTTTGGTTTTGGTTTTGGTTTTGTTTTGCAATTTTGTTTAAAAATCAGGTGGTATAGTGCAATTGCAATAGACTGCAGATGCTGAATTGCTAGAGTTCTAATTAGAGATGCTCACTGACCCCCGTGTTTTGGTTTTGGATCTAGATTACCTTCGTGTTTTGGTTTTGGCAAAACCGCCCTTGCGTGTTTTGGTTTTGGTTTTGCTTTGTTTTGCTATTTTTGAAAAAAAATAAAAAAAATTTGGTCGAAAATAACCTAATTTAGTGCTCCACCTTTTTCTTGGATAAGTAAGGTAATTCTAAAGCTAATAAATTTGGAAGAAAACAGTTTAATCCCTGGTAGGTCATCCTTAATTCTGCACACAAACCTGATTGTCTTCCTCTCCATCTTGGCCTATAGGCAATGCAGCCATCGTCTTTGGGCGTATATTACACCCAACACTTATAGTTAAATATCTAAAGAAATGGACAAAGGCACTTTGGTTTCTGTCTCTATAGCCCCGTCTCCACTTGTAGTTGAATAGAAAAAAAGCAGCCTGCATAGACTGTAGAATTAGAATATAAAAAGAAATAGACAAAGGCAGTTTGGTATCTGTCTGCATCAGATTCCCTCTCCACTAGGAGTAAAATAGATAACTATTCAGCCATTTTATAATCTAGAATATAAATAGAAATTGAGAAAGGCAATTTGGTATCTGTCTGCATCATAATCATCATCAACATCATCATTAGCACCCTTGTCGCCTACACAAATCTCCCCCTCATCCTCTTCTAATTTCAAAGTGGCATCCTCAATTTGTGTATCACCGGCTACACTCGGGCTGTTCAGGTACACATCAGTAGAACTGCTGAAAGGACTCTTCTTTATGGGTACACTAACAGAATGCTCACTATTAGACATACCACTGGTGGATGGACTCTCCACAGGGATTGTTGTCATTTCTGATTCAGAGCAAACATTATCCTCTACTGCCTTACTGTTATCTTGCAACTCAGTAGCTGTGCATCACTTTTAGACTCCAAATTACTTGTAATAGAGGCCAAAAAGCAGAGACTGATATTTGAGATTCTGTGACATCACTGACGCTGCACCTGTTTATAAATCTGTAAGGTGTGTTTCTGAGGAGCACGTCTGCCAAGCTGTCAGTAGAGGCGGGCTAGTACTGGGCATGGGGTCATCAACTCCTCCTCCCATCGAACAGTGAAAACTTTTACACACCGCAGACAGCTCCCTCTTGGCCCAGAAATCCAGATGTCGCATTTGTAGGTGAGGGACATTGTACTTCTACACTTTTGTAAATAACCCTTTGTGTCTGCTGGTGTAGCCCCTGTCCATCTGTAACGTGAGGTAGGTACATAAACTCAGGCATCTACCTTTGGAAATTCTCATTCTCACCAACCAAGCTTAGCTCAGTCTTCCTCTTCCCAGTATACAATGGGTAGTTACACAGACAGTTGTCTCTACACATACAGGTTTAGGAAAAAGAAAGTTGTGAGTGAGTTGAAATAGGTGCAATAGCACAATACAATTATATTTGACAATTAATGGGCACCAGAACATCTCTCTGATGAAATAAGGAATCACTTTATTACATCTTTTCCTCCAGAACTGTATTTGAATTCATTAATCACAGTAACTTTACATCACATGATTGTATAACAGCGTACACTCTCACTGACTGGTATTGCTGAAGCTGGAGAGAGAACAAAAGAGAGTGACCATACCAGAGTCTGCCACCTCACCCTGATCTTACTACACTGCAGGGTATCCCTTCACCTTTAAACGTCTGCATTCTGACCCACTGGATATGCTCTGCTAAGGATACCTCATAGTGCAGACAACAACGTTCCGGCACGTTCTGCTCACTGACAAGTCAGGCTAAAAGCACCCCCGTCCTCTGACCCCTATTCTCAGCAGTTTCTCCAGCTTCTCTCTGACACTTGCTAGGTTTCAGAGTCTCCCTCTCAGAACTCTGTCTCACTCAATGGCACATCCCAAAGACTACTTCTCGTAGCTCTCGCTGGCTCACACCTGTCACTCTGCAGCTATCACTGACAACATGGGCCAAAGCTGATGTTTTAACAAGTAATGGAATATATATTAATAAATGTAATGGAATATATATTAGCATAATGTACAAGGAGGATGGAATAAAGAAGATTCACTGTAAAAACATAGGTACAAAGCCTAATATAATGAAAAATATGTATTGCATGGAAGGGCTCTTAAACACAGGTACTTTGTCCAAGCTTTAGCTGAGTATCAGAAGTGTATTCCATACTTGCCAACTCTCCCGGAATGTCCGGGAGACTCCCGCATTTCGCGAGAGTCTCTCGGACTCCCGGGAGAGTGTGGCGATCTCCCTGATCTGAATTCGGGCAGAATTCGGTTGAAACGCCGCGATTCACGCAGAATCGCGGCGTTTAGCCAAAATGACGCAATTTTGGAGCCCCGCCCCCTGCATGCCCACGTCCCAGCCGGCATCTCCCGGAAGCCCAAGAACAAATGTTGGCAAGTATGGTATATTCATTAACACATCTTAAAGCTTCCATTCATCACAGTGTACTTAATGAGTGTTCTCATAGAGCCCCATTGTATTGTATATAGGGGTCTATTTAACAATGGTGCTCAGCGGGCAGTAGTTTGATTATCTATAACCCCATATAAAACCTTCACGGGGAAGCCTAAAACTGCTGGTGAATGGAAGATTGACTCCAGTGGCTCCATTTACAAGGTAAGCTAACGCCATTTCATGGCATTAGTTTTTAAGGCTTTTCACCGCTTGTTAAATTTAGGTCACATTTCAGTTGCCATAGAAGTCTATGTGAACTGCAGTGACCAGCATTAGAGAGGTTAATGCAGGAGAAATCTCTGATATCTCCTGCTTTAAACTCTTGATAAAGTAAAAGAACAGCTGGGATTGTCATTCACTGGAGAAAACAGCTTTTATTCTCCAGATTTTTGAGACCCATTGCAGCTTAGTAAATAGACCCCATTGTGTTTACACTTTTGAATGCTGCAGGTAATATTGAAAATAGCTCACCAGGAAGTCTGTTCTCTACCACCACAGTATTTTTTGTACATTTACATCCAAAGTGCATTTAAAAGGCTTTAATGACACACGTTGCCTACTGAAACCAACTACAAAAGTTTATTTCTGTAAAAAGTACCTAATGCCACATGCAGCTTCTATATAATTCCATGTGTTCTGTGTTTTCAGTTTAAAACCATGAAAAAAATAGATTTCTGTAATAAACTCACTCAGTTATACAACCATATAATCCTAGGTTTACAAAAACAAAAAGCTGTACTATGGCCGGATTCATGTAGAGGAGGAGTCTTCCTAACCAATTGCTTTTGAAAAGTGGATTGTTCGCAAAGTCGCATATAATTGTTTACAGTCAAAGTCTAGATCGAGGTTCAGATTGTCTCAGTCACACAACAGATATGGAGATGTTTGGGATTGGGACACTGCTTCTGCTTTTCACCATAACGTTCTTGGGGACTTTCTGGATGAAAAAGAGAAGACAATCTGACACCCCTCCTGGTCCATATCCCCTTCCTCTCCTGGGGAACATCCTGCAGATTGATTTCAAGAACATGGTGAATGCGTTTGTGCAGGTCAGTTATGCTTCCCCTTTGTTTAGAATAGGTCAGCAATATAACCTTTTCAGACCAAGAAAATGTGACGTTCTAAAGTGAATGGGGTCCACTGTTCTCCATTCACAGCATAGCAATGACATTGTCAAAATGAGGCATGAATAACACTAATATGTGTAAAGATTATTTGCTTGGAGAATTTTTTTTGTCAGAACTTGATGGCGTATGAAAAGTAAATCTCTGACATTGCCCCAATTGATCACTTGATTCAACACTTGATCCACTTATTTCCTATCCTAAAAGCCTGTACTGTTGTGTTATAACTGATTTCCAAGCATGCCTTTAGCTTCTATTCCCAAAGGAGTCAAATTGACAGGTGTGTGTGGAACTTCATGCCGTGTGTAAGGTAATGATTTATTTTTGGGTACATAGAAGCTATCCAGAAAAGTAGGACACTGCCATATCCTTGTAAACATGCTGAAAGGCAAAAAAAATATGTGACTTTAATGAGGGTTGTGTGTTTTATTTTAGGGGTTTTATTACTTTTATTAAGAGAGAATTGTAGTTCCACAAAGTAAAATTGTGTTTTACACTTTTTCTTTCTTTCCACTCACTTTATTACCCTAAACCCACCGCTGCAGGGTTGTAGGAAGATCCCTAGTGCCTTAAGCATGGTGCTGGGTCTTCCTAGAGGGGGGACCCACACATCCCTAGGGAACCCAGCTGCGTTCTGGATAGCCTGGGGTTAGATTGTCATTATGGCAGGGCCGCGTGTCCCCCTGCTATAGTGCCACCCAACCCGGCTGGTTGACCTAGTGTTGGTTTGGTAAAATTGAGAGGACCCCACCACCGATTTTGTTGAAACCAGCACTAGCCTGGCAGCAATACATCAGGAGTAGAGAATCCCACTTAAAAAAAAGAAAATCTATTTTTTAAAACTTTATAGCAGTGGTAGTTATTACACCGATGCTGAAAATGCCGTCATGGGATATACCGACATGATGACACTGCAGACGTCCTTCCCGACTGAGTGGTAATAGTGACAGCTTAAAAAACCAGACATGAAACTGTTCCGACGAATGAAGATCCCGGCAGCCTAGAAGGACGTCACTTTGAAGGGTCACACTCTGATTCCTGCTGGTAAACTATAAATGTAACGATGCGCTGCCTGTACAATGTTCTTTACAAAGCATAGTACATTGTATTATTTTCTGTTTTTTTTTTCTTCTGTTCCCAAAGATTTAAATATAAAACTATTTTGTATGAAAATGAATGTCCCTTAGCTTTAAAACAAGACCAACATGAAAGTTTTACCACAATTAGAAACAAAGTTATGATTCGTTTAAGTTGACCTTGCAAATATTAATTTTACATGTTTGCAGTCCTGTTGCATGAACACCGTGTATCACTGAGGGCTACAATTTTACATATGAAAGTTACTTTATGTCGTCTAGCATCCTACCAAATTTCACGAAAATCTGAGATGGTGGGGTTGGAAGCTGTGATGATTTGACATGGAATGACCCAAAAGTTAAACCACAAATGGTGTCAAACATGTTTAAAAAACATTAATTTTAAAATGTTTCGGTGAGAATGTCCGCTCACGACCCATCTTTTCAGGACTAAGAGGCTTGGTCGGGGGTGATGTGTCTCAGATAGCTACCCCAGTGTGTGGTTCTCTTCTGGAAGTAACCAGCACTGTGACAACTTCTTCTAGGGTTTGAAATTAATTGCCTTGGATTACAGATTAAACAGTGAAAGGTACCTTTCTTGGATGTAAGGAGACAGAATTGTAGCAAAGTTTTGAAAGTATTTGCTCGAGAAAAACTAGCCCTGAAACGTTTGTAACTATGCCGTGCTAACGTTGGTGATTCAGCAAAAATTCATGGCATGGGCAGAAGGACACACAGGTATTTCCACTTCATAATAGGAATTGAACTATTCACTAGCTCTGATGGAGCTGGTGGACATCGAGCCTCATCTTATACTTTTAATGGGGTGCATTTTGTACCTTACAGTTGCACTTCAGCTGAGATACACATTTCTAGGTGCACTTTGTCCAATATACTAAAAAGCTTCAAATACAAAAAATGCAGCATGTAAAAGACAAAGACGGTATAAATGTTCCCTCACTCTCCTGATTAATCTATGCCATAATTTAGAGTTAACCACGTAGTATTTAAGCGCACTTTGGCTTCACTGTGGCAGGGATGTCGTATGTATGAAGCCTAAGAGAATCGATTAGACAAGAGGCATTTGTGGCGATTATGCATTACACATAATCACTGAATATTACTTTCCCTTTAATATTCATGCATGAGCGTGCGTAATTTGTTTGTAACAAGTGTGCTTTGCTGAATGACATGAGTTTGACCTGTGCAAGTAGCAAGGTTTTTTTTGAAAGTAACCAGGCCAGACAGATAACATATCTGAGGCGTTACAGAGTTTGTGTAAACAGTCTCACCAGCCAGGCAGAGCAGAGGTGAGAAATGTTATCCTTTGAGATATCAGGCATATTTATCTTAGGAACAGATAACTCATTTCAAAAGCCCTGTGTCATTCTGGAAATCAGTCTGCTCTGACATTGGGAAAATAAATTTCCAAAGGTGGGGATGAGAACAGTGTGAGCAAGATTTAAATCAGCTGCCTTACCCAGTAATGTAGTTCATTCTATGATGAGACCTACCTTGGTTGGAGTGTGCCATTTTTCCCTAAGTGTACTCCTTTTTTTATTTTCTATTTTATTTCTGAAACATATTTGCGCAACTTATTTTTGTATGTCTTGTTATTAACTGTTTTGTACTTAAGCCTTGGAAACATTTTTTGAATTAAATACATTTAATCTAGCATATTCTCCATGATTCTTTGTGCACTAACAAAGCTAAGTAAGGCTCATGCTACATGTGTATGTTATTTAAGTGTGACACATGAATAAGTGGTTTTGGTGAATGCAAGGACTCAATTGTAAATCCTTCATGGTGACAGAAAAAGTGTATTCATTGGTAAGTGACTAAGGTCACGGCCAGTTGTTTCAGATTGCTGTATCTGAGGCAGGCTGGACATTTGTGACAGCATTAAAAGTTGGATGAACATGTCTGATAAAGACCTAAAAAGTAAAATGTTATTTGTTTAAACAGATTCTCTTTTCTATAGTTAGTTCCCAGCTGTAGTCCAGGTTATTTTGGCCTAAAATATAACCTGATTTGCCAAAACTATTTCTGTCTTGGTTCTTGGTCTGGTGATTCTTGAACCTACTCAGATTCTGCTGTTTGTTTCCTCAGCTCGGATCCCGGTATGGCCCTGTTTCCATGGTGCATCTGGGACAGAATCCGGTGGTGGTATTAAATGGGTATGACGTGGTGAAAGAGGCTTTTGTAGACAATGGAGAGGTGTTCAATGATCGTGGGAAACTGGCTATTACAGAGATGATTTTCAAGGGATATGGTGAGATAACTGTGGTGTAGATTTATGAAGAAGGTTGATAGAGCAAGAACCAAAAAAATAGGTCAGATCTGAAATACAAACAAAAATGTCAACAACTCAAAATAAAATGCTGCGAATCATAAACATTTATAGCCACAATATCAATAGCAAGAAGCATAATATTCTCATGATAAGTACATAAAAATAATCACAAGTATAAAACCAAAAGGGACACACATAGATCATTTAAATGATCTATTTCTTGGTTTTTAGGTTTATTTGTTTTTTTTACAGAGACCATTAGCTGCTTCTGAGGTCTCTGGGATTTATTGAGTGAATATAAAAGAATTGTATTTGTTTGTATTCTATTATTTTGTGGTAGAGCAAGAAAATGTGGTTGGAATTGTAATATGTCTTGTTTGTTTACATGACTGGTGTGTTTTTGGGTAGTCCTATGTATCTAGAATGAGGAAAGTAGTTGTAGTGGGTTGCTAATACCGGTTATCTGAGCTGGTGTTACCTTTTTACATGCTGATGATAGGTTTTATATATGTTCTTAAATGGCAAGAGTGGGTTTTCACTCATAGGCAATTGATCAAATAGATACAATAAAGTGTCACTAACTTTCAGTGATTTCTCCACATACAGGAGTTATATTCAGTAATGGGGAACGATGGAAGCAGATGAGACGGTTCTCCCTCAGTACCTTAAGGAATTTTGGAATGGGGAAAAAAAGTTTGGAGGCTCGGGTTCTAGAGGAGGCCAAGTGTCTGGCAGAGGAATTCCAGAAGAAAGGAGGTCAGTTGAAGAAATACTGCACATTCTTCAGTTTGTGCACTGTATAGGTGGGATCCAGATAGGTGTAGGTGGGTCATGTACATTTCCAGAGTTTGTAGCCTACCCTAAGCCTCACTGAGTCCTTGAAGGATGCTGGATAAAAGAAAAACAAGAGAAAAGTCACTTTCTCCTCAAACTTAATAACCACGTTTGTAAATATTGTATGTTAATATAGGATGCATGTATTACATGTAACGTTCCATTTTCATTCATGCATCACATTGTGACACCTCTAAATATCTTGCTGCAGGTGCATTCTAAAACGCAATTTTGAATTGTATGTTTCCTAACATCATGCACCTCCACATAACCATGTATGTGATACATTTTTGCAAACCGCATTTTTGTGTATATTTGGCCCACCAATTCATCCTACTCTAAATGAGGCCCTGATATTTCACTTTCCTTTGTACCCTGTTCATTCCACCATGGACTCAGACAATAATATTATTTTAATTTCAGGTGTCCCATTTGATCCCACCTTTCTCCTAAGCCTGGCGGTCTCCAATGTTATCTGTTCTATTGTCTTTGGTGAACGTTTTGACTATGAAGATAAGGAATTTCTCTCCAAGTTGGCACTCTTGCAAGAGTCTTTCCGAATTGCGAGCTCACCTTGGGCTCAGGTATGTAAAACATTACACAAGAGCAGATTGTAAACAGGAGGTCAAAAGAAGTAAAAAAATTTAGACCGGGTTTCCAATTTTAGGTGGAGCGCTGATAAACAACTCATTTAAAATATGTAATGGAAATTTATTGTTTTTGAGTAATAAATATTCATAAAATTACTGATTCTTTTTAATCACATATTTGTGGCTACATCTTTGTACATTGCCAATAATAACTAGTTTAATTTGATTTTCATTTAATCTTCCACCATTTTAACACTTTGCTGCGTTGTTTTGCATGCAAAATAAAAGCAAACATGGTTATAGATACATAGATGCAAACTAATACATAAATTAGGATAAGTATTCCTTTCAATATTTTAGTGCCAACAAACCTAAGCTAAAAGAATAGGTCTCAATTATCAGTGTTTGCTATTCACAATTTCTCCTTTTCTTTAAGATTTATACCAGGGTTGTCCAACCCACGGCCCGCGGGCCGCATGCGGCCCAGCCCGCCTGTAAATGTGGCCCAGCGGTTGTGCCAAGGGGGCAGTGCTGTTAATGAAAAAAATATCCTGCAAAAAAAAAAAAGAAAATACTTACCTTGCGGTCACGTCAGCTGGTGCTCCAGCTCCCTCCCTGGTCCCCTCCTCCGTGCGGTGCTCGCAGTAAATGTCGGGGGTGACGTCATCACACCCGACATCCATTGCGTAGCGCAGCACAGAGGAGTCACCCGCGCGAACTATCAGCAGCAGTGAAAGATTATCCAGTATCTTATTGTTGTTACTCTGAATTTGGACTTTCTGCACCATGCAATTATGAACTAGCTGTGTTCTCTGTATGTATCTAATATAAATATTAAGAGATAATTGTATTTTTAATATTTTAAACCATTTTAAATGTGCAGTGCTGAGTAGGGTGAAATTATCACCCACTGTTACCCTCATCGGAGGCTGCTCCATGAGCCATTTTTCCCGCCACCCTATCTTTAAATCTCTGTAGATTTCTATTAGTCCTCCTGATGCTACCTATATCGGTGACCATTTCAAACTGGTCAATAAAAAGAATGATTCATGGGTGCAGAAAGAGAGGAAAAAAAGGTTTTTGGCATTTTATTCCCCGAACCCCACTAAGGGGCAGATGCAGGTAAGTTAAATTGCAGCTGGTAATGGGACTACTGCTTTAATCATGATTCTGCAACAGATTTCCTAACTCTTACTAACTTTATTTCCAAGTAAGTTTAATATGTTAACTATGTTTTCTATGTTTTTTTGGATGATCAGCTATCGTTAGTGTTAGTGTATTTTATGTGCAGCCCAAACCAACTCGTCATCTTCCAATGTGGCCCAGGGAAGCTAAAAGGTTGGACACCCTTGATTTATACGTTGTGCTATGTCTTCTGTGTTGTACAGGATGAAACTACAGTCCTCTTCTATCTGAGCACTAACTTCTCCTTTGTCTGCCAGCAGTAAATCTAAAGTCATTATATTGTGTAGTGTAGTTCTATAATTCATTTATCCTGTAAGCTTTCCCAGAACTTTGGTGGTTTCATTTTATTACCTTATAAAGTATATTAGAAAGGTTAGTCGTACATTGTGTATACTAATATACTGGCAATAACATTTCAAAAGCTAGCTGGGGCCATCCAAAGTATTATTCATCAACTTGTATGCATTTGTACAACAAAATATAGAAAACCAGGGAAGGGAGGAACCTGCACTCAGATATTTTAAATGGCATGGACCCATGTGAGTCTAAGCAGCTCCACATTCAGGGTGGAGGTATCAGATCAGGTACCAGTTATAGAGATCGCTATTGCTGGGGGAGCAATATAAACAAAAACTTTGGCACATAGCTCCCTTTATATTTTAATGTTAACCTTTCTTTTAATAATCATAAGCTACTCATCTTTATTTCTGACATTAACATAGTTCTTTTCTACATGTAGAAATGGTATGTAATATTTTGTGTGCAGATAGTACTTAGAGGGTGAAAAGGGTCCATTGTTTTATGTGTAACTCTTCACAAACAGTTGTCATTGTCTTAATTATTTGGAAAGTTCCTACAATCAGCTACAAATAATTCAGCCAGTAGTTCAACATTCATTTATGTGCTTTTATAAACCAGTTGAGACTTAACTGTACAGCATTTTAGCTTTTAAAGGCAGATTCTTGAGATTATTGTGCTTGCTGTAAATACTGTATTTGTGAAGTTCGGGTGCAATGAAAGTGTGATCACATTTTATACATTATATCTTACTTACCGACTTTCTTCAGCTCTCTTTCGGGAGCCAGCCAGTGGAGGTGGGCATGAGGGGGGCGGGGCGGCCAAAATTGCGTCATTTCAGCCCCGCCCCCTGTGACGTCATGATGCGTCATTTGACAGGGGGGGGGCAAACACAGCGATTCACCGGGAATTGCGGCGTTTGGGATCTAATTCTGCCCACTTCACTAGGAAGTGGGGCACTTCCTAGTGAAGTGGGCAGAATTCGGGAGATTGCCACACTCACCCGGGAGTCCGGGAGACTCTCGCAAAATGCGGGAGTCTCCCGGACATTCCGGGAGAGTTTGCAAGTATGCATTATATACATTATTATCACAAATGCAGAATAATTATAAATAGACAGTATGAGTGCCTTAATCTGTTTAACTCCAGTTCACAGTAAATAATTGTGGCTTAGATCTCAGTGCAGAATGTTTCTGGAGCATCTCCATGGGTAATTGTTACTAGTGCTGGGTGTAAGAAAACAATTACATTCAGTTATGCAATGAATAGCATAATCCAGTGATTTATAGTTATACACAATTTCAATTATTTATTGCATTTGCTACAGCAAAACTTGTAAAATCCGGAAATCAATCATCAATTAAGACAGAGCTATAATCTTCAGGAAGGATTTCTGGTAAGCAATGATGAGGTTGCAGAAAACTGTTCCAATACCAGCACAACAGTCAGCAACCAGCACTAAACAGTTTAGCAGCAATGTCCCTGCTGACTCCACTGGTCTGGAATTCTTCTGCATGGGTTGTTTGTCCTGCACTGAGGAGTGCAGTACTTTAACAAATCTGATGGTTATAGATAATTAGATGCAAACTAATAGATAAATTAGGATAAACAAAAATTGGTAAACACGTTGTGCTATGGCTTCTAGTAATGAAACACAATAGGATGACCTGGAGGTGGGACTAATTATTAAACAAAATCATTTGCATTTGGTAAGTGACAAAGCACAGTTGCTCAAAAATTGGTCAATAGTTGAACCTACAAATGTGTGAAATGCAATCATATATTATATTGTACAGCAAAATATCTATTGACCCTATCATCAACAACATTTATATAGCGCCAGCCAATTCCGTAGCGCTTTACAATTGGGAACAAACATTAATAAAACAATACTGGGTAATACATACAGAGAAAGAGGTAAAAGGGACCTGCTCGCATGCTTACATTTGTAAAGTGCTACATAATTTGCTGGCGCTATGCAAATAAATGTTGATGATGATGATGGGACAATGGGAGTTTGATACACAAGGGCACGTGCTACATCATATTGCACATTTTGTCCAGCTAGAAAGCAAAGGTAAAAAGTATTGAGTGGTCTGTATGATCAGTCACACAGCAATGTTGGTCAGAGGGTTGTTGTCTTGTGTTAGCTGTGTAGAGGATAGTAATAGGGTAACCTAGGAAGATTAAGATGGTGGTTGAGGAATATTAAAAGCTTGTCTGAAGATGTGGGTTTTCAGAGAACGCTTGAAGGTTTGAAGACTAGAGGAAAGTCTTATTGTACGAGGGAGGGAATTCCACAAAGTGGTTGCAGCCTGAAAAAAGTCCTGTAACCGGGAATGGGAGATTGTGATGAGAGTGGAAGAGAGATCAGATCTTGTGTATAACGGAGGTGTAGAGTTGGGAGATATTTTAAGACAAGTGATGAGATGTATGTTGGTGCAATTTTGTTGATGGCCTTGTATGTTAGTAGAAGCATTTGCAAGGAAAATCAATCTAGCTGTTACATACAAAATAGATTGTAGGGGTTCGAGTCTGATTTTGGGAAGACCAGTAAGGAGGAATTGCAATAGTCGATGCAGGAGATGATGAGTGCATAAATAAAGGGTTTTGCAGTTTCTTGTGTGAGATATTTGTGTATTCTGGAAATGTTTTTTAGATGTATGTAACATAATTTAGATATAGAGTCGATGTGGGGAACAAACGATAGTTGTGAGGCAAGGATTACACCTAGGCAGCAAGCTTGCAGGGTGGGAATTATGGTCATGTTATTAACAGAAATAGAAATGTCAGACAGGAAGCTTCTATTGTTGGATGAGAATATTCTTAATTCTGTTTTTGAAAGGTTGAGTTTAAGTTGGCAAGAGGACATCCAAGATGAAATGGCATAAAGACAGTCAGTAACGCGAGACAACACAGCTGGTGAGGATCAGGAGAGGATAGATATATTTGTGTATCATCTGCATAGAGATGATACTGAAATCCAAAGGAGCTCATTAGTTTTCCAAGAGAAGTGGTGTAGATAGAGAATAGCAGAGGACCTAGGACTGAGCCTTGTGGAACTCCAACTGATAATGGAAGCGGAGCAGATGTGGATCCAGAGAAATTAGATCGATTAGATAGGTAGGATGAGAACCAGGATAGGAGAGTGCTTTCAAGACCAAGGGTCTGTAGCATTTGTATGAGGAAAGAGTGGTCAACAGTGTCAAATTTAGCACAGAGGGGGTGAGCGATTAGCTAATAAGGTGATGATCCGAGAGGGGGAAAGGAGTGTTAAGGAAATCAGAAACTGCGCATAGTCTAGAGAAAACAAGATCAAGACAGTGGCCATCCTGATGAGTAGCAGATTCAATCCACTTGGAGAGGTCAAGTGAGGAGGTTAAGAGAGAGTAGTTTGGAAGCAGCATTGAAACGTGGATTAGCAATTGTGATGTTGAAATCACCCATGATGATGATGATGGTGGAGATGTCAGAAAATAAGAAGTGAGGGAGCCATGCAGAGAAGTGTTCAAGAAATTGCTGGTGTTCAACATGTTAATAATTGTGATATACTGTATGTCATATATAATTTAATATGTCTTTGTTGACGTTTCTATGTAGGTTGTACCATTCTTCCTTTGAAGTTAAGACTCAGAGTGCACAGAAGTAAAATTTTGTCTCAAGGTGATAATATGGTAGAATAACATTTTAAATGTGATTATCAGTTCACTCCTATTGGATTGAGATGTATAGGGATAGAACATGTTCCAGTTCACAGTCAAGCCCTACTTCCACCAGGTTTAAATAAGGATATAGATTTTAATTTGTTTTATGACCAATGGGTCAAAAAATATTTTTAAATTTGACACACCTCAATATCAATTACTAGGATAGTTTTATCATGAATTATTCATATATTGTTTCCTTTGGTAACTCTGTAGTTATTGTATTTTAAGTTGTGTATGACACAGATTAGGGAATATACTATAATGAATCTGGGATAGATAATAGTCCACTGATTGTAGTGTAATTGTTGTGTTTTGTCCCTTTTACCAGTAGATGTCTCTAAAATACCTTATTTATCATTATTTGTTATCAATGAAAATGTTTTTTTCTATATGGAGACCAATTGTCTTGACATGAATGAATTGTTTCCTTCAATTATTTTGAAAGCTTTTTTTTCACATAGAACAATTATATATTTTAGTCTGAGTCAGTGGTTTATAAGGAAATTTTGATTTATCATGTATATCATGTTTATCATGATGATGATAGATGATGATATCGAATTTTGGCTGACTTCTTTGTAAGTATTACATGAATATCATTTTCATTATTGTGCTCGCTGCAAATGGACAGTTCAGTGATTTGAGATATCAAGGTCATGCAGAGCCGGATTTAGACCTCATAGGGCCCTAGGCAGGATACTGTTTTTGGGCCCCCTCCCTGAAACAATCCATAGCACTATATTTTTGCAGCCCACCATATACCCCTATAGTTACGTAGAAGTGAAAGCATGTGCCGCCGCATGCCTACCATATACCCCTATAGTTAAGTAGATATGAAAGCATGTGCCACCCGCCAAAGGAGGTGAGGGCGTGGCTTGCATCTTTGGGGGCGTACCTAGGCAGGTGCCTAGGTTGCCTAGCGGTAAATCCGGCCCTGAGGTCATGTAAACAACAATATCATATATATCTAATTATGGCTAAAAGTACAAAATTAACATTATCTTGCAAGCCATAGGTTATCTGATGAATGATAAACAATGAATTATAATGCCATAATTAAGAATTATTTTATTTAATCAAGTTTTTTTGTGTGGAATTCAATACCAATTTTGTATGGTCTGTTGGTTTTATGTCTCAAAATTTTGGAACCCCACCATTTTTGCTATTAGTTTATTTATACAAAAATACACCAAAGATGTTATGAGGTCACTGATAATCAAATTGAATACAGAATGTTATTGTCCAAAATAGTTAAATAGAAGCTTTCCTTAATCAAATAATAGAACCTTAATTGCAGCTGCGATGTCTCAAATGGAAATAATGATCAACACCACACTGTTGAGGATAGGCACCAGGAGAAAACATTAAAGAAAGACCAAATACAAAGTTTTTGGATCTATAAAATCTTAAAACATATGCACTTTTGATTGTGCTAATTCAAGCAAACTTTTGGCACGTTGACAGTCCTTTGCCTGTTTGAATAACCTGCCCCCATGTCCTGGATGCAGGATAGTTGGAAAGAATCAAATGGACCAGAATAATGTTTTCTTTCATCTGCTAACCACTTAGCATGGTAGCTAAGTGGTTAGCACTTTTCCTTACAGCACTGGGGTCTTGAGTTCATTTCCCAACCATGGCATTATCTGTGAGGAGTTAGTATGGTCTCCCCGTGTCTGCGTAGGTTTCCTCCGGGTGCTCTGCTTTCCTCCCACACTCCAAAAACATACTGGTAGGTGAATTGGCTGCTAACAAAATTGACCCTAGTCTGTCTGTGTACGTCTGTATGTGTCTGTCTGTATATTAGGGAATTTAGACTGTAAGCCCCAATGTGGCAGGGACTAATGTGAGTTCTCTGTACAGCGCTGCGGAATTAGTGGCGCTATATAAATAAATGGTACTAATAATCTCAAGCTTCAGGAAGAAAAATGCACTTTGCAGGACATATATTTGGATAAATGTCACCTGTTTGCTACATGATTTAGGGCTACAATAAGCCTCAAAGTGCTCTATATTTGAAAAAAAAAGTTAATTCATAGATTTGCAATTTTATCTATAATAAAATGTTTTACCATCTATTGCTGGCCCTTGTGATTCCTTCCAGCTATCTTGCACCCAAGATAAGGAGCCAAATATCAAGAAGTACAAAGGATGTGATCCGAAACCAGCCCAAATTTGTGCCACTTATCTAACGTAATGCTGGTCTTCACTAGAGCCCGCTGCAAAGTAGGTCATGACTCCTGGGGATAGGTCTTGAGCATGGTTTGTGTGCAGGGATGGATGAACACCGCATATAGTATCATACGTGTGATACTGGAGTTTAGAAACTGGAAAAATACTGGCAGAATAAGGTGCTATAATAGACAGCAGTATACTATTATACTATTCCAGGGGGTAAAAGTATCAAGCTGAGCATTTTCCGACGGGTTTAAAAAACAAATCAGGTTCTAGCTATCATTTATTTAGGACATTCTACAAAATGATAGTCAGATTCTAATTGGTTGCTATAGGCAACATCTCCACTTTTCAAACCTGCCGGAAAACTCTCAACTTGATACATTTATCGCCAGGAATGTTGTCAGCATGATGTGGCACTAGAATACAGGCAGCAGGATATATCACCAAGAATATGGCAACAGGATATAGCACCCGAAATGTGCCAGGAGGATATAGCACCAGAAGTAGGCCACTAGGCTAAAGCACCTGGACTATAGCTTTAATGGAGAGGCAACACTGGATACAGACAAGGCTTTGAAACTATAATGATCTGCTGGCCATATTAATATGGGTAGTCAAAAGCTACACTAGACTGGTGTCTTAGATAAACTCTCTGGCACCCTAATGTCACACAAAGCGAGATTGTATAGTGCAGAGAGGTAGGAGGAGGCATGACAGAGGCACGAACAGTCGAGTGACTGCACTTTTAAAAGATCAGAATGCATGGGTGTCCATGTATGCACTTCAGATCCCAGCAGAAGACCTGGCAGCACCGCGAGGATGAAATTGAGCAGCTCACCAGATCGAGGCAAGAACGGTGTGTGACAATAAGTTTTTCAAAGAAGCAATGGTACTGCTAGAGTGCCCAGATTATGTTTTAATTTGCACAATTCCATCCAGGACAGGGGACAAATTACTCCTCGGGGCTTCATTGAGCATCTCCTCCTACACATACTCAGAAGAGCAGAGCGGGGGCTTCAGTACGTGTGTTGGGCATATGAAACATTTATATACCTTCTGAACCTTACAGCTAAATGACAATGGACACAATTGAGTCAGAGAAACCTAATGTCTCTATCGGTGCAATTTTATGTAGACTCCAGACACAGCCATGGATCTCCCTGCATCTGCAATATGCTGTGCTACGATATTACAGGATTTTTTTCACCAGAATGCCCAGTTATGTTATGTGTATGATGCATTATAATGATTGTAATGTAAAATGAGATCAGGGTTCACAGTTTTCACTTGTTCATGTATTAAAAGTTTTAAGATAACAAGCACAGGGGAAAAACTTGCAGCCTCGGGTACTGTTGGATCTTTCCACCGTTTCCTATTTATCTATTGCAGGTGGCCTGACCAACCTATAGCTCTCTAGGTATTGCGAAACTACAAGCTCCAGCATGCATTGTCAGTAGATATCTAGCAGATAGCTGGAAGTGCATGCTGGGACTTGTAGTTTCACAACATCTAGGAGAGCCACAGATTGGCCAAGCCTGATTTATTATCATATAAGTTCATTCAAAACTGAGAAACAAATACATCAGTAGCTTTTTTGAAGTGGTTTATTGTCTGTGGCACAAGATATGTGTGTCAATGGAGTTTTTTGTCTTACACTGAGGTTTAACTTATTGTGCATTGTAAACTGTTTAACAAAATGTATTTCTTGCATCGCTAGAAAGCTTATGTCTAGAAAAAAAACTTTTTATTTTCAGATCTTTGGTCTGGCACCCAACCTCCTAATACATGTCCCGGGTACTCACCACACGTTGTTCAAGAATTTTGACAATCTGAGAGAATATGTGATAGGAAAGATCAAATCACATGAAAAGACATTAGATGTAAACTGTCCCAGAGATTTAATTGATTGCTTCCTCATAAAGATGGAGCAGGTAAGGTCTGGGAACATCTGTATGAAATATGAATCTTTGGGATGAGATCTGGGTTACGAGTGATATAAAGTGTTATTTTTTTAATTAGGAAAGCTTGTCTTTTGTAAGCTTGGGTGTTATATAACCAAGTAAATGAAGACTGGTTTAACTGCTTCATTAGCGATTTAGAGGTAGATTTACTCAAGCTTCTAAAAGAAAAAGTGGAAGTGTTTCCCATAGCAACCAATCAGATTCTAGATATCATTTGTCTAGCACATTGTAGGAAATGGCAGCTAGAATCGGATTGGTTGCTGTGGGCAACACTTTCACTTTTCCTTTTAGAAGCTTTAGTAAATCCTACCCCTTTGGCAGAGAATTGTGATATAGTAATTCTGCTGCTCTGCCCATGCCAATGTTGGATTGTGGAGAGTGTACTGTAGATTCTACCTAATTAAATAATACAATTGTTTTATATAGCTGTGTGCATGTACCGCCATCTTGTTTTTTGTTTTTCTTTCAATTCAATATGTATCTTATTTATAATATTTTAAAGGGGAAACTGTATGGTTTTGGCCTGTTAATCAGTGTCAAATGATGTATCTGTTGTAGACATAGATGGAAGCATGCCTCTAGTGGTTAAATCAAGAAAAAGGCAGAACAGCTAACCATGTTTCCCAGAAATTTACTTTTTAATAAAGCATTCTTCAGGCATGAGGTTGCCACTATTTTATTAAACAGATATAAAAAAGAAAGCATGCAATCTCAAATTTTAATAACTTTTCTCCCCCATCCCCAGGAGAAAGACAACCCTGCTACGGAATTTAATTATGATAATTT
Organism: Mixophyes fleayi; assembly: GCF_038048845.1. Taxonomy (NCBI): domain Eukaryota; kingdom Metazoa; phylum Chordata; class Amphibia; order Anura; family Limnodynastidae; genus Mixophyes; species Mixophyes fleayi. Next base: position 23,966,485 of record NC_134410.1, read on the forward strand.
GTTTGTTACCGTAATGAATCTGTTTTTTGCTGGGACGGAGACAACAAGCACCACACTGAGATATGCATTACTCATCCTGCTAAAATACCCCCACATTAGAAGTAAGTATTACTAGTTCATTAATATTTATGGGTGGGATGCATTCATATGCCCAAATAAACTGTGCCTGAGATATAGTCGTCATAACCAAAAGCTACTGAGCATGAATTTTATATACACGTTTAAAATCTCTTTATTGGGTATTTGTGGAGACTGATTAGATCAATTACTTATTATATTACAAACCTGTAGATATCTGGATATACACGGCCTGGTTTCTTTAGTTGTATATATTACTGCCAAAAATGTTTGTAGCTCTGAATGGATCATACTCTAGTAAGGACCTGCTACCCATCATTTTTTTTTATTATTATTTAAAAACGTACATGTTGCATTGTATCTTATAAATGTTTCTGAGCAGAGCTATAACTAGGGCAGTATAGCATGTGCTCCCACTCAGTGTGCTAATCCAGGAGGAGCATAAGTGCAGGGTTTCGGGAAGGCGTGCCCTTTGTGGATAAAGCACACCCCCTCATTGGGTTGCCCGTGCTCCTTCCAAATCAGATTGGTGACTGGGGCTTTTCCTGGAATCATAAAGACAGGGAGCTATTCTAAGGAAAGAGAAACAAGCAACTATCCTGCAGAATGCAGAGCTCAGTTGTCAAACACTGCACGCTGCTTATAATCTCTTTCCTGAACTGTTATCCCAATAACAATCAGTGGTGCAACTGAGGTGATACGGCTCAGTACATAGATTCGTTATATAATTGCCATTATGCCATAACTCTTGGAGATATCAGGGGTTGCCATATGGTTGTAATGGCTTTTTTATCCATTTTTTTTTTTTCTCCTAGAAGGGTGCTGGCCCTGACTTAGAAGCCAGCACTTGGTCTTGCGACCTTCTTGGTGGTTGGTCGGGAGCACACACCATATTCTATTTTCTCCTGTCCAATGCACATCTGACCCCAGGGCCTTGGCTTGCTCAGCTCCCTGTCATATGGAGCATAACAGTCAAGCGCGGGACATGGGGATCGATCCATGGTTTAAATCCCCTCCCTGTGCGCTGACTCCTCCTCCCCCTACACCTAGGCCAGGGGCAGCAATTCACAAGTGGAACGTGCGCATTCTGACATGCATGCGCCAAGTCAGCAAGTGAGGCGGATGAAGGAGTCTGCCTTCTACAGTGTGCATCTCAGAATTTAAAAAGGGGGGGACTTTTCATGTAATGTGGGTGAGTGCATGGGCTATCAATTTATTGGTGAGGTGATTGTAGGGTCTGTTCATTTAATGGTGGTGGCATGAGGGTGGTAGCAGGGACTATTTAATGGTGTTGTTTACTAATTAAAGCTGGTGTGGTTTGGGGGACTATTAACTGAATGTGGAGCTCATGATAATTAGGACTATTCATTTAGGGCTGAGCTGTAAGGTGGGGGATAAGATGGAATAATTTGTAGCACGTGTCTTGGGTATCAAAGCACCGTGTCCTTTAAATGAGATTTATATTTGTGCTGAAAATAAACACATTATGGCCAAATTGCATAGCCACAATACATGCCGTGCAGCATATGCCCCGCTACCCTGGTCGTCCCCCACCAAAATTCTGGTGGTCATCAGTGTGCTCTCTTGCTCAAGACACTAAAAGGTGTAATTATTGATCTGCTAGAGAACAACTGATCTCTTACACAAACATTAGATTATACCAGACAATGAAAACGCAATACATAAAATGTAATAAAGAAACACATTATAGCAAAATTTATTACGCAAATCACTGGCGAAGCTGCAAAAATTTTAATACTTTACCCCTCTTACCCCTTTTGCAACATTATATATATATATATATAATTACTAACTTGCACATGTGCTTTTATTGCAGAACAAGGTCATTGTAAAGACATACTGAGGTTTTTTTTATATTCCACCAGAAAAGATCCATGATGAAATTGACAAGGTGATTGGCCAGAGTCGCTGTCCAACACTTGAGGATAGGCTCAAGATGCCATACACGGATGCAGTGATTCATGAAATCCAGAGATTTGCAGATATTGTACCTCTAGGGGTCCCGCACTCAACCAACCAGGATACAAAGCTGAGAGGCTATCACATTCCAAAGGTAAGGAACCTGGACATGAGTCACCTTATATAGCAGAGAGGATGTCCGGGAATGATTTTCAGCGTATACTGTCATGCAAGTTTTGCACAACTTTAAATTGCTCTCTTCTGGTTAATGTCTTTGGGCTTCCATCCTTCACTTATGTCCTACAGATTTTCTCTGAAGGGCTCCGTTCCCTTATTATGTAGTCTTATTTTTATGGAATACAATGTTTGGAACTCTTCCACTCTACCACATCATTCCCAAATAAAGATCCCATTCTTACCTGCTTAAGATAATTGTTATTTAGAAACTGTGTTACATAGAGAATGTTTAAATAGTGGTCTTCATTATTAAAGGTAAAATTGGTTTATTGTTTTCTAGGGTACAACAGTGTTCCCCATGTTGACCACCATCCTGAAGGATGAAAAATATTTCAAAGATCCATTGAAATTTGATCCAGGACATTTCTTAGATGATCAGGGCAATCTGAAGAAAAATGAAGCTTTTATACCCTTCTCTATAGGTGATATTCAATGCAATGTTAATTTAAAATATGATGTATATAGAATAATGCTTTGTAGTGTACTGATATTTTATATACTTAGTGATTTATATGAATTCCCTCTATTAACCCTTGTATTACTCCTTACAAACGCTTTTATTTCTTTAATTACTCCAACAGGTAAGAGAGTCTGCATTGGAGAGGGTCTTACACGCATGGAGATTTTTCTGTTCCTCACATCCATTTTACAGATGTTTGACCTGAAATGCAACATGGAACCTGAAGATATTGATATCTCTCCCATCCCCAACAGAGGCGGCAATGTTCCTCGACCATATATGCTTTATGTGAACCAACACTAACCCAATAAACTAACCTCTACTGATTCAGATGTTCCATTAACCAAGATAATGGTCGTCCCTACAATAAAACACTTGCCACCATGCATGCCAACCTATTTTACATGTCTCAAACTTACTGAATGAACATAGGTTACATATGTATCTTTACCAGTCAACACAGTGGTGGTCAATTTACCAAAAGGTATCTCACAGTTTATTGTATAAAATAAATACATTGAGTTGAAAACTCATTTTGACTAGCATAAGAATGAACCAATAGTTGAATTTGAATCTAGAGGGGAAAAAAAGTACAAAATTAAATTAGTTTAGTGATTTTAGTAAATTAGTTTAGAAGTAGATATGCATGTACTAACTGTGAGACATTATGTTTGCTTCTGTAACTGTTCTCAACTATATATTTTAGATTGCAAACAAGCAAAGGATGAAAATATGAATAGTGTGATAATTATTTTGTTTATCCTACCTTTATTAGAGCTCATTTATGATTACACAGACCAATGTCAGCTGCCAACGCCAATGTCATTTTCCAACATTATGTGCCTGTTTTACATAGGAATGCCACAGATTTGGTGGCGAAGATAGCTGTATCTGCTGTTGTCTAATGTTTCTATGCCCCCCTGCATCACTTCCCCTTTCTCCCTTGTAGCCTATGACTTTGCCATCTCCTTTACAGACAAATACAACACAATTTGACAGGTGTCAATGTCTTCATGTTAGACTCTGCGTGACCCACCCACTTACCCATGCACACCCCAACATTCCCTCAGGTCATGCTCACCCATAAACATGAAAAAAAATCTCTACACTAATGTTACCACCTAGACCTTGGAACCTATTCTTAAAACTTTTAGCTCCCAATCCTCCACTGCATTTGCACCTCAAGGTAAACTTTAAATCCTGTGTCTGACCTTTAGCACATTCCCAACCACCTATATTGCTGTATCTCCACTGACTCCCTTTTATCTGCACCCAGGTAACATCCACTAAGTCAATCATTTAGTTTCCAGTATCACCACTACTACCCTTCACTGCTGTATGTTGTGATCACTTGTCTCTATGATATTTTTACATGGATGCTAACTAAAGCTCAACGTGTCTATGTCCCTCCTTGCAGATCTACCGCCGCCCCCATCACTTGCCATTATTATTATTATTCTTGTAGATTTATAAGGCACCACAGTGCTCTGCAGCACTGTACAGTAGAGAAAGCAGGACATACATAACACAAGGACATACAAGGCAGACAAAATAAATGCAGACATGAAAACAAAGGGTATGGAGGTCCTGCTCATTAGAGAGCCATCAAGAACCCCACCATTCTCTAAGTCTCCCAAGCCCGCTGCTTTGGTGTCACCTTTGACTTTGCAGTCAGTTTAACTCCTCATATTCAATTTATCTCACAATCCTGTTACCTTCACATTCAATAGTGCTAGAACATGAATTTTCGTTACTCAATATGCAACTTCTTCCCTCGACTACAACCTTTATAAGATCACTCATGAGCAGGTGAGCGCATGGTGCAGTTGTTCTCAACGGCATGTAAATCTGCTCTGCATACTCCCGGAGTCAGTAAGAAAAGGATTTCAAGATATGTGTGGTGATGACCATAAGTGTAGGTTCACTCTGCTGTACTAGACCAGACACTGCAGGATGCGGACAATATGTAAGTGGAATATGAAATCTCAAAAGAATGCACAGAAAAAAAAATATTAATCAATTAATGTTACCTGTCAATAATATAGTCACTCATGATTAGAAATGGAAATTGTATATATAAAAAAAAAATTCTATATAATTTCCATTGAAAAACATTAGGGTTAGGATGTCCTTAATGTCTACTGTACATAAAATAAATTTTTACAGTTGCTCCTGATCGCAGACACATGTTATAGCTGCATACGATACTGACTCAGGACTCAGACTAGCCTCTTAGCTGGTGCAAGAGATTGGGCAGAAAAACAAGAAAGTTTCCCACACGCAGAGCTTCATTCCAATGTGGCTGCATTTGCTTTAGTTTGGCTCGCCCACTTTGTGCATCGAGTACGGGCGCACAAACAATCCCCACCCCGTTCACTCCCTGAAATCGTAGACAATTATATTTGACAATTGAATGTGCACCAGAACATCTCTATGATACATAAAGGGTCACTTTATCACATCTTTTCCTCCTCCACTGTATTTGAATTCATTAATCACAGTAACTTCACATCACATGATTGTAAAACAGCGGACACTCTCACTGGTTGGTATGGTCACTCTGTTTTTCTCTCTCTCTCCAGCTCCAGTAATATCAGAATCTGTGACCTAACCCTGATCTTACTACACTGCAGGGCATTCTGACCCACTGGATATGCTCTGCTATGAAAGTCTCATAGTGCAGACAACCACGGTCCTGCACATTCTACTCACTGATAAGTCAGACTAAAAGCGCCCCCGTCCTCTGATAACTATTCTCAGCAGTTTCTCCAGCTTCCCTCTGACACTTGTTAGGTTTCAGAGTCTCCTTCTCAGAACTCTGTCTTTTTCTCACTGGTACATCCTAAAGACTCCTTCTCTTACCTCTCGCTGGCTCACACTTATTACTCTGCAGCTATCACTTACAACATGGGCCAAAGCTGGAGTTTTAACAAGTATTGGAATATTTATTAATATATGTAATGGAATATATATTAGCATAATGTAAAAGGAGGATGGAATAAAGAAGAATCACTTGTAAAAGAAGTATTGCATTAAAGTGCTCTTAAACAAAAGGTATTCTGTCCAAATTTTAGCTGAGTATTAGAAGTATATTCACAAACACATCTTAAAGCTTCCATTCATCATAGTGAACTTACTAATCATTCTTATAGAGCCCCATTGTATTGCAGAAAGGGGTCTATTTAACAATGGTGCTCAGTGGGCAGCAGTTTGATTAACTAAACTCCCCCATCTAAAACCACCTTCACTGGGCGGCCTAAAACTGCAGGTGATGGAGGATCTGACCCCAGTGTCTACTGCACATGCACTGCTAAAGGTCAAACATGTGCAATGCGATGGGACGCGATGCTGGGCGAAAAGAGACTTCTGCGGCGGCGCTGGAGTCCTTAGGACTTTATTAACAAGGTTTTTCACCACTTGTTACACTTGGGTCAGATTTCAGTCCCCTTAAAAGTCTATGGGAACTGTAATAACCAGCATTAGAGAGGTTAATGCAGGAGAGATCTCTGATTTCTCCTGCTTTAAAACCTTGATAAATTAAAAGAACAGCTGGGATGGCCATTCACTGGAGAAAACAGCTTTTTTTTCTCGATTTTTTACTTATCACAGCTTAGTAAATAGACCAGATAGTGTTTACACTTCTGAATGCTGCAGGTAATGTCGAAAATGAGGCAAAGGAAAACGGAAGCTTGCCAGGAAATTTGTTTCTACCAGTATATTATTTTTTGTTCATCTAAAGTCAAAGCGAATTTAAAAGGCTTTAATGACAATAGTTTATTTTATAAAGTTTTTTTCTGTAAAAAGTATCTGCCACATGCAGCTTCTGTATAGTATTTTTCCATTCCATAAAAAACCCCCTGTGATTTCTGTATAAAAAACCAGTTATATAACTATATAATCTGAGGTTTATAAAAACAAGAAGCTGAATTGTTGCCAGATCCATGTGGGGGAGGAGGCTTCCTAACCAGCTGAAACACACAAGTGCTGATTCTGAAACGTGGAATGTGTGCATAATCACATTTAATTGCATGCAAGTCAAAGTCTAGATCGAGGCTCAGATTGTCTCAGTCACACAACAGATATGGAGATGGCTGGGATTGGGACCTTACTTCTGATTTTTACCATAACCGTCTTGGTGACTCTTTGGATGAGAAAGAGAAGAAAACTTGGGACCCCTCCTGGTCCATATCCCCTCCCTCTCCTGGGGAACATCCTGCAGATTGATTTCAAGAACATAGTGAATGAGTTTGTGCAGGTCAGTTATACTTTCCCTTTGTTTAGAATAGGTCAGTAATGTAACCTTTTCAGACCAAGAAACTGTGGCGTTCTAAACTGAATTGAGTCAGAAATTGATGGCGTATGAAAAGTAAACCTCTGATATTGCCCTAACTGATCACTTGATCCACCTATTTCCTATCCTAAAGACCTGCACTGTTGTTTTATAACTTATGTCAACATACACCTTTAGCTTCTTGGTTAATTAATCCAGGATGTTTTATTTGGAAAATAAATAGGAAATAAATGCAGAAACAGACATTTATCAAATTGTGAAAAGATGCTAATTTGGCAGGTGTGTGTAATTTGATGTTATGTGTACACAGCCAGAAGGTAATGATTTATTTTTGGGTACACAGCAGCTCTCCAGAAAGGTTGTACACTGCCTTATTTTTGTAAAGATACTGAAAGGTTAAATAGATTGCCCCCATGCCCCTTCTCTTTTTTTACAATTAGTTTCTTTTAATCAATATAACCTAGACATAGCACAATCCCATACTAAGCCACAGCAACCAATCAGATAGTTGCTTTTCTTAACTTGCACTAGGCATCTGAAATATCTGATTGGAACGAGATATAGCACAGCCTTTAAATGGGCCTGTCACTGATACATAGTGCATATGTGGGGGAGGGGGTGGGGATATATAAGGATATACCCAGGGCTGCCAAGAGGAATTTGGGGCCCTGGTACTGCAACTTTTTGTGTCACCCTTCCATAGATGAGTAGAATGAGGGCTCTGAGGCAGCTGTGACATCACATAGTGATAGGGGCGTGGTCAACATGGGCGTGGCTGTCTCTTTTTGGTCATGACATATTATATATTAAAACTGTGTCACCTACCTGTTATTGCAGCTTTCACAGCCTGGCACTGATTCTGGTATAGGTACTAAGGGTGTGCACTGGGCACTTTTGGTGTTTTGGGTTTTCGGTTCTGATTAGCTTGAGGTTTTGGGTTCTGATTTGTTTTGCCAAAACACCCCACGAAAGGTTTTGGTTCTGATTTTGTGACAGCATCCAATGCAGCGACAGTAGACATGTCTGCAATGGTTGGCAGGTCCTTCAGTCTGGACCAGATGTTCTCAGTATCCCCGCCAGCGGGTCTTTTAGGAAAACTGAGCTTTTTCCTCGCAGCCACAGGTGTTGAAGAAAATGGAGGAGCTGTTGGCATGTCACGGTCCTCTTCAGAGGACAATCTCCTGACCAGCAGGTCTTTGCACCTCTGTAGACTTGTGTCCGCCGGAAACAGAGACACAACAAACGCTTTAAACCGAGGATCCAGCACGGTGGCCAGAATGTATTCCTCTGACTTTAAAAGAGTGACCACCCTCGGATCCGGGCAAAGAGTGCGAAGGGCTTCATCCACAAGAGCTACATGCTTGGTGTAATCGCAATGCTTTAACAGCTCCTCCCTCACTTTCTCCAGCTCCTTCTGCAGCAGCCTGATCAGGGAAATCACCTGTCTCAAGCTGGCAGTGTTGGAACTGACTTCTCGTGTGGAAAGTTCAAACAGCTGGAGAACCTTGCACAACACGGAAATCCATCTCCAATGCGCTTGACTAAGGCGCATCCCCACTCTTTTTCCTATGTCGTAGGTGGCTGTGTAGGCTTGAATGGCCTTTTGCTGCTCCTCCATCCTCTGCAGCATATAGAGGGTGGAGTTCCAGCGCGTCACAACCTCCTGTTTGAGGTGATGGCAGGGCAGGTTCAGCCTTTTTTGATGTTGCTTGAGTCTGCGGTAGGCACTGGCAGAATGCCAAAAGTGTCCAGCAATTTTGCGGGCCACCGCAAGCATCTCCTGCACACCCCTGTCACTCTTCAGGTAATGCTGCACCACCAAATTAACTGTGTGGGCAAAACATGGGACGTGCTGGAAATTGCTCATATGTAATGCCCGCACAATGTTACTTGCATTGTCTGACACCACAAATCCCCAGGAGAGTCTAAGTGGGGTAAGCCACTGCGATATTATTTCCCTCAGTTTCTCTAAGAGGTTGTCAGCATTGTGCCTCTTATTAAAACCGGTGATACACAACGTTGCCTGCCGTGAAACGAGCAGCTGTTGTGAAGATGCTGCTACTGATGCAGCTGCTGCTGCGGAAGGCGATGCATCTACCCAGTGGGCTGTCACAGTCATGTAGTCCTTTCCTTTGCTCTGAACCACTTGTCCACATGTCGGTGGTTAAGTGGACAGTGGGTACAACTGCATTTTTCAGAGCACTGAGGACACTTTTTCGTACTTTTCTGTACATCCTGGGTATCACCTGCCTACTGAAGTGGAATCTCGACGGAATTTGGTACCGGACACACAATACCTCCATCAACCTTCTAAATCCCACTCCACTGATGGCGGACACCGGACACACATCTAACACCAACATAGCTGTTACAGCTGTAGTTATCCGCTTTGAAATAGGGTGACTACTGTCGTACTTTGTGCTCATGGCAAACGACTGTTGGACGGTCAACTGTTTGGTGAAAGACGTAGCGTTCTTGCGATTTCCCCTCTGGGAAGATGATCGACTACCAGCAGCAACAGCAGCAGCGGCAGTAGTAGGCGTACCGCTGCAGGATTCCTCGGATGAATCCCAGATTGAAGAGGACTCAGTCTGGCTGGTGACATGGCCTGCAGGACTAAATCTGATGGAGATCGTGGAGGAAGTTGACGAGGAGGGTGTTGGTGGTGTGTATCCAACAGGACCAAGGAATTTAGGTGTCCCTGGACTGCTGACGGTCCTAGCCACAGTTCCTGAACTAAACACAGAATTATGAAGGTTCTTCAGGTGACGTATAAGGGAGGATGTCCCTAGGTGGCCAAGATCCTTACCCCTGCTTATTTGAGCTTTACATAAGCTACGTATGGCCATACATTTGTTGTCCGGATTGGGATAAAAATAACTCCAGACAGAAGAGGTGGATTTTTTGGTCTTCTGACCAGGCATGACGATGGGCTTTTTCATCCCATGGACAACAACTGTTTCCCCCCCTGGTGCCTCACTTAAATAACCACATCAGCATCCTCCTCGTCAAGTTCCTCCTCAGCGCCAGCTACATCAATATCCTCCTCCCGGTGTACAACATTCACACCTTCATTAGCCAAATCTGTAACTGGACTGTGGGTGATCCTTCCAGCATATGCAGAGGGCATGCTGCAAATGGTGGAAGGAGCCACCTCTTCCCGTACAGTGATGGGAAAGTCAGGCTTCGCAACCACCAACACACTTGGACTCGCCTTGGGAATTTGTGATGACATCTCTCTAGAAGGCAGCGTTGTTTGCTGTGTTGTTGATGACAACTTAAGTCTCAAATTTTTTAGAGGGGTGGGGAGGAGGAGGGCTTAGATCCTTGGGTGAAGCTGAACCACTAGTCATGAACACGGGCCAGGGCCTAAGCTGTTCCTTGCCACTCCGTGTCGTAAATGGCATATTGGCAAGTTTACGTTTCTCCTCAAATGATTTGAATTTTCTTTTTTTACTAATTGTAGTGAACTTTGGCTTTTTAGATTTTACATGCCCTCTACTAGGAGATTGGGCATCGCCCTTGGCAGACGACGTTGATGGCATTTCATCGTCTATGTCATGACTAGTGGCAGCAGCTTCAGCATTAGGAGGAAGTGGGTCTTGATCTTTCCCTACTTTATCCTCCAAATTTTTGTAGTCCATTATATGCAGCACAAGAGAGCGTACCCCTAAACCACACACACTTTGGGACTGCTGAAACAGTGAACGTAGTAATATAGATTGCAGTTCCTATTTTTTTGGACTGCAGGAACAGTGAACGTAGTAATATAGATTGCAGTACTGCAAGAACAGTGAACGTATGTAAATTTAGCAGTACTAATAATTCTGGACTGCAAGAACAGTGAACGTAGGTATTGCAGTACTAATATTTCAGGACTGCAATAATATATTGCTCTAGAATTTTTTTTTATACCTTTTTTTTTTTTTTTAAATTATTTTTTAATATTTTTTTTTAGGAGTTTTTAATAATTATAAAATTAATATGGACTTAGCACAACAAAGCACAGGACTAAAGCACCACTGGACTCAGCAGGACAGACACTGGCCAAAGCACCACTGGACTCAGCAGGATAGAGCACAGGACAAAAGCACCACTGGACTCAGCAAGGACAGAGCACTGGACACAAGCATAAAGCACCACTGGACTGATCACGCAGGAGCACCACTACCCTGCAACCTCCCTCTTCCCTGATGTCAGGCAAAATGAAGATGGAGGCCGCAAGCTGACAATTTATGACATCCGAGTCTCGCGAGATCTGACGCGAGGCTTGGATGTCATAGCCCCGTTTCGGATCTTTTTGCCAGGCGGAAGTAGCCGAACAGTGCTCGGATCCGTACTGTTCGGGTGGGCTCGGATTAGTGGAATCCGAGCCCGCTCATCCTTAATAGGTACATGAAATACAGAAAACAGAGCAGTAAGTAGACACAGTGCATAACACAGATCATGCAGTATATAATACATTGTAATAAAAAATTACATTTATCACACCGTTCCCTGCCCCATCACGCTACCTCCTCCGCAGACACATCACACCCCCCCAGCCCACTGTACTTACCTGTGCTGGTACTGTTAACATCTATCAGAGTGAAAACTTCCTGTAGAATAAGCAGGGAAGCTCTTAGTCTCGTGAGATTTAGAGCTCCTTGGAAACGCACTGTCTTGGGAATGGGAGCAACTATCAACTGCCCACTTCATGAGCGCTCCGGCGGATGTTAAAAAAAAATTGAGAAAAATGTATTAATTGAATGCATACTTGGCTGCTGCCAGTGGAGGTCTGGGCTCCTGTACTTTGTACCTCCCCTTCTCTGTGCCTCTGGTAATATCCCTAAAAAGTGCACTTTCAACCCTTTATCCCATATTAATAATCTTCTGCTGGAAAAATATATCATGGTCCCTGATTTTGCATGGGACCATAAAATATGGCCCAACCATGGGCAGGTTGCGCTGGGGGGCATCTGCCCCCCTGGCTGGTCCCATAGTGGGCTACCTTGGGCTGGGTCACTGGTCCGTCTGCATTTTTGTTCCTTTAAAATGTTCCTAATGGGCCGTCGAGTCAAGTCTTTCACCCCGGGCTAAAATTTGCTAGCCCTCCCACGGGAACACACATGCACCTGGCTTGCGCTTAGCGAGGAATACCCTTGTTCTGCCAAACTTTTCTTATTGCTTAGCCTCATTTCTGGTCTGTCATAAAAGTTTTGAAAGACTATTTATATTTGCCTTATGACTGTTATCAAAAGCCTTTTTATCAGTCTGCTGTATGTGAACAGAGGATTAATTTATACAGGATCGATTCCATTTTCAATATATTTACACAAGTAATTACTTGGGGACGTTTTTTGTATCCTAATTTTAGAGTGTGGTCCTAACAATATCCATCATCTTCAACTTTTTTTGTTAGTTTTAAACACAAAAACTAAAATACAAAAATCAATAATCAAATTAACAGAGTCCTTAATTGCATGCACATTACCATCAGCTGAAGATCAAGCGCATTGTGATACTTTTACATTTTATTCATTATAAGCTATAAGGACTGAGTTGAACAAGATTATCACAGTATTCAAGTTTTTCATTTAGTTTATTGTATATTTAGTATTTTATGGTTGTTTTTGTTGAAAATATGTTTTGTGTAATAAATACAGTATATTAATAAGAAGAACCATCCTCTTCCATAATTCCTGTTGCTGTGTCATACCGGATCTCATTTGTTATCAGAGTATTGTTTTATGCCTAGATTTTCTTCATTGAAAGGACATATAAATATTATTAATATTAATACCTTTACAGTTATGAACAGCACTGTTTAACATCTACCTTTTCTTCTTGTAACGTTTATAGGGACTTAAGCAAGGTTCTTTATAACAGCCGCGAGAAAACTAAATATACTGTTTTTTTTGTTTATGTAATAGCTTAGCGCCGGATTTGTTTGTATAGTTGTGTGCAGTTTTTTGCATGCATATATACATAAAACCATTTGTCTATACATCACTAAGTAATGCTTAACTAAAATCCAATGGGGAGACGGTAATCCTTAAGGGAAATATATAAAAAATAAAAAGCACTCCCAAGGAGCACCCAACACACAGGCAAACGCAGAATTTGTAGAGAGGGGTTTCCAGTGGGCCGGACCAGCATGCATGGGGTCGTAGCTATAATTTTATACAGTGCTTGGCTGAACTCTTCCTATCCCCATCATATACACGAAGCGGGACATACCTCCCAACTGTCCCTAAAGTCAGGACAAAGTCGCTGTTTGGAAAAAGGATAGGTACATGATACAGAAATCCCAGCAATGAGTGAACACACTAGGCCTCCATCCTCAAAAGCAGCCCAATATTAAATCAAAAGCACCCACGTTTAGTAATTAGGACTCCCAGCAACCAACCCGGAGAGTAAATGAATGTCATTCACCTTGGATAAAAAGATTAATTTCCCCCCAAACAACCCCAACATTAAGTTAATAGTATTTACATTTAATAAATATTCCGATTTCTTCCCAAACATCAATCAATTAGCATTTACTTTTAAGAAATAGCTCTCCTTTTCCCCAAACTCAGCTCTACTTTCAATTAATAGCACCCAAACCACCCAGCATTAAATGAATAGTCCCATTATCCTATCCCTAATAGATCCACCATAATACACAATATTAAAGTAAATATCCCCAAACTTCACCCCCATCAATAAATTAAAAGCTCCCACTCTCAACCTACTATGAAATTAATATTTCACACCCCATCCCCATCACTGCACTTGCATTAAAATCCCTTCCCCCCCCCCTTCCCTACACTTATATTCCAATGTTATGTTTACAAAGGAACTATTGTACTTATACATTAAATCCCCCCATTTTCATTAAAAGCACTCAAGAACCCCCCCCCCCCCACACACACACACACACACATTCACAAACTTACCCTCTTCACGAGTACTGTGTCTTGTGTGCTGCACACATGAAGGCATGCAGGCAGTGAGAGAGAGAGGGGTGGGGACAAACACAGCAGGGGAAAGATGGCTGTGAACAGTGCAGACAAAAACGTTCTGCACACAAGCTGCAAAGTTGCTGGTCCCGCTACCTTAAGCATACAGTTCCCCGGGCTGAGAGGGGGCTTTCCAGGCACTAGAAAATCCCCCTGGGTTTGCCAATGCAACATGAGTGAATTAAGTTTAGGTAAGCCTGGCTGCTTAATAGCCAGGCAAACAATCAAGAGTGGTCTCTTATTTGTGATTGGCTGAACAATGTAAAAAAATACTCCCGATCGGCTAACCATATTGTCAGTTATTCTGAAGTGTTGTGAGACTGGTGTGTTACTAGATTATCAAGTGCCGTACCTGCACTCTCCCTTCTGTGCAAGAATGGTCACTACTTTCTTTTAGGCCTGGCACATCCCATCGCCTACCATCCCAGGAACCCCCGCGCATCATTGCTAGGCAATGGGATGTGATTCCCCTGTCCATGGTGGCAGTCAGAGATGTCACTGAGCACTGGATCTCTACTTGGGAACCTTATGTAAGGAGGACTCTGTCACCATTATAGTGCAAGAGTATTCGGTACACCCTAGCTCCAGCATTTCTATCAGTTCCAGTATCTGTGTTCTGCCCCTGTTCCAGTTGGCTTGACTTCCCTGTTGTGACCTTGACTTGGCTCCAGACTTCTCCCTCTGGATTCTGATTTTTGTCTATGCTTCCTGACCGGCTCTGACCTTTGGCCTTCCAGACCACTCTCTGCTGTCTGATTCAGCATTGCATTCCAGCTCGGCTTGATATAGGATTGTCTTACTACGCTTCTATCACCAACCTGTTTTTCTAGTGACTGACTTAGAGGGCCACGATCTGCATATCCCGAGCAGCGAAGTCCATACCTCCTTGCGGGGGTCCCTGGGGAATCCCGGGGGTGTTGTAGATGCCGCACCTCTTTGCTCAGTAGCGCTAACCACTGGTAAACGGGCTATATACAGTATCTCCTCTTGGTTTCATGACATAGATGTATTGCGGGCAACTGTTTTATGTTCAGAAATTCTTTTAGACTCCTAAAAGTTTTACCGACACACAGTAAAACTTAACGTAAAACCACATATGGTGTCAAACATGTTTAAAATAACATTAATTTTATAATGTTTCTGTGAGGATTTTCGCTCATGAGCCTTCCTCTTAGGACTAAGAGGCTTGGTCTGTGATGATGTGTCTGTGATAGCTACTATAGTGAGTGGTTCTCTTTTGGAAGTAACCAGCACTGTGACAGGTTCTTCTAGGGTGGGAAATTATTTGCCTTGGATTACAGATTAAACAGGGAAAGGTTCCTTTCTTTGATTTAAGGAGAGAGAATTGTTGAAAGGTTTTGAAACTATTTGCTTGAGCACTACTATCTATACCTGAAACTTTTAAATCTATGCCGTGCTAACATTGGTGATTCTGCAAGAAATCATGGCGTGAGCAAACACACAGGTATTTTCAGTTTACAATAGGACTTGAACTTTTCACTAGATTTGATTGAGCTTTTGGACATCAGTCCTACTTTTAATGGGGTGCATGTTGTGCCTTACAGGTGCACTTCACCTGAGATGCGCATTTCTAGGCGCACTTTGTCCAATGTACTAAAAAGATAGACAGTATAAATGTCATCTCACTCATTATTAATCTAAACCATAATTTAGGATTAATCATGTAGTATTGTAGTGCACTTTAGCTTCACTGTGATGTCATATGTATAAACTCTGAGAGAATCGATTAGTCAAGCAACACACGTAATTTTGCCAAAAAGCATTTGTGGCGATACTGTATTGCACCTAATCACTGATTATTACTTTTCCCTGAATATTCATGGATGCCCATGTGTATTTTGTATGTAACAAGTGTGCTTTGCTGAATGACATGAGTTGATGACCTGTGCAAGTGGCAAGAGTCTTTTGAAAGCAACCAGGGCAGACAGATAACTTCTCTGAGACGTAATAGAGTTTGTGTAAACAGTCTGACCAGTCAGACAGAGCAAAGGTGAGAAACCCTATCCTTTGAAATACCTGGGCGTATACATCGCAGGAATAGATAACTCCTTTCGAAAGCCCTGTGTCATTCTGGAAATCAGTCTGCTTTGACATTGGGAAAATTAATTTCCAAAGGTGGGGGTGAGAACAGTGTGAGGAATATTTAAATCGGCTGCCTTACCCAGTAAATGTGGTTCACTCTGGGGAGACCTACCTTGGTTGGAGTGTGCCATTTTTCCCAAAGTGTACTCCTCTCATGCCAAGTCTTAAACTAGTAAGTTAGTGACTTTTATTTCTAAAACTTACTTTATTTGTGCAACTTTCTTTGTATGTCTTGTTATTAACTGTTTTGTACTTAAGCCTTGGAAACATTTTTCGATTAAATACATTTAATCTAGAATATTCTCCGGGATTCTTTGTGAATTTACGAAGCCATGTGAGGCTCAGGCTACATATGTATGTGATTAAAGTGTGAAACATTAATTAGTGGTTTGGTGAATGCAAGGACTCCATAGTAAAACCTTTGTGGTGGCAGAAAAGGTGTATTTATTGGAAAGTGACTAAGGTGACCCCAGTTACGGCCAGTTGTTTCAGATTGCTATATCTGAGGCAGGATGGGCGTTTGTGACAGCATTAAAAGTTGGATAAACATGTCCAATAAAGTAAAATGTTATTTGTTTAAAAAGATTCTATTTTCTATAGTTAGTTCTCAGCTGTAGTCCAGTTATTTGGCCTAAAATATGACCTGATTTTCCCAAATTATTTCTGTCCTGGTTCGTGGTCTGGGGATTCTTAAACCTACTCAGATTCTGCTGTTTGTTTCCTCAGCTCGGATCCCGGTATGGCCCTGTTTCCATGGTGCATCTGGGACAGAATCCGGTGGTGGTATTAAATGGGTATGACGTGGTGAAAGAGGCTTTTGTAGACAATGGAGAGGTGTTCAATGATCGTGGGAAACTGGCTATTGCAGAGATGGCTTTCAAGGGATATGGTGAGATAACTGTGGTGTAGATTTATGAAAAAGCTTGATAGAGCAAGAACCAAGAAAATTGGTCTGATATGAAAAATAAACAAGTTGAGTCAAATTAAAATGCTGCAAATCATAAACGGTTATAGCCACAATATTAATAGCAATAAACATAATATTCTCATGATAAGTATATAAAAAATAATCACAAGTCTAAAACCAAAAGGGACACACATAGACCCTTTTAAATTAAAAATATTTCTTGTCTTTATTTTATTTTTACAGAAGCCTGTAAATGCTTCTGAGTTCTCTGGGATTTATTGAGTATCTATAAAAGGATTTTTATGTGTTTGTATGCTATTATTTTGTGGTAGAGCAAATAAAATATGGTTGGAATGGCTATATGCCTTGTTTGTTTAGATGATTGGTGTGGTTTTTTTTTTTTTTTTTTTTTATAGCCCTATATATCTTGAATGAGGAAAGTAGTTGTAGTGGGTTGCTAATACCTGTTATTTGAAATGGTGTTCCCTTTTTTACATGCTGATAGGTTTTATATATCTTCAAAAATGGTAAGAGTGGGTTGTCATTCAAGGTATGATTCGCAGGAGTAGGTAATGGAGCAAATAGATACAATAGAGTGTTACTAACTTTCATTCATTTCTCCACATACAGGTGTTATATTCAGTAATGGGGAACGATGGAAGCAGATGAGACGGTTCTCCCTCAGTACCTTAAGGAATTTTGGAATGGGGAAAAAAAGTTTGGAGGCTCGAGTTCTAGAGGAGGCCAAGTGTCTGGCAGAGGAATTCCAGAAGAGAAGAGGTCAGTTGAAGAAATACTGCACATTCTTAAGTTTGTGCACTGTATAGGTGGGATCCAAATCGGTGTAGGTGGGTCATGTACATTTCCAGAGTTTGTAGCCTACCCTAAGCCTTACTGAGTCCTTGAAGAATGCCGGATAAAAGAAAAACAAGAGAAAGTCACTTTCTCCTAAAGCTTAATAACCATTTCCCACATTTGTAAATATTGTATGTTAATATAGGATGCATGTTGTGACAGTCACTGGATTGGTGCGGGATGACAGAGATGTTTGTCCCAGGCCTATTGCCTTGTGTGCACTGGCATCGGTGAGATTATTTAGGTGTGAGAAAAGCTTCCCAGTGCAGGTTTCAGAGCAGTATAATTAGGAGTTGCACCTGTGGGCTGCCTGTAAACGGCTGCAGCTCTGAGCATTGGGTATCTAATTTTCTGATTAGGAGGTCGGATGTCTCCTGAGTGAAACTGCAATTTGGTCGGTGAGCTCCACTTGTTTGGTTTAAGTGAGGAACACCAGACATCTCCCTCTAGAGAGGTTATTCTACTATATTAGTTAGTAGCCAGACAGCTAGGATTTTTGTTTATGTTTTTGTTCTGTTTGCAAGCTGGTGAATAAAACTGGCTGAGGCTATTAACCTGAAACACTGGATTTGTGTGATTTTCTGGCTGAAGTGCAACCGTCCACCCCAGAGGACGGCATCCCCAATACTATTTTATTATGAGGTGTAGAGTTCCAATTTTATTCACTCATCACATCATGACACCTCTAAATATCTTGCTGTGGGTGCATTCTGACACACAATTTTGAGTTGTACGTAACCTAAGATACATGCTGCTCCACATAACCACGTATGTGATTTTTGCAAACCTCATTCACGTGTATATTTGGCCCATGAATTCATCATACTCTAAATTAGCCCCTGATATTTTACTTTTCTTTCTAACTTTTGTACCATTCAACCATGCACTCAGACAATAATATTACTTTAATTTCAGGGGTCCCATTTGATCCCACCTTCCTCCTAAGCCTGGCGGTCTCCAATGTTATCTGTTCTATTGTCTTTGGTGAACGTTTTGACTATGAAGATAAGGAATTTCTCTCCAAGTTGGAACTCATGCAAGAGTCTTTCCGAATTGTGACCTCACCTTGGGCTCAGGTAGGTAAAACAAGAACAGCTTGTAAACAAGAGTTCAAAAGAAGTCGACATTTTTAGACCGGTTTTCCAATTTTAAGTGAAGCGCTGATAATCATCTCATTTTAAAGGTGTAATGGAAATTTATTGATTTTGAGTAATAAATATTCTTGAAATTACTGATGCTTTTATTTATCACAGATCTGTGTCTACATCTTTGTACATTGACAATAATATCTAGTTTAATTTTACTTCATGTAATCTTCCACTATTTTAACACTTTGTTTTTTATTTTGTATGCAAGACAATGCAGCAATCACCATCATCAACATTTATTTCTATAGCGCCACTGATTCCGCAGCGCTGAATTAGAGACCTCATTAACATCATGCTTATAAATACATAGATGTAAACTAATACATAAATTAGGATAAGTATTCCTTGCAATATTTTAGTGCCAACAAACCTAAGAAAATAGGCCTCAATTATCAGTGTTTGCTATTAACAATTTCTCCTCTTCTTCATAATTTATACTTTGTGCTGTCTTCTGTGTTGTCAAGGATGAAACTACAGCATTCTTCTATCTGGGCAAAAACTTCTCCTCTGTCTGCCAGCAATAAATCTAAAGTCATTATATTGTGCAGTGTAGTTCTATTACTCATTTGTCCTGTAAGCTTTCCCAGAACTTTGGTGGTTTCATTTTATTAACTTGTAAAGTAAAAAGGCTAATTGTGCGTTGTATATACAAATATACTGACAACATTTCAAAAGCTAGCAGTTGTCACTGAAATTATTACTCAACAACTTGTATGCATTTGTACAACAAAATATAGAAAACCAGGGAAAGTAGGAACCTGCACCCAGATGTTTGAGCAGCTCCACATTCTGGGTGGAGGGATCAGATCAGTTACCAGTTATAGAGTTCACTATGGCTGGGGGAGGCATATAAACAAGAACTTTTAAAATTCATATTTTTGCCATCTGAAGTAGGTTGCAAAACAATAGGTAAATCAATCTGTGTACTTATAGAATTGCGCATGGAGGGTAGCCTCTCATCAAAAAATGTCCCACCAACTGTTGCTTGACATTTAGTACTCCGTTGGTTCATCACATAAATGTTTAACTCTTATCAACTGAGATTTTAGGATATTGTGTAACATACGATTTAAGATGAAAAGATGTATAATGCAATAGTGTGTCTTTATACAAAACTGTATGATATAATGTGGGTACGAAAAAGGATCAAGCCATGGTATATCGTAATTTCTGGCTGAAAAAGTATGGAGCTGTTGAAATTCTTCAACCATGCCATTAAAAAAAAAAAAGCTAGATATCATCAGCATATCGCATTTATTTAAGAATATGCTTAGTGTGAGAATGAGGACCAAATAGATGTATTGTATATTCTCAAAATGACGTACATATAGAGTTGCCACTGATGGTGTAACAGGAGAACCCATTGACACTGCTTCCATTTAAAGGTAATTCGTAATATGAAAGTTATTACATAAACAAAATTATTATAATTCCTTAATAAATGATGTAGAGGGGGTGGTTCTGGCAACTCTTCAAGAGGTCTTCAGGATATTGGGATTGCCTCTCTAACTCTGGTGAGCATGGGTCAATGACTGTAAGTTGACATACCCCTATAGTTGTGGTGAGGGTGAGCATGAGTCACCATACACCTGGCTCATTAAATTAAGGTGTGCTTGTCTCCTGACCTAATTAGACCTTTGGAAATAGATTTACCAAACGGCGGTTTGGTCAAACCGTAGTTTTTTTGACTATTTTTCCGGTGGTTTAGAAACCGATGAATATACTAAAGCCCAAACCGCCATTAAAACGGCTACAATTGACATTTTTCAAAACCACCACTTTACAAATCACCATCCCGATTTTAACAATGATGAACATACAAGCCACCAGATTTACTAACCTGGGGTATTCAAAACCGCCGCAAAACAGCCATTCAGGTGGCCAAAATGAAAGAGGTGGTTGTGAGTGGTGAGATTGATCAAACTGCTGCTGTTTGAGCTGTTTTGCCATTCAGAACATAAGAGAAGGCATGAATCATATATAAATTATTGAGGCAATCATTATTTATTGATTAAGGTGCAAAATGAATTTATAATTTACTTATGTGGGGGGAAAAAAAAAATTTTTTTAAGGAGGCAAAATTATTGAATTATATTCTGGCACTATGTAATGTCAAGATTATTAATAATATTATATATTTGTTGCACAATTTAAGTGATTGCTAATGGTGAATAATAATGTTTTGATTGCACAATTTGATATTACATAGTTTCAGATTAATATAATAATTCAATAATTTTGCCCCCTTAAAATTAAGAATTTTTTTTTTCCTCATAAGTAAGTTATAAATTCATTTTGCACCTTAATCAATAAATTGTCAGTTTGTCAATCAGAGGCAGGTATTTGAAAACCTGTCTTTTGGATGGGGGTTTTGATAGCAGCTTTAACCCTAGACAAGGTACACACATTCAAATTCAACATGTTAATACTTGTGATATACTATATGTCGTATATAATTTAATGTGTTTGTTGATTTTTCTATGTAGGTTGTACCATTCTTCCTTGGAAGTTAAGACTCAGAGAGCATAGAAGTAAAATTTTGTCTCAAGGTGATATTTAAAATGTGTCCATCATTCCAATCCTATTGGATTGAGATGAATAGGGATAGAACATGTTCCAGTTCACAGTTGAGGAGGAGATGGATATAAAAGACCTGTGTGCAGAGGGAATTATATGGGATCAACCATTTTCAAGCCGTAATTCCACAGGTTTAAATAAAGATATAGATTTGAAATTTTTTTGTGATCAATATGTCAATTTTTTTTTAAAATTTGATACACTTCAATATCAATTACAAGGATTGTTTTGTCATGAATTATTCATATATTGTTTCTTTTGGTAGCTAGTTCTGACAGATTAGAGAATATACTATAGTGAATCTGGGATAGAGTCCACTGATGGTAGTGTGATGGTTGTTTTTTGTCCTTTTTACCAGTAGAAGGTAAACACCTTATTTTTCATTAATCGTTATCAATAAGAATGTTTTTTTGGGTTTTTTTTTATATGGTGACCAATTGGTTTTTTATATTACTTGACAGGCATGAATTGTTTGCTTCAATAAGTTTGGAAGTTTTTTTTTTCCCCACAGAACAATTATGTATTTTAGTCTCAGCCAGTGGTTTTTAAAGAATTTTGAATTTATCATGTATATCTAATTTTGGTTGACTTCTTGCTAAGTATTACATGAATATCATGTATTCATGAATTACATGAATATCATTCTCATTATTGTGCTATACTATAATCATATTTTAAAGTCTATAAACAATGAATTATAATGCTATAATTAAAATAATTTTATTCAATCAAGTTTTTTGTTTTTTTTATATCAAATCTTGTAATCTGCTGGTTTTAAGTCTCAAAATTTTTCAACTCCACCATTTTTGTTATTAGTTTATTTATACAAAAATACACTGAAGGTGTTATGAAATCACTGATAATCAAATTGAATGTAGCATGTTCTTGTCAAAAGTAGTCCAGTAGAAGCTTTCCTTAATCAAATAGTAGAACCTTAATTGCAGCTGCTATTTCCAAAATAGAAATAAGGAACAAGACAACATGGTTGAGGATAGGCACCAGGAGAAAACATCAAAGAAAAAACAAATAGAAAGTTTTGCAGATGTATAAAATCATAAAATATATGCACTTTTAATTGTGCTAATTCAAGCAGACTTTAGACATGTTGACAGTCCTTTGCCTCTTTGGAAAACTTGCCCCATTCTGGATGCAGGATAGCGGGAAAGAATCACACGGACCAGAATAATGTTTTCTTTTCATCTGCATCTTTTTCTTTAGGAAGAAAAATGCACTTTGTAGGACACATACTTGGATGCATGTTACCTGTTTTCTACATGATTTAGGGCTACAATAAGCCTTAAAGTGCTCTATATCTGGAAAAATGTTAGTTTATATATTTGTATTTTTATCTATAATAAGGTGTTTTACCATCTATTTCTGGCCCTTGTGATTCCTTCCAGCTATCTTGCATCCAGATCAGGGAGCCAACTATCAAGAAGTACAAAGGATGTGATATAAAACCAGACCAAATTTACGCCACTTATCTAACGTGATGCTGATCTTCACTAGAGCCAGCTGCCAAGCAGGTCATGGCTCCTGGGGACAGGTCTTGAGCATGGTTTGTGTGCAGTAATGAAGGAACACCGCATATAGTATCATACGTGTGGTACTTGGAGTTTAGAAACAGGAAAGACACCGGTAGAATGGGTGTGGTACTAATATACGGCACTGATATGCCCGACACACTTTAAACCAGCTAAACAATTGCCGTTTTTTAAAGGTTTATCTTGTTGTGCCTTGTAAAATGTTTAGCAAAATGTATTTCTTGCATCTCTAGAAAGCTTATGCCTAGAAAACAATCGTTATATTTTTAGATCTTTGGTCTGGCACCCAACCTCCTAATGCATATCCCTGGTACTCACCACAAGGTGTTCAAGAATTTTGACAATCTGAAAGAGTATGTGATGGAAAAGGTCAAATTACATCAAAGCACATTAGATGAAAACTGTCCCAGAGATTTAATCGATTGCTTCCTCATAAAGATGGAGCAGGTAAGGTCTGGGAACATCTGTATGAAATATGAATCTTTGGGATGTGATTTGGGTTCTGAGTGATGTAAAGTGTTAATTTTTTTTTAATTAGAAAAACTTGTCTTTTGTAAGCTTGGGTGTTATATAAACAAGTATTTGCAAATAAATGAAGACTGTTTTAACTGCTTCTTTAGTGATTAAAGGGTAGATTTACTAACACTCCTAAAACAAAAATTAGAGGTGTTGCTCAGATTCTAGATATCAATTATCTAATACATTCTAGAAAATGATATTTAGAATTGGTTGCTATGGGCAATACCTCCAGTTTTCCTTTTAGGAGCCTTCATAAATCTACCCCTTAGGCTGAGAATTGTGGTATAAAACTTCTGCTGCTTTGCCCATGCCAGTGCTAGGATTGTGGAGAGTGTTTTGTAGATTGTACTCAATTATATAATAAAATGTGCACCACCATTTTTTTATTAATTCAATATCTATCTTCTCTATAATATTTTAAAGAGGAAACTCTATGTTTTTGGCTTGTTAGTCAATGTCAAATGGCATATGCATTGTAGACATAAATGGAAGCATGCCTATAGTGGCCAAATCAAGAAAAAGGCAGGATAGCTATACATGTTTCTCAGTTATTTACTTTTTAATAAAGCATTCCTCAGGCATGAGGTTGCCGATGTGTTACTAAACAGTTATAAAAAAAAATGCATGTAATCTCAAACTTTAGGAAAATTAATAAATTAACTTTTCTCCCCCATCCCCAGGAGAAAGACAACCCTACCACAGAATTTAATTATGATAATTTGTTTGTTACCGTATTGAATCTGTTTTTTGCTGGGACAGAGACCACTAGCACCACACTGAGATATGCATTACTCATCCTGCTAAAATATCCTGACATGAAAAGTAAGTATTACTAGTTCTTTAATATTAATGTATTTATGGGGGTGGGGGGGATATTCATTCATATGCCCGAATAAACTGTGCCCGAGTTACAGTCGTCATAACCAAAAGCTACTGAATATGAATTTTATAAGAATATATACGTTTAAAATCTCTTTCGGTATTTGTGGATACTGATAGATCAATTACTCATTATATTACAAACCTCTGGATATACATGGCCTGGTTTCTTTAGTCTTCTATCGTACTGCAATTTAAGTTTGTAGCTCTGAATGGATCATGCTCCAGCAAGGATCTGCTACCCATCATTTTTTCTCTTTCATCCTATCTGGGGGACACTGCTACCATGGGATTGTATGAGGGAACATGTTGTTAACTTCCTGCCGGCAGGCCATATCCTCCCTGCAACTTCAGTGTGTTTTGAGTGTCAGAGGGAGTAGGACCTCTGGTGAACTACAAGGCAGCTACTCCTCTTTCAAAGAGTTGGGTTGACTTTTATTTCCTGCTGTTTATTTTTATAGGCCGTTTTCTACCAGGTTAGAGTAGAAAGAAGATAAAAAGGCTTGGACAGCAAGGCTGCATTACTTACAGGAGCTGTAGCGCTGTCAGGTAATGAGAGAGGCGACTATCGCAGAAACCTCCTATCTTCTTTGTCTGATGCTGGCACGCGGTGGGAGAAAACACAGCCACATTATTTCCTCAACTGTGAAACACTATGCGCTGCTTATGATCTCTGTCCTAAACCCTTGTCTCAATTACAATCAGTGGTGCAAGTAAGGAGCTATGGCTCATTACACAGAATCGTTATGTAATTGCCATTATGCCATAAAACTTGGAGATATCTGGGGGGGTCCATATGGTTGTAATGGCTTTTTTTATCCATTTTCTTTTTTTGGTTCTAGAAGGGTGTTGGCCCTAACTTAGAAACCAACACCGGCTCATGCAACCGTCTTGGTGGTCGATCTGGAGCAGCCACTGTATTCTCTTTTCTCCTGTCCAATGCAGATCTGACCCCCAAGGCCTTGACTTGCTCATCTCCCTGTCAGATGGAGAATAGTAGTCAAGCCTAGGCCATGGGGGTCAATCCATGGTTCCCTCCCAATGGGCTGCCACCTCCTTCCCCTACCAACAAGTCCAGGGGCAGCAAGTCACAAGTAGAAAGTGCACATTTTGACATGCATGCGCCAAGCCAGCAAGTGAGGTGGATGAAGGAGTCTGCCTCCTACAGTGTGCATTTCAGAATGAAAAAAAAATATGGGAGGGCTCTTCATGTAATGTGGGTGAGGACATGGCCTATCAACTGGAGAGATGATGGCAGGAACTAATCATTTAATGGTGGTAGCAGGGACTATTTAATGGAGCTGTTTACTAATTTAAGGATGGTGTGGCTTGGGAGGCTATTAACTGAATGTGGAGGTCATAATAATGTGGGCTATTCATTTAGGGCTGAGCTGGCGGTGGGGAGTCCCTATTTATTAAATACCATTCCCATACCACTTGACCTCTCTCCTTCATCAGACATCAGCATTGGCCACTGTTCAATGCATTTCACCATAGAAGGTATAGTACCACTACGAATTTAAACCTACAACAGAACAGGCTATAAATTATAGACTACCCTGGTAGGTCCTGTACAGTGAGGAAAACCTGATACTGAAAAAACTACTGTAATATGAGAGATCTCCCTGGACAGAAAAGTATTAGGTATGCATGAAATACTGTACTAAGTATTAAACTTTTCTATATATAGACGTAGTGTATTGTGTAGGTGTTTGCACCTATACAATAGGCTATCCTACACAAGCAACACTGAAAAATAAGAACTCAATTTTATATTTTATTCTTAAGCCTTTAAGCATTCTTCCTTCAGTGCTCTGCAGCACCATACAGTAAGGAAAATAGGACATGCATAAAACAGAGACAAGGTAGACAAATAAATTAAGACATGAAAACAAGGTATGGAGGGCTCTACTCATGAGAGAGCTTTCATTCTAAGTGTAAGAGGGTGGCACAGCTAAAACAAGAGGAACAAGTGTGGTTCAGAATGGAGATTGGAACAATTATGTTGTGCATTCTTTTGAGAAGTAGCAACAGAGATAAGGAGAGTTGGGTTTTTAGAGAGCTTCTAAATATCTGAAGGCTGAGGGAAGCAGCACGGGAGAAGTCTTGTAGGTGAGCATGAGAGGTGGTTTTCATAGATATGACCAGGTGCAGACCCATGGTAGATCTAATATTGCGATCGGGAGTGCAGCAGGAGGCTGCAGTAGTCAAGATTGGGAATAATAGAATGGATAAGAGTATTGGGAACATGTTTGGTAAGAAAAGGATGTATTCTACCAATGTTTCTAAGGTGGAATCGACAAAACTGGGAGAAAGTCCGGATGTCAGGAATGATGCAGAGTAAAGTGTGACACCATGGCAGAGGGCTTGGGAGACTCAGGAAATTGTGCTGTTATAGACAGTGAGGAAGATTTGTGGGGAGGTGGTGACTCTGAGAGAATTCAACATGTCTTAAACAGAATTAATGTTAAGCTTTAAGTAGCACTGAGACATACATGTGGTGATTGCAAAAAGATAGTTGGTTACACAAGATAGTACAGAAGGGAGAGGAAGAGATATAGACTTGTGTCGTCAGCGTAGATGTGGTACAGTGGAGGCTGAATTAGCAAATTAGTTCCCCAAGAAAATAGGTGCACAGGGTGAAAATTAAACGACCAAGAATAAAACCTTGTGGGACCCTAACAGATAATGGGAGTGTAAGGGAACACATGCCAGAGGGAAATACACTACTTAGGTGCATTTCAATATATAGGAAGTTACCCAGGAAAGAACTGTGGCACAAAGGCCAATAGAATGACTGGTGTGTAAGAGAAGAGGTTGATCAACAGTGTCAAAAGCAGGAGAGAGGTCCTGGAGGATGAGTATGGAGAAATTATATTTAGATTTTGCTGTATATAAATCATAGATGACTTTTGTGAGAACAGCTTCAGTGAAATGTTTCGGGCGAAAACCTTATTGCAGGGAGTTGAGAATGAAGTGACAGGAAAGAACGCGAGATAGCCAGTTGTACACAAATCACTCAAGTGTTTTGAAGCAAAGAGGATTAGGATGTTAATTGGAGAGAGGGGCAGGATTAAGGAATGGTTTCTTGAGAATTGGTGAGATGAACGCATGTTTAAAGGAGGATGGAAATGTGCCAGTGGCGAGAAACAGGTTGAGTGATGAGCTGAAGTTGGGCAGTGGAAAAGAGGAAGCGGAGAAGTTGGGAGTAAATAATGTTGAGTGCACAGGTTGTAGAGTAAGTTGCTGAGATGAGTGCAGGGATTTTATCTTCAGTTACTGGAGATAATTAATTGAGGGTGGAATGGGAGTGTAGGAAAAGGTGGGTAGATTGCGGGGAGTGTGTGGAACCTTGTCGAATGGTGTTGATTTTTTATTTGATGTAGGTTGCAAAATCATGGTGTATGAGGATGGAAGTGGGTGGAGATGCAGGTTGGCACAGAAGTCATAGGAGAAAGTATTTTTTTCTGTGAAAATGAAAAGTGAATTAGGTTAAGAGTAATTAGGTGTTGCTTTGTACGTATGGATTTTGGAGCAAGGGAAAGAGCATGAGGTAAGGTGAGCTTGAAGGAAAGGAGGATTTGGTTGGAGATTGGGAAGGCTAAGTTAGAGAAGCTATAGATGGAGCAGTAGCAGGAGAAGACAAGGTTATTGGAGTGTCCATCTCAGTGGATGGGAGATGAGGTTCACTGGGAGAGTCAAAAGGAGGAACTAAGTGATAGAAGTTTAGTGGCATAAGAGATAGTGGGATAATCCATATAAATGTTGAAATCACTTAGTATAAGCAGTGTCAAGGAATATAGGACAGTTCAGAGGGTATGACTTGGAAGGTGCAGTTCGGAGAAAATAGAATGCATACTCTACCACCTTGTGTGTATCCAGGTCTGGGAGTGTGGTTGAGGGAGACGTATAGAAGGTAAGAGAGGATAGTGGTTATATGTGGAAAAGATTGGTGGGATTGGAAGTATAGGGTGGATGGAAAGTTTTTGGGTAGAGCGATGAGTATATAAGGGGGATTGTACTAAGCCCTGGGTTAGGTGAGATATCGCTAGCATCCATGAAAAGGAGCAGTGAGAAAGAGAACATGCAAGAATGTGGGTGTGAGGTTTATTTCTGTTTATGTAGGCTGATCAAGAGTAGTGGATGAATGATAATAATAAGAGAGAAGGAAGGAACAATTGATCCATTTGTGCAGGGCAAAGAAGTAGGTGAAGGATACTTACCCACCTCCAGGCTCTGATTAATAGAGTAAACAGTTTCTGGAGTTCTGACGGGACAAGGAAGGACCGGGATGCTGACAGTTGGCTGCAGAAGGTCCAGCAGTCAAACAGAGATGGCAATAGCAATCACAATTGATCTCAGTGGACAGCTGAATAGATATTAAAGCGGCATGGACAATTGAGCTCGGTGGGTCTAACAGCTGAACAGAGATGGCAGTTCAGTAGATCATAAAACAGCTTGGTTTTTGGTGTGAAGTCAATCATTAGCACTACTGTGACATTTGCCAACAGTGTTCAGAAATAGGCAGTGCTTTATATTTGTGAGATAAGGAAAAGAGGGAGCCTGTGCAAAGAGCTGAGCTAATGTACAGCTTACTCTAACTGCCATCTGCATGCCAACCTCTTAACCATTTAACTGCTTTGAAAATGCTGGAGTTTTAAGGATTAATAACCCTATGATAATAAATGTTAGCTGCGAGTGGTCAAAAGTTTTATGTACGACACATCTAAATTCACAAAATATTTAAATAACATTAATGAACAGGTGAGCTTGTTGTCACAGGGATTAATGATCAGTATGGAACCTGCGTTCCACAAACAGTATTCCAGTGGTTTTGGCTGCTAGTAATGTGCTTTTGACCAGATGTACAGTGTAAATAGACTGGAACACAAAGCAGTGAGGTGGCGGATAAGAGGGAATAATTTGCAGCATGTGTCTTGGGTATCAAAGCACCGTGTACTTTAAATGAGATTTGTATTTGTGCTGAAAATAAACACATTATGGCCAAGTTGCATAGCCACAATACGGACTGTACAGCATATGCTCCTCCACTCCTGGTTGTCCCCACCAAAATTATGGGGGGCATCAGTGTTCTGTCTTGCTCGGGCCACTAAAATGTCTAATTATTGATCTGCTAGAGAACAGCTGATCTCTTGCACAAACATTAGAGTACAGCAGACAAAGAAAACACAATACATAAAGTGTAACAAAGAAACACATTATAGCAAAAATTAATACACAAATCATTGGCAAAGCTGCAATATTTTATTATTTTACCCCTCTTGCAACAAGTTATAGATAGATAGATATTACTATTTATATCTATCTAACTTGCACATGTGATTTTATTGCAAAAGAATGTCATTGTAAAGACATACTGAGGTTTTTTTTTTTATCTTCCACCAGAAAAGATCCATGATGAAATTGACAAGGTGATTGGCCAGAGTCGCTGTCCAACACTTGAGGATAGGCTCAAAATGCCATACACGGATGCAGTGATTCATGAAATCCAGAGATTTGCAGATATTGTACCTCTTGGGCTCCCACACTCAACCAACCAGGATACAAAGCTGAGAGGCTATCACATTCCAAAGGTAAGGAACCTGAAGATGAGTTACCTTATATAGCAGAGAGGATGTCCGAGAATGATTTTCAGCATACACGGTCATGCAGGTTTAGCACATCTATAAATTGCTCTCTTCTGGTTAATGTTTCTGAGCGCCCATACTTCCCTTGTGTCCTAAAGACTTTCTCTGAAGGCTTCTGTTCCCCTATTATAGTCTTTTATTTTTATGGAATGCAATGTTGGGAACTCTTTCATTCTAGCATAAAAGTCCCAAATAAAGATCCCCTTCTTACCTACTTAAGATAATTGTTATTTAGAAACTTTGCTACATAGGGATTGTTTAAGTAGTGCTCTTAATTTTTAAAGATAAAATTGGTTTTATTGTTCTCTAGGGCACAACAGTGTTCCCCATGTTGACCACCATCCTGAAGAATGAAAAATATTTCAAAGATCCACTGAAATTTGATCCAGGACATTTCTTAGATGATCAGGGCAATCTGAAGAAAAATGAAGCTTTTATACCCTTCTCTATAGGTGATATTCAATGCAAAGTTTATTTAAGATGTGATGTATATAGAATAATGCTTTGTAGTATACTTCTAGTTTCGTATTTTATATGAATTCCCCCTATTAACCCTTGTATTACTCCTCACAAACACTTTTATTTCTTTAATTACTCCAACAGGTAAGAGAGTCTGCATTGGAGAGGGTCTTACACGCATGGAGCTTTTTCTGTTCCTCACATCTATTTTACAGATGTTTGACCTGAAATGCAACATGGAACCTGAAGATATTGACATCTCTCCCGTCCCCAACAGAGGCAGCAATGTTCCTCGACCATATATGCTTTATGTGAACCAACACTAACCCAATAACCTAACCTCTAAAGTTTCAGATGTTCCATTAACCAAGATAATGGTCGTCCCTACAATAAAACACTTGCCGCCACGCATGCCAACCTATTTTACATGTCTCAAAGTTACTGAATGAACATAGGTTACATATGTATCTTTACCAGTCAACACAGTGGTGGGCAATTTACCAAGAGGTATCTCACAGTTTATTGTATAAAATAAATACATTGAAAACTCAATTTGACTAGCATAAGAATGAACCAATAGATGAATCTGGATCTAGAGGGGAAAAAAAGTACAAAATTAAATTAGTTTAGTGATTTTTGGTAAATTAGTTTAGAAGTAGATATTCATGTACTAACTGTGAGACATTATGTTTGCTCCTGTAACTGTTTTCAACTATTTATTTTAGATTGCAAACAAGCAAAGGATGGAAATATGAATAGTGTGATGATAATTATTTTGTTTATCGCACCTGTATTAGAGCTCATTTATGCTTACACAGACCAATGTCAGCTGCCAACGCCAATGTCATTTTACAATATGATGTGCCTTTTTTAAATAGGGATGCCACGGATTTGGTGGCCAAGATAGCTGTATCTGCTGTTGTCTAATGTTTCTATGCCCCCCTGCATCACTTCCCCTTTCTCCCTTGTAGACAAAAACAACCCAATTTGACAGGTATGTCTTCATGTTAGACTCTACGTGACAGGACATACATTAAACAATGACATACAAGGCAGACATGAAAACAAAGTGCATGGAAAACCCTGCTCATTAGAAAGCCATCAACCACCATTCTCTCAATCCCCCAAGCCCACTACTTTGGTATCATCCTTGACTTTGTCCTGTAACGAAGCTTACTGTTTTTGTCTCCATGATGACCTCTCTGTGCCTCTCTCAACACTTCTCTGCAGCCGGGCTGGATTGCGCTAATTGGATACCCACCTTTTACTCGTTCCAGTGTTCAGTGTTGATCTGCAGTGTGATTGGCTCTCTGATGCTAGCATGTCCACTAAATAATAGAAAGTATTAGAAAAAATAAAAAAATCAGGCATCATTCCCCCTCCCACAATTAACAGGAGCTTCCCATGCAATGTCCCAAACATTCTGTATAGTAGATACCATACCTATATATTTATTAATAGAAGAAGTTGTAGTAAAAAGTAATAGCCTAGTAATAGAGGTTATTAATAAATAATAAAGGGTTATTTAGACTAAGAAACGGCGCTATGGAATAATACAGAAATTGCTGATGAATTCTGGGTGGAGCTAAGGGAATTACAATGATGGAACTGCAGTATTTTAGAGGGACACCATATTGGGGATAATGGGTTTTACACTTTAGAGAAGAACAATAAAAAAAACTAATTTATTACAGCTTCTTGAGACTCACAGCTAACAATTGGCAATGGGTTTGGTAAAACTGAGCCAGTTTGCTCTGTAATGGATATGTAACACATATTTATTAGGGATGTGCACCGGCCACTTTTGGTGTCTCGTGTTTTGTGTTTTGGATTCGGATTTGCTTGAGGTTTTGGGTTCGGATTTGTTTTGCAAAACACCTGACGAAAGGTTTTGGATTCGGATTTATTTTGAAAAAAACATAAAAAGTGCTAAAAACCAGTTGTGTGGGTTTTTTTTCACTCCTACGCTATTATTAACCTCAATAACATTCAATAACAATCATTTCCACTAATTTCCAGTCTATTCTAAACACCTCACAATATTGTTTTTAGGCCAAAAGGTTGCACCGAGGTAGCTTGAGCACATAATGCCAAAAAAAGAGGTACAAGATGGAATTGTTCTGGGCCCCCCCTCCCACCCCTCGCTAGATTCGACGCGAGACTTGGACGACAGAGCCTTGTTTTCAAATTTTTGGCCGCCGGAAATATCCGAACAGTGCTCGGATCCCGTTCGGATCCGTGCTGTTCGGGTGGGCTCGGATTAGCGGAATCCGAGCCCGCTCATCTCTAATATTTATAAGGCAGTCCACAATTACAGGTTTTTAATTAGCTGCAAATTGATATGCTTTTATAGTTATTGATAGAAACAGAAAAGAGGGACTGAATAGATATATATAGTGTAGAAAGATTACAATTTAAGTCTAGCCAGTTAGTGTTGTGTCACGGTTCAAATACAAAGTGCAGCTCAGGAGCCAGGAATGAGGTGAAAACACACAAAGTTTATTGCTGGAATAACAATCTGATGGTGTAATACTGAATATACAGGAAAATGCAGGAATAAATACCGGGTAGATGGCTGATGTAGGAAAGTGGTAATATGGAGAGCTCCCAGATAGCAGGTAAGCAGTGACATGGAGAGATCCAGGCAGCATGAAACCACAAGCACAGCAGAGGGTAGGAACAACAGGATGGGACAACCATAACCAGCAATGACTGCTGGGAGAGACAGGTTTAAGAAGGTCACACCCAGGTGCAAGGAATAATTACAGGGCAGGTTAACCCCTGATACAAACAAGTAAGGTACAATAGCAGCACCTCTGGTCATCAGAGGTACTGCTTCAAACATATAAAATGAACACAAATACTGCACAGTGCAAACCAAACAGGGGCTGCAGGATGTAAGCAGCATTCCAAAAGGGAAATGTTGCAAGGCAGACGGAGGCAGACAGTAACATGTTGGATGGGACGTGAAAGGTACACCAGAGAAACCAATAGTAGGGGTCTATGTAATAGCATGAGCCGATGGAGGGGGTGTGGTCAGCCCACAGAGACTGAGATGAGCTCTTAACAGCAACACTTAAGTGAAAAATATACAGAAAAGGTACTCATGGTAAGAGAAATATGCAATTAGATCTATTGTTATGTGATTTGAATATTTTTTCCGTAAGTGATTAGATGTCATAGGTTAATTTATGTATTCTCAGTAGTAGCTAGGAATGCATAACAAGCCAAACCAATCCCGACATTGCATGACCGCTGGATATGGACTGTACAATAATTTATTTGTTAAAGTATAAACTTTCATTTAGTAAACCTCAACGTTACAACTCACTATAGACTCAGGCCTAGTGCAGATTTGTATTAAGGGATGCAAAGAAATTGTTTGCTAATTTTTGACTTGATGACATTCATAAAGGAACTTGTAGGGCAAGGCAACTGGCAACCCCCCTAAGTGCGTGCTTGACTTCACATCTCTAATCCATTGGAGGCTAATTACTATCAAAATCATATATGAGGTGCAGCATGTCTTTATTTGAGCAATTGTTTATAGATTTAATGGAACACATAGACATTCATGCACATCCCTTACTATATTTATCCATTGATGTATTTTATAGAACACTATAGGGATAAGACATAAACATAAACGTGTATGCAAAATTCACAATTTTACGTTTAATTCAGGCCCTTAGTATGAAATTCTATTCTTTCACATTTGTTCAACATTGTACATGCAGACATTTGCCTACCATACCTACTGTAGCCCTCCCTACCTACATTACACTTCCTACCCTGTTTTTATGTCTATATTTAATTTTTCTACCTTGTATGCCACTGTCTGACACTTCGGAGCACTGTGAGAAATTAATAATAGTAATAATAGTACTTTTCTATAAAACTGTTTCAGTGTATATATTGGTCATACACATTCCTAAAGAAAGTCACATTTTTTATTTTTAGCCAAATTAAAAAACACATTGAACAACTGTATTTTAATACTTAAACAGCCACTAAACCCAAACATTAAAATTATCAGGTGTGTAAACCATGAAGCTAAAATACACTGTTCGATGTTACCCTGACATTCTGCTGCATCTGTGTTAAAAAGTAAAATGTTACCTCTTTATTACATTACAGCCAAAGTGGAAATTTGCTAAAATCAATATATAAAACTAACCACACATGCAATGAGTGATATTTTGGGCATAAATAAAGTGGTAAGCTGCACTGTTTGCATTTTTTTCCTACTGTGCTTTGGAGTAAAAAGAAATGCGTTTCTTTAGTGACACAATTTTTTGAAAACCATAGGCTCCAAAAATATTGGCATCCTCATTATTAATATTTGGTGTAACCTCCCCAGCCACAAATAACAGCACTGAGCCACATTCTGTAATGCTTACCAAGGTTGGAGTACACTTGTTTTTCGGGATCTTGGACCACTCCTTCACGCAGAACATTTCCAATTCCTTGATATTTTTGGGTCGTCAAAAGTGGACTGCCCTCTTCAATAGCTGTGAACTGCCCCATGGGTTTTCAATTGGGTTCAAATCTGGAGACTGAGAGGGCTATTGCAAAACATTTATTTTGTGTTTCTGCAAGCATTCCTGTTTGGAGTTTGATATGTGTTTGTGGTCATTATCTTTCTGAATGGTCCACCAACTGCCAAGTTTCAGTCTTCTAGTAGAGACAGGGAGATTTTGGCCTAAAATCTGGTATAGCGTTGATTTCATTATGCCATTGATTTTCACAAGAACCCCTGGACCACTAGCAACAAAACAGCCCCAAAATATCAATGACCCACCACCATATTGGACAGTGGGTATCGGGTACTTTTCTTTGTATGCAGTCCCTTTTTTCTCCACATGTGACGATGGTGGGCATGGCCAAAAGGTTACATTTTTGTCTCATCTGACCACATCACATGATTCAAGTTATAGTCCCATGGGTATTTTGCACAGTTCAAGCTTCGGGTCACGGAGGTGGTGTCTGACAGTGGATTTTGAAATTATGAAGCCCTGAGATTCAACAAAACTGCAATTCTGAAACTGTGATCTGTGGGCTCATCTTTGTCTCTCCTAACATCCCTCTCACTCTATGTGGGGGCAGTATGCTCATTGCATCCTCCTCCTCCTGGAAAATGTTTAACTGTTTGATGTTTTTCTTGCTTCATTATTACCACCCTGGTGGTGCTTAATTGTAATTTCAACTGCCTGGTATTACTTTTATAACCATTTCCTAATCTGTGCAGCTCCTCAACCTTCTGTCTCATTTGAGTTGCCAGCTCTTTAGTTTTAGCCATATTGATGGATGACAAAGGGAATTTACATGTGTGTGACCTCATGTTTATACTACAAGAAGCAAGAAATGGTCATAGCCGATAATGGAGTTCCTGAAGACGAGAGGCAATAGAAAGACAGAGTTTATTTGCACTAAGATGAAAATTATTTTGGTTTTATTTGACATTTTCTTTATGGGTGACAATAATTTTGTCACATATGTTTTTGAAATAATACACTATTCTTAAAATAAAAGGAACTGTGTTTGTTATATAAATGGTAAGCAATTTCTCCTAATATTTTAAAGAACATTTTATTATATATGTTATTTATTTTATATGATTGTCTTTAGCCAATTTATTGCCAATAATTCTGAAGTTGACTGTATATAACTATATAATCCTAGGTTTATAAAAACAAGAAGTTAAACATTTGCCAGATCCATGTGGGGGAGGAGTATTCTTAACAATCCACGTTTCAGAATCAGCACTTGTGTGTTTCAACACAACAAGTGCTGATTCTGAAATGTGGATTGTGTGCAGATTCACATTCAATTGTTTGCAAGTCAAAGTCTAGATCAAGGCTCAGATTGTCTCAGTCACACGACAGATATGGAGATGGCTGGGATTGGGACACTGCTTCTGATTTTCACCATAACGTTCTTGGTGACTTTCTGGATGAGAAAGAGAAGACAACCTGGGACCCCTCCTGGCCCATATCCCCTCCCTCTCCTGGGGAACATCCTGCAGATTGATTTCAAGAACATAGTGAATGAGTTTGTGCAGGTCAGTTATGCTTCCCATTTTTTAGAAGTAGGGTAGTAATATAACCTTTTCAGACCAAGAAACTGTAGCGTTATAAAGTGAATGGGATCCACTGTTCTCCTGTCACACCATAGCAATTACATTGTCAAAATATTGCATGAATAGCACTAATATGTGTAAAGTGTATTACTGCTATTATCACTATCATCTGACTTTGTCCTAACTGATCCACCTATTTCCTGTCCAAAAAATCTGCACTGTTTTGTTATTTTATCAAACCAATTATCAAGCAATGTGGAGCTTTGTGTGAGTTGGGCCACCCGTTGGTGTGCATGTCATTTCCACTTTAGTTAGTGCCCAAACTGTAATAATTCTATTTTATTAGATTATGTCTAGATAGACTCAGAGATATTTTAATGGAGAGTGGGGAACATCATTTAAGGCATAATTGAATACTTAATTCCCAAGAGAGAAAAGAAAATCTGGAGGTAATATGCTAGCTAATAAGCAACATATAGAGGGACTAGTTGCCTCTAAAAAGCATATGTGCCAATGAATACTGCAACCCGCCCCCTAGTGGCAGAAGAGAGTAATACTAACAGGTTAATGACATTCTTGCTATTCAAAAGAAGAATCTATATTATACCAATTTGTTAATTTACACCTACCTACATACATACCTGCAATATTATATTTTGATAGGACTATCTGATCAAATAAAATAGAGGATTTTTCTATCTAATGGTGGGAACATATTTTTTTATATTTAATGACAATTGCACAGATTTTGAATACATATCTTTGATAACACATTGCCCTAAAGTGGTGTAAAGATGGATATTTCAAACACAATATATGTATGAATAAATGTTAAATCAGAAATATTGTGACAAACTTAGCAGTTTACAACAATATACACTCTTTGAACACATTTTACATCATTCTAATAGGAGAAATTATATATATATATATATATATATATATATATATATATATATATATATATATCTACTATATAAATGCCTAGTGGCGTGTGTGTAAAAAAGACAAAACAAGCTGCAGCGCCACCTGCTGGGCAGAGTTATACACTGACCTATATATTTCTTGAAGGAGAAGTGACAGTGGGGAGTTTTTAACACCTTAAGTAGCTTGATGAAGGATGTGGCGATGAAGATGAAGGATGAGGTGATGGAGAAAAATGTTGAGGTGGTGACATGTGGACAAAACCACGTTAAAAAAGGGCGCTTGCGTCGGGAAGTAACGCTCTTCCCCTGAGGAGGCCTGGGCCTAAATGCATGACAAGAACCTTTTTAACATCTTAAGTAGCTTGATTTGACTAGAATGCATGAGTATCATGCACGGGTTAACTTGTGTGTATATATATATATATATATAGGGAATCTTGTGTCCATTGTTATAATGGCAAAATTATCTCGAAAATAAAATTGTTTAAAATTATGAGTAACAACTCAGTAGATCCAGTGTATATAGACGTTATTACAATTAATTTTAAGTTTAATCACATTGTTAGATTAATTGGAAGAAATATAACGAAATATAACTAATGTATGTTAGGGAATTTAGACTGTAAGCTCCATTGGGGCAGGGACTGATGTGAATGAGTACATAGTGGCGCTATATAAATAAATGATGATGATGTATAAGGCACTGAAGATTGGTCGTTTTAATAAGTTATTTTAGTGTCCATAGAGCATCAATGACTTTTCACAATCTACTATTATGTTTTTCACTCTAGTAAATTGTCAGAAAATAGGATGTTAAACATTTTTAATAAATGAGATACAGGAAAATATATATTTTTTTTAATCAAACTTAGTCTGTAAATGAGTGCCCCAATCAGAATTTGTTTTGCCTCTTCCTTTCTGTGTCATTGCTAAATAAATTGTGGGGAGCACCACTTAATTAGAGAAGGTTACATATATGTGAGATGAGCCCACACCTTAAATTGTATATATAGGTGGATGTAAATATATAAATATAGTTTATATACATAATACACTAAGGGGTAAATGTATTAACTTGCAAATCGCGCAAATTGATGATATTCTGCGAAATTTAAAATGGCAATGCTTCTGAGCATGCAATAAGCTGTTACACGCAAGATATACTACGCAAATGGGCGTTCTAATTAACATATCTCAGGAGGGTTCATTGGCTGAGAAATCAACCAATGAAACAAAAACAAATATTTACACCCCTTCACCTTTTCCCACTTAAAATGTTGTTTCCCACTTTGCTTCTATTCAGTTTTATATGTTTTTTGTTTTCACCATTGCTTGATATTTCACTTACTTTACTTTCTTACATTGTTTACACTAGCTGCACTCGCTAGTCTCGTGTCTTCAGTTTGTTTACTTTGTAAAATGTCTATTATTCTGGTCTTTGGTGATTGTGTTTCAAAATTGACCCTAGTCTGTCTCTGTCTGTCTGTGTGTGTATATTAGGGAATTTAGACTGTAAGCTCTAACGGGGCAGGGACTGATGTGAATGAGTTCTCTGTACAGCGCTGCGAAATCAGTGGCGCTATATAAATAAATGGTGATGATGATGTATGCGAGTTGACCTTGAGCTTCAATGTTTTCCCCACCTCCTGCACTTGTCATTGCACTGCCTTAAGCCATTAATATTTGAGTTTTCTGCGTGACAGCTATTAGATGACAATGTAACTCAAAGATCAGAGCAAAGCAATGGATGTTCCATTTCTGGAATTTGTATGGAAAGCGGTCAATCAATGGGAACCCTTATAAGCAGTGGTTGAAGTGGGAATTTAGAAGTGCCAGTATGGAAATTCATAGTGAATGTATGGGGGCCTTGCGGATCTTGCTAGTGTGATATTATTTTTTATATGTTTTGTATCTATATAAATATGTATTTTTTTTATATGTATTTTGAGATATATAAATATGATAGATTTAAATTTAACACTATATCGTATCGTATGAAATATATTAAATTATGCAAGGTTATCCTAAATACTTTTTTATGTAATGTTCCTATTAAATTGCAAATGCTTTTATCTGCCCGAATGTGAAAATGTGGGTGCAAGGGGGCAGTAGGAGAATGTGTGTCAATATATAGTAAGTTAAGTATGTTGTATAAATTATGTACACTTACTTTTAAGTCACTGGCTCCTGGGGTGTTGTGTGGTTAGTGTTGTCTAGTCTGTGAGGGGAGGTGCTGCCTAGAGGTTGGAATAGTAATCCTCTCTTGTTCCTTTGTGTGCTATTTGGAGTCCCATTTTAGTGTGTCAGGTTGCTCTGAAACTGACGTCACTGGTGCAACTACAGAAGCCAAAAGCTCCCAAGAAGGTCAGGAACGCATTTAATCCAAATTTCTCCCATAAGACTGGATCGCTTACTTGCTGCAAGGTGTGTTATCGTTCTCAGATGTTCTGTAAGCAAAGCGCCTGCTTGATGAGCATGTGAGGATCTTAAAATGGAATAAGGCAAGGAAGTGCCGGTACAATGTAACGACACATACCGCCCCACTTTGAGCACTGCTTCATTACTTCTGCATTACTCAAGCTGGGAAGGACATAAGTTCAGGGAAACAAGCTTAGATGCAGGTTTTCTACTAGTTAAACTAGTACTTTCTTATCATACGTATGCCATTTGTCTATACAACATTTTTTCAATGCAGTCTGCATCAACCAAATTTTGGCAAATAAGAGATGGACATAGATTAATCTCCTGAAAGAACCAGAAAAAAAGTGACTCTACAGTACCACAGTGTATTTCTTTTTGTGCAAATACAGGTATTCATCTGTTTGATGCATGCATGGGTACACACCCAAGTGCTTGTTATTAGAACTGGCCAAGAAAATCACTATGTACCTGCTATTTCAAATCTGCATGTGTTCATATGCTCCAACTATTCAAGTCAGTTCAAAATTCAATTGAAATAGCACAATACAAAGTACTCATATTTTTGGTGGAACCAATCTCAAAAACATCAATTAATAATGGTGTGACCATCGTGGTGTGTACTTTATAACTGCAAAGTTGCTAACTTGAAGCTCGCATTTGCAGCTCACAGTTAAAAGACTTTTCATTATTATTTTTACACTTTTTTTTTTATTTAAACAAGTACTTTCCTCTGTACACTCTCCATAACAAACCCCAACAGAGTGAATACTTAAACAACCTTAATGACCCATCCTTGTTTATCCTAATAAAACACAGGTTTAACTATTCTAAGCAATATATACATAGCAAATTCAAGCATCAATAGACAGCATTTGTTACTGAATCATATTGGACAGCACAGTGCATGACGTATGCATCAAAATAATACGGAGGCAGATAATCAATGTCATTGAGTAGACTAGAATAATGATACACTCATACAGTATGTTTCAGAATGTCCTTCTTATTATACACATTACAATATTGTATCACTGTACAGCTCATAGTATGGAATATCAACAGGGTTATGAAGCAAGACATCAAACTCATTTGAAACTCAAATTACAATGGAAATAGCACAGCTATACATGTTGAAATTATTGCATTATTTAAAATAATAAACATGAAAATAATCATGTCAATTATTATAATGTATTAATTGATTTAAAAACAAAAGAAGACCTAGGGGTAAATTTACTAAAGTTTCTCAAACTGTAGTTTTTCATGTGCTTTGATGTGCGGTTTGTAAACCATGCAATTTACTAGAGGTCAAGCCACACATCTAAGTACATGTATGAAAACCACCCAATCTGAAAC
This sequence comes from Mixophyes fleayi, assembly GCF_038048845.1. Lineage (NCBI taxonomy): Eukaryota > Metazoa > Chordata > Amphibia > Anura > Limnodynastidae > Mixophyes > Mixophyes fleayi. The sequence goes on from NC_134410.1 coordinate 24,007,875, forward strand.
CACCATACTGATTATCAAATGGGAAGCATACAGATCACACAGTATATTAAGTAGAGGTTTGCCAAACCGTCAATGATTAACAAAGAATAAGATGTGGTTCTGACGGGCAAGAGAGCTCAACCCGCATGCTGTTTGAGATATCTTGCCGTTCAGAACTGAAAAAATTAACAATTAAATTAAGAAAAAAAATGTCCCTCCCCTTCAATTGACTACAAGCCCCAGACTTCTCGGCATCGGGCCTGGTCTTCTTGGAGAAAGGTAGGGTGCAAAAATGATATGGTGGTGCCCCTTTATGATTAAAATAAATAGCAGTGCTTCCATTATGACATAATAGAAAATACTAAAACTTAATATTTTTTTTTTACATTGCCCTCATAATTTGTAAGTAATTGTGAAGGAAATTGTGCCTCCCCACAAAATGCTTATCTGAAATCCAATGGGAAGAAGGCAATCATTAATAGAAAAAATAAAATAACATTGAATGGATGGATCGCTCCCACTGGTTGAGCGGTGTAAGAAACCGCACCTGATTAGCTGACAATGTGGTTAGCCAGTCAGAAGTATCATGAAACTGGGAACTGTCACTAGATGAATTACATGTGACTGCTTTATGTTGAGAAATTCTATGCTGTCAAACATGTATAAAAGCCATTCATTTTATAATGTTTCTGTGAGGATCTGCTGCAATACTAGATAGTAGGTTGCAATACACTGTTAACACTGACAACTGCAACATGTGGATCTACTGCAATACCAGCTACAGATGACAAGTAGCAATGTACCATCAACACTGACAGCTGAAAATTCTTTTTCATTCACTGGAATGAGAACATTCCTAAAGGTCAAGTCAATTAAGACTAAAAGATCTCATCTGTTTGCAGCCTCTATAAGGACTTAACGCCTAACAATCTTTGCATGAGCAAAGTTGGAATTTCATTTCTCTACATGTGTACTGATTTGTTAGCCAGTTTATCAACTTTGGCTTAGTTCCTCACGATCTTACATTGTCCATCCCATCAACTTCAGCTTTGTCCCTCAGGACTAAGATGCTTGGCTGGTTGTGGTGTGATAGCTACCCCAGCTGATTGATTTTCCCCTAGAAGTTAGGAGCATTGTGACAGATTCTCTCTTCTAGGGTGGGGAATGGATCACTTTGGATTACAGCTTAAACAGGGAACTGTACCTTACTTGGGTGTCAAAAGAAAGTTATTGTAAAGTTTTGAAAGTATCTAGAACAATCCCATCATTGAACTTATGAATCTATGCTGTGCTAAGATTGGTGGTGCAGCGAAAACTAGTAGAGAGTGCGGAAAGACACACAGACATTTTCAATTCACAATAGTACTTGAACTTCACACCAGCTCTGGTGGAGCTGATGGGCATCAGGCCTCATCGTTTACTTTTAATCTGTTGTATATTGCACATCCCAGTTGAACTTCAGCTGAAACGCGCATGTCTAAGTGCACATTGTCCAATGTAATAAAAAGCTTGAAATGCACAAAAAAACTTGCATGTAAAGACAATAAAAACTATAAATTAGGTTAACCAGTCAGTATTATAGCCCCACTTGAGCTCCAAAGTGGCAGGGATGTTGTATGCATTCAGCCTTCAGAGAATCGACAAGACAAGAGGACAACATACGTTTTCGAAGAAGCAGTAAAAGTTGGATCAATGTGTCCAATAAAAACTTAAAAAGTAAAAAGTTGTCCATGCTTTTTGCCTAAACAAATTTTTTTCTTTATTATTAGTTCTTAGCTGTAGTCTGGTTAATTTTATCTAAAATATGACCTGATTTTTCATCTAATTCTAAAATGCTACCTAACTATTTATGTTCTGGTTTCTGGTCTTGTGGTCCTTGAACCTACTCAGATTCTGGTGTTTGTTTCCACAGCTTGGATCCCGTTATGGCCCTGTTTCCATGCTGTATCTGCTGCAGAAGCCGGTGGTGGTATTAAATGGGTATGACGCGGTGAGGGAAGCTTTTGTAGAAAACGGAGAGGTCTTCAGTGATCGTGGGAAACTGGGTATTACAGAAAAGGCTTTCAACGGATATGGTGAGATAAATGTGGTGTGGATTGATGATTTATGAAAAAGGTTGTTATAGCAAGAACCAATAAAATAGTCCAATAGGTCTGATCTGTAAAAGAAATGACAAAATGTCTTCAAAATAAATGCACAAAACCACAATAAAAAGCTGTCTATATGTTGATTTTAATTGCAAGAAATGTAATATTCAGATGAAAATATATAAATAATAAACATAAATATGAAACCATAAGGGGCGCACATAAATCCTTAACTTACCTATTTCTTGGTTTTTTAAATTTTGTTTTTGTTTTTTATTTAGGAGGATTACAGCATCCATTAACAGCAGCTGAGGTCTGGGGGATTTATTGAGCGCCTATAAAGGATTTTTTAGTTTATATTTTATGATTTTGTAGTAGAGCAAAGAACTGTGGTTGGGTTGGTAATTTGCCTTGTTTGTTTAGATGATGGGTGATATTTTGGGTAGTCCCAGAAAGTGGATAATAGTTGCAGTGTGTTGGTAGTACCTGTTATCTGAGATTGTGCTACCTGTTGACATGTTGATGATAGGTTTTATATGTCTCTAGAATAGTGGGAGTGGGTTTTCATTTGATTGTATGATTTTGCAGGAGTAGGTCAAGTAGCAAACAGATACAATGTCATTAACGTTGAGTGATTTCTCCACATACAGGAGTTGCATTCAGTAGTGGGGATCGATGGAAACTGATGAGACGGTTCTCCCTCAGTACCTTGAAGAATTTTGGAATGGGGAAAAAAAGTTTGGAGGCTCGAGTTCAAGAAGAGGCCAAGTGTCTGGCAGAGGAATTCCAGAAGAGAGGAGGTCAGTTGCAGAAATACTTCACAACCTTCTATTTGTGCACTGTATCGGTAGAATCCAGATAGGTTTAGATGGGTTATGTACAGTTCCAACGTTTATAGCTTACCCCTTGAAGCATACTGGATAAAAGAAAAACAAGACAAAATTAACTTTCCTCTATAGCCTAAAAACCCTTCCCCACCTCTGTCAATATTGGATGTTAATATACGATGCATATGTTATATATATATAAAGTTCTAATTTAATCTCAGGAGTAACATGAATTCTTGTGGGCCCTTCATACACTTAAAGGTATCAATGTGCAGCACTCTGAGGGGCTAATTTGAAGTTGGAGATATGTGTGGGTTTTTTGTATAAGATGCGCATTTTCTCAGTGCACATGTGCACAAAAAATGCGTACACATACGTACATATATATTATTTTGTGTATTCTTGATTTACATTTCCTTACTCCAGGAGAGATGAACAGGAAGAGAAGGGGGCAAACAAGCATAGTCCAAGTACAGTTATGGCATGTTCATTAAAAATGTGGGCGCATCCACTAATATGACTGTTGAGAGACTGGATAACTGGTGCAAAAATCAGTGCTGATGAAAATGATCATCAGTGTAAGGATACAGGGTCCTTTAGATCACTCATACCGGATGCAGGTTCAAAACCATTTTATTGGCACAGAAGGTGTATTTTAACATGGCACAGCAAAGCAACAATTTTCCAAATATACAATATATATACGATAGCCAGGTGAGCAACAGAGTCCTGCAGATGGCATTTTGCGTCTCTGGATATGTGATGGCAAGATCCATGCCAGCATCTCTTAATACATGGAGCGGCCCTTCTGCGATTTAATGCTGATAACAGTCCATGGGGTAAATTTATCAAGCTGAGAGTTTTCTGGCGAGTTTGAAAGTGGAGATGTTGCCTATAGCAACCAATCAGATTATAGCTGTCATTTTATAGAATGTAGTAAATAAATGATAGCTAGAATCTGATTGGTTTTTCAAACTCGCCGGAAAGCTCCCAGCTTGATACATTTACCCCCATGTCTCCCTATTTGGGATGTCGACTCACACAAAGCGCTGTCACGAAAGGAACAACATACTAAAGGAACTTAGATTTCTGCTTAATACCCCTAACACTCAAGTCTCTCGATATATGCTGACAAGCATCTCCCCCACTTGCATCAAATGTTCTACACTTAAGATCTTTAGATATAAGGCTGGGTACATACTATAGGCTTTTCAGCCAATTATCAGACCAATCACCCAATAAATGACTGTTTGGGCCGATATTGCATAAGTGTGTACACTGCAGCGATGAACGTTTATCGCTCCAAAGCTCATCATATCGTTTCATTTGATTTTTAAACTAAACTAAAGATGTCATTCAAAGATGGAAAGATGTTGTTCAAATTCTGCAGTGAGTATGCACTCACAATCAGGATCTTTGTAGAGTTTACAGAGTCATGATCTTTTCAGCCCGATGGTTATGACAGATAAATTGATAGACAGATTTTTGATAAAAAACATTCTAGGAAAAGTTTCTGTAGTGTGTACCCAGCCATACTTACTACTTAACATTAACTTAACTTCTTCCTTTCATGCTTAACTCACCTCCCCCCAGCAAATATATGATTTTACTTCGATTCACACATAATATAAGATATGTTGTACAGTTAAATAATTAACATAGTACATTCATGGCCAAAAGTTTTGAGAATGACACAAATATTGGTTTTCACAAAGTTTGCTTCTTCAGTGTTTTTAGACCTTTTCGTAAGATGTTGCTATGGTACACTGAAGTAAAATTACAAGCATTTCATAAGTGTAAAATGCTTTTATTGACAACTACAGTAAGTTAATGCAAAGAGTCAATACTTGCAGTGTTGATCCTTCTTTTTGAAGACCTCTGCAATTCACCCTGGCATACTATCAATCAACTTCTGGGCCACATACTGACTCACGGCCACCCAGGTGCTCCCTCATGCTGGAAAAAGCATTGTTCGTCACCAACTGTTCTTGGATGGTTGGGAGAAGTTGCTCTTGGAGGATTTTTTGGTACCATTCTTTATTCATGGCTGTGATCTTAGGCAAAATTGAACGTTAGATGTATCATGATGCGGCCGCACACTAGATGTGATAGTCCAGTGGCGGAACTATCATCGGTGCAGCTTGTGAGGTGCACGGGGGCCTATGGAGATAATGGGGCCTGCTGCATGGGGAACTAGTGAACTGTTCCACCTCTGCTATAGTCTATATCATTAACTAAAACAAAAACAGAAAATACAATATCTTAATACGTTTGAGTTATACGTATCCTAAGATAAATGTAACTCCACATAACCATGTATGTGTTCTGTGTGGTCAGTCTTTGCACATTGCATTTAATATTCGGGACACAGATTCATCCTACTCCAAATGAATCCCTGATTCTTCACCCTTTTTTTTTTTTTTACCTTATTCCTCTTAACCATGCACTCAGAGAATAATATTACTTGCATATTTTAGGTGTCCCGTTTGATCCCACCTTCCTTCTAAGCCTGGCAGTCTCCAATGTTATCTGTTCCATTGTCTTTGATGAACGTTTTGACTATGAAGATAAGGAATTTCTCTCCAAATTGGCACTTATACAAGAGACTTTCCGAATTGTGAGCTCACCTTGGGCTCAGGTATGTAAAACATTATAGTGTTACAAGAAAAGATTGTAAGCAAGAGTTCAATAGGAGCTAAATTTTATATACAGGTGTTAGAATTCTAAGTTGAGAATCAATTAATTTACAAGGTGTAATTGAAATGATTGATCCTGAGAAATAAATATTCTTAAATGAATACTGATGTTGTATGGCATCACAGATATGTGAATACATCTGCGGACATTGTTCCCAATTGCTCCTATTTTTTCTAATATATTTATACTTTGTGCTATGTCCGCTGTTTTGTCAAAGATGAAACTACAGCATTCTTTCATCCAAGCACAAAATCTTCCTTTGCCTGACAGCAGTAAATCTAATGTCATCCTATTTTGTTGTATTTGGTGTTCTATTTATTCTAGCAGACTTCGTTTCTTTTGAAAGCTTTTCCAGTGATTTGGTGGTTTAATTTATAACCCTATCAAGTATATTAGAGAGGCTATCCATACATGTTGTATAACATATGCTAAGAATACATTTTCAAAAGCTAGTGTGCCATTTACTGTATATTAAGTAGCATCTGCCACCTAAATTAGTAGGCAACCTCTTGTATGCATTTCTACCACAAAATATAGAAAAATGGGAAAGATAGAACTCTGCACCCAGGTTTTTCAAATGACATGGACCCATATGGGTCTGAACAACTCCACATTCAGTGTGGAGGGATCAGATCAGCAGGGACGCCATCAGGGGGGTACAGACTGGACAGCAGAAAGGGGTCCAGACAGACCCCTCCGTATATATCCAAGCCCCCTGGACTCCCTATTCTGACTGATGTGACTCTGTATCTCTTCGCAATGCAGCAGCTCCCAGTCACTGATAGGCTGGCTCATCACTTCACTGGGCGCTCCCAGTCTATCAGTGTCTGGGAGCCATCACATCAAGAACAAGGTAAGTTAATTGTAGGAATGTACTGTGATGAATAAGGGGTGGCATGTACTGTGATGAGGGAGGTTGACATGTACTGTGCAGAGGGAGGAGGTCATGTATGGAGATGAGAGAGGGGGGCATGTACGGTGAAGAGGGAGGGCGAGGGGGGAGGTACCAGATTACATTGTGCTTGCTACAGTTTCTGAATGCAGCCCTGCAGAACAGTTACCAGTTATCGAGTTCTCTATTGGGCAGGAATATAAACAAAAACTTTGGCACATTGCTCCCATTATCATTTATTGTTAACTTGTCTTTTAATAATCTTAAGTCACTCATCTTTATTTTTAATTTTAACATAGTTCTTTTCTACATCTAGATATATGATATTTTGTAAGCGGACAGTAACCCTGGAGGGTGTTTATCTCATTGTACTTAGTGCCAGTGTCAAAGCATCAGGTTAATTCAAGTTGGCTTCTGCATATATTTTTTATTTTGACCTTTATGTAGAATTTGCTTTACTTTGAGCATGAAAAATATATGTAAGTCTTCACAAACAATCATTATATTCTTAATTATCTGGGTATTTCAAGATAATTCAATCAGTTACAACAAAGTCAAAAATTCAATATTATAATTGAGATGGTTTTACAGACAAGTTGAGTCTTCAATGCACAGCTTTTAGCTTTTTAAAAGAGTGATCCCATTTGGAACATTTATATACACTATTATCACAAATAAATACAAAATACATATAAATAATATCACAGTATGAATAACTCCAGTTCACAGTAAATTATTGTGGCATAACACTCATTGTACAATGTTTTTCCAGCAAATTATCATTTTAAATTGGCACTAGAGCTGGGTGACAGAGTGTAAGAAAACAAATACATTCAGTTATGCCGTGAATAGCAGAATCCAGTGGTTTGTAGCAAAGTACAATTTCAATTATTTACTGCATTTACTATAGTAAAAATTAGTAATACTTATCAACTAAATAAGCTCCTACAGCGGACCACTATCAACTGCAGCCCGAATTAGTCTAAAATAAACCATACTCAAATGAGAATAAAAAATACTTAAATTTCATTAGTGTTGTTTGCAGATCTTTTTGTCTCTCCACCAAATACTTTTCAGATGTTATACTCACAAAAGTAGAAAACCATAATATTGTGATAGTGCTCATACAAAATGATATCTAACATAAAACCAGGTAATATTGTTAAGAAGAATTATCTATTCAAAGTAGAGATGAGCGAACTCGGATTTCCTGAATCCGAGCCCACCTGAACGTTGCCGATCCGAGTCGGATCCGAGACAGATCCGGGTATTGGCACCAAATGAAAACTTGAAAGCGAGGCTCCGAGTCATAATCCCGTTGTCGGATCTCGCGATACTCGGAACCTATAAATTCCCCACTAGTCGCCGCCATCTTCACTCGGGCATTGATCAGGGTAGAGGGAGGGTGTGTTAGGTGGTCCTCTGTTCTGGTAGATCTCGTGCTGTGCTGTTTAGTTCTGTGCTGTGCTCTGTTCTGCAGTATCAGTCCAGTGGTGCTGTGTGCTGTGCTCTGTTAATTTTGAGTTCAGTGGTGCTGCTGGGTCCTGTGCTGTGTCCTGTTCAGTCCAGTGGTGCTGTGTCCTGTGGTCTGTGCATCTAAGGGCATAGTTATTTCCCCATTATTCCCAAGTGTTTAAAAAATAAAAAAAAAGTTATAAAAAAAATATACAAAAAACTAATTAATTTTTTTTTTAATTACAACAAAATTTGCCAAACCAATCCTGCAGTATAAGCCCATTGGTACTGCAATATTACCAAGTTCACACATTCAGCATTAAAAGTCCAGTGGTACTGCTTCAATATTACAAAGTTCACACATTCTGCAGTATCAGTCCAGTGGTGCTGTGCTCTGTCAATTTTGAGTTCAGTGGTGCTGCTGGATCCTGTGTGCTGTGTGCTGTGTCCTGTTCAGTCCAGTGGTCCTGTGTCCCGTGCTCTGTGCTTCTAAGGGCATAGTTATTTCCCCAATATTCCCAAGTGTTTAAAAAATTAAAAAAAAGTTAATAAAAAAAATATACAAAAAACTAATTAAAATTTTTTTTAGTACCGGGGCCACCCCACTACACAGTCCAGATTTTTTTTTTGGGTAAATTCAGAGCCGTGGAGGGTTTTGTATTAATTATATTGTGGTGACCACTCCTCTACGCAGTCCAGATACATTTATTGGTGCGAATCATACAAGTTCAGGGTTTTAAAATTATATTGTGGTGACCCACTCCTCTACGCAGTCCAGGTACATTTTTGGGTGCGATTAAGACCAGTTGATGGTTTTCTTATTATATTGTGGTGACCCACTCCTCTACGCAGTCCAGATACATTTATTGGTGCGAATCATACAAGTTCAGGGTTTTTAAATTATATTGTGGTAACCCAATCCTCTACGCAGTCCAGGTACATTTTTTGGTGGGATTAAGACCAGTTGATGGTTTTCTTATTATATTGTGGGGACCACTCCACTACGCAGTCCAGAAAGATACCTCGTTGCAACGTTTTGCACTAATAACTATATTGTGAGGTGTTCAGAATACACTGTAAATTAGTGGAAATGCTTGTTAATGAATGTTATTGAGGTTAATAATAGCGTAGGAGTGAAAATAAGCCCAAAAACTTGATTTTTTTTACTTTTTATGCTTTTTTCAAAAAAAATCTGAATCCAAAACCTTAAATCCGAACCAAAACCTTTCGGCAGGTGTTTTGCGAAACAAATCCGAACCCAAAACATCGCGAAAATCTGAATCCAAAACACAAAACACGAGACACCAAAAGTCGCCGGTGCACATCCCTAATTCAAAGTAAGATTTTCCAACCAAACTGCTTCCATAATGTGATGAAAAAAATTTTCTTTTAAAAAATGGTGATCTTGGTGAAGACACGTTCTACACGTGCTACCCCCCTAGTGTCAAAACTTACTAGAATTTGTTTTGTTTAGGCACTTCTATTTAGGGTTTTGTTTTATTTAGACTTTTCTTTTAGAGGTCAAATCCTTCAGAGCAAGTGTATAAGAGATCTTTCCAAAATAACCCCAGGGTGGTAAATACACTAGAGATGTTTCCAATCCTCACCCCTCTGTAATCCAGGTCTTACTCTTTCTACCAAGGAAAAAATTCAAAATAGTAAATAATGCAATGGATCGCAAATCTTGCCATGAATTTTAACACTCATTTCTAAAGTCCTCCTTCTATACATCCAAATATAAAAACCTTAGATTTTTTTTATTACCATAAAACAATATTATAGTTAATCTAAGCCCTTATTTTATTATTTAGTTGTGACAACATAAGTAAGAAATACATTATATTTCCCCCAGAAAAAAATTAATGATATTTTTTTTCTTTTCTTCTTGTCTACTTATTCATTCACCTTCTTAGTGTTATTAGTCCTTCTTCATTAAAATAACCTCAAAGACCAGAATTCATGAACAGTATATTGTATATCTTTAGTAGTTATGGCATCTTATAGTACTTTACAGAATATTATTGTACAGTTATTAGACTATTTTTTTTTTTAATTTGAAGTCTCTGTTCAAAGCCCTAGGGATACGACAATCTAATTTAAAAATCCAGGACATCTCTGTCCTTGCAAGTTGATTTTCCATATCTCTGTATTTCCAATTACTTTGGACTGAATTTATCCCTATGAAGTGAACAAGATCTATAACAGAACAATTATGCTTATCCTTAAAATGTGCAGATACTGAATGTACTGTATTTCCGTTTTTAATATTTTCCATGTGTTCACAAATGCGGTTTTTAAGTGGTCTGGTTATCTTTCCCATATACAGCCAGGCTGCATTTGCATTTCAACAAATAAATTATATTTTTGGAATTACATGTAATAAAATGATTAATTATATAAGTTTGTAATTAACTATAAATTCCTTCCTGGATTTTGCTGTTCTTGCTTTTAATTGTCCTACAAGCCAGACACATTCCACATCTGTAAAAGCCTTTGTTCTTTACTTGAACATAGGAAATAACTTCATGAAGAGCACCTTTAACCAGCCTATTCTTAAGACTTATAGCTCCTTTGTATATAAAGGAAGGCTCTTCAGGAGGATATTGTGATAAGACTTCATCTTTATGTAAAACATATATATACATATATATATATTTATATATGTCTAATATATATAAGCCTAGCGGTGTGTGTTAGTGTGTGTGGAAAAAACTATTTTCTCAGAAAGGGCTTATCCAATTGACCTGAAATTTGGTATACTGACATTATTTGACAAAAAAATTATAATAGTGAAGTCAGTTAACTTCCATCATCCCCCCTTCCCCGTGGGAGGGGTAGTAAAGGCTAAATTTACCAGTTGAGGGCTCAAACTCTTACCCGTGTGGGTATCTATTTACCAGAGCCTGTGTTTGGTCATGGACAATTGTATGTCGCATTTTCACGAGTACGGAGAAGCAGTGATGTGAAATTGCAGGTTATGAATACTGCCCTTCAAGGAAGACTGATTGAGCACAGCGATAAGGTGTTTAGCAGAAACATTGTGTATCGAGAAGTTTTAGAAATGTAAGACGATGGAGATTAAGGATGTGGCGATGAAGATGAAGGATGAGGTGATGGAGAAGAATGATAAGGTGGTGACATGTGGACAAAACCACATTAAAAAAGGGCGCTTACGTCGGGAAGTAACGCTCTTCCCCTGAGGAGGCCTGGCCTAGCCCCAAATGCATGACAAGAACCTTTTTAACACCTTAAGTAGCTTGATTTGACTAGAATGCATGAGTATCATGCACGGGTTAACTTGTATGTATATATGTGTGTGTGTGTGTGTGTGTGTGTGTGTGTGTGTGTGTTATTGAGTGAGAAGGATTGAAACATTGAAACAGCAGGCTAAGGAGAGCAGAATCTCTATTTTCTTATAATGCAAATACCTTTTCTTTTCATGACGCGGTCTCAGTGAGACTGATTGGAAAAAATAGTACTGAGGTTTACAACCACTGATTAGAATATCTCTGTGTCGGAAGTGGTGAAAATTTGATCTGTATGGGTGGCCCCCCCATCTTTGTAGAGGATATATTTTGGCTCCAAGTGGGAAACACTGTCCCAGAATCTGGGTAAGGAGCGAGTGACTGATATTGATATTAATTGACTATAACTGAGGAAAACATATTAAAGCCTCAAGCCTTATTACTGCCCCAAAGTCTGGGTAAAGTGTTTACAGCCACTATTTGAATTAAACTTGACTCTAAGCATTTGATTTCTTGCATCATTATGGACACCTAATTAATAATTGATCTTTTTGACCAGAGATGATATTTTAAAACATATTTGAATCTGGATTAAGAATAAATGTTTGATATATGAGAAAAGTACTCTCATTTGGGATTTATAGTCTTGTTCTGCTATTAGATTATCCCAGTTCCTGGATCAGATATATATTGTTTATCAGGCAATGTGTAGTATTATGATATTCTTATTTATTTGAGATTTGTATGCTCTTTGAATATGAATGTTTTTATTTGATTTTATTAGGGAAATGTCTATGTTCATGAACATGATTTTTTGAAGAGAACCTTCAATTCTATGAATAAAATTTATATGTGGAAAATCTATAGTGTTTGTGGCCTCCACTTCTGCCCTCTGTATGTATCTTTACAAAAGGTTTTAAGAACTGTGCTCTTTTCTTTTTTTCAAGTTTTGGTAGTTTATCTATTTTTAGAGACATATTGTCAGTCTCTATATTAATAGCATCCTAGTCTATTTCTTGACTGGAGTAATATTATTATTAATTATTATTAACTATATAGTTGAAACTAATTATACTAATATATACTAATTTTTTCATTTATTCTATAAGATGCTATAACTTATCCAGTCTGCACCTGATAATTATCTCTGAAAAAATACTATTGCACACAATTTCTATGACATATGCGTGCTAAACCTGTCTATTTTCAATTGTGAAGAACTGCTTGTGTTAAAAAGTGCAAACGGTCAACAGTTGTTTCACTACAAACACGTAAGTGAATATTTAAACATATCGTTCAAAAAAATCTCCTTATTCTGATATCATGTCAACTGATTTCAGCATTACTGCGCCATTTTCAAGGCAGAGCGTATGGGCAACACCTACATTAAATAGACCTAGAAAGTCACATGACATGCTGGGTTGGCTACTTGGCTAGTTCACAGAAGTGTGGCAATCTCATGATATTTCACCCAACGGTATATGGATAAATCGAGTGATTGAAAAATCACATAACTTGCCATAAAACACAATGACAATCCATGCAAAACATAATAAAGCTCAAACAATGTCAGCTTTAAGGACCATATGTTTGAATATGCTATTGTATCAAAATAGAAGGGTAGACACTAGAAGAAAGCATAAATATTGCTAGAAGGTTTTGGAACTATATGATCATAAAATCTATGCACTTGTAATTGTGCTAAATCAAGCATAGATTGGGCACTTTGATTGTCCCCTTGTCTCTTTGATTTACTTGTACCCCATGTCCTAGATGCAGATTAGTTGGAAGGAATCACCAGGGCTAGAATAATAATTTTTCTCATCTGCATCAAATGCTTCAGGAAGAACTATTGCACTTTGCAGGACACATACTTGGACACATGTTACCTGCTTTCTGCACTGTTTAGGGCATATATTTGTAGTTTTAACAATAATAAAGTGATTTACCAATTGGTGGCCTTGGTGATTCCTTCCCAATCCAGGACAGGGAGACAAGTTACTCAAGGAGGCAAAAGGTACTTTTAAAGTGTGCGGATTCTACTTCATTTTGCACAATTCAAACCTGCATCCTGGGCAAGAAACAAGATACACCTCAGGGCTTCACTGTACATGCGCTGCCCCTGTACATATTCATAAGAGCAGAGTGGGACTTCAGGAGAGTGGATGGGCATTGCCAGGTCCTCCCAATATCTTATGCATCTATCAACTCTAGCATCTACAATACAGTGTGGTTCATCATTACAGTCTGTTTGTTTTTAACCCTAAGTGCACAGTTGGAAATTTTACTCATTTTATATACATTCTGAACCTCACAGAAAAATGACATTGAACACAATGGAGTCAGAGAAACCTAAAGCATCAACCTTATATGTACCACTAACAGCACATTTTTGTTCCAGATGCAGCCATGCATTTACAATAATTTGTAGAACAATATTACAGGATTTTTTTACTGGAAAGCTCTGTTGTTTTATGCGTATGATGCATTTTCCATACTTGCTGTATTTAATATCTAAATGACAGTGAAATAAATGGAACCAGACAAGCCTTTGCCGTTCAACAAATCACATTTGAAGGCTGCTTGTGATTGACTAACTCATAAAGGCTGGTCTAAGTCAATTGAGTTCAAAGTAAGTGTAAAACTTGTGGAACAAGTTGATGCTGACGACTGTTGCATCTTTGCTCCTGAAACATTCATGTGCCAGAATCCACAATTTGTTAATACAGAATTTCATTATGTTTTTTTTTTACCCAAATACACTGTTATGTTATGCACATGATATATTTTCAATACTTACTTTATCTGATAGCTAAATGACTTTGAACTTAATGAAGCCAGAGAGGCACTGACACTATGTTAGGAAACGTATATGACGCATTTTTGTGCCTAATACATCCATGGACCAACATTTACAATACAGCATAATACAATATTACAGAACTATTTTTTACCTAAGTGATTGTTATGTTGTAAGAGACACATTTTTCAATCCTACCAGATCCAACATTGTGAGCTCTCAAATCATATAACGTGTAATATAAATATAATAATGCATAATAACTATCATTTAAATAAACAACAACTCAATATTTATAATGTAATATGAGACCAGGGTGCAAATATTGCATAAATTCATGTATTCAATTTAGTAGGAAAAAAGCTTAGGGTATACATTTACAGTCACAGATACTGTTGCGTACATTTACTGTTGGAAATTTTCTCCCATGACCTAATTATCTGTTATCGTGTAAATTAATTCAATCACATTTAAAGCAACATCCCCACATGGAAGGTTTTTTTCTTTAAGTAGCATATAAATTACCTTGTGAGCATCTATCCGATTAAGATTTTTCAATATCTCTCTAGAGGTTGCTAAAATATGGCTGCCAGTTACACAGAAAGCTCCTTGCATGTCATGTGAAAGTATACAGGGAGGTAGATTTTACAGTGCACAGACCTGACAGAGCTTAGAGGGTCATTACAAAGACACTGTGCAGAATTATAAATCATTAATAGCAGTCTGAAGAAATGGTAATGTACAAAGTGTATGGTGATCAACACCGTCAGATGACAGTGGATGATGCTCTCATGTGTTTAGAAATTTTATGATCACTGCTACATGTCAGATCTATAACCTGCATTCTTTTCCTGTTAGCCAGCAGTAGATTGCACCTTAATGTGTTTAGTTATGCAGTGGACACCGGCACATGTCTGATCTGTTACCAGCATTTCTCCTTATTAAGGGGCAGTGTATTGTACTAAGTCTCGTATGTGCAGGATGTCCACAGCTATGCTCTGGACTAGTTGCCTGACAACAAGAATAGTGTCCTTTCCCCCACGCAGCCGGCGCCTCAGTGGTTCAACTGGTTGCTATGTAAATAGCAACCAGTGTCTCTTCAGCTCTCAGTCTGACAGTATCAGCTGTGCAATCAATTGCTGCACTTATGCAGCTAATCATTCTGCAATATCACATTGGTTGTTACCATACCAATGTTGGTGATAGTTTTTGTTGACCTAGTGTGCCTTGTAACCTGATCTGTTCTGTTCTCAGTGCTTGACCTGGATTGTTTAAAGGATTCTCTATCTTCTCCTGCCCCTGACATTAGCTAGTAACACAAATCTTTATATATATCTCTACCTGCCCTGACCCCTGGCTGCTTAAAGGAACTGTTGATTCTGTTGTCTTCCCTTGCTCCTGACCTTGGCAGTCTGATTCTCAGTTTAAAAAAGAGTATCAAGAACAATTCCGCACAAAGAGCAGGACCTTCCTCATTATTTTAGACATACCATAAAGCATTAAAGAATAATATCCACAAGGGGGTGATCTTCCAACAGGTTATAGATGCATTATATAGTTTATAACTGTTTATTTTAAATTTCAAGAATACATGAATTGTAAGCTAAATACAAAAATTGGTATAGGCTAAAAATGAAATAATAATAATAATAATTATTATTTAACTATTTCCTTGAGATATATATATATATATATATATATATATATATATATATATATATATATATATATATATATATATATATATATATAGGTCTACATCAGAATGTGCACACTATACTTTTCAATGTTGAGTTTCACTCCATGTTCTAACATAGAGCTTGAATGTCCTGACATCCAATGCTATTTTATAAAAATAATCCTGTTTTTCCCTATATGGGTAAACGTCTCTGAGAAAAGAATTATGCAAACATATTTCTATTTTACGCCTATATTACTTAACAATGGCCCATAGACAATGACAAATTGAAGTGGTTTATTGCATATAGCACAAGTTATGTGTGTCAATGGAGTTTTGTTGTTTTGAATTGAGATTTATTGAGGTTTATATTATTATTGTACCTTTAAAATGTATTTCTCACATAGTTATAAACCTTATTACTAGTAAAAAAAAAAATCTTTTTAATTTCAGATATTTGATCTGGCACCCAACCTAATAATGCATGTCCCAGGACCTCACCAAAAGGTGTTCAAGAATATTGATAATCTGAGAGAGTATGTGACAGGAAAGGTTAAATTACATGAAAAGACATTAGATAAAAACTGTCCCAGAGATTTCATTGATTGTTTCCTCATAAAGATGTTGCAGGTAAGGTTTGGGACCATCTGTATGAAATGTGAATCTTTGTGATGTGTTTGGGTTCTGAGTAAAATAAAATGTTTCTTGGGTGTTCTATAAACAAGTATTTGAAATTAATTGATGACTGATTTAACAGGTTCCTTAGTGCTTGAGGCTGAGAATTGTGATAGAGTACAGACTGCTGCTCTGTCCATGCCACTGTTGGATTGTGGCCAATATACTGAAAATTGTACCTAATTAGCTAATTACACTGTTTATATAGCTGTTTGTTTTATTCCGTCATCTGTTTTTTTTTTTAAATTTAATATGTATCCTATTTATATATAATATTTTAAAGTGGAGACTGTATGTAGATGACTTGACAGTCAATATAAAATAGACATATCCGTTACAGGCATAAATGGAAGCTTGCCACTAGTAGACAAATGTAGAAAACAAGCAGAATAGCTAATCATGTTTCCCAAGAATTTACCTTCTAATAAATCATTAATCGGGCACGAGTGTGTCACTATTTTATTAAAAAAAAATGCATGCAATCTCAAATTTTAGGAAAATTAATAAATCGCCTTTTCTCCCCTACCGCTAGGAGAAAGACAACCCTACCACAGAATTTAATTATGATAATTTGTTTGCTACCGTAATGAACCTGTTTTTTGCTGGGACAGAGACCACTAGCACCACACTGAGATATGCATTACTCATCCTGCTAAAATACCCTGACATTAGAAGTAAGTATTACCATTTCATTAACATTTATGAGTAGTATGCACTGATATGTCCCAAAAAACTTTGCCTAAGATAAAGTAGTCATAACCAAAATTTACTGGACATGACTTTGATAATAATATAAGGATGGCCATGGTTACTTTCTCTTTGAGTATTTGGGAAGACCAGTTAGATAAATTATGAATTACTCCTTATATGACAAATCTGTGGATATCTTGATTTACGTGTGGCCTTGTTGTTGTAGTCATCTATCTTACTGCAGAAAAAGTTTGTAGTCATGAATTGTTCATGCTCAACCAAGGACCTGCTACCCATCATTTTTTAATGTAAAAAAAACTATTTTTCTAACACCATTGTCCATATTGCATTGCAGCTCATAAATGTTACTGAGCAGAGCTGTAGTAAGGGCAGTATGGGATGTGCTCCCACCCAATGTGCAAATCCAAGGGAGGCACCAGTTTGGAGAGGGGTTGCCCCGTGTGAATTTGACACACCCCCTCAGTGGGTTGTTCATGCCCTACCCAAATTAAATCATGGACTGCGGCATCACCTAGAATCAAAAGTATAGGGGGTTATCGAAGGGAAAAAAAACGAAAATATCTGTGCAAAAAGCTAACACCGCAACCTGCTCTTGATCTGTCTCCTGCACAGTTATCTCAATTGCAATCAGTGGTTCAAGGTGGTACGTAAGCTTTTATTAAGTGTCAGTATGCCATACCACTAGGAGATCTGGTTCCAATGGCCTCATGGGGCTGCTAAAGGCTTTTTTTCTATCGATTTTCTTTTGTTATAGCTGGATGCTGGATCTAAATTATGGATGGCAGAGCTGGATCATGGGCCTTCTTAGTGCCTGGTCCAGGGCAGTCACCATATTTTATTTTTTGATGCACAATGCAGATCTGCCCCCAGCTCCCTGAAATGATCAGCTACCTGTCAGAAGGAGCATAGCAGTCAAGCCCAGGACTTGGGTGTTGGTCCACAGGCCACTTACCCCTTCCAATTGGCTGCTTTCCCCTTCCTCTACCTCGAAAGACAGAGGCATTAAGTCACATGTGGAATGGGCACCTCCTGACAAGAATGTGCTCCAAGTGTGTAGGCAGCAAGTGAGGCAGCCTAAGGCGTCTGCCTCCTACAGCGTGCATCTCGGGAGACAAAAAGGTCTTGGGGGACTCTTAATGTAATGTGGGTGGAGGAATGCTCTATAAATTTATTGTCAGGGTGATGGTATATTCCATTCATTTAATTACTGTAGTAAGTGGGAGTCTTCTGAATATGTACATGTGGTGTATTGTGTAGGTGTTTGCACACTAAAATATTTTAGTGTGATACACAAGTAACTCTAAAAAGTACTCCTTTTTTAAATTTTATTCTAAAGCCAACCAGGAAATCTTTTTTTGACAGAAAGGCAGTCTCCCTCATCACAGAGGCAGCAGATAGAAGCCTGCCACCAACTGGTCAGGGCAAACCATCTTTTAGAGCCTTAATGAACTCCCAATAAATGAAAATCAGAGGCACACAACTTGTGGGAAAAACATCTCTTAGTGTGTCCTGCCAGTAAAACACATGCTGTGGAATGTATTTCCACAACAGCTGGTGAGCCATGTCACGGGCACTAGGAGTCTTTACCCAGGGATCACCAGGTGATAGGCTTACCAGAGCAGTATAGGTGGTAATATGGTACTCTGGTAGCAGGGTGATCACGGAACAGGAAATAGCAGATGATGAGATGCTCAGGAAAGTCTATGACTAGCAGCACTGGCAATATGGAGGTAGTAATACACGAGGAACTGTATGGACAAAGGACACGTGAAGGTAGTCAGTGGTCTGCGGTAGCAAGTTGTACCACTGCTATAGTGAGGAGGAATGTCCAACAGAAACGAGGAGGTGATGAGAGTCAGCGGTCTGCGGATAGCAAGTTGTACCGCTGTCTGAGTGAAGGAATGGAATCCAAGTGGAGGTATCCGGGGAGTCAGTGGTCTGCGTTAGCAAGTTGTACCACTGCTATGTGAGAGGATACTGGAACAGGTGAAACTGTAAACAGGAGTCAGTGGTCTGCCACTAGCAAGTTGTACTACTGAATATATATGTGAGGAGGTGCACGGGGAGAGACTGCAACACAATATATACACGGGCACCTTGACTTTGATCCACAGTAATATGCACAATATAAATGTATAAATGACTGAACAACACTGCCAATATAGAAAGTCTCTTGAAGTAATCCGGCATGAGATAACACAGTCAATGATGGCAGTAGAGTCAGCAGATAGTACACTCCAGAGGAGAACCAACACAGTCCAGCAAGGTATGCAATACACAGCACAGTCAATGGGAAGTATGCATACCGTGGTTCAGGAGAAGGCAGTCAGACAGGAGTGCAGAGATACCTGAAGGGCAGGAGGCCAGCAGGATACAAGTCCCTGGATGGGTGAAGCAGGGGTCTAGCAGGTGCAGCGCACAGGTAGGTAGACCAGCAGGGAACACAGGAAGGCGTGGAGAGCGGATCAGCAGTAGATGGATGAGTAGCGCTGAGAAGTAACAGCAGCGGGTCTCTGCGGGAACACGGAGGTAACCAATAGCAACCAGCAGGTGCAGTAACGATGGGACACCGGAGCAGAGTTGAACTGGAACAGATGATCACGGAGAGTAGCGGGTAGCAATAGTGGCAGCAGACTCAAGGAAACACGGTAGAGTTGAAGTGATTAGAAGACTGTAGTGCACGGAGGCAGCGGATAGGCATCAGCTAACAGTCCCAATGATACATGGTAGAGTTGAAGTGATTAGAAGACTGTAGTGCACGGAGGCAGCGGATAGGAATCAGCTCACAGTCACGATGATATAGTAGATGGTAGAAGTGGTATGGGAACCACAGTAGCAGAAGTGGTTTGGAAACCACAGAGGTAGAAGTGGTTTGGAAACCACAGGAATCAGCAGGGCTGAGTGAACAAGGAAACACAGGAACACCTTCAGAGACTCATGGGGAATGAGACTCCAAGATCAGGCAACGTGGTGTTGACCACAGGTGCTTAATATAGGGAGGTTGCCTGATCTGCCAATTAAGTTAAAGGAACATACACTGAAGGTTTGGAAAGGGCTGCGCATGCGCAGTCCCTCAGGATAGAGGACGTCCACGGTTCCTAATAGTCCGGGAAGAAGCACTCACAGTCCGGTGAGTGACAGTACCCCCCCTTTTAAAGGTGGGCACAGAACGCCTGGAACCGGGCTTGTCCGGATTTTTGGAATAAAACTTCTTCAGAAGGGCAGGAGCATTAAGATCTTCAGCTTTGATCCATGAACGCTCTTCAGGACCAAAGCCCTTCCAATGAACGAGGAAACGGAGGACTCCTCGCGAAATTTTTGCATCCAATACCTCAGTAATCTCGAAATCCTCCTCCTGATGAACTTGAACTGGCTGCGGTGCTGAGGGAGGAGTCGAGAAACGATTGATAATAAGAGGTTTGAGTAAGGACACATGGAAGGCATTGGAAATCCGAAGATTCTTAGGAAGAAGAAGTTTAACACATACTGGATTGATAACTTGAATGATCCTATATGGACCAATAAAACGAGGGGCGAATTTCATAGATGGAACCTTCAAACGAATATTTTTGGTAGATAACCAGACACGATCTCCAATTTTTAGTGGTGGAATAGCCCGCCTCTTCTTATCTGCGAAAGACTTATATTTGTTAGATGTCTTCTTTAAACAGGTTTTGACCTGAGACCAGATATTTTTGAAGGTCTGACAAGCAGTCTCCACAGCAGGAACTTGGGTGGGCGGGAGGGCAGGAAATTCCGGAAAAGACGGATGGTGACCGTAGACCACAAAGAATGGAGTTTTGGATGATGACTCATGGTACATGTTGTTATGGGCGAATTCAGCCCAAGGGAGCAATTCTACCCAGTTGTCTTGGTTGGCTGAAGAGAACATCCTAATAAAAGTCTCAAGATCTTGATTGACTCGTTCCGTTTGTCCGTTAGATTGCGGATGGTAAGACGATGAGAGTGCTAATCGTATGCCCAAGGTTTTACAAAGGGCCCGCCAGAATCTGGAAACGAATTGTACTCCTCTATCTGACACAATCTCAGACGGACATCCATGGATGCGGAAGATTTCTTTAATGAAATGTTCAGCCAGAGTAGACGAGGAAGGTAAACCGGACAGAGGGACGAAATGAGCCATCTTCGAAAATCTGTCTACCACTACCCAAATAGTATTGTGATTCTTACTTGGTGGCAAATCAGTAACGAAATCCATACTAATATGGGTCCAAGGCTTGGACGGAATGGGTAGTGGTCGCAGCAACCCTGCTGGAGTTCTGCGGGAGGATTTGAACTGAGAACATAAATCACAGGAAGCAATAAACTCTTTGACGTCTCTCCTCATTGAAGGCCACCAGTAACTACGAGAGAGAATCTCAAAGGTCTTATGTTCACCGGCGTGTCCAGAAAAACGAGAGGCATGGAACCACGAAAGGATTTTCCTCCTCAGAGTAGGAGGCACGAGGGTCTTCCCAAATGGTAGCATTTTGGTGGATGACGCAGCCAGAGAAATACATTTGGGGTCTAGAATAGCATGGTTGGGAACCTCTTCTACATCAGAGGACGTCACAAAAGCTCGAGATAGAGCGTCAGCTTTCTTGTTCTTAGCAGCTGGTTTGAAGGTTATAATTAATTCAAAACGGGAAAAGAAAAGAGACCATCTTGCTTGACGAGGGTTCAAGCATTGAGCAGATTGCAAATATGACAAGTTCTTATGATCCGTGAAGATCGTCACAGGATGGCGAGCTCCTTCCAACAAGTATCTCCATTCCTCTAATGCAGCTTTGATGGCCAGCAACTCCTTGTCCCCGATAGTATAGTTTTTCTCTGCGGGCAGAAGACCCCGAGAGTAGAAGGCACAAGGATGTAATTTTTGTTGCTCCGAGCGTTGGGAGAGAATAGCTCCTAAGCCCACATTAGAGGCATCTACTTCTAGGAAGAAGGGGAGTGTCACATCAGGTTGTCGCAGAATGGGAGCAGACGAGAAGGACTCTTTGAGGATTTGAAAGGCTTGGAGAGCCTCAGATGACCATTGCTTAGTATTAGCCCCTTTCCGAGTTAAGGCCACAATGGGAGATGCAATGGATGAGAAGTCTTGAATGAAGCGTCTATAGTAATTGGCAAAACCTAAAAAACGCTGGATGGCACGAAGAGTAGTTGGCTGAGGCCAATGTAGTACAGCATTTACTTTGTCTGGATCCATCTTCAGGCCAACTCCGGAAACTATATACCCCAAGAATGGAATCTGGGGTAACTCGAATGAACATTTTTCCAATTTACAGAACAATGAGTTTTTCCGTAGTCTGGAGAGGACCTCTGCCACATGTTGGTGATGAGAAGGCAGGTCCTGTGAGAAGATCAATATGTCGTCCAGGTAGACAACGACACATACATATAATAAGTCCCGAAAGATCTCATTGATGAAACCCTGGAAAACCGCGGGGGCATTACACAGCCCGAAGGGCATTACTAAATATTCGTAATGCCCATCTCTGGTGTTAAACGCGGTCTTCCATTCGTCACCGGAACGGATTCTAATTAAATTGTAGGCACCACGAAGATCCAACTTAGTAAATATCCGAGCTCCCTTGATGCGATCAAATAGCTCAGTGATCAGCGGAATGGGATACCGATTCTTGATAGTAATGGCGTTGAGTCCACGAAAATCTATACAAGGGCGTAATGATCCATCCTTCTTTTTGACGAAGAAGAACCCAGCTCCAGCGGGAGAGGTGGAAGGTCGAATGAACCCACGCTGGAGATTCTCCTGTATGTACTCAGATGTGGCTTGAGTTTCAGGTAACGAGAGAGGATAGACCCGACCCCTGGGAGGAGTCTTGCCAGGTAGAAGGTCGATCGGACAATCCCAAGAACGATGAGGAGGAAGACGTTCAGACTGAGCTTTATCAAACACATCGGCAAATGAAGCATACTGAGGAGGGAGTCCCGGGGAGGACGATGAGATGGAAGATTGCTGTACTTTAAGAGGAATAACTTGAGAGAGACAACGATGGTGACATTCAGGCCCCCAAGACGTAACTTGAGGGGTGCGCCAGTCAATCTGGGGAGAGTGACATTGAAGCCATGGAAGGCCTAAGACAATCGGACTTGTCGTAACAGGAAGAATTAAAAACGAAATTTCTTCATGGTGTAGTACACCAATCTGAAGGGTTACTGGAGACGTACTCTGGGTGATGAGACCATTGATGAGACGTGATCCATCTATAGCCGTCACAGTAATGGGTGTTTTTAAAGTGATCACTGGTAGGGACCATTGATTCACTAGTGATTTAGAAATGAAATTTCCTGCTGCTCCGGAATCAATCAATGCCTGTGACTCAAAGGATTTGGTAGCAAAGGAAATCGTAACATCGAAAGCGCAGACTTTAGATTTCATAGACAATGGAGAGGACTCCAGGGACCCTAACTTCACCTCTCCAGAACTAGTTAGGGCCTGGCATTTCCCGATTTCTTAGGGCAAGAACTGAGCATATGTGTGGAATCAGCACAATAGATACAGAGTCTATTCTTTACTCTTCGTTTCCTCTCTTCTAAAGATAATTTGGAACGTCCTATCTCCATGGGAATCACAGAAGGTGAAACTGGACGAAATTGAGGGTTTAAACGAAGAGGTGCTTTAGCAGAAGTTGTTTTCTCAGATTCTCTTTCACGAAATCTCATGTCTACACGATGGCAAAGAGAGATCAAATCTTCTAGTGACGAAGGAAGCTCTTGGGTAGTCAGTGCATCTTTAATTTTATCGGAGAGCCCCTGCCAGAAGGCGGCAACTAATGCTTCAGTGTTCCACTGAAGTTCAGAGGCTAAGATCCTAAATTGAATGACATACTGTCCTACTGTATGGGAGCCTTGTCGCAAACGAAGAATGCTGGAAGCAGCGGAGGTCACACGACCTGGTTCATCGAACACACTTCGGAACGTGGAAATGAATTTGGCACTATCTTGTAGAATTGGATCGTTTCTCTCCCACAGAGGGGAGGCCCAAGCCAGGGCTTGTCCAGAAAACAATGAGATAAGATAGGCCACTCTGGAACGATGGGTAGAAAAATTTTGAGGTTGGAGTTCAAAATGGACTGAACATTGGTTAAGGAAACCTCTACAAGTTTTGGGGTCCCCGTCATATTTTGACGGAGTAGGCAGGTGAAGCGTAGGAGCTGTAGACACCTGGGATGGCACTGGGGAAACGGAGGAAAGCACAGGAGCTTCAATACTAGCTGTAACAGTCTGTCCAGATGTTCCTTGGGAGGTTAACGATTGGTAACATTGAAGTAACAGCTGTTGGCGAGCATCCTGTTGCTCCACACGGCTGACCAGATGCTGCAGCATCTCTTTAGCAGTAGGTTCCGTATCTGGGTCTGTCATGGCCTGATCTTACTGTCACGGGCACTAGGAGTCTTTACCCAGGGATCACCAGGTGATAGGCTTACCAGAGCAGTATAGGTGGTAATATGGTACTCTGGTAGCAGGGTGATCACGGAACAGGAAATAGCAGATGATGAGATGCTCAGGAAAGTCTATGACTAGCAGCACTGGCAATATGGAGGTAGTAATACACGAGGAACTGTATGGACAAAGGACACGTGAAGGTAGTCAGTGGTCTGCGGTAGCAAGTTGTACCACTGCTATAGTGAGGAGGAATGTCCAACAGAAACGAGGAGGTGATGAGAGTCAGCGGTCTGCGGATAGCAAGTTGTACCGCTGTCTGAGTGAAGGAATGGAATCCAAGTGGAGGTATCCGGGGAGTCAGTGGTCTGCGTTAGCAAGTTGTACCACTGCTATGTGAGAGGATACTGGAACAGGTGAAACTGTAAACAGGAGTCAGTGGTCTGCCACTAGCAAGTTGTACTACTGAATATATATGTGAGGAGGTGCACGGGGAGAGACTGCAACACAATATATACACGGGCACCTTGACTTTGATCCACAGTAATATGCACAATATAAATGTATAAATGACTGAACAACACTGCCAATATAGAAAGTCTCTTGAAGTAATCCGGCATGAGATAACACAGTCAATGATGGCAGTAGAGTCAGCAGATAGTACACTCCAGAGGAGAACCAACACAGTCCAGCAAGGTATGCAATACACAGCACAGTCAATGGGAAGTATGCATACCGTGGTTCAGGAGAAGGCAGTCAGACAGGAGTGCAGAGATACCTGAAGGGCAGGAGGCCAGCAGGATACAAGTCCCTGGATGGGTGAAGCAGGGGTCTAGCAGGTGCAGCGCACAGGTAGGTAGACCAGCAGGGAACACAGGAAGGCGTGGAGAGCGGATCAGCAGTAGATGGATGAGTAGCGCTGAGAAGTAACAGCAGCGGGTCTCTGCGGGAACACGGAGGTAACCAATAGCAACCAGCAGGTGCAGTAACGATGGGACACCGGAGCAGAGTTGAACTGGAACAGATGATCACGGAGAGTAGCGGGTAGCAATAGTGGCAGCAGACTCAAGGAAACACGGTAGAGTTGAAGTGATTAGAAGACTGTAGTGCACGGAGGCAGCGGATAGGCATCAGCTAACAGTCCCAATGATACATGGTAGAGTTGAAGTGATTAGAAGACTGTAGTGCACGGAGGCAGCGGATAGGAATCAGCTCACAGTCACGATGATATAGTAGATGGTAGAAGTGGTATGGGAACCACAGTAGCAGAAGTGGTTTGGAAACCACAGAGGTAGAAGTGGTTTGGAAACCACAGGAATCAGCAGGGCTGAGTGAACAAGGAAACACAGGAACACCTTCAGAGACTCATGGGGAATGAGACTCCAAGATCAGGCAACGTGGTGTTGACCACAGGTGCTTAATATAGGGAGGTTGCCTGATCTGCCAATTAAGTTAAAGGAACATACACTGAAGGTTTGGAAAGGGCTGCGCATGCGCAGTCCCTCAGGATAGAGGACGTCCACGGTTCCTAATAGTCCGGGAAGAAGCACTCACAGTCCGGTGAGTGACAAGCCACAGGTTGCTTGAACCTGCCATATCTAACTGCTTGCAGCCGAGGCACCTTTTAGTCACTTGGAAAATGTTGGTCTGATAGGGATTGTTAAACCCTATGATAAAACTTTTTCCCACTCACAACTTACATCCATTAAATCCAGCACATTTAATTGATGTTTTAATAGCATTAGACTTTAAAATATTTTAAGCTGTGAATAGGTAAGCTTGTTGTCACAGGGATCAATGATCAGTAGCAGGGCCGTCTTTCCCATTGGGCACGCTGGGCAGGTGCCCGGGGGCCCTGCAGCCCAGGGGGGCCCTCCGGAGGCAGGACAAAAAAGAAAACCCTGAAAAAAAAGAAGAAAATACTTACCGTGCTGTCAGCTGGCGATCCGGCTCCCTCCCTGGTCTCCTCCTCCCTCGCTGGCAGTGCATGTCGGGCGTGACATCATCACGCCCGCCCGACATCCATTGCGGAGTGCGACGGAGGAGGAGACCAGGGAGGGAGCCGGATCGCCAGCTGACAGCACGGTAAGTATTTTCTTCTTTTTTTCAGGGTTTTCTTTTTCCTGCCTCCAACGGGCCCCGCTGGGCTGCAGGGCCCATATATATAATCATTATTTTTTTATTTTTGTATATATAGGGGCCCCGGTGCACTGCTGTGCCCGGGGGCCCAAGAGGTTCTTAAGAGGGCCCTGATCAGTAGGACACTTGCATTCTACAAAGAGTGTTCAGTTGCATTCAATGCTGGTAACACACCTATGACCAGTTGTGTAATGTAAACAGACTGTAACACAGAGCAATGAGGTGAGGATAAGAGGGCATCACTTACAGCATGTGGCTTGGATATCAAAGCACATTGTCCCTAAATAAAATTGGTATTTGTGCTAAAAATAAACACGTTGTGGTCAAACTGCAGAGCCGCAACAAGGGTGGTATAACATGTGCCCACACCCTGGTTGTCTACCATTATATCCACCAAAGTGATAGGGGGTGGGCAGCATCAGTGTTGCCCTTCTGCTCAGAGTACTAAAATGTCTAGTTACTGATAGAGAACAACTGCTCTCTTATACATACAATAGAGCATACCAGACACTGAAAACAGCACATAAAGTGTTACACAGGTTGAAACACATTATAACATAAATTCTTACACATATCATTAAACAAATTTGCAAACATTTTATTAATATTTCACCCCTCTTACAATATCTAATATATGTAACAAGTAACTTATACATGTGATTTGATTGCAGAACAATGTAATTAAAAAAACATACAGATTGTTTTTTTTATCTTCCAACAGAAAAGATCTATGATGAAATTGGCAAGGTGACTGGCCAGAGTCGCTGTCCAACACTTGAGGATAGACTCAAAATGCCATACACTGATGCAGTGGTTCATGAAATACAGAGATTTGTAGATATTGCACCTCTAGGGCTCCCACACTCAACCAACCAGGATACAAAGCTGAGAGGCTATCACATTCCAAAGGTCAGGAACCTGGACATGAGACACCTTTTTATAGCAAAAAAGATGTCAGGGAATGGTTTTCAGCATAAATGGTCAAGCTGGTTTACAAATCTTTAAATTTGTTTTCTTCTGTATTGTATCTCCTTCCCGTATGCCCTACAGCATTTCTCTGAAGGCCTCTCTTCCCCTTTTACAGTCTTCCATCTTTATGGAATGCAATATCAGGAACTCTTCCACTCTAGCTTACAATTTCCAAATAAAGTTCCTCTCCTTACTTGCGTAAGCTGTTTCTGTTAAACATGGAATATTTCAGAAGTGGTCTTCATATTAAAGGTAAAATTGGTTTTATTGTTCTCTAGGGTACAACAGTGTTCTCCATGTTAACCTCTATCCTGAAGGATGATAAATATTTCAAAGATCCACTGAAATTTGATCCACGACATTTCTTAGATGATCAAGGCAATCTGAAGAAAAGTGAAGCTTTCACACCCTTCTCTATAGGTGATATCCAAGGCAATGTTAATATAAGATAGAATGTGTATAGAATAATACTTACTTTGTATATTTATATTTCTTATCATCATCATCTATTTATTTATATAGCGCCACTAATTCCACAGTGCCGTACAGAGAACTCATTCACATCAGTCCCTGCCCCATTGGAGCTTACAATCTAAATTCCCTAACATACACACAGACTGAGATAGACTAAGGGCAATTTAATAGCAGCCATTTAACCTACTGGTATGTTTTTGGAGTGTGGGAGGAAACCAGAGCACCCGG
The DNA here is from genome assembly GCF_038048845.1 of Mixophyes fleayi. Classification (NCBI taxonomy): domain Eukaryota; kingdom Metazoa; phylum Chordata; class Amphibia; order Anura; family Limnodynastidae; genus Mixophyes; species Mixophyes fleayi. The sequence continues at coordinate 24,036,135 of NC_134410.1, forward strand.
AGGAAACCCACACAAACATGGGTAGAACATATAAACTCCACACAGATAAGGCCATGGTCAGGAATCGATCTCATGACCTCAGTGTAGTGAGGCAGAAGTGCTAACCACTTAGCCAAAGTGCTGCCTGCCCTTCACTGACATTCTTAGTGTTTTATATGAATTCTCTCTATTAACCGTTGTATTACTCCTCACAAGCCATGTTAATTCTTGACTTACTCCCACAGGTAAGAGAGCCTGCATTGGAGAGGGTCTTGCACGCATGGAGATTTTTCTGTTCCTCACATCCATTATACAGTTGTTTGATCTGAAATGCAACATGGAACCTGAAGATATTGACATATCGCCCGTACCCAACAGTGGCAGCAATGTTCCTCGACCTTACATGCTTTATGTAATCCAACACTAACCCAGTGACCTAACCTCAACCAATTCAGATTTCCCTTTAATACAAGATATGGCCATCACTCAGATGGCCTCAGAGGTACTGAATGTACATGGTTATATATGTATCTTTGCAAGTCAACACAGTGGGGGTCAATTCACCAAGAGGTATCTCAAAATTTATTGTATAAAACAAATATACTTAATTGAAAACTCAGTTTGACTAGCAGAAAAATTGATTAGTAGCTGAATAAAAAAAAAGTACAATTTTGCAGCTCGCTTTTTATCATTATATATGTAAAGCTGCAAAACAGTCATAGGAAGCTGTCATGTAAGCAGGACTGGTGGAAACTGTCTCTCAGAGGCAGCACTCTTCTCTCTTTTGGAGGTAGTGCCCTCTTACGTCAGAGGTGGCACCCCACCCCTACTGCTTCTTACCTTAGCAGATAAGAGCCTAAATGGAATTTCAAGTCCTGTGTCATACTCCCTGCCCATCACTGACATTGAAAAGCAGCAGCCAACAGCTTCACAGGTAAGAGGCTTCCAGGTGCTACTCTCCCATGTGAGCAGCTGGCGCTATGTTTGGGGGCATTACAGCAACATTAAGAAACACTTCTTTTTTTAGGTGCTCCTAACCATTGATAGCTCTAGCCCTGCAAGCAAGATGAATCTAGAATTGGCACAAAATATAATTGAAGGCAAATGCAATAATTAAATGCTACATTTCTACATCAGCCCTATAGGCACAATTCTACCAATGTAATAAAAACATTCAAATGGATGATAATGACCAGATAGTCAAATTATTTGAGCCAGTTTGAAATTTGGTTGAACCTGTATGGTTCAGCTTTCTCCATCTTGTAGCAAAACTAATCTAGAAAATGCCTAAATAAATTTTTGGTTTGACCACCCTGGTGAGCATTTTATAATGGCTAAACTGTTAACTTGAATTCAAAGTTTAAATTTGAAGATTGAGAGCTTGCCGTTAAAAGAAATTTATAAAACACTGTAATATTGTACCATTTCCATGCTTGTGATTAAATTGCTGCATTCTATAGTGTTTGTTTTGTTTTTTTCATTTGAGCTTTATTGTGTTTAAGTTTGAAGCTTCATGAAAGAACATTAAAAATACTAAATGTTGCCAACCAGTTTGTAAATAATCAAACATTTTCATTTAGCTCAAATTTAGTTCAAATGTGAAGTCTTTCAATAATTTAGATTTTTTTTTTTATGAAGTTTCAATGAACTGGTTTAAGAACCCCTATGAAAAAATTTCGATCAACTCTATATATGCTGTGAACAGCTGCCTCTCTGCTGTTTTCACCTGGATGCTAAGTAACGTTCAACATGCCCAAGAGCTGATTAACTTGCTTTCTCGCAGTTACCACTTCCATCATCTCTCACGCTCAAGAATATAACCATTTCCTCAGTCTCCCAAGCTTACTGCTTTGGTGTCATATATGCTTCTGCCCTCAGCTTTTTTTTTTTAATCAAAATTATTATTATTGGGGTATTTAAACGGTAAGGGAGGGGATACAGAACAAATAAAGGGAATGGGAAGGGGTACATAGTGGGGAGCAGACACACAACAAGCTGAATACAAACCTGAATTGTAAGTGGCATTAACAGATAAAGATTAATAAATCAGTCAAACTTCCGGCAGATAAATACGTTATATACTCTAGGGCCAAACTGTTGCGTTTCCTATGGCACAGCTTGGGAAGACTGTACATGAGGATTCAGGATTGCAGTGATCAACCTGACTGGAGGGCCAAGCATCCCAACCCTCCTCCCCCTCTATAGCAAACTCGTGGCAGGACATCAACTTACCTATGGATGAGGAAAGGGCCATGGAATAAGAAACCTCGTGTGACTCCATATCTTAGCTGAAATGGATTTTAGCTACAATTTTGTTGTTGGAGGGAGGGGAGGATTGTTTCCACTGTTGAGCAATGGTCGCTCTAGCAGCAATCATGATATGACCCCATATATATCTATGATGTTGCGGTACCTGATCGGGGAATATTTGGAGAAGGGCAATGAGCGAAGACAGGAAAAGTTTTACCGACATGACCTTTTCTGCGAGTTGAAAAACTTCAATCCAAATCGTTTGAATTATCGGGCAGGATCAAAAGGCATGAAAAATATGACCCACCTCTCCACAACTATGTCAGCAATGCTGAGTGAGTGGGACATATTTTAAAGAGGCAGGCAAGGGTTAAGTAAGTCCTGTACAGGAGCTTCATAAACATTTTCAGGTGATTTTTGCATTTAGACATTTTGGCAAAATTATTATAAATGCAGTTCCATTGAGTCGGGGAAAGAGCTATATCTAAACCGGATTCCCATTTTGCTTGGGAAGTATGTTTAGTTGTAATAGAGAGGGTGGAAAGTTAGTGTCAGGCATAAGCCCCTCTAGCTACTCCCTGATTAGATACCTTATCGTATTTTCCAACAGTCATACAATATATCACCTCTATTTTGTCAGGAAAACGCTCCTGAACCCCTTTACTTGTCACAAACCGCCCTCTGCGCACTTGTGACTTGGAAGCTCACCGTAAGGTAACACACAGGATTCCAGCCTAAATCTCAAACTCACATCTTCCTCTAAGGCTACAGATTTCGCTGGTCCCATCCCAACACATACACATGCTTAACATCTCACAACTGCCACCAGCTACGTATAAGGCCCATAACAAGCCTATGACTTAATCACCCAATTGCGCACACTCTGTGCTCTGATAGCTGAACAGTTAACCCTTCACAAACTTGTTTCTAAAGAGTTAATCTAGCCAAGCAATCTGTCTCTTCTAAACAGGCAATGAATTTGTTTTGGAGCAATAAGGACAGAACTATTAAATTGTTAGATTTAATATACAAAAAGTACAATGCTTACAGAGAATAAAAAAACAATTAGCTAAAGATTTGACATACAAGTAAAAAATTGCAAACAGTTATAAAAACAAATGGGATGAAAGTACAGAGCATCACTTACATATAATATTCTGTATGCCTGGGGCAATCAGAAGAGATGGACAGTCCTTCAGTTAGATTGATCCCCAAGAAGCTGACAATTTGTACCTTCAAAACACAGTTTTTAAGCAAAATAAAATGGGATGGTCTTCACAGAGGCAGTGTTTAATGCCAATAGGGGGCTGGGATGTCCCCTGGGTGTCACTATAGTTTGCTCACAAATATTCCCAAAGCTTTGACCTGTGGGTAATTCTTCACAGATATATCCCAGAGACATAACTCCCCCTTCAATAAACGGATCATAATCTCCCACACATTTAAATACCAAACATGATGTAATTATGACAATGTGACATATTTTTGGAAAAGATATGCGAGTATAGCTGTTCCCGGATACCACCCGTACCTGTCATTCATAACCCTGATGTGATTTCTGCTCCTCAGTATGGAGTAACACCCGGATTTCCCAAAATTTGAACTATGAAGGCATTTTCCTTTTGAAGCTCATATTTCTATTTACCTGTATAAGCCTGCAAAATGCTGCCTTGGACTGCAAGGATGTCCAGATGTGACCGGCCCCACAAAGTCTATTCAGGAGTCCAAGATTAACAGCAAGAGCTCTTTGAAGCTGCTACAGGTGATATGGTTTTCTTCTCACACTGGGATGTGCAAAGCCATCAAATACATTTCCATCAGACTCTCTGTCTTCACATTTTACACTTTAGCTAAACTTATCAATGGATTCATTTGCTATAACATATTTACCCTGCTGTTACGATTTATCCCTTATAAATAACTGTAAGTTCTCTGTGTACACGGCAGGTAGGTATACCAAAATGTGATATCTCTTTTGCTATTGGCTCTATTCATTTTAGAATAGAGAAGATGTGGGCGGGGGGTTTACCGGGCATGCCTTACGCAGAAGGTCAGTGATCCAATGCTGCAGCCGCAGGTACTTATAAAAATCTCTGGCGGGGAGGTCAAAACTATCCTGCAGCTTTTCAAAGGAGCAAAAACCCCAAACAAATGTGCCAAGGAGCAATAACTCTCAGAGATCCAATTAGAGAGACTGGATTGGGGATAAGTGAAGCAACAATGTAGAGAGAGATATTACTAGTGGGGGATTTAAAGTCTGGAGAGGATTCCACTGTCCTATCCCAAACCTTAAGAGCGTCGCGGATAGAATAAGGAGGCGGGGGGGGGGGTGAGGTCTCAGAGGGGAAGGGAGCCAGATTAGATCAGCTATAGAGAAAGAGAGGTAAAGGGCACCCTCCAGATCAACCCAGGGTTTGTGTTTAGCCAAAAGGGCCCAGTCCCGAATCTGAAAAATAATACATGCCTCTTGATATTTTACTAAGTTGAGTAACGCAAGCCCACCCTGCTTTCTGGGCAAAGCCATAAGCATGAAAGACAAACGAGAGGGCTTACCCCTCCAGATGTACTTAATCATAAGGGAGTGCAGTGCATCTAGATAGCAGATATGGGATTGTTCTAAAAATGTACATGAGTTTGGGGAGCAGCATCATTTTGAAAGCCGTCACTCTGCCCTGCCAGGAGACCTCACAGCCCATCCAGGTAGTTGATAGTTTAGCAAGTTGGGCAATCAAAGGCGTGTAATTTAAATCAAATACATCAGAAATGTTGGCCGGGATTTGGATTCCAAGGTAGGAAAGTGAGTGTTCCTTTCACCCGCGGGACTGGGTGTGCAGCGGACCAGATGAACAAGCGATGTCCCATCCATTTAATAGTTGTGTGGCTTCTTCAGGTGAGGTAACAACATAAGTAGAGTTATTTCTCTGTATAATGAGCCTGACAGGAAATCCCCACCGGTAAAGGATGCCATTTCTCCTCAAAGCTGTGGTTACAGCCGTGAAAGATCTCCTTTTGGCAATAGTCGCTGCAGAAAAGTCTGGAAACACTTGGATATCAGCAAGGACTTCTGTGTTTTCTGTCTCCCTAGCTGCTCTCAAGACACGTTTTTTATATGATAAAAGTGCATGCGGAGAAGCGTGTCTCTAGGCGAGAGGCCCACATAGGACCGAGGTTTTGGTAACCTATGAATCCTATCAATAAGTAGATCTTGCTCCGAAGTCGAGGGTAATAGCTTCCGAAATATTGCAAGAACATACGATTGAAGGTCTGCATTTGAGACTGTTTCCAGGACTCCCCTAAACTTCACATTATTGCGTCTAGAGCAATCCTCCATTTCGGCCATCTTGTCCCACAGGGAGTCTAGTTGACGTAAAGTATCATGTGTCATCAGGTCGTTGTGGGAGGGTACAAGGTCGCTCATTTTTTGTTCTAGTTCACTAGCGCGATCTCCTGAACTTCTTCTCTGTGTTCCCGTATGGACACTTTCATGGCGTTGGTGAGGTCTGCATTTTGTTTATAGATCATCAATCGCCAACTGTTAGGGGAGCGTTAGGGTTGAGTTGCACTGCAGGAGTCGTAGGAGAGTCTGTCAACTCTGTAGACCAAGAGGAACCAGCTTCCAATGCCAGGGAGGCCACTGGTGAAGAAGGGTTTCTCTTTTCCTTACTCGTCAGCACAGATCTGAAATAATTCAAAACAGGTATAGGCTTAATATTTCTGTGTTATTTCTAAGCCATGGCTGCACCAGGAGAAGAATGACCAGGCGAGACTCTTTGTTGCAAAAAGGGGCTGTACACGTATTCAGGTTGCCAGAGTTAGAAGTGTAGAATCAGAATTCAGACATGGGTGGGTATAGAAGACATCTTTAGTATTACAATAGAATAAAAAAGAAAAAAAAGCAGTACTACTTCCAATGAAGGCACACGAAAGACGCAAATATTTAATCCAATACTGGGAAATTATTTCATATCATTGAGGGGATTTTTGAAGATGGATAATGCATAAACATAACTCATAAAACCACATTTTTTTTATTGATATGCATTAAAAATGAATTTAATAATTAAAAAGCGAAATATTAAAATGTTGGAGTCTGGGACAGGTAAATGAGATGGGAGTACACATGAGAGTGTAGTGGTGGTAGAATCACCTTTACTTATGTATCCCCCTATCCACGATAATCACAGTGAGAATCCCTAATTAACCATCAAACATGATCAAAAACTGCACAGGTCATCTGAATAAATAAATCTTTATATTGTGTTAGTAACACAAATATCTAATGATGTATATAATTAATACAGATTAAGTTCCTGAATGTAAGTTCTGTTTCTATGTCCTTAAATGATGGTAAATATCTGTTCAATATTGTAAAGATCAACGGAGTATTCGTGATACCGGTTTATTTCTGAAATCAGCTTATTTGTTATTATTTTTTATTTGTAAGAAATTATACGAAGATCGTGTGGATGGTAAGTATGTTTGCTCACTATGAGAAACATCATTATAAGCTGAGAGAAATGTATGCGTGACCGCGCATACACATGTCCGGGGACACGATCGCGATCAAGGTAAATGTATCAGTTTCACAGATCCTCAATGAACAGTAAAAAAAAGTATATATCTGTATGTGTATATTTTCAGGTGTGATCTGGGTTCAGTAATTATCAACCCCACATATACTAAATATTCCTTCTATTCTCACTTGAAAAGTGGCCGCATATAATTTTCCGGCTAGCTGGTCACCCTTTGTAAACTGTGTTATATAGGGTTATTATTCACTGACCAGCTATGGCAAAACAAAGGCTTAGGAAAAATATATATGTCTCAAATTACTTTGTGTATATTCACATTATTTCATTGAGGGGCTATGATTAAAGAGTATTGAGCATATACATTTAGCATTCACCCCAGAGAACTGCTTGGTTCTATAAATAGCAGCTTTAGTATTATTATTGAGAACAAAATAAAGTTGTGTTCTAATATATCAAATAGCTACATTTATAACAATCTAGTATTCTGCTCACATGAGAGGGCTGTGTTGATGTGCATAGCTCAAGTCTGAATACTAAGAGCATTAACATACAAAGAAAAGGTATTTTTCAACTTCTGTTGTTATATTGTATCAATGAATTGTAGCTGTGGTAAGCTAGGGTTAATGCCATGCAAATTGCTAATGTTCTTTTCACATCATTTCATAGTTAAAGTATATTGAGCATATACATGTAACATTCGCCCAACAAATAAATAGCAGTTTCAATATTGTTGTTAAAAACAGAATGAGGTCTGTATCAAATATATTAGTACCATAACAAAAAGCTGCATTTGTGATAATTTAATCTGAGGTTCAGCTCCTGTAAAAGGGCTGTGCTGGTGAACTGCAGCTCTGGTCTAATTACTGGAAACATTCACAAACACAAAGACTGAGTTTATCAGCTCCTATTTTTATATTATTTTAATTACTTATATCTCTGATAGTCTAGGATTAATGCCCTGTAGAAAGAGCTAATCCTCTTAAACAGAATTCATATTATTGATCAAAAAGGGCTGTAATAGCCAGCTACACTCCCTGAACACACATACACATGACATACGTTTCACTATTAGCTTCTACTAGGACGCAACCCATATGTGATTCGGGTTGGGTATTTAAACTAATATCCACCAATGAGCTCGATATAATTTGATTGACATATTTTTCAACCTATCAATTAAGATTTTTTAATGTGTTTACTATAAGGTCACAGGAACTAGGTATATTTTTATTTTTATTTATATTATTATTATTTGATTTATTTTCATATTTATTTTTATTATTATTTTTATTTTTAATTTTATTTTAATTTATTTTTTTATATTTTTATTTTTATTATTTTTTATTTTTATTTATATTTATTTTTATTTTTATTTTTATTTATTATTATTTTTTATTATTATTTTTATTTATTATTATTTTTATTTGTATTTATTTATTTTTATCCTCAGTCACTGATCAACACACATTTATTAACATTAAAAATAATGTGTATTATCTTGAAGAATCAATAATAACAATCTACAAATCTTTTATAACATATAAATAAATTATCTTCACAGCGGATGAAATCAAAATTAATATGGTGAACCTATCCTGGTATGTCATTAGATGTATTTTATAGTGATTTAAACAATAACTTCTAGGTACAGATAACAATCTCGGGATAGCATTATGTCGATATCTATAGATAATCAACAACATACATATTCTAAATGTACCTTACATATTATGTATACTTTATATAGTCTTTTTATCTTGATGTTTATAAGTTTGGACTCTGTCCCAAACAAATTTTGAATAATTAATTATCAAAAAACAGTATTTTATATGTATGTTCCTGTGACCTTATAGTAAAAACATTAAAAAATCTTAATTGATAGGTTGAAAAATGTGTCAATCAAATTATATTGAGCTCATTGGTGGATATTAGTTTAAATACCCAACCCGAATTACATACAGGTTGCCTCACTAGTAGAAGCTAATAGTGAAATGTAGGTCAGGTGTATGTGTAGTTTTTAGAAGGAGACTGTTTCAGTGAGTTCTAAGTGTAGTTGGCTATTACAACCCTTTTTGATCAATAATATGAATTCTGTTTAAAAGGATTAGCTCTTTCTACATGGCCTTAATCCTAGACTATCACAGATATAAGTAATTAACATAATATAACAATAGGAGCTGATAAACTCAGTCTTTGTATTTGTGAATGTTTCCAGCAATTAGATCAGAGCTGCAGTTCACCAGCACAGCCCTTTTACAGGAGCTGAACCTCAGATTAGATTATCACAAATGCAGCTTTTTATTATGGTACTAATATATTTGATAGAAACCTCATTCTGTTTTTAACAACAATATTGAAACTGCTATTTATTTGTTGGGCGAATGTCACATGTATATGCTCAATATACTTTAACTATGAAATGATGTGAAAAGAACATTAGCAATTTGCATGGCATTAACCCTAGCTTACCACAGCTACAATTTATTGATACAATATAACAACAGAAGTTGAAAAATACCTTTTCTTTGTATGTTAATGCTCTTAGTAATCAGACTTGAGCTATGCACATCAACACAGCCCTCTCATGTGAGCAGAATACTAGATTGTTGTACATGTAGCTATTTGATATATTAGAACACAACTTTATTTTGTTCTCAATAATAATACTAAAGCTGCTATTTATAGAACCAAGCAGTTCTCTGGGGTGAATGCTAAATGTATATGCTCAATACTCTTTAATCATAGCCCCTCAATGAAATAATGTGAATATACACAAAGTAATTTGAGACATATATATTTTTCCTAAGCCTTTGTTTTGCCATAGCTGGTCGGTGAATAATAACCCTATATAACACAGTTTACAAAGGGTGACCAGCTAGCCGGAAAATTATATGCGGCCACTTTTCAAGTGAGAATAGAAGGAATATTTAGTATATGTGGGGTTGATAATTACTAAACCCAGATCACACCTGAAAATATACACATACAGATATAGATATGTACTTTTTTCTACTATTCATTGAGGATCTGTGAAACTGATATATTTACCTTGATCGCGATCATGTCCCCGGACATGTGTATGCGCGGTCACGCATACAGTTCTCTGCACACTATGAGAAACATCATTATAAGCTAACATACTTACCATCCACACAATCTCCGTATAATTTCTTACAAATAAAAAATAATAACCAATAAGCTGATTTCAGAAATAAACCGGTATCACGAATACACCGTTGATCTTTACAATATTGAACAGATATTTACCATCATTTAAGGACATAGAAACAGAACTTACATTCAGGAACTTCATCTGTATTAATTATAGATATGTGTGTTACTAACACAATATAAAGATTTATTTATTCAGATGAGCTGTGCAGTTTTTGATCATGTTTGATGGTTAATTAGGGATTCTCACTGTGATTATTGTGGATAGGGGGATACATAAATATAGGTGATTCTACCACCACTACACTCTCATGTGTACTCCCATCTCATTTACCTGTCCCAGACTCCAACATTTTAATATTTCGCTTTTTAATTATTAAATTCATTTTTAATGCATATCAATAAAAAAAATTGGGTTTATGAGTTATGTTTATGTATTATCCATCTTCAAAAATCCCCTCAATGATATGGAATAATTTCCCAGTATTGGACTAAATATTTGCGTTTTTAGTGTGCCTTCGTTGGAAGTAGTACTGCTTTTCTTTCTTTTTTATTCTATTGTAATATACTAAAGATGTCTTCTATAACCACCCATGTCTGAATTCTGATTCTACACTTCTAACTCTGGCAACCTGAATACGTGTACAGCCCCTTTTTGCAACAAAGAGTCTCGCCTGGTCATTCTTCTCCTGGTGCATTGGAAGTAGTACTGCTTTTCTTTCTTTTTTTATTCTATTGTGATATATTACTACTAGAAGTAGCACCTATTAGCAACAACCTCAATTTTTGTACTGCCCTTGTATGTAAAATATTATAAGAGAAAAAGAAAAATTTTCTTGTGCGGGGGATATTCTCTAATGATTATCTTTAGTATATTAGCATGTTGATCCTGGGTAGCTCAAAGCCTTAACGGATAATGGAGTTTTTATCTCAGTTTCATGTTTATTATAGGTCTGAATGCCAGGGAGAGCTTAAACAGAGTTGCTTTGTTGATTGCAGTAATGACAAATCTCCACTAGATGGCAGTAGATCAGCACAGATAAAGATATTAAAGTGGAAGACAATGTTAACTTCCCTGGACTGGGTCCAGAGCCGGATTAAGACCTCATGGGGCCCTAGGCAAGATACTGGTTTGGGGCCCCCTCCCTGAAAAAAATCCATAGCACTATAGTTTTTTAGCATAACATATACCCCTATTCAGGGGCTGGCTGGCAGACTTTATCCCGGGGGGCAAGCACATAGCACTGGCCCATAAGTAGCAGCTCATTTTTAAAGGGTGGTCTCACTGCCGGCCCTGGGAGGGCCCTCTGTGGACTGCTGGGCCCTAGGCAATTGCCTAGGTTGACTAGTGGTAAATCCAGCCCTGACTGGGTCAACTGAGTTTTAAGTAGTTGAGGAAATTCCTGATATGTGTTATTCTTATCAGATAAGGAACAGAGTTCTGGAAACTGCGTTGTCTGATAAACCTTTCCCCTTCTGTAGCAGATTTTTATCAATGTCTGAGGGACTAAATAGAACAGTGCAGTGTATCCTCGTGCCTCACTTAGAATCTAATTTGGTGTGTGAGATAGCAGGCAAGGAGCAACAGCTTCCCATGTATGCAGCCCCGTGGTCTAGGTCTCGCAGTCGCGAACCGGAAGTGGTGGACCGGAGTCCCGGTCGCAGGGCTGAGTAAGGATCAGCCAAGGGAAGGTCCGATTGGGTCAAGCACCTTAGGGAGGGCCAATCAAGGGCAGCAGTAAGAGTGTCCAAGTCCCTGGAGCTGCTCCCACGTAGAGACCAGGTGAGACAGCGTGTGGAGCAGTGGAAATGGCCTGGACCACGACAACCTCTACATCCAGTGGTGCCACGAGTGTTCAGCAAACTGTCAGGTTCTAGGTGGCGCTCAATGGGGTCTCAAAAAGGTGAAAAATCTGAGGCCCAGAGGGAGAGCTCTGCAGGAACACGTCCAGATGAGATGGCGTTCAGGCCACGCCCCCCTCTGCAGTCAGCTTAACTCATCAAATCAATGTCTCTCACTATCTTGTCACATTAGCATTTGCCATCACCTTCAGTCTTCGACATTGCTAGAATTTGATGTTTTCTTATCCAAGAAAGAACTTTTTCCCTTTAACTTTCTAGTATTAAGCTTACTCATCTGTCCCTGTTTCAGTCTATGTTAAATGTTGTTGCAAGACTGACCTTCCTCTCTCAACATGCCACATCCCCTGCACTGCTCTGCAAAACTCTATACTGGTTCACCATATCCCCCAGAATCCAATTCAACAAAACCCCTTTATACATCTCAAACTCACCATGAAATACACTCCTTTTCTATCTGCCTCAAACCTACAGTCATGGCCAAAAGTTTTGAGAATGACACAAAGTATTGGTTTTCACAAAGTTTGCTGCTACAGTGATTTTAGACCTTTTTGTCAGATGTTACTATGGTATACTGAAGTAAAATTACAAGCATTTCATAAGTGTCAAAGGCTTTTATTGACAATTACATTAAGTTTATGCAAAGAGTCAATATTTGCAATGTTGACCCTACTTTTTGAAAACCTCTACAATTCACCCTGGCATGCTGTCAACTTCTGGGCCACATACTGACTGATGGCCGCCCATTCTTGCCTAATCAATGCTCATAGTTTGTCAGAATTTGTGGGTTTTTGTTTGTCCACCCGCCTCTTGAGGATAGAACACAAGTTCTCAATGGGATTAAGGTCTGGGGAGTTTCCTGGCCATGGACCCCAATTTTTATCACTTTTACCTTATGGCACAGGACTGATGGTAGTGCTCACCTTTCCTTCCCCGGACAAGCGTTTTTCCAGATGTTCCAAACAATCTGAAAGCGGATTCATCAGAGAAAATGACTTTACCCCAGTCCACAGCAGTCCAATCCATGTACCTTTTGCAGAATATCAGTCTGTACCTGATGTTTTTCCTGGAGAGAAGTGGATTCTTTGCTGGACTTCTTGACACCAGGCCATCCTCCAAAAGTCTTTGCCTCACTGTGCATGCAGATACACTCACACCTGCCTGCTGCCATTCCTGAGCAAGCTCTGCACTGGTGGTGCCCCGATCCAACAGCTGAATCAACTTTAGGACATGGCCCTGGCACTTGCTGGACGTTCTTTGGTGCCTTAAAGCCTTCTTCCCAACTCCTAAACCTCTTCTTAAAGTTCTTGATGATCCGATAAATGGTTGATTTAGGTGCAATCTTACTAGCAGCAATATCCTTGCCTGTGAAGCCCTTTTTGTGCAAAGCAATGATGACTGCACGTGTTTCCTTGCAGTTAACCATGGTTAACAGAGGAAGTACAATTATTTCAAGCACCAACCTCCTTTTAAAGCTTCCAGTCTGTTATTGTAACTCTATCAGCAAGACAGAGCTTTTGTGGCAGGGCTGAAATACAGTGGAAATGTTGTTTTTGGGATAAAGTTCATTGTTATGGCAAAGTAGGACTTTGAAATTAATAGCAATTCAGTATATGCAAATTGCCATCATAAACACTGAAGCAGCAGACTTTGTGAAAAATAATATTTGTGTCATTCTCAAAACTGTTGGCCATGTCTGTATATCTTTCTTCTTCTTTTATAATCATCTCACTCCTGCCTACAAGACTTCATCCTATGCCACTACCCAGCTATGAAATTGCCTATCATGCCTGTTCAGACTCTCCCCCATCCTCACCTTTTCTCAGATCTGACATCTTAATTACTGTCAAGTATATGACTATATGCCTCTTACACAGATATATATAGAATAGTTGCTTTCTTTTATGTTTAATTGAGAACTCCCAAATTCTATGCTCGGGAAATGTAATATGAAATATCAAATATATGAGGGAATTTACTAAAGCATGATATTCATAAATAGTTATTTCATTTGCATGGAGATTTTCAAGTTTCAAGATCTATTAAATGGAATCGCTACAGAAGTAACTAACTTTTCAAACCTCAAATGAAGCACCAGACGTTGGAAATTCTTTGATTTCTGCAGTGATAAGCATGAAACAGGAGTAATCTATGAAAGATCGATTTTAGTAACTCACCATTGACCAAAATTAATGTAGGGCCCTACAAATAACAGCCCGTTTAAAATAACAATATTTATTAGAAATACATTTGAATGATAATGATAGAATTGGCACACTGAGATTAAATATATAGAGTATAATTGCACATATCCATATGTTGCAAACAGTAGTGTTCAGGGTTCTTCAAAGGAGCGTGTGTAACAGTATAAGTACAAGGAGGTAAATTAAATTAAAATGAATTAAAATTAGTGGCAAACCGCCAGCAGTTGAAACCGATACATAAACCCTGCAAGCACTTCACCATCATCACCATTTATTTATACAGTGCCACTAAGTCCACACACTGTGGACTCACGCATATCAGTCCCAGCCCCATAGGGGCTTACAGTCTAAATTCCCTAACACACACACAAACAGACTAGGGTCAATTTGTCAGCAGCCAATTAATCTACCAGTATGTTTTTGGAGTGTGGGAGGAAACCAGAGCACCCGGAGGAAACCCACACAAACACAGGGAGAGCATACAAACTCCTCACAGATAAGGCCTGAACTCAAGACCCCAGTGCTGTAAGTCAGAAGCGCTAACCACTTAGCCACTGTGCTGCCACATAAAATTAGCAGCCTGGCCAAATCTATGAAGTACCATCACACTTCAAGCTTCAATGCAGTTTTAAAAAGTTAGGAATTGACCCATGGAGCTTAAAAAAATATGTACACCAATATTAGTAAAGAAATAAATGATCTAAGCTACTATAACCAAAGGTAAATAAAGTTTCTGATGTACCAGAAAAACATCCAAGCTCAAAAATATGCCTCAATAACAGTAGTATTATAGTGTAATGTATGGAGGAGACAATAAATTTCTACCCTACTGTTGCACTCACTTGACATAAGTCGCTTCAAGACCTGTAGTAAATCCACCAAGATGTCAGGGATCCTTTTCTTTGGACTGTGTTGCTCTAAGTAAGCGCCTCTCACTTCAACTCTCTGACCTTGAATCACACAGGAATCTTCATATTTCCTTAATAGAAACTATTTTCTTGCTAGTTAAAAACTAATAGTTTTTAATACATTAAACAGCATGCACTCTTACATATTTATATAACAGCGCTATAGAATTTTATAGTATCTGCATATGTGCAGTAATATGTGCTGGATTATGATTGGTAAATGCAAATGTTAAACTTCTTATAATATGTCTTCTAAATCTTTAGTGTTTTGTGTGACTCTTCAAGGGTTTTTGGTAATGATCATGCTAAAGCTAAAAAAACAGTTATTCTTAACTATCTTCCCTACTACCCAAATTCCTTTCACAGCCTTATCTAGTACATAAAACTATGTACCAAGCACAGCTTTCTCCTAGCCAAACATCATCCATCTGTCTCAAATTGTCTGTTTCTTGCATAAATAATTCTTCATACAAGCTGATAACCTTTCCCACACTGTGTACAGTCACCTGAAAGTAACTTTGCTTACAGCAAGATTTTGTTCTGACAGATATTTAAATGTGTCTCAATCGGCGAAGGGCCTTTTTCTTCCCATAAAAAAAATTTGACTTTTATACATCCAGAGGTGTGGTGGAGATTGGGCTTTTACCTATAATTTCACTGAGATGCCATTTTGCAGCTAGTTTTAATCTATGCCTTTCCTTTTCAATTTATCTATGGAATGCCAATTAACTCGCACATGAGACACTCATGCACGAGATATCCAGAACCTGCATTTATTATAATTGAAGCTAAATAATACTTCCCAACTTTTTCAGCTGGGACACCAGGACAATGTACGTACAGGAAGGGGCATGGGTCACGCTACACGGGTTATGTCATCGCATCCAAAGGGCTGGTATGACCCAAGTTCCCTCCCCCTCCACAAAAACAACTTTTCAATGCTGCACAGCTTCCATTGGTACATGCATCATTGAAAGGCCATCCGTCAGTTGGACATACCTGCCAACTATTCCGGAATCAGGACAAAACTCCTGATCTGCAGGATGGTGGGACAGTCCCAGTTTAAGGACAGTGGGGAGGTATATGAAATGCAATGCTACATTTATTCAGCTACAAAACTCTGGCATGTTGTAGCCCTGTGTAGTAGTAGCTTTATAGTCATAATTCTACCGATATAATAAAAACATTCAAATAAATGATAGTAACACTTGAAGTAAAGATATTCAGATGTCCGCTTCTGAAACTCCAAGTTTGGACGTGAGTCTAGCCGCCACATTCCCATAGAATGGACAGGCGAAGCTAACACTTACTACTGTAGAACAGTATTGCCAGGGCAGCTGAGTATTGCTAATGCTTCTTCATAAATTTCTGAGAAATAAAAAAACAAAATCAACTTATCAATGCTGTTTGATAACTAGGGTAAGAAATCTCTTTTTTGGAATATGGTGGAAATATAATATTAAAACCAATAAACAGTATGAATTTATGCACACGGGCATATGAGACACGATTATGCTACTTCAATTCCTTGTGAAGATACATTACTCTGTATTTTCTCTATATGTCTGGTAACTGTGGTTGACACATTGCATGTGTCAAAATGAAATTATTAAAATTGTATGAAAGAGCAATCTAAATCAATGTATATTTATGATTATGTTGTGTACATTGCGATTGCATTTAAACGCACACATTTGAGGTTTGTTGTGGTTAGTTGCTATCGTATCGTACACTGTGGCAATAACATTTATTATTGTTTCAATGTGTATAAAATCAGATTTTATATAACAATATATTAAGTGTGCTTATGTAACTCTTTAATTGCAGGAGCCGAAGGGGAAATAATTATGTAACCAGTATCTAATGGATGACTGGGGGATGAGCGCTTAGTCACGTACAATCAGTGTCGGACTGGGGCATGAAGGGCCCACCGGGGGAATTCAGTGATAGGGGCCCACTATATTGGGGTGTGGCCAACTTTAGGAGTGGGTGTGGCCAGTAAAGGGGGTGTGGTCAGGCCATGGAGGACAACTTATAGCACTATTTTAAATGTGCACCTTTTGCATTAGACCCTGCCCATTCTACTGGTAGGGAACTACATGGGACCCATTAATAAAACACTTGTGGTTTGGTAGAAACTCCAGTACCAGCTCCTGTCGTCTCCTAATGCACCAAGACAGTTACTTATGATAAGTGCATCATTTGGTTACCTCCAACCCTCGCCTCATATGTTGTTATTGCCCATCATGTATTGAGCTTATTAAAAGCCATTACAAGGGCTACACAAACCAAATAATAACATCATCAATTAGAAGACATAAACTGCACAATTAATTTTTTAGTACAATGGTTACCAACCTGTTGTTGCTGTGACATGTCCTGGAATAAAAGTCAATTCATAAAAAACAAGTGATTGTAATTCTCAACAAATCTCAGTGAAATCCATCTAATTTCATTTTAAATACGGTTGATATATGCCTATAATACTTTCACTATATCACCCCTAAATTCTAAACAGGACAACCATCAAAAAGAATGCACAATAGGCAAAAGGAAAAATATATAAATATAATTATGTTCTCCTATGCATGTGCCTTTCTACACTAACATACAATATAGACCAACATATTATACAACCCTGAATGATTATATTTTCAACTGGATGCAATTGGAATACTAGACTACATGAAAAGCTCCCTTCATTTGCCAGATCTTGTATACACAGTCTGATTATTAAAATGACTCTTTGTTATAATTATTTTTTAAGGACTCTTACAGAATATGCCACTCGTCAAAGACCATACACACAGCATCAGTGCTACTACGGTTGCGTACTTCACCAATGAATGCTTGTTGAGAAGGGAAATTTTAAAAAACAAAAAAATGAACAGAATACAGCCCATCCAAAGCCTGTCACATTTATTCCATATATGCTGGTATGCTGCCAGTGTTGTATGAAAGAGAATATAAATATCAAAGGACGGGCGCAAATGGGGGAAGGGTAAAGAAACACAAGGATTGGGTCAATGAATAAGTCAAGGGGAAAACGGTCCCAAAGTCATTAAAGGATGTTGGTCTTCTAGTTCCACCTATACCGATGTCCCAGATGGTAAACTTACATCAATGTGACCTTTTCTATTCCATACAGTATTTGAATAATGTGTCCTCTTGCTTCAAAAAAGCACCACCACGATGTACTTTTACTCCCCTCTAAACCTGTTTCTTCTCCTCACCAGAGTGCACATATTGGAGACCAGGGAGAGAACAGAGAAAGATCTCATGGTGTTTTACGTTCTCTATTTATTAAGTTAAAACATGGGGTTAAAAACACTCACATTTTGTATGTTAAAAAGGTATCTTTCAGTCCATATGTTTCCTCGATCAAACGGCAGTATCCAGCTTCTGTATCCCAGCCACGATCAAACTGGCTGGGCTTCAGATAACCCGGGGAAACTCTGCAGCGTCAGAGGGGGCGTGGTCTATTGCGTCCAGTGTTGTATGAACCTATGATGACCAAACTGACCTTGGATCAGTATGTTGATATCAGGACGTCCTCCTCCCCTGCTCAAACTGCTGAAAAACACACTACCGCGCCTGGGCTCTCTGCATCTGCGCGGTAGTGTGGTTACAGGAGATGTGACCGCCGCCGCCATCTAAACAAAGTTCAACATCAAGCTCCGCCCTAACAACAGAGGGGGCGGAGCTTCAACCCCGCTGGGCCTACCGGTGGATTGACCGGCTGTCCGGCGGGCCAGTCCGAGGCTGCGTACACTGCTACAATGGAGAAAGACCCAAGCCTCAAGAACAAAGAACTAAAGAGCTGACTTATAGGGGCATATTCAATTGTCCGCGGGATTGCCGAAAATCCCGCCGTCCGTGCAGAATTACCGTTAATATGGTAATCCTGCGCGGAAAAAACGTTAATACGGTAATTTACTCGCTGGATTTCAGCTCGCAGCTCCGAGCTGAAATCCAGCGAGAGATTACCATATTAACGGTATTAGTTTTTCCGCGCTCGAACCCGCGGACAATTGAATATCCCCCATAGTGAACCGTGCTATTGGACTGTCCCTGGCCTTTGACCTATAGGAAAGTGACCAGTATAACTGTGACTGAAACTTCTGTTATACAATCAACCCCCCATGTTGTGTATAAATAACCAGCTCTGCCCATTGGATGGCAGTGGCTGTGCGTTTGTGCGCTTTACCCTCAGGTGGTATTTTTAAATGTTATTTCTGTACTTATTTCAGAACACAACTCTATTTTTAATAAATCACTTTTTGTGCTCTGGAACCACAACCGGGTGGACATCCACTTATTTACCTCTAATACATGGGACTAGGTTTATCAAATAATGATGTATATAGAGATTTTCTGAAATATGAATTATGAAAAGTTTTGCCTTGATGTGAGTTTTTTTTTAAAATTTTTATTTTATTATTATTATTATTATTATTATTTATTATTTAGGTGATGTGCTGTAGATTTTTGTTTTAATGCCTAATGTACAGTACCTAGCTACAAAATATTTGTACACCTTCTCTGATCCTCAGATCCCCCAGCCTGCCTCAGAAATAGCCTAATTTACAAAGTGACACTTACAGTCATGTACCTGGAGCTCACCTATATGTCTTTCAACAGTGTGTATACCCCATAAGCATAACCAAGTATGTGCACAAAGTTTTAACATTTAAGTATTTAAGAGGCCACTTCTATTCTAATATTACATGTTACAGTTGGTCTCCTTAGTTTTCAAACATACCTTATATATCTTTGGCTTCCCGCCACTGCATCTTATTCAAACATACTTTTATTTAGAAACTTTAATTTCTTGCCTTGGCAAAAACTAACTCATAACTACATATTTACCTATTTCCTATGCATACCATTGCAATTACTAGAAATATATGCAATTGCTATATCACTAGATGCTTGCATAAATAATATGACTTCAACCTCTCAGCATCAGTCTTGATGCTATTATCCAGTGACCAATCCCTGCATCACATTCCCCCTCATCACCTGGGGTTCACAGTGAACCCTTCCTTCCATGTGCTTCCAGACTAACTGCTTTCCTCCAATTCCCAGTGCCTGCTAGCAGCACAGTCTTATGGCCTGTTCCAGGTGCCTTCCATTGTAACACTGCCCTCCTCTTTATCTCAGACATCAGCTTTGCATCCTCCATAAGCTACTATTCTGCTTTGGCTGCTGCATCCCACTACCTCAAGCTTTTCTCTGAGTATTCATCCTGCTACCATTGATCTGACTTGCTCTTGATGCCTGCTGATAACCACTGCATATTGGGTTTTTTACAGGTCTTCTCCTGACCATGGCCAACTGAACTCTCCAACATGAAGTGGATGCTCCCCCACTTGCTGAATACTGTTGCCTCTCACCTGTTGTCCTGGTACATGACCATAGAATAATCCTACGACCCTGTGCTCTCTGACTTCCAATATCTTCACTCTTTGGCCTTATTAAATTGACAAAAACCTAATCCTAGCTAAGTCTAATGGCCACTACTCAATCCTCATACTACATACTACTTGACCTCTTTGAAAATGAGAATTGTAGATGGAAAATTATAGATTCATTTAGGATAAGAAGAGATAATCTGTGACCTGGAGGATGTAAATCATAATGGTGTTGTAATAATATATAACAAGAACACAGTCTCTATGAGATCAAACATACCCATAATGAATAAATATACTGCCGATTATAAGATAGCATATCAGAATAAATAAATATGGATTCTGACTGAGAAATGACATTGAACAGGTTCGCTATGATGCAAAAACAGAAGTGAAAACAGAGATGGCGCTCATAATCACAGTGTTCAATATAATAATTTCTCCAACAATACTATATTCTATTGTGATCCCTCCAAAAAATTGTACATACACGTGATCCTCCCCAAATAAAATGTACTCATTGTGTGTCAAAACATGAAGATTTCAGTGTCTCCTATTGGTTGATTCCCTTGAGAAAGCCTCATGGTGAAATGTAGGTCAGGTCACAACGTAATTTCTTACATCATAACCCGGAAGTAAGAGCCGTAAACGGCGATGCAGCCGTGAATGCCGGCAAAAGTCTGTCTGCTTTATATTATCTATAACCACCAATTACACTATTTGAATATTACTATTGTGAGCTACCATGTAAGGGGGATGCAAATCTCTATTACGGAAGCAAACAGAGGAGGTATATAAAAATTTCCTCAACTTAAATTCCTAGTAGAAGTATAATAACAATGACATCTATGTAGAGCCATAAATGGTGTGGGCAAATGGCTTTTTCTTGAGGGGTTAGATGTAAATATAGTATATTGATCCAATCAGTGAGGATATATGAGTGATAGAAATACACTTTGCTAACCAAAGCTCACTAAATATATAAATCCAACACTGATATGTAAAGCCATGGATGATATGAAGATTGGGCTGATTTGGATGAGACAAATAAAGAGAAACTACTAATGGCCTATTTTAGAAATATCTTGGGAAAAGGGATATCTTACCCGAATAAAAAATAATCTAAAATGATTTGAATGAGAGATATGGAAATCCAATAAATTTCTATTAATCTAATTCTGTTATCCTGTATCCATTCCTATTCAAGTGATCCTGGTATATGGCACCATATACTTCTCAAATAATCCTGATATCCTGTATTCTTTTCTATTTAGCAGATGCTGGTATACAGGGCTATATGCTTCTCAGCTAATCCTGGAATCCTGTATTCACTACCCTTCAAGTTAACCTTGTATCCTGACCAATTTTGGTCCTTCCTTGTTGCTTAACATCTTATTCTTTTGTCAGTCTCGCCTGGTACCCATCGGGAAAACTGCACCCTGTGTAGCGAAGCAGAGAAGCTCCTTGCAGGGGTCCCTGAGGAAAACCTTTGCCGTGTTAGACTCTGCACCACCGTGATGGGTTGAACTAAACCAGGCAGACTGTAGAATCCCATTGTTCCTGTGTGATTCCATGACACTATTAGACCACGTGGTCTTTATGTATACACACGGAGATACTGAAGTGTCTCTGTTGATGTGTGCAATACTATTATTTTGTTAGTTTGGAAATTACGTTGCTGCAGAAAGTTTAAAAAAAAAAAAATGTGTAATATCAAAGCACTAATTTAATGAGTATATGAACTAACAAACAAACAAAACAAAACAAAAATGGAAAAAAAAAAATATGTGTATATATAAAACCGTCATGTGATTCATTACTTGTATATTTCAAATTAAGACATCTATCTCTAAAATATCTAAGGAAGAAATCTTTTGAGGACTTTGTCCTGTATCAGCAAGACATTTTTCATTACAATTTTTATAATATTAAAGGAGGAGTTATTATACTTTATTATGCTTAGTATACTAATTTTATTTTTCTTCTGCCCTTGTTTAGTTAGAGCAGCACCTCCCTCCATACATAGCAACTTGCTGCCGAGGAGTGAATGATAGCAAGGTAAACATATTTAGTTACATATAAACACTCCCATTATAATTAATTTGCATCTATTTTTAAATATGATAAAGCAACGTTAATATAGAAATGTTTAATTCAAAGTCTGATTGTTTGTGATAAATATCTACATTCTGTTCCACTAAATTGGAAGTTAATTTTATTTTCATTCATTTCAATGACTGACCAGGACCCTTAAAAAAAATCAGTTTGCAGAAAGCATGCAAGGAGTTCTAATTACGGAATTACAGACATCATTTGGGTGAACTGGCCCAAATATCCTTTATATTGTGCACATATTTGAAGGAAACAAAACATCTAATTTGCCTACTGGAACAGTATCTTTCTGTATTTAAGTACTTTGGATCACTCATCACAAAAGGTGCACATTTGGGTAATATTCATAGACTTTATTTTATCTATTTACATCAGCACAACACGACTTTCCCTAAGAGTCTCTATATGTCATTTTCTTAGTTGAACTCTCATTAGTGATCTTGGAGATTACAAAATCAAACGAATTCTTGAGTTTTATCATTTTTCAAAGTTATTGGAACAGTGTTGTTATCACAACTTACACTTGTGTTCGTTTTTATCATCTTGTGCTCACATTCAGTCATTTTTTATATGAGTGTTATATGTGTATTTTTAAGATACTCTTTCATCTATTTAGATCTTATACTGTTTATATATAAATACATTTTATTTAATATACCTTTTCAGCATCGTGTTTGGCATGGTTATATTTTTACCAGTTGCAGCCCTCTAATCATTTTTTTCTTTGTTTATAGTCTGTTTGTTGCCCTTTAATCACACAAAAAACAAATAACAATTGTTTAAATTGTACTTTTAACGCTCAAGTGGTTTTGAAATGTACAAGACATGAAACTGTGTTGACTGTACTTGTTCTGAACTTTAACAAACTTTGGCTTTCTGACAACTTTACCTCACCAATCATTTCTGAACTATGATACTGTACAATCAGTGCAGTAAAGTCAACAGATTCTGATATAAATACGCAGTGACACCGAAGATTAGGCTGTTGTTAGTTCTGGCTACACCTAATTACAACATGGACATTACAGCATTTGTAACATTACTGCTTGTTCTGATGATCTCTTTTATGTTCATTTACTCAGCATGGGATAAAATGTATAGGAAGAGGAATTGGCCACCTGGACCAACCCCACTCCCGGTTATTGGAAACATGTTGCATTTAAAGAGAGGAGAGCTGGTAAAATCTCTAAATAAGGTCAGTGCCACATCTATTTGATTTTATGTGCCCTGCAAAATATAAAGAAGAGCCTTAAATCCACAAGAGACATACAGAAGGACAATATGTTGGCAGACAGATAAAGACCTATCAAACCACCTGGTTGGCCATCGTTGCTTTGTTGTTTTATTTTCATTATAGACTTATGTTTATTCCATCTAAGCTTACATTTCTTTACTGATGTATTTTAACTGCATTTCACCTGCTAAACAATTTTTCCAAGCATTTACTAATGTTTCTGTATAGCACAATTGGCTTGCATACCTCTTAAGCCCCCAACACTACTAGTGGTAAGACTTGGCCCACAAACATTTTGTCTGTCTATTTTTCAGTGCGACAAGTGGATTGTTTGCTTGCTTTTCTGGGTGTGTTCCTGCTTTATATTTTTCACAGATTCAAAAAAAAATTGGTTGCTTGATTTGGCATGATATTTGCCCTGCAATTGTGGAAGATGAATTGCATCATGAGAGCTTCACAAGGGCACTGCAGTGCGGTGATCTAAAAAGAAGTACTACATCTGCCCATACTTGCCAACTCTCCCGCAATGTCCGGGAGACTCCCGCATTTTGCGAGAGTCTCACAGACTCCCGGGAGAGTGTGGCAATCTCCCTGAAGTGGGCAGAATTACGTTCCAAACGCCGCGATTCACCGGCCCCACGCTGTCAAATGACGCGTTTGCGTCATGATGGCATGGGGGGCGGGTCCAAAATGACGCGCATTTTGGAGGCCCGCCCCCCATCCCGCCCACCTCCCCGCAGGCTCCCGTTGCTTGATATATATGGTAGTAAAGTCACTTACGTGACGTAAAATCTAGCGCACGTAGCACTGCTTTTATTCTTTGCCCCTCTAGCTAAAGCACAGGTGTGAAATTACATTTAATTGTAACTGATTTGTTTACGCTCAGGTTTTATTATCAGAGTTATCATAATTTCATTTTAACCCTGCTCATTAACTCTTTCTATGATGCTGTATGTATACTGCTTGTATGATACTGCATGATATGTAAAAAGCATATTTGATGATAGCAAGAGATTGACTGTGCCGCTATGTACTGTATGGGGATAATGGAGCAACGGCTGTGCTGAAATATACTGGGTGGGTATCATGGAATAATGGCTGTGCTGCCATATACTGTGTGATTATAATGACTTTGCTGCTGTAGACTGTGTGATTATAATGGCTGTGCTGCCATATACTGAGTCATGATAATGGCTTTGCTACCATATACTGTGTGATTAGAAATGCAACAGAAGGACAGGACAGGCTCTAGCTGAGCATGACAGAGTGGATATTACTAAAAGATTCCTGTTGAACAAGGCTTTACAAGGTAAAGAGTCAGAGTTAAGCTGAGAATCTGTTTTCTAAACTGATAGCAGTGGTGGAGAAGCTAGTATCTGATCAGTATGAGGTATGTTTGTTTAATTTTTTTCTATGGCTTTTTCTTTGGTGCCTTCCAGGGTAAGCGAGTTGGTGGTAATGGCCAAGTATTCGCCAGTTCCAGTTTTGCTGTGGCATAATATTGTCAGCAATCAGCGTAGTTTGGTTTGTAAAATCCACAGATCAAAATCAGATTAGCTCGGTAAATGGCAATGGGTTAACCTGTCTAACAGGTTGAACAGAGCATCTTGCCTGATACTTCTGATTCGGGAATATTTTTAAAGTGAGGCAAAATACAGGGAGCATCTGACTGTTGCGTAGGAATGGTGTACCCTCACCAAATACCAGTTCAGAGCAGTTTTTAAAAGGTGTCTTTGGGCATTGTCTGGCAGCCATTCATGTAATATGTGCAATACTGGAGCTCCAATGGAAAGTTACATATCTAATCTTACCCTGAGTGTTTCCCTCTCACTTGCTCTATAAACCACCTATATCACTCTTCAGACATCTTGGGTTACCTACATAGCTGCAATTTGGGTCCATCTTGGCCCACCACAATGACAAACCATCTTGCAGCTTAGCACCCCACCAGTGGAGCCGTCAGACACTGCAGCATGTGTATACCTATGGAGCTCTGAGTCAGCCTGCACTCTTCTTGCTGGTGGCCAGTCTAAAGGTGCTGACCGTGCATCACTGCACTTTTTGATCTCTGCTCATCATCCAGTGGATCCTGAGAAAATGGAAGATGGTTGAGCACCTCCAATGCACTTCATGTCTGCAACCAGACCCCTGAGCAGAGCAGTTGAGTCACCCGATAATGAACCAGCGGCCCACAGCTACAGTATTTCTAACTTTGAGAGTGTCCTACAGACCACCCTGCCAAGTCCCCCACAAAGGGTTGAAGATCAGCGTGGAAATCACCATCTTGCAGCCCACGCTAGATTCCACATCGCATTCCTGGTGTACAGAGCTTTGTCATCCTACTCCTGACATCCAAGTAAGGTAACCCTACCAGCACCGGTACACACAAGGAGCAGAGCCATCAACAACAGAGGGGGTCTCCTCCACCCTCTCTCCCTTCCCCTCTATCCCCCTCTCTCTCTCTCTCTTTCTCTCCCCCTCTCTCTCTCTCTCCCTCCCTCTCTCTTCCCTAAATGGTGGAGTATAATTTGATGGAATAAGTGTAAATATTCATGAGCTGCAAAGTATACATCCCAGCTATTAGAGGAAGAATACCTGTTATCTACTATTGATCTGCCGACCTGATGGTTCTCCACCCTTTAAGCTCACTATGTCCCTCAACATATTGACATGCCTTGTCTGATTTCTACATTTCTCCCCGGAAAGTCATAAGCAACAGTGCCAAAAAGCAAGAAGTCTCTTAAAAAGGGTATTCTACTACTCTAACAAATCCTCATGCTCCACTTGACCAGACAAACCAGACACTTCACAGTCTCTCGTGGACTGGGATTTGGATGATGACGAGTCTTCTCTTGTCTCAAACATGGAATTTCTTGCCATAATCCAAAAAATGAAAGATTTTTGTTCTTTAGTGCAGGCTGAGGTTCAACATGCCCTTCACACTTTTAAGTCAAAATTGACTTCCCTTGGCTCCCACACAGACCAATTGGAGAGGATAATGGAGAATATTGTTTCATACCAGACCCATGCAGAATAAGTCATGTCACAATCCCACCAACAATTTACTGCTATGCATGAAAATCAAGAAAACATGGTATCAGGCAAGGAAGAATAGTCTCAGAATCAAGGGAATCCCTAAATCAGTAGAACCTGTCCACCTGGACCCTGTCTCAGATAACTGTTCTCCCAACTTGCCCCAGATGTTCCCGAGGAGCAGCTATTCCTGGGCCATGCTTGCAGAGCACTTAAACCTAGATCACAAGATCAATCTCCTACCAGAGATGAAATCATACACCTTCATTTCTTCATGGCTAAAGGGTTTACTTAATCAAGAAAACTTCAAATCTTATCATATGAAGGTAATAACCTCCAGCTTTATCAATAACCTCTCCCCCATGACCCTGGCTAGTGCTAGAGAGATGACTTCAATAACTTCGGTCATGAGAGAAAATAATGTATGCTACCAGTGGGGCATTCCCTTCTGTCTATTTATCTGGCACCAAGATTAACAACTTTTAGCTAAGTCACTGCACTAATAGTCTGTAGAAGGAATAGTCAGCTCAAGCTGCTGCCTAACAAAAATTGAGATTAGACACATTACTGTACCTGGTTATTCCAAGTCATAAGAGAAATCTGATGAAACCAGGTGTTTTGTGGACCCCTACAAGGTTAAACACTGTATATGGGGGAGTCCGAGGACAGGGTGTGTAGCTAAAATCTGCCCAGCAACAAGAAAGGTATATAAGACTGTGTAAATGCATTACTTGTTCAGATTCTTGTTAGAATGCTGCACCCATGCTTTCAGGCCTGAATAAAGAAGCTCACATTTGTATTTGTGGCTTATCATTTTTTACTTTAATTCAGATTATTTTTATCAATGGTAGACACAATTGTGTTTTGATTTGTTATTAAGTGATTGTATTTTTCGTTGGGATATGTGAGTCTGTGTTTTTATGTAGTTCACATACATTTGTATACATGTATTATTAAATTGTAATTGGAATTTGCATTTCTCAAATACAAAAGGATCATTGGATATTGGAATGATCTCAAATCTGTTTATAAATATATGATCTATATAAATCATAGACAATGAGTAGTACAATCTCCATTATTATAATTCAATTGTTGTCTTTATTACTGGTTTTGGGCGCTATTATTATGTTCAGTTTAAATGGTGTTCTATAGCTATAGCAACTAATATGTCACTTTCTTTTTGTGTAATTACAGCTATCTAAGAAGTATGGGCCAATATATACTCTTTACTTTGGGTCAAGTCCAGCAGTAATTCTCACTGGCTACCAAATGGTTAAAGAAGTTCTTGTTGACCAAGGAGATGACTTTAGTGACCGAGGGAAGATGCCATCAGTGGACAGAATCTTCCAAGGATATGGTAAATCCTGGATTATTTTTTGTATTCCTCTTTGACATTTTGGTTCTCAAGATAGGCTTCTGATGTGGATAGAGCCTGACTATCCTGTCAGCGTCACACAGTTGTATAGTTGTGTCATAGGCTCTTAGAATGATCAAACATAAAATACAGTTAACATACACTTAGCGCGCACCTTCTCACATCTCACAGGAGATAGGGACTTCTATACTTCCTTCACTGGATAGATGACCCTTATCTCTCTCCTCAAATGGAGTTCCTATAATCTTAAAATGTGTGCTGAACCTTAAAAAGCAAAATTACTTTTTACACTTTATCATTAAAGGACAACATACGCAAAAAAGGTTCCTCAGCTGTATTATTTTTAGTTTGTTAAGATAATGTTTATTGGATAAGGATGGGGTTGCAGAAAAAAAAAAGTGCTCCGTCTCATGAGAATTATTTCGAACCACAGGGGTGATCCTCAGCAATGGGGAGCGCTGGAAAGAGCTACGTCGCTTTACACTGATGACCCTGAGGAATTTTGGAATGGGAAAGAGGAGCATTGAAGAGAGAATCCAGGAAGAAGCACATTTTTTAAAAGAGAAACTCAGATCACTGAAACGTATGGCTATATAATTATCTGTATTTCATAAAAATATAATGCTAATCTTATAAAGCACCACCATATTCCACAGCTTGGTACAGTAAGGGATTATAGCAAACACACATTGATAACAATATAGAAGTAAAACATGTTAAATTCTTTTTTTTTTCTTTTAAATGTATTTCTATTAAACGGTCTTTAAACAGAAGACTGACAATAATACATCATGGCGTAGCAAAGAGGTATATCACATAAATGTACAAAAACATAAATAAGTATAAAAGAAAGAAAACTGGATATGCAGTAGTCAGGTCAAACAGAGGCATCAATCATGAGATACCGGAGAATTTTTGTAGTTATACAGAGATTAAGGGAAAGAACAGAATAAATAAGGAGCTAGAGAAAGGACAAGGAGATAAGGGTAGAGAGAAGAAAAGAACTGAGAAAGAAAGGAGAAGGAAAGCAGGTAGAAGGGAGAAAGAGAGAGAAAGGACGGAGTAACAGGATCCGTCTTTAGGAGAGAGGAAGGGAGGTGGAAAGGGATGGTAGTGAGCAGTATTGATGTGTGCATCAGGAAAAGGGGGCGCGGTATTGGAAGTATTACATCCATGGGTCCCAAACTTTATTAAAGGACTTGGAAGAATCATTGTTGATACTAGACATGAATTCCATGTGGTGGATATGCCAGAGTCTGATGATAACAGTGGTAATGGATGGGGGAGCAGTTTATTTCCAGTCCGCAGCAATTTGACAGGTGGCGGCTGAAACAATGTGGTGGGCCAATTTATTCTGGTGTCTGGTAGCCAAAGGGAAACCCAAAGAGAGGAGAAAGAATTTTGGATCCAGAAGGAAGGACATTTGAATTATAGACTCTAATAGGATTTAATATCCCGCCAAAACGGGGTTAGTCCCACCATATATGAAGGAACGTGCCCACACCAGAGCATGCACACCAGCATCTATCGGAGTATTAGGGCAGCATTTTACAAATACGAGTAGGGACATAGTACCAGCGGAACAGGAGCTTATAAACATTTTCCTTTATACGGACACAGAAAAAATAGTGTGAAATTCTATGAGGGCCTGGCTGAGAAGATTATTATTATTATTTTTATCATCGTAGATTATTAGTGTGCCACAGTGCTCTGCAGCACCGTACAGTAGGGAAAACAGAACATACATAAAACAGTGACATACAAGGTAGACAAACTAAACGCAGACATGAAAACAAAGGGTATGAAGGACCCTGCTCATTAGAGAGCTTACATTCTAAATGGAAGAGGGCACAGCTGAAACAAGAGGACCAAATGTGGTTCAGAGGGAGATTGGGACAGTTGTGAGGGTGCATTAATGTGAATAGTGTTATCAGGCATATGGTCACCTCTAAAAAAAAGAGATGGGTTTTGCAAAGAGCATCTAAATATTTGAAGGCAGTGGGAAAGTCTGATTGAGCGTGGTAGGGAATTCTATAAGTGGAGAGCAGCACGGAAGAAGCCTTGTAGACAGGAGTGAGAGGTGGTTACCAGAGAAGAGACAAGGCGAAGGTCATAGATAGATCTAAGAGAGCGGGAGGGAGAGTATTTTGAGATGAGATTTGAGATGTCTCCAGGGGTAGTGTTGTTGAGGGCTTTGTAGGTAAGGGTGAGTAATTTGAATTTGATTCTGGAGGACACAGGGAGCCAGTGTAGGGATTTGCAAAGTGGTGCAGCAGATGTAGAACGGTGAGAGAGGAAGATTAGTCTTGAAGCAGCATTTAGGATGGATTGAAGTGTGGATATATGGGTGTCATGAATATTGTCAGAAGAGCTTACAGTCTAAAGCATTTGTTATAAACCATGTTCTGTAGCCTTCCTCTCACCAGAGCCAATTTTTACGAGTTTTACTGAATACAATTATTTATGTTAAATTTAGCAGTATAAAGTATCCCTTTAATCTACATGTTAAGATTTTTTTAAAGAATGTCAGGCTCAAAAAAAGGTGGACATATGTCTGTTTTTCTGTGTAAAATATGCATTTCTATACTCTGCATGCACACCAAAAATGTATACGCATACTTCCATATAGACATTTTTGAGTATCGTTGCCATTGCCTAGGGAGGTGGGACAGGGATAAGAAGGAGTGTCAAGCATAGATGTGAAGACATCTTCATGTACTGGAAACACAAGTAGAGGTGTACACATCTGCAGATAGTGCTACAGTATGCAGTGATGATGAAAAAAGCTGCACAGCGTAGCAGCTTCTGATTGGCTGAATGCATATTGATCTCTCCAGCTGATAGCACTTAAATCAATTGAATCGCGGCTGCATTATATAAAGTCATGGATGGCTATTCTTATATACTTATTTGATATTTCTACTGCAGCAGGAAAGGAGATTTCCAATTGATCGTTAAAGAGTAATACAATAGATGTTTGTATATAATTTTATGTGATTTATATTTGTGTTTGTATTTCATTACATGTTATATGGAAAATGTGACCCACAATTATTAACTGCGAAAATACTATTTTCTCCTGGTATAGTCACATTAAAAATCACATTACCCTATTTGTACACAATATGAAACTATTACATTATTATATTGTGTACAAATAGGGTCATGTGACTTTTAAACTGATTACATTAAGCTAAACCAAACCCATTCATATATTCTTAATATATGCATTTATGTAGAGTCATTGCTTTATACGAATTATTATCAATTCATGTCAAGTTTTGCTTTCAATTTGATCTGTTTTGACCTGTGTTTTGGTTTTGGCTTTGGAACTGGATTAACTTCATGTTTTGGTTTTGGATCCCTATTTTTCTCTAAAATCACATAAATTGGCTCTTTTTTTGTTCCTACATTATTATTAACCTCAATAACATTAATTTCCAGTCAATTCCAGTCATTTTTTTGTCAAGTGACAAAAACACTGCTACCCCTCCTGTTTCTGTGTGAATAATGGCACTGAGCAATGTCACTGGAGACTGGAGAGTGACAAAAACACTGCTACCCCTGTTTCTGTGTGAGCAACGGTGCTGGATTTCCTGGGGAGGGAGGTACTTATGGAATCCAAAACCTGTGAGATCTGACAACGCAACAATGACGTTTTGCCACGATTCAGATCCGAGGGTGCGCAAAAGTACCGAGCTGAGTCGCGAGCCCCTAAGTTCGGGTGGGCTCGGTTTTCAGAAAACCGATCCCGAGCATCTCTACTTATAACATCAAAATGGGCAGTAAATGTTTTGCTCTCAATTATGCTGTGTGGCTCTGGGATCATTGAAATAAATATGGAGTTTATTTAGGGATAACAGACATTGATTGTAATTTTGTACTGAATAGTTAGGCAACAGACAATGTATGAAACTGAAAACTGTTTGCTTCCCACCCACTGCAAGAATGTTCAAAATAAACTCTTTTGTCTAGTAAGAAAGATCAGCCTTTGTAAATAGATTTTTGGATTGCTTAAAAGTTCAGTCAATAATTACGCCACTGGAAAGACTGAAGACGTATGATTTGGCTTCAGCATGCACAGATAAGTTAGAAATGATATTTAACGATCAAAGAGTTCAGCCGCAAAAAATAAGCAATAACAAAATGTAAAATCAGGTCACAGGTCATAGAGCCAGCAAAAAAAATTGTGAAATTGAGGTGAAAAGTTACTTCTTCTTGTTCCAATCTCTTAAAATACATAATGCAGCAACAGTGAGTTTAAAGCAAACACAGAAGGCAGAGAATCCAAGACAACACCCATGTTTAATCTTACACCAGGCCACTCTATGTGTGCACTCAGTGCTATGTTCATGCCAGTAACATTCTAAAGAGGAACAACACCTTAATAAAAATATTTAGAATTTTGTACTGGAGTATAAATGTATCTTACTTTTCCATGTATGCCAGAAAAGTTATGTTTATTCAGAAAATTATAGTAGATGGCCTATTATCAACTACGTGAGGGTTTTTTTTCAGCCCCCTCTCTTAGAATCATCATTTCCTATAAAGTGCCATGCGGTCTGTTCTTTTTGCTGTCAGTCAAAAGACAGTCAGATTGTCAACAGACAGAATGTCGACAGGTTCAGAGTGTCTACGTGGTTTAAAGAGCATCATTGTGTCTGTCGACAGATAGTAAAGTTGGACCCACTGACAGGACAGCCGCCGAATCTGTTGGGACAATAAAGCTGCTGACACAATACAGTAAATAATACAGTAAAAAAATAAAAATAAATTGTCAATACATACATTTTAAAAAAGAAATACTGTGCTCCCCCCCACCCTCCCCAAACAGCTTAACCCTAGATCTACCAGCCTAGACTGGTACTAGCAAAATCTGTGGGGGGGACGGACAAAAACTGTGCGGTCTCCCCAACTTTACAAGTACCAGCACTAGGCTTTACCAGCCGGAGCTGGTGGCACCCACAATGTGGGATACCCCTACCATAATTACATCCAACCCCAGCATAGTCCCCTTAGAGAGATAGGGTCTGCAAAAACAGTACACCCCCAACCCCATCCCTAGGTGATTGTGATTGCAGAAATTTTAAAGCATGCACACAATATGGACATCAGTACTTGTGGGGAATTAGTCTAGTCCTATAGCTAGTGCAAGACAACCAGCAGAAAAACAGGTAACTTTGAGACTCAAGGAGCTTGATTCGGATGAGGCTGCATGCGCTTGAGTTTGCCAAACACTTACTGTAAATTCCCTATGGCAGAACTCTCCTTCCCCGCCCCGTTCAATCCCCGAATACGTAGGCTGTAGTGAGTGTCCTTTGTGTATGAACACGTAGCGGACAGGGCTACGTTTACAGATACATTTCCTGGTTCTGGGCATGCGCAGACTGATTTTGCATACGATAAGCTCAAAATCAGCAGATACGTGCCTTGATAAATCAGGCCCCTAAGTTTGCAAGTTTGCAATTTCATGCCCCTAAATGCATTATTTGTTCTTCTATTACAGAATCACAGATCAACCCCACAAATATCCTGATCCAGACCGTTTCAAATGTCATCTGTTCTGTGGTGTTTGGGAGTCGTTTTGATTATGACGACTTAAAGTTTCTGAAGCTTATCAGTATGTTTAATGAAATATTCAGGTTGATGAATTCCACCTGGGGACAGGTAAATGACCTTATTTGAGAGGAGAGGTTATAAATTTTCTGTTCTATAATGACCAGACTGGAGTTAAAAAAGGATTCAATTCAGTAGAGAACTAAGAGCATACTTGCCAACTCTCCCGGAAAGTCCGGGAGACTCCTGAAATTCGGGTCAGTCGCCCGGGCTCCCGGGGGAGATGGCATTTCTCCCGCATCCCGGATTTCACAGAGAATCGCGTCATAATTTAATAACAGAACTTAAACAGTACTGGCACCATTAAAATAAATAAATTATTCATGGTATATGTTGGGATTTCTCATAGCACAGTAATATTTTAAAATGGATGTGCTATATAATTCATGGAAATGAATTGCATTCTAAAACATGTTAATTACAGGAACTCTAGACATGAAATTAGTGTCAGGGAGTAATTGCTGATTTATAATTTTGCTACTCTCCCAGCTGCAGAACACACTTCCAGAGGTAATGAATTTCGTGCCTGGGCCCCACCACAAAATTGACAAACTCTTAAGCACTTTGCTTGTGTTTGTATCTGAGAGGATGAAACTGAATGAGGAAACACTGGACCCCGCAAACCCACGTGATTATATCGACTGTTTTCTCATTAAAATGAAGCAGGTATATTTCATACAACAATAAACATATTTTAGCAAATCTTAAAGGGAAATATCACACAAATTTTACATGTTATCAACAAACCACCAATGCCCTAAGATGCAGAAAGTTGTCGATGAAGCCTACTCATTCAGTTGGGTCAACAGTCATTCAATGCAGACCTTATATTTCCAAAGTTCTCCAGGCTTTTATGAATGGTAAAGCGGCATTTGCCAGCAGGGGTGACTAGCTCTTGAACAGCAGAAGTTCGGGTCATCATATACCTTCATCATCATCATCATCATCATCATCATCATCATCATCATTTATTTATATAGCGCCACTAATTCCGCAGCGCTATACAGAGAACTCACTCACATCAGTCCCTGCCCCATTGGAGCTTACAGTCTAATTTTCCCAACATACACACACAAAGAGAGACTATGGTCAATTTATTAGCAGCCAATTAACCTAAGTATGTTTTTGGAGTGTGGGAGGAAACCGGAGCACCCAGAGGAAACCCACGCAGACACAGAGAGAACATACAAACTCCACACAGATAAGGCCATGGTCGGGAATTGAACTCATGACCCCAGTGCTGTGAGGCAGAAGTGCTAACCACTAGGCCACTGTGCTGCCCCGTGGTTCTACTTGATTAGTGAAGGTGGTTTTATTGACAAAATGTTGTTTAGAGTTCCCACCTACAGCTACGCTAATGCTTTTGAAATGCTGACAGCTCTACACAGTGAATTACAACTATAGTAACATGGGCCCGCCACATATTTTTTTGTGTACCTGACCATCCACTGAAACATTCATAATTCTTTCAAATACACAATGGATTACTTATTTATATATACAAAAGCCTCATTAGCCCAGTAATTGTAATAAACAGTAAAAACCGTTCCTACTTTTTATTATCTAGTTTAACATACAGCAAGATCCTCAGCCGAAGCTCACTTTATATTTTGTGAATGTCCTTCTAGCATTGTGTTTTGATGGGGGGAAAACCTGGTTCACTTTGCTATCTTTAAGCTACTGCCCAAATAACTTCTATGGTAACCTATCACTGTAGTGCTATGAAAAAACCATAATAGGGGTCAAAGTGTAAAACAGTATTATGGGAGCCACCACTCTACAGGGTAACATATACTATGAGATACAGTACACTTGTTTTATTTTTGAGCTTATAGGTGATGGATATTGAATCTTTAGTTGTAGCTGGCTTAGCTCTGACTACAAGGGTCCATATACTGTAGTATAATTACACTACTAGAATATGTATGATAGGAAACAATACATTAAGGATCTCTGCAATTGATCTTCTCACAAATTATTATGAGACTCAGAGGCTGAGTATGAGGCTCAGAGCAACCAATCAGATTCCAGCTATCGTTCATCTAGTGCATTCTAGAAAATGACAGCTAGAATCTGCTGTATCTGTAATTATATACACCATGTGACAACTTTAGAGAGGAAACAAGATGACATGCAAACATTGAATTGAAGTTGAATTTTTGATTGTAGACTATATTAAATCTGACACAAACACTCTAGTTTTAATGTTTGGCATGATTGCCAAGTAATAGGAACAATGTTCAATTTGCCTATAATTATATGTGGCCATATTGGATGAGATCTGTTGGTTCTGCCTCTAGCATAGAGCAGCCAGATCATTTTACGCATGACTGGCCTGTGTGACATCAGAAGATAGCTCATACACAAGCAGATAGCGGTCATCTTCCAACCAAATCAGATTATTATCAAGCATCACGTTTACTTGTGGGCCACAGATGCTGTGATAGCAGGCTAATATTGACATTCTATTACCAGGATAACCAAAAACCAACCTCTGAATTTCACACAATGAACCTGCTGATGTCAGTACTTCAACTCTTTTTTGCTGGAACAGAAACAATCACCAGCACCCTTAGACATGGTCTTCTTATCCTTCTGAAATATCCTGACATACAAGGTATAATTATTATTATTATTCATAAAATTCCAGTGCACCGTACACTGGGGAAATAGAGCTTAGTACATAAATGTAGAGTTCCAACAAGCAAAATACAGAACAAGAAAATGTAAATACAGAATATTCAAGAAGCATAAATACAACAATACCAAGAAATTAAGCATAAGACATAATAGGCAAGGTATAGAACAAACACAAAGACTGTATAAAACATGCAAGGGGCAAAATACAAGAATGCACAGGTGGACAGGGTGGAAGTGGCATAGAAGACAGTAGGAGAGAGGGCCATGTTGAGAACTTACAATTTAATGTATTACAATATGTTAGTAATTATACTAGTTTGGTTCTGCAGCAATATGTTTTAAATGCCCTTTCTGAAAAATAATTATCAACCACAAGGAGATTTATAAAACACTGAGCAATCTCTTGATAGTTAGGATAATAAATGGAGACATTAAGAAGCATTTAGGTTTTCTAAGTACCTTTACTATCATACAGCCAAATTGCATGAGGAGATAGATCGTGTCATTGGGGACAATCGGGGTCCAAGTTTTGAAGACCGGAGCAAGATGCCATATATGGATGCAGTGATTCACGAGATCCAGAGATTCAGTGATGTTCTCCCACTTAATCTCCCACACAAGACCGTAAGAGATGTCACATTACATGGATACACTATACCAAAGGTAATTATGTTTACAAAGTTTGTCCATGAGTTGCCCATGTGTGGAGCAATGTAATTCTATCTGCATTATAGAAAGTCAGTGGTGTGTGTGTGTTATGAAATTTCTATGATGAAAATGCTGACACCAATAACAGTGACACTAAAATGCCAACACATAAAACAGTGACAAGTAGGAATTATCTAACGTGAAACACAGTGACACACAATAAATCCTGATACCAAAATTACTGATATGTAAGATACGCTGACACACATAAAATGCAGAAAGCATGATCACACCAGTGTGTGTGTTTTTCTGTGTCTGTGTGTGTAAGGCCGGGGTTTTAGCACACACATCAGGAGGTGGTCTTATCTGAGAAGACAACATGAACAATAATTGTCCTTCAAATTGGCTTTGTTTGTACACATTTTATATAATATAAATAACGGAATTAGAGAAATTATATGGGGACACCATTAATGGTGTTAATGTGTCTTTAAATAAATTAATCAATATTAAAATGTACCAGATAACCAAAGATTCCAAAGAATGAATTCAGGTAATTGTAATTGGCTTATTATAAATGCTATGTAAATAAATGAGTTTTGAACTAAGGTTGACGGTTTGGAGATTTGTATGGCTTTGGTTGGCAGTTGTTTCAGGGTGTCATGTCTGCCAAGAAAGCCATTTCCCAATATTTGCGATTAAAATTAGAGAATCTTTAGTATTAAGTTGTTGTTTGATGGTTTGAGGAGTTTTGCAGGCTGATAGGGTATTATATAGTGTATGTGAGCTAACTGGTAAGTTGCTTTGAAAACTATATAAAATTAATATGTTGATTGATTGGGAGCACAAACAAATCCTTCCAACTGGATGAAGATGTTGTATAAATGCTTTATAGAAATAGATTTCAATTCCATGAATATTCTCTCCTGATTCAGTCCTGATTTAACCCATTCTGATGCATCCTATTTAAGATGCGCCTTTTAGGAGGAGTCTCAATTGGCCTTTGGCAAGTTTATATAAATGTGTGTCGCATCAGTGTTCTAGATGCATCTGTATACTATATTTAAAGTGTATGTATCATAAGATATGTGCCTACACATATTTTTGCTGACACTTTTTTTCCCGCATGTTAACAGAAAATTCACCAACTGTGCTTAGACCTCATGTGGCCAAGATAAGTGCCCTTCAATCCGTTCATAACAGGGGAAAATACAGGATCTTTAGAGGGATGTTTCCACGTCACTCTGCCAGACTGAACATAACCGCTGCCTTTTTATGATGATTATCATTTAGCCATTGCTAGGCCATTCTCCAACACCTTTCCATCCTCTTCAAATACACAGGCAATGCTGGTACACTACTGTTTGGAGCTCACAACTCCCACTTTCTGGGCAGAGCAGTCGAAAGTGGTACATACCTTCTGACTGTCCCTGCAGTCAGCACAAAATCTCGACTGAGTATGGCAGTCATCCAAAATTGTTACTGCCTCACCATAATCAGGGCAGTTGGCAGGATGTCAGGTGTCTGCAGGAGAAGGTGGACAAACCAAGAGTGGAAGGGAGGAATGGATCTGTAGATCTGGGGCTGTATGCAGTAAGGTGGCCGGTCCTGGGGACGTTAATAGCCTGCCAAAGAGTAATGAGCCAGAGGGACTTTTTTGAGTATCTGGAAACTAATATATATATATATATATATATATATATTAGAAAATATATGTGTTGAATAGCTATTTATCAGCAGATCAAGTATTAAAAAGTGGCCAAAAAAAGTGTTTGGCAATAGGTTTGAATACATTCAAGTTACTCCCCTCTTAAGTACAGAGAGTTACACATGAAATCAAGAAACAGTTTACTATAGCGTAGGAAACAGACGTACAAGTTCTAAAACACGCTTGATGGTCAAGGCTAAATAGTAGGCGTTATGGGGGGCTATGAGTAATAAGTCACAACACATCAGTGTAGGAGGCAAATCCACAGTGTGTAGAATTAAAAGAAAATGTGTACACACAATAGCTGAGTGGAGGGGAGGGGTGGACAAGAGAGGAGATGATGTAGGAGGAGAATGGTGAGGAAGAGAGAAAGAGGGGCAGGCCCAGGACCAACCACCATGAAGCACAGCAATGGCTGGACCAATCCCCTTTAGGCCAAGGCCAGTTTTGATAATCTCAGGCTGCCCAGACCAGGGTCCGAGTCCTAGACCTATTCCTACAACCCCAAATCTTTGACAAGAACAAGTCAATGCCTCAGCAGAATATATAAAAAAAGTAAAACGAAAAAAAGCAGACAGGCGCCCGCAAGTCACTGAACCCTAGGCGGTAGTCTAGCTCGCCTAATGGGTGATCTACATCTGGCTGTGCTATGCAGGTTTGTACTGCACATTTATTGCAGTGTGCCACTAATACTGTTATATATACACAGGGTATTGATGTATTGTACATGCATTGATTTGTTCTAATATTTTTTCTCCTGTTCATAGGATACTGATATATATCCAATGCTGTACGGTGCTCTTCGAGATCCTGATTATTTTGCAACTCCAAACAAGTTTAACCCAGGGCATTTCCTGGATGAAAATG
This sequence comes from Mixophyes fleayi, assembly GCF_038048845.1. NCBI lineage: Eukaryota > Metazoa > Chordata > Amphibia > Anura > Limnodynastidae > Mixophyes > Mixophyes fleayi. Next base: position 24,075,689 of record NC_134410.1, read on the forward strand.
GCTGCTTCAAGAAAGAGGAAGCTTCCATCCCATTTTCCACAGGTATTTCCCCTTGTTACTATAGATATGTTTAAGAAATGTTAAGTATCTGAAAATAAACATGTGAATCATGTGACAGAAGGTTATTGAGGAGTGTTTGACCATGATCCCTAGGAAGTGGGTAGATGCGGGAGAATGTCCTACTGTCCCGGGAGAACTACCCAGAATTCAAATTCAGGAGTCTCCCAGACATTCCGTGAGAGTGGGCAAGTATGTATAAGAGAAGAGGAAGAGCCTCCTTATATACCAGACAAGGGGACATTTTTTAACCCGTCTCTACCTAAACTGGTAAAGGAACCTACACATTGTAATGGCTGCCATTATGATTGAAGAAGAAATGAAGTTGTTACATCTGACTTGTTTTGCTTTTACAGTGTATGTATAAGTGGAAATATTTCTACTGCTCGTGATTACTGCACATATATATCAGTAAATACTGCAGCTCATCCAAGTGTGAAGATAAAAGTTAAAATAAATATGTAGCTTTTAGCTTGATAACTGTAGAGTAAACATGCTTAGATTATTTTAAAGAAGTAACAATACATACTTTGGACTGGAAACCTACTGGTGTGAAAGTGCTGGCATCAATAGTCTTTGTTATGGAAATATGGTACAGATAAAATATTATTTTATTTCATATTGTAGCAGCATATAAGTGCTGGACATGAAGTCATACTTTCACATTGTGGTCATGTATGGTGTTTTCAAAAGTTGTGTTATGTGACAGGATCACTGTTATCCCAAAGCTGACAAATTCCAGTGCTATGTTAATTAATATTTTTTCTTTTAAGTCTTTTTGGTTCAATTCCTTTTCAAACCAAATGATTTCTTAAGAAAATATATGAATGTTTTTTACTGGTTCTAAAGTAATGTATGCTTTACAGTTTTGCATTTTGCAATCATTATAGGACATCTCTTTTAATGATAACTTGTCTTAAATCACAAGGGGTCATCAATTATAAACGGAAAAAAATGTTTTCATCATCAACACATGAAAGGATTCTGTACTGTAAGAAGCATAAAGCTTTGCAATGCCTTAACATGATGGCAGATTCACCATCAGATTAATCTAATGCCTTTCTTACAAGAAATGCTATCTGTATTTATAAATACAAGGGTACAGCCCCCTCTTACCTCCCTTCTCGTCGCTCTGCTCTCCCCCTTTCCTCCTCCTACCCTTGCGTCTCTGTTCGTCCTACCCTCCCCTTAGATTGTACGCTCCTTCGAGCAGGGCCTCCTCTCCTCCTGTTCTCCACCACCTTAACTCTGCTCTCCAGCTCCTTGTCTCATACTTGAGGCCCTTCTACCCCTCTCTTTAACCCCGGGGGCTCTCACCTTTCATTTAGCTGTACTTTGAGCTTCTGAGTTACTGTGCTTTTTGTTAGCTGTTCCGTGCTGTCTCACCCTGTACCGTGTTTCTGTCTGTCCCTGTACGGCGCTACGGATACCTAGTGGCACCCTATAAATAAATATTAATAATAATAATAAAATACAGCACAGAGGTGATTGATCCAAGGAATTCATACAGTTGCCATTGTTGGCTATAGGAAGAATTTTTCCTCCCCTCCTGTGACTAAATTGGCAACTGTCATACTGAGAGCTTTGTTTTGCCTTCTTCTGGATCAACACAATTAAAATTTGTGAAAGCAGAATTCTATCGACCTGTGTCTTTCCTTAACCATATATGTAACTATGTAACACTATTTCCTCATTTTTAATTGCCAGGTAAGCGGATCTGTGTCGGCGAGGGCCTGGCCAGAATGGAGCTCTTCCTGATTTTGACAACAATCTTACAGAACTTCAAACTGTGTTCAGAGACACATTTCACAGACTCTGACATCATTCCTAAAATGACTGGGTTTGCAAATGTCCCAATAAATTACCTCTGCTCATTTGTCCCTCGTTAATTGGGCACTACCTATACTATGTTATCTTTTCTCTGCTTCTACGTAACAATGATTTAATGTTATATGAATGTCTTTGTAGCCAACTGCATTACAAATAGAAGTACTTGCAATTACTGGTACAAAATTTTTAGAAAATAGTGCCATGTATTACTTGTCCTTCAGTAGGTAACATCATATCTGGATGTGAGAACTTTATTGTGTATTTTAACTTTTACATATATTGCTATTGTGATCTATTGACACATTACAAGCATCTCTTTGTTCAAAATGAATGATGACGTATTAATTAACGGGGTCAAATGTATGACATATTAAAACCATTTTGCCAATAAACATTGTCGAATGCGATTATTGTGGTTCCAACGCACAAAGATAGTTAATTGCAAAATATAGCAGGAATTACAGCAAGCCATCATAATGCCTAAAAGATAGTACAATAAAGCAGGAAAGTATAAAAAACGAATACATTACATTTTCACTAGCACTTCACCATGGCCCAATTCCATGTAGTTCTGCAGTTAGGAAGGTAGAGAGCAATGGGCAAGGGAAGCTTGCTTACATGCAGCTTCAGTTAACAAAAAATAATGATGATGTCACTATGTACACAGGTAACACTTAGAGAGGTCTTCATTGGCCCAGGGTTAACGATGTTTCAGTTGTCTGCTGGTCATAGGTCAGTTCATTTGTTCTTCCATAAAGGGTGGGGGTCAACTTCCCCCAACTGTTGTCTACATGTCTTCCCACCGAATAACCAGTTGAAACTAACCCACCAAACAAAGTACTTTTGAGTATTGATCTCATATTGTTCATAACTTGTGACCGCTAGATGCGATTTCTACTCTGTCGAAGCCAGGTTAATGCTGATGAAATAAGCTTTAAAATGAGACCAAACTCTTTACCTTTTATTGGACCTGAACCATTAATACTTTTACTATAGCTTTATCTATGTATAAATAATCTCTAACACATTTTACTAATAAATAAATGTGGATTGGGACCTTAATAAATGTATATTATTTACAAGTGTAAGTGCGAATGTGAATGTGTGTGTTATTAATCCATGAGATTGCGTCATAACATGTGGCGTACTAATCACAAGTGCACTGTAAAACAATATTAATTAATTTCGTTTACTTAATCCAATTATTTAACTTTCACAGTGTGTAAAATATTTCCTTGTACAGTGAGAAGCTTAGAAAAAGGATTTAGTAAATGATCAAATGTTGAATATGTATCATTCTTATCTGCTAAAACTTTTAGTATAATAAAAGAGAATACCACTAAGAAGCCAGCTCCAGTTTCTTTCTCTGCCACGGACATTAAAGGTCTTTTAAGGAACTACAAGTGTGTAAGAGCACAACGCAAATGCATTATCTGAGCCTAGATTTATGGGATATGTGTGCATTTTCTGATCAAGTGCTACTATTTTTGCACTTTTCTGTGCCTATAGACATCATTTATACACTGAAAAATTATAATAAAAAGGCAATAAATACGCCAAGCTACTCACTTTAGTATTTCTGTAATAATTACTTTGTTATATAAATTCATTTTTTATATTTATGCAGCATGGGAATGTTAATATTAATAATAAGTGGAATTAGTGTTCTGGTATTATTTTATGATGTATTCCAAATTTTTAAAAAGTCTTTTATTACAGTCTTGCACAAAAGTTTTGAGAATGACACATGTATTGGTTTTTACAAAGTTTGCTGCTTCAGTGTTTTTAGATCTTTTTGTCAGATGTTGCTATGTAAGCTGTGAACCAGAGCTAAATTTTTTGACAAATGACTTCAAAATATTATGTGATTTTCACTAGAGTGTATCAAATTAAATCCATCTGCCTATTGATGCCATTCAGATGTGCTATCACCTATGTTTCCTGGTGGCCTTCTGCATGTGTAGCACTAAAGCATTAGAAGATGCAAATTATGTAGTATAACCAAACTTGCCAACTCTCCCGGAATGTCAGGGAGACTCCCGCATTTTGGGTGGGAATCTCCCACATGTGCCCGAATTAGGGCCAAAATGCTGCGATTCTCCGGGAATTTGCGTCATTACATCACGGGGCGGGGCCAAAATGACGCGATTTTGGAGCCCCGCACGCCCACCTGCCACCGAGAGGCTGCCGGACACCAACTGGAAAAACTTGGTAAGTATGAGTATAACAATAATGTTTATATAATTAATACTGAGTACTTCTAGCACTGTTTCAAAAGTGTTGTTGCGGAACTACAACCACTGCAGGTGGTGTGGCCTCTATAGACCCGGGAGTTGGGGGGGGGCAAGCAATGCTGGGTCGTGTGTGGGTTCGCCATATGCTCGAAAAATGATTTAATAGCTTGAGTCAGGCAGCAAGAGATTTTAAACAGCAGTAGAAATGAAAGAAGCAGCATAGCACTGGCGAACTACACTGGCGTCCCTATAATTACCAAGTACCAAAGTTTCTACTTTCAAGTTTGTCAATCACTGTGAATTTGTGAATTTTGAAAGAAGTTGGTTTCATATCAGTTTATTTTATTCCTTGGCTCAATTTCACTTTGCAGATAATACACTTTAGGCTCATGTGACATATTAAGGGAGGTTTGCCATATTGGGCCGTGCCGAGTTTGGAGAGTCTGTGAACTCCCATTACATGATCTGTATCATATTTATTTCTTGTATAATTGTTTGTTCAGATCAGAACAAAGTACAAGATTAAAATCACCTGTTGCCAGATTATTTCCTTACGTAATGAGACAATCTCATGTTTTAAAGGGCAAGTAAATATATTGTGATAAACACACTAAGGTATTTGACAGGACAGAGATGTGTTGGTACACTATTGTACTTTTAATTTGTCAGGATAGCAAAAAATATGAACCTACTTTTCCATAAAAGACAAAAGACAAAACACACTTGCAGCCCTAGCACTGACTAACACAGCAACGCTGTCTTGTCACCGGCCATTAGTTAGGCAACAGTCGCCCCATCCCCAACAAAAGCACACACTTAAATACCTAACTTCCAACTCAAGCACTAAGCTAATCAGCTATTAATCATAATACTTCCATCTGTTTACACTCTGTATGTCAGTGTAAGACCATACTTGCCAACTCTCCCGGAATGTCTGGGAGACTCCCGCATTTTGCGAGAGTCTCCCGGGCTCCCGGGCGAGTGTGGCAATCTCCCGCATCTGGATAATTCTGCCCACTTCCTAGTGAAGTGGGCAGAATTAAGTCCCAAACGCCGCGATTCCCGGTGAATCATTTTGCGTCATCACGTCATGGGGGCGGGTCCAAAATGACGCCAATTTGGAGTCCCCCCCGTTACGCCCACCTCTTTCGCAGGCTCCTGGATTTGACCAACAGAAGGTTGGTAAGTATGTGTAAGACTGACTTCTACATTGCAGCCTGTCATACTCCCTCTTCAGCCTGAACTGTCTTGGGGAATGGCTCATTTTGCCACAATATCTATGAGAGGCTCGTTATTACTGAGCTGAATAATATACATGAAATAATTGTAGTTTTCATGCTTAGCTAAATAAGTCCATCAACAAACGCACACATAAATAAATATATAAATGTATTATTTATTATAGTTAGAGATGCTTAAAACAGATTCAAAAGTCAATCAAATGTCACATTTTTCATGGCCACAAAGTTGTTAGCTGTACAACCTGAAAATGAGTGAAATTTAAATATGTGTTCATGCTAAAATTATTGTTTTTATAAAAAAAAATGAAATCATAAATAATATTTGTAATAGTCAAAAAATAACTATCATGTTTTTTTTTAATTTGAGGTTCACCCTTCACAAATAAAACATTAACAAGTATCAATTTAAGCTGGAATATGTTCAAGCCAGATTACACATGTGCGAAACAGCTTAGATCATGTACAGACTGAATCAAACTGCCCGAACTGGCTTGAACATCGCCGAACATGCCTGGTTTTCTTGAATTTAGCTAAAAAAAAAAAATAATTAAAAATTCAAGCTAATTTTCTTTAAGAATTTGACAAACCAGCTCTACAAACAACGCGCTGTTGGTTCAAGCATCTCTAGTTCCGGCCATTTGATTTCTTGTAGATTCAGCTTTTTGCATGAATGTGTGCATTTTGGTCATGTACTGTATTCATGAATATTTATAAGTGTGAGGATATGCCATGTACTAGAGAGCTCATGCTCAGTGCTCCCTTGATAACACATGCCTATAACTAGGCAAACTTTGGCAGTAGTCTCAGGTGCCACATTTTAGGTGGCAACAAAGTGTAGGGTATTAACTGTAAAATGCCAGTGTTCCAGCTTCAGAAAACTATATTTATAGTTTCTACCATGCTAGTAGCACTAATACATTAATACAAATCTTTATGTTGATTTGTGCAAGGTAAGAGAAGAACACTATGGGCTTGAGTTATTAAGGAGAACAAAGCATAAAAAGGAGTAACTTTGCACCTGGGCAAAACCATGTTGCAGTGGAGGAGAAGGTAAATTTAAAATGTGGGGACAGATTTATAGTTGGGGTAGGGCATGTCCTAGATCAGCTTTAAATTTCAGTGTAAAAATAAAGCTATGAAGTATTTGTGTGCCAGAAGAAAAAACTGCCAGTATTTAACTTATGTGCAAAATAATAAACTACTTTGCACCCCTTGCATTGTAACATGGTTTGTCTCTGAGAATAGTTGCTCCTTTATTTTGCCTTACTTTACATAATGACTCAGGCCCTATATGGCTAGACCCACCCTACGCCTATGCAGCTTTTCAACATTATCGAATTGTATAAAGTGTTTAACTTTGAATCTGAAAGATCCCATGAAATTGAACAACCAACAAGACAGCACCTCCTAACAGCTAGTTTGCATTATGCCTCTGGTAAAATAGCAAGTGCTACAAAACAGAGAAAGATGATATCAGTTTTCCAGCTGTTTTTCGCTAGAATGGTGAATGCAAATAACTGTACATTGGAATTAAGCTTCACCCAGGCTTTCAGATTTTTGTAAGATATTTGAAACCTGTATTACAGGTGCATGTTAACTTTGAGTGTTTATTTCCCCAGGATAAAGATTCCTGATTCATCTCGAAAAAGAGTGGATATAGCCTTCTGTAAACATTTTTTTTAACTGACAGCTACAAGAAAGTGTTTTTTGAAGCTGATGTCCTTGGCGTTTCTTTTTTTTTTGCCAAATTTTTGGGAGACCTAATGTAATACATGAATTGTTCAATCTCAACTTTCGCTGACAGACGGCTGCACAATTATTTCCCTCACAAGAACTATATTGTTCTGGATAATATGAGTAGTCTATCACAGAAATATGACAGCATACTGTAAGCAACTAATGGAGATTACATTTCATTTTTGCATAAATCTGGTAAAATTATGAGTTCCTGGAAAGAATTGTTATAGGGCTATGATTGTACTTGTGTATCTCATTTAATACATGATAACATTATGCTAGATCTGACTAACAAAGATATAACATTGATGGGCTTCTTTAATGATCCAGGTTTGCTTGTTCTTAGCATTTACTGACTTGCTTTCCTATGTACAGAACACAAGTATGAGTTAGACATAACAGAAGAGATGCAAAGTTGGGCGCATATATGAAAAAAGTGCATAGAAACAGGATATTTACGCTCATATGCTGAGTGTGTATTTTATGTTAAACAAACAGGCGTACACCCAACTCAGCATCAGCTCCAATGTGAGCTTTTAAGTGCACAAAAAGGTTTAAGCAGACAATTAATGTAACTAGATTGTCCGCTAATGGATAAAGAACAATTATAGCAGGTTTTAAACAGGGAAACCATGGGATAAAGATTCTTTTGGAGGCAGCAATTGCAGCTGACCCGTCCCAACCATTGATCCCGGTGAGTGTGATGTAAAGTACTTGCGTTTATGGCTCTTGGGCAGCTTCCTGGATAGTAGCCTGGATTGCGATCCCCAGACTTCACCTCTGCAGCCGTCAGCACTAGATCTGTGCAGAGCTCTCAGTTTTTAGCAGATACAGGAAGAAGGCTATGTGAGCCAGAGAGCAGGCTTAGTGTTATGTGTCAGAGAGTGTCTAAAGTTTTCCTGCGTGTTTCATCCACGATAAACTCAGGCTTCTTGGGGGAGGTGCCAATATGTCCATAGGGTGGTATACAACTGGCATTGATAGCTGGGAGATTTATCTCTATGATAAGGGTCTGAAAAAACCTCAATGACCAGTATTTCCAAATTAAATTGTTCAATATTGCTTGCCATCTGTCCATAATTATTACATTTTAATTTTTATAATATTAATATTATATTTTTTTTAGCCACATATGTATTTATGTATATATATATGTGTATATATATATGTGTATGTGTGTGTATATATAAGCCTAGCGGCGTGTGTTAGTGAGTGTGTGTGTGTGTGTGTGTGTGTGTGTGTGTGTGTGTGTGTGTGTGTGTGGAAAAAACTACTTTCTCAGAAACGGCTTATCCAATTGACCTGAAATTTGGTATACTGACATTATTTGACAAAACAATTATAATAGTGAAGTCAGTTAACTTCCATCATCCCCCCTTCCCCCCGTGGGAGGGGTAGTAAAGGCTAAAACAGGGCTGCCGTTTAAGCTAAGACGGCGACAGTTCCCTTTGAAGGTGGCATTTGCTATCACCATTAACAAATCACAGGGTCAAACACTTGACTGTGTGGGTATTTATTTACCAGAGCCTGTGTTTGGTCATGGACAATTGTATGTCACATTTTCACGAGTACGGAGAAGCAGTGATGTGAAAGTGCAGGTTATGAATACTGCCCTTCAAGGAAGACTGATTGAGCACAGCGATAAGGTGTTTAGCAGAAACGTTGTGTATCGAGAGGTTTTAGAACAGTAAGACGATGGAGATTAAGGATGTTGCGATGGAGAAGAATAATGAGGTGGTGACATGTGGACAAAACCACGTTAAAAAAGGGCGCTTACGAAGTAATGCTTTTCCCCTGAGGAGGCCGGGCCTAGCCCCAAATGCATGACAAGAACCTTTTTAACACCTTAAGTAGCTTGATTTGACTAGAATGCATGAGTATCATGCACGGGTCAACTTGTATATGTATATATATATATATATATATATATATATATACACACACACACACACACACACACACACACACACACACACACACACACACACACACACACTATATGGACAAAAGTTTTTGCCCACACCTGTTAATTATTAAATTGGGGTGTTTCAATCAGACCCGTTGCCAGAGGCAGGGGCGGGCTGGCCCGAGGGGCAGGGGGGCCGCTCACTCAGACCGCTACTCGGGCCGGGGGGTAGGCCGGCCGGCCGCCCCCAGATGCAAAATACAATACTTCCCCCGCGGCATCAGATGCGGCCGCGTCAGCGCACAGGCGGCCGCATCACATGACAGGGGATGCGGCCGCATCATCAATGACACAGCAGCATCCCTTTTCATGCGATGCGGCCGCCCGTGTGCACCCGGGCTTCCCTCTCCCAGCCCGCGCCTGGCCAGAGGTGTATAAAGTCAAGCTCCTAGCCATGAAGTCTCCATTTGCAAACATTTTTGATACAAAATGGGTCGAAGAGCTCAGTGACTTCCAACGTTATACTGTGATAGGATGCCACATGTGCAATAAGACAGTTCGTGAAAATTCATCCCTGCTGAATATTCCACGGTCAACTGTAAGTGATATTTTTAGAAAGTGGAAGCGTTTAGGAACAACAGCAACTCGAAGCGGAAGACCACGTAAAATTAGTGGGGTCAACGACTGCTAAGGTGCATGCTGCGTAAAAGCCGCCAACGCTCTGCTGATTCCATAGCTGAAAAGTACTGGACTTCCTCTGGCATTAATGTAAGCACAAAAACTGTGCGACGGGAGCTTAATGGAATGGGTTTTCATGGCCGAGCAACAGCACCAAGACCAATGCCAAGCATCGGATGGAGTGGTGTAAAGCACACCGACACTGGACTGTGGAGCAGTGGAAACGTGTTCTGTGGAGTGACAAATCACGCTTCTCTGGTAGTCAAAATGAGGGCGAATCTGGGTTTGGAGGATGACTGGAGAACGTTATCTGCCTGACTGCATTATGCCAACTGTGAAGTTTGGTCGAGGAGGGATAATGGTATGGGGTTGTTTTTCAGGGTTTGGGCCAGGCCCCTTATCTCCAGTGAAGGGCAATCTTAATGCTTCAGCATACCAAGACATTTTAGACAATACTATGCTTCCAACTTTGTGGAAGGCCCTTTTCTATTCCAACATAACTGTGTCCAAGGGCACAAAGTAAGAACTACAAAGACATGGTTTGATGAGAACTCCACTGGCCCGCACAGAGCCCTGACCTCAACCCCATCAAAACCTTTGGGATGAACTGGAACGGAGATTGCGAGCCAGGCCTTCTCGTCCAACATCAGTGCCTGACCTCATAAATGCTCTACAGTATGAATGGGCACAAAATCCCATAGAAACATTCCAACTTCTTGTGGAAAGACTTCCAAGAAGAGTGGAAGCTCTTAACACTGCAAAAGGGGACCAACTCCATATTAATGTATATGTATTTGAATACAATGTCATTAAAGTCCCTGAAGGTGTAACGGTCAAGCGTCTGTATACTTTTGTCTATATAGTGTATATCTGTATATTTTAAATTAATTATTTCTCTTTTAAGAACTGAAATGCTGTATATGTTTCTGAATATAAAGTTATCTTATAGCCCAATAATTTCCTCATCAGTAAGTCAGTTTACAAAGGCTTGCTTCTTAATTGGCTGATAAAAACTAGTACTAGACTCCTACATTGTAACTGTTTTCTGCTGGTTATTATAAGCCTTATAGCTCTACCCTAGAATCACTTATTGTTCTCATTAAACATGCTATTCCTCCTTTTTGCTAACGCTAAATCCAAGTATGACTACAGTCAAAACTGTTTTTATCTTGTTATAAATATACATATATTGACTTATGGAGGAGGCCGTACTATTCTGTTATAAGCAATGAACTATTAGAACTTTTTAGAACCGGTGATAGTCACTTTACCGATAATGAAAATACCGACAATGTTTAGACTGACATAAAAAATTTGAACGCTAACACATTGACATGAGAGAGAGACTGACTTACCATTATACAGACACACCATATTTCACACCTGAGCAAAGAGCTACTGTTCAATGTAACGTCACTTCAAAACGAGACTGTGACATTTCCGCTGTTAAAGCAGCAATGCACTGAACCGCCGTAATGTAATCTAATGTATGAAGTATGTTTACGTTTAGGGATAACATTAGGGTTACAATTAGGCATAGGATCAGTGTTAAGGTTAGGATTAGGGTTTGTATAAGGGTTAGGGATAGGGTTAATGTTACCATCAAAAGCTGGGTCTGTGTATTGCCAGTTTAAAACTGCAAATGTCCCAATAGCTTTTTCAACTGACGTCATTTTCAACTGGTGGCCTTTGCTCAGGTCAGAAATGTACTGTGTCCCTCATGTCGGTGTTAGCGTTCGGATTTTTTATGTAGGACTAAAGAGTGTCGGGCATATGACTATAATAAAATCATGCCACACCCTTTAGAACAATGCTGATCACATGAACCGTGCAATTCCTTGTTGTCACCAATTGTTTAAATAAAGTTTTTATTTTTTTTAGATCCAGTTCTGGCCTCTCTGTGCAACTCAGAGTAAACACATAAATGCGCCATTTTGCATCACGTATTATAAGTGTGCATCCAACACTACATGAGGCGCTGTGTGTACCTAACATCAAGTCTAATTCTGTGCAAACATAAAGCAGATAAAATTGTTACCTATATGCATTCCTAGGTTTGCACACATTGTGCTCCCAATAGTAGATGAAACCCACTATTGCAGACTGAGATTATTGTGAATTTCCTGATGGCAAAACTACATTTAATAATGTTCCACAAGCTCCTAAGGTTCAGGCCAGTTACTGTCCAGTGTATTATGTAACATCTAATACATACCACAGCTAATAAAGAGCATTATAATGGATTATTTATTCAAAGTAAACAAAGGAAAAACTCCACGCAAGCTTTAATAAATATCATCTCAGCTTGTACAGCTGGGAAGGAGAACAAAATAAAATAAATAGGGTTTTGCTTTAGGTTTCAGTGTATGGGATAGTCATATATAATATGGATTAGGATTATGGATTAAAATAAATGATTGCTGATATCTGATATGAGCTGAGTATTCTGCTGACATATTTTCTTTCATTACATAACAATTCTATAAGCAAAATGTACAATAAACACAAATTGTTATGTAATGAAATTTAAACTACTGTGAATAATGGCTCATACAATTCAAGAGTATCAAGTTCTCTATATATAATAGATATGTCAGCAAGCGTGCGATCTATCGAGAAGAACATGGATCTGACAGGATTGGAGACCCTTCTGCTCGTTCTGGCCATCTCCTGCTTTTTCATCTACTCAACATGGGATAAAATGTACAGGAGAAGGAACTTGCCCCCGGGACCGACCCCACTCCCTGTGATTGGAAACTTGCTTCAAATCAAGAGGGGGGAAATGGTGAAATCACTTATTCAGGTTAGTTTTAGTTTTAATATCTACAGCTTCAGAAAATAATGATGTAAAAATGATCATGGATGACAATTATATTTATGATAATACAGTCGCTTCCCCTCTCTTGTAAATAATACAGAGATCTATAGAGATTATTAGTCATGCAAATCCGTCTTTGCCCAATGGAGCTTACACTCTAAATTCATACACACACAAACACCAAGACACAGACTTACGCAAGGTTAATTTTGTCACCAGCTAATTATTCTACCTAACCTGCCAATGTGCTGCCCAGATATTTTATACAAGTCACAGAAATTCAAGGGAACTTCCAATATCCGTAATAATTTACACTTGGAAGTGTTTATTCCTTATAATACACAAGCTTTCCTAATGAACACTAATGTGAATAAATCATAACTCACTGTTGAAGTTTTAGCAGTTAGGTCCTAAAACATTATATTAGCAGTAGCTACAGCAATGAATTGAACTAATTGTGCACAGTTGCATTATTTTTAATCTCTTTTAGTGGTGTGGATGTTAAATATTGCAGCATGTAAAGAAAGAGGTAAGGTCAATTGTGAATTAAAAAAATAAAAGGGAACTCCACTGAAAACTTAAGTCCACTATTGTGAATAGTTCACAAAGTGAATAGTAAATTTTCATTATTACTTACCTCAATGGTCCAGCACTGACACTCTATACTACTGCTACTCACCTTATTTAAACATACAGTCATGTGATTGATGTCCCTCTCCTTTGTCCTTCCCATTTGTAAGTTATAGTAATATACAGAAGACCTGTAATAGACTATTGGGGCATATTCTATTAGCCGTGGATTGCCTCTGGACCGATCGCAAAGGCACTCCACGGTGATGTAACGTCGGGGATTTCTCTTCACCCCCTATAGAGGGGAAAGGAGAGATCTGCTATGTTGTGGTGTCGTAGTACTTTAAAATGTTGGATAATTGAATATGCCCCTTGGAGACTTTTGGGGACCCACACATCTGGCAAACTGCACAAGGTGAGCAGTGTAAGTGGATTTCGTAGAAAATGTATTATATACAGTCATCTCTAAATATTTTCATTAGATGTATAAAATTGTTAGAGAGTAGGACTGTGGGATGCACACCTTTAATATATACAATACAAAAGAAAGATGGCAAATAGATCAGTTAATCACAGGATGCAGATAATTACTTCTAGATTCAAAATTATCTTAAATATATAATTATTGTCAATGTGTCATTTTGGCTCATAAGCCTAGAGGTTGATTGTGAGAGACATTTGTTTCTCATCTCATACACCTCAACTCCCAAATCTTTTCTCCGCGCAGATGGGGGCTCAGTATGGTCCTGTGTACACGCTCTACTTTGGACAACGTCCAGTGATTATCCTCAGTGGCTATCTGGCAGTGAAAGAGGCCCTCATAGACCAAGGAGAGGAGTTCAGTGGCAGAGGGAGGATGGCTTCGGTGGACAAAATCTTTGATGGGTTTGGTGGGAAATATTTTAGAATTATTTTTTTAAAAATATTTCTATAATAGTCTTTAAGAAATCTATTAGAATTGTATTTTGCATTTATGAATAAAGGCTGACATTGGAGAGCAAATTACATCTTGGATTGCTCTTATATTTATAGATCAGGGTCAGCACTGAATGCTGTCCCCCCTTTCATTACATGGTCTTAAATGCAACATGCTAATTGCATGACATCATAAAAATGAGATATACTTTTAGCTCACAGAAATTTCTAAGACCATCGACAAAACAGAGAAAAACAAATTTGCTCCCATGCATTCACAAATGGTTTATACCCTATAATTACCATAATTCATTCGCTTAACCTAGGCCCTGGAAACCCAAATAGCAAATTAAGAGCACAACTGAAGCAGTTAATCATCCATTCAGAATATTCCAACCCCCAGAAATTATTTCCTTTACTAATTAAAAATGTTATGTTACACATTGGCTAAAGCAACAATGTGACGTTTCATTCCACAAAATTGTTTAGGCCATGCAAATAGGCAACATTGTAAAATATCCAAACCAGGTCACCTGTCCACTAATCACTGCAATAAAATTAGAATAACAAAAATGAATTACAAGGAAATAGAATTCCAATACAGTATTTATTACAGCATTCCGTGCTATGTGATAATTAGTCCCTTGCTTTGTCTTACAGGAGTTGTGTTTAGTAATGGGGATCGTTGGAAACAACTCCGTCGCTTCTCCCTTACCACTCTAAGGAATTTTGGCATGGGGAAGAGAAGCATTGAGGAAAGGATCCAGGAAGAAGCCCAGTGCTTAGTGGAGGAGATCAGAAACTACAAACGTATGTGTTCAATTGTATTTATAGTACCAAGTATGAGTATTCAATATGCTATCATATCAAGTGCACCTGTCTCCTAAATACATTGACAGCATCTATTTATGATCTGAACCTGTATTTATGACATTGCAGCTTATCTATTCAATAATGAATGCTGAGTAATGTTACGCGCTCTTGTGACTTAATGATGTCACTGGTCTCTAATAAATTCATTGGCCGCAGCTCATGGATATTGATTTCAGCTCCCATAATGGCTGCTTCCATTGTGTATAGTGAGGAGTGAACTTAAACTTTATTGCAATTTTTATATTCTTCATAAAGTGTTACATAAAAGTGAGATGTTAAACCTCATGCATAATGTTGCTGGGGAGGGGTGTCATGTGATTGGATGTTTGTGGCAGGAGGGCCCCAGTAGTAGAAAGCAAAGGTTAATATGGTAGCTCAAAATCAACAGAAGATAGTTAGTTCTGTAACCATTTATATATGATGTCATATTCTTATAAATTTCAAGATTTGTTCCTTTGTCTGAAGTGGCCCATTGTCCTGACTTAGATTGTTGCTGGAGAATTATGTGCGTGCCTATAAATGGTACCATGACATTCATTTATCATAAATTTTACCAACAGAAAAGCCCACAGACCCAAGGAATATCCTTGGTCAAGCTGTCTCCAATGTCATCTGCTCCATTGTCTTTGGGAATCGCTTTGAGTATGAAGACTTGAAATTTCTGAAGCTGCTTAACTTGTTTAATGAAACTTTCCAACTGATGAGCTCCACCTGGGGGCAGGTACAATAATTCAGGGATTTGGTGATATTTACTGTGAGGGATTAAGTATACTGGCAAAATGAATCTTAGCAAACTCCTGTCTTTGTATGTTGCTTGGAATTTAGAGCACACAGACTATCAGGGCAGCATCTGTGGCCTACACAAAGTTGGGGAAGCCGTTAGTTGGTTGAACGAGAACGAGATTGAGAATGCAGTCTTCGTAGGAAATAGTGCCCCATGAATATTGCTCATGCCTCCTAAATATTAGCCATGATGTGCCTTAGTGGTGTAATTTTTTCCAGTGAATTGATAAGCTGTGTTTTCACATATTCTCATGAAAATGGTTTAGCACACAAAATGGAAACATCCATTTGTGTATATGATATGTGATCTTTAACACTTCAGAAATAGGGATCTTGGATACATTAAAGAAAAGAGTGTCTAGTATATCCGGTTGTGGTAGACAATGGAGCGTGTAGAAAATACATTACATTAGGCATATTTTTTGTATGGTTGGTTTTCTCACCATTATAACTATAAAATATTTACTCCTGCCCTGGTGTGTGTTCTCTTTCAAATTAAATATAGATAAACAAAGTTCAATTGAGTTAAGTCCATATCTGAGTAACTTCGCCTGTGGTCGAGGAACATGTATTAACCTCTACATGAATCTGTGCAGGAAATCCTGTTCAGGATTATTATGGTCTGGAACTGAGACCCCTTATAACCTCACCCTCTAGAATTTTAACATTTCTCTTGAAGTCTTAATGAAAAAAACTTAAATGGCCTTTAATAATTTGTTATTATTTCTTTGTGTTTTACCTGGAGCATTAGCTCTACAGAGAATTGTATAAATTGCTGAAGATTGTTTCTGTTTAGCTGCAGGAAATTATTCCTAAAATTATGGAATACATTCCCGGACCACACCAAAAAATCAATCCCATCCTTGAGACAATGCTGGAATTTGTGTCCAAGAGAATCAAGATGAACCAGGCAACATTGGACCCAAGTTCACCCAGAGATTATATTGATTGTTTCATCACCAAAATGCAACAGGTGGTTTTAACCTCTTTAACTAATTATGTCAGTTTTTTAAGGCAGTGAATAATGTCTGAAATAAAAAAAAAATTGTTAAAAAGTGCAAGTACTATGCCGATAATAAGGGCTTACATATTGCGGTGCACAAAGCTAGTTACAGGAAATTAGGCTAGATGAACAATATAAGCTGTTTTAAATAAAGAAGAAGTTAACATGGTAATGACAATGTAACAATAAACATGAATTGTGAATATAGTTTTATAAAACATCCTTGAATACGGAACATGAGACATGGTGCTATACAGTTCTCAAATACTGAGAACTTAAAGCCAGTTCTAAAAAATGTGGGCTTTTTTTTCTTCCCAAATAAGTACAAAAGCCCTGGATCACTTTTTTATTATTATTATTATTATTATTATTATACATGCTCGAACTGGTTCACTGAATCTATACGAGAATTTGAAAATTCTACTGAATTTTGAAACTTTTTTCATTGATTAAATTATTTTTTTTTTTAAAAAAAATCGAGAAACGTTAATATTTTCAGCCATATTTGATTATGGTTGACCTGGTTTGCACATGATCAAACATTTTTTTGGGTGATAAAAGAGCTGCCAAAGGGGAACTTTGAACTCTGAGTACAGAGATGTTTGTAATGGAAAAAAATCAACATTTTTTTTTCATTATTTAAAAATATTATTTATAAACAAAGACTTCAATGATATTTAGAGTTACATAAAATAAACCTCCACCTCAAATTATCTAAAAGCATAGTTTTCGGTGGAGTTTAATGAGATATAAAAGATAAAATACACAGAAAAGCATCCTAACTTCTATGCTTCATTCACCAGATGTGCCACGTCCCCAATGAGTCTAATAGACCCACGGCTTACACCGCTCTCCTCTTCCTGATCTGTCTGTTTAAAACAAGCTGAGCGAGTATAGATGCCCCTCTCCTTTGCAGTTCCCACTCAGGCAAATGGAGTGCAGATAGAATTTTTTTTTTAAAAAAAAATATTTTATGTATTTGAACTCTAAGGAAAATGAATATTTTTATTTATGGGTGGCTCTTGGTGGGGAACATATGATATAGATCACATGTTGATTAACATCATTTCTAAAGATAATGATTATTTTTTCTTAAATGGCCTGGAAAACATATAGGAGATTAATGGAAGTGACAACACTTAGGAGATTTACTAAACATTCTATAAAGGAAAAGTGGAAGTGTTGCTCATAGCAACCAATCACATTTTAGATATCATTTTCTAGAACAGCAACTCCTGCGGCACTCTGGCTTCTTCATGTTGTCCTTCAGTGTTCTAGAATGTGCTAAATAAATGATAGATAGAATATGATTGGCTGAAATAAGCAACAGCTCCACTTTTTCTTTTTAGAAGATTTTGTAAATTTACCCCTTAGCCTTCAAGAAGGTTAGTCACTTGTGAGAAATGAATTAATCATTTAATACCTTCAAATAATTATTACATGTTATGGTAACAAACCTACAAATAACTATTACATGATATTGTGACAGATTCAAACTATGTATGAAAATTGTTTGGGGAAAAAAATAAACGTATTAAAATTATCTGGCACACAAAAGAATAATGTAAATATGGGGGGAGGGGGTTCAATGAGCTACTTACTAAATTCTTCTGAATTAATATAATTTTCACAACCAGCCAATTCTACCCTTACATTTGTTAGGATCATAGTGTTGGTCTGACTGGTAAATGTTTGCTCTAGGTGGCTATTTTGCTATGTGCAATATTTTACTGTTTTGTTTTTTTTGTTTTTTTTTTTAAAAATACATCCACTGACACTTAATCAAATTTTGAAACTTTGAAAACATATATGTGATATCCAAACATCTTAGTTTTTTAAAGTTAACATTGCAAAATATTTATATTTGACATAGTGGTTCTTGGCAGCACTTCTCAGTGAAACGGTGGTAGCTTTTTCCCTTGTATCTTTAGTTTTTGAAATGTAGATTTCTTAATTTCTTAAATATAGGAAAACTGTGTAAGATAACTCCTGGTATTTTTTTTACCATTTTACTATTACTGTTTGGTTGTCAGGACAATGAAGACCCCACTTCTGAATTTAACATAAAGAACTTGCTGGTGACTGTTCTCAACTTATTCTTTGCTGGAACAGAGACGGTCAGTACAACATTAAGACACGGGTTCCTTATACTTCTGAAATACCCAGAGATACAAGGTAAGCTGAGCAATAGTTTTGCAAGTCATCTGCAATGTTTTGTAGACAGAGTTCAACATTTCCCAACTCTGTCCCTTAGCAGCAGACCATGGTTGTAGACGGACTTGTATGTTATTTATTTATTATTTAATCAATTGACTTGGTATGCTGGTAATAAAGATGTTCTCCTGTTGGTAAATCACACATGAGGGCACTCAAGGATAACTCGACTTTTGATAATTTTTTTATAAGCTATTTCTCATAAACTAATATTTTTTTTTATAATACACCACGCATTGGGTGAATGACACGGAAGAGGTAGTTCCTGTGGGCACCAGCTGTATATGAGAGGAGATGGTTGACAATGACAACTGAAAGCTAACAGGAAAAGGTGCAGTGAGCACACATGTCAAATGCCCCCGCTTGGGAGCAGCAAGTCATCTGCAGCAATCTATTGTCCTGCTCAGCTGTGGGTCAGACCCACTGCCCATGGCATATAATAGTAACCCACTTCCTCCTCATTGGAGGACAGAGACAAAGCTATTGTGTGCTGTCCTGCTCTCCACACCACTTTGCTTACATTACATAGTAGAAGTTGGGGGTACAGGAGCAATCATCCCTCCCTACATTGATTCACTTGATGCTGGCACTGTAACTAGTTTCCCCCACATCCATTTTATACAATGTATGGGATGTTTGGAGGAGGAGCGAGGCCTAGCACTCCTAAAACTCTATTTACTGCGCCACAGCCCAGTCGAAAAGCAATACACCAATAAACATAAATCATATGTTATAGTACAATACAGGACATCGCCTCAGTATTCTAGCAGTAAACCTTTTACGCTGATGTGCGACCTAAGGGCTTGCAGGTCTGGACAAATGCTATCATCGAAAGCTTGTCTGCACAGAAGGCAGTGACCTCATCCAAGTACAGTGAACACATGGTCACCTGTCTGTCTGGTCTCGGTGCGCTGATCTCTGGAATCTGATTGATGCACACAACATAGAGTTCTATTCAGCAAACAAATAGAAGAGGTGAAAAAGGGCAACCTTATCTAACACCAGGTAGTATTGGTGGCGTGCTGATGCTTTGGGGCTGGTGTGCTTTGTATCAACAGAGAAACAGGGTGGATGAGTCAACTCAGCAAGGGTGCTCTCCCGTCACCATAGCTCCTCGCTACACTACTGGAGAGGTGGAACATTCTATTTGAATAATATTAAATAAATCATGGGAGGTAGATTATTAAATAGCGAATCCTTTGAGAGGAGGGTGTTGAAACTATGATGTAGTGAAGAAACTTGATGAATAGAACAGAAAGAGTTTTCAAAAGTAAAATATTGGCAGAACTGGAATAATTACAAAATAGGACTTTAGGAGTAAAATCATTACATGCCAACATCTAGCAGAAATTATGAAAGTTGTGTTGATTTTAGTAATTTATCACTTAATTCCAAATTGTAGAAATATAAGCAATTTGCTTAGTATTGTTTTATTTTTCTGGTCATTTGAAGCCCTGTTACCATATCTCATCATCGTCTGTGTCTGAAAATAATGTTGTCTGTTCATTTCTGTGGTTTCATATTTTGTAGTGACGCCATGTACATCATTTACAGTATGAAAAGAAAGTATAGAAGGCTGTTAAAAAACAATAGGCTTAAATGGACTCTAATTATTATTTAAATTTATTTTGTACTTGTCCAATATAATTATTAAGAGATTACTGTATAGCTCATTATTATTATATAACTTTTATTCCACAACAATAATATTTTAGTTTATATGATATATTTTAGTTTATAAAATGGTGCTAGCTAGTTGGCTTGCAAAACTCACCCTTTAATACAGTTCTATTATTTTCTCTCTAATCCTAATTGACAATTTTTTAGGACCAGGAAGAAATGTATTTTCCCCCTTAAGACTGAATTGGCAATTATTGCACTGTTTTTTTTGTCCTGCCTTTCTCTGGATCAACACAAATATTATTAATTTATTTAAGGTTGAACTTGATAGACCTATGCTTTTATTAAACCTTACTAATTATGTATAACTATGGGTGAATTTTGGATTTAATTAAAGAATAGTTAACAAACTATTCACAAAAAAGCCAAATGAAAGTGATGCTAAAACAGTTGATTCTTGACTTTTATGCTTCTAGAAAAGATGCATAAGGAAATAGATTGTGTCATAGGCCACAACCGAAGTCCAAATATTGAGGACCGGAGCAAGATGCCGTACATGGAGGCTGTCATCCATGAGATCCAGAGATTTAGTGATGTTATCCCAATAAATGTCCCCCATACGGTCATCAAAGACACCACATTCAGAGGATTCACCATTCCAAAGGCAAGTGGGATAGTTTGAAATATTGCATACAGAACTCTACTCATACAAAGCTTTTTATGTGATACTAAACTGATTTGTCTATATTAATTTAAAAATGTTCATCATTCTCGTTCTGCTAGAACTTTGTACAATAAAAACAGAGCTTGTTCACACATTACATCGCAAGCAACCATGGAAATTATCATCATTAGATATTTATATAGCGCCACTAATTCTGCAACGCTGTAGAGAGAACACACTCACTTCAGTGCCTGCCCCATTGGAGAGGACAGTCTAAATTCCCTAACATACACACAGACAGACACAGACGGAGAGAAAGAGACTAAGGTCAATTTGATAGCAGCCAATTAACTTACTAGTATGGTTTTGAAGCGTGAGAGGAAACTGGAGCACCTGGATGAAACCCACGCAAGCACGCAGAGAACATACAAACTCCACACAGCTAAGGCCATGGTTGGGAATCAAACTCATGACCCAGTGCTGTGAGGCAGAACTGCTAATCACTAAGCCACCGTTCTGCAAATTAGAACATCATTGTTGAAAATGACATACTTCTCATGGTTTCCTCAAATATAATGTTATCTATCACCCCTACCAAAAAGGTCTGGCCATTTATGTACAATACACTTGATTCCAAGGCTTAGTCCTATCCCTTCTGCTATTTCTGTCTCTATCTCTCCTCTTGAATTTCTATGCAGATGACCAGTGTCGGACTGGGACATGAAGGGCCCACCGGGGGAAATGCAGCGGTAGGGGCCCACTACAATGGGGTGTGGCCAACTGTAAGAGGGGTTGTGGTCAGTCATTAAAGGGGATGGGGTCAGGCCATGGAGGACAACGTATAGCACCTTAGTATGGTCCATAAAGAAAAAGAGGACATTTGCAGTGAGGAGCCGCGAAGGAAAAGACAGAAGAGAAGAAAGAAGTCAATAGGAAAGTAAGTGAAGGGGAGCAAATGCAGCATGGAGGGCACTGTGTGAAACAGGGGAGACAGGGAAAGGGGAGGGATGAATTGAATACAATCAATCATCATCAGCTATTTGTGTGCTGTCCATTCTTTGTGGTTAGTGTTCTCTCCCCTCATAGTGTACACAGAAAACAAATGCTATACTACAGTACTAGAGATCAACCATTCATCATATGAAAACCACAATATAAGGGTATAGACTAAAAATTAATATATCCATGAAGCACTATGGAGACCACAAAATTATTAGCATAAAAATATATGCACATTTAAAATATTACATAAATCTAATTACACTCTAGACACTGGCAAATAAAAACAGGACTCTAAAAAATGATCTACCCACAAAATGTACACTCAATAATAATCCAATGCCACTACAAAGGACAAAAGCAAAACATTAATATTAAAGCATATAGCAGATGCAATCCTATAAGGACCTAACTGTCTGAATGTGTTTTATTCTGATTAAGATATGCTTCTATAGGGAATAGAGTCCCACAATTGATTGAAAACAAATAAACATGGAACATGATATAAACAGTGAATTTGGTTACTAGTTTATTAGGAATCCATTCATTGGTCAGCTGCAATAGGATCCTTTTATAGAGGCACTGAAGACGTATATTGCAATGAAGCCATTCTAATTTATCTCCCTCCCTCCGAGGTCACACAGTGGAGAGCTCTAGAGAAGTTTGCACGATTTATTACTTACTGATTACACGGACTCACACTGCAGTTAGGATGGCAACTTTATGACTACAGGACGCCTGCAACTACAGCAGAAGGAGTAATCTGAGATCTGTGTCACTGTGAAGCATTTCTGCCTCTCTCTGTCTCAGGAGCAGGAAGTGTTCTCACGTGCTGGCTGTAGGCAGGGATTAGTTTGACAGTCTCCGTTTCATATGTAGACTGACCGCAACTCGGTAATTCTCTGCTCTGCCTCACCAACAAAGAGGGCGGGGTTATCAGGCAACAGGGCCTCCCGGGGGATACCCCGGCTCCCCGGCAGGCCAGTCCGACACTGCAGATGACACACAAATTTATTTCTCCTTCAGGATCTGGTATTGGCAAAATCTGGAGGACAAAAAGTATGGGGGATTCACCTCGCAATGGCCAATACCAGCACCAGGCTATGACAGCCCAGACTGGTGGCACTACAGCAGGGAAACCTGCAGCATGGGGTCCCCTGCCATAGTACCAAACCAGTCCTAAACCAGTCAACATGGGGCTGAATTTACCTAGGGGAATCGTGTCTGCCTCACTAGGTGTATCCAACCCAGTACTGATAGCACTAGGGCTATGGCCACACCCCTGGTGCGGTAGGTGTGGGTTAATAAATGAAAATAAGAATTAGCTATTTGGCCATGGTGCACTGCAGATCCCAGTATGCCCAGGCCACAATAAAGTGGCAGGGTATGCTGGCACTAAAAGACCCACCATATCCATGACTGGTAGGACTCCCTGGGACCTGTTGTGCACCAGAGTTAAATGTAAATAAATACACATACATAAACCCCCCTTACTTTATTAGAAATAAAAAAATCCATCTTCTTAAACCTCCTTTATTTCCTCGCCTGGCTGGCACCACTGGCTTCTCTATTGTACAATACTGGTATTCAGAAAGTAAAATAATCCTCATACACGCCGCTAGACTAGATCCATTAAAAACTCCCATCGCAAATGAGCTCTTAGCAGCTGTGCAGTTATATTAACACCAATCAGCCACAACATTAAAACCCCCTGCCTAATATTGTGTAGGTCTCTCTTGTACCCCCACAACAGCTCTGACCCATCGAGGCATGGACTCCTCTGAAGCTGTCCTGTGGTATCTGACACCAGGGGGTAAATGTATTAACCTCCGGTTTCTTCAACCCCCACAAGTTTGGCGTTTTCGGCGCTTAAATTTAAAGCCGCACTGCCTTGTAAACTTCCCTTTACAAGGCAGCGCCGCTTTAAATTTAAGCGCCGAAGATGCCGAACTCGCGGGGGTTGAAGAAACCGGAGGTTAACACATTTAACCCCAGGACTTTTAAGTCCTGTAAGTTGCAAAGTGAGGCCTGCATGGCTCGGACTTGTCTTTCCAGCACATCCCACAAATGTTCAATCTAATGAAGGTCTGGGAAATTTGAAGGCCAATTCAACACCCTGAACTCTTTCTCATGTTCCTAAAACCATTCCTGAACAATCTTTGCAGTGTGGCAGGGTGTATTATCCTGCTGAAAGAGACCACTGCCATCAGGGAATACCATTGCCATCAAGGCTTGCACTTGCCCTGCAACAATGTTTAGGTAAATGGTACGTAGCAAAGTAACATCCACATGAATGCTAGGACCACAGGTTTCCCAGCAGAACGTTGCCCAAAATATCCCATTACCTTCACCGGCTTGCCTTTTCCCCATAGTGCATCTTAGTGCCATCTCTTCCCCTGGTAAACGGTGCACATGTACCAGGCATTCCACATGATGCACAAGAAACAGGAGTCAGCATGGGCACTCTGACCGGCTAAACAGTTCCATATGCAGCAAGCTGTGATGTACTTTGTGTTCTGACCCCTTTCTTTCATAACCAGCATTAAATTCTTTATCAACTTGTCCTATAGTAGCTCTTCAGTGGGACTGGACCAGATGGGCTAGCGTTTGCTCCCGATGTGCATCAATTAACCTTGTACACCCATCGCCCTGGTGCTGGTTCTCCAGTTGTCCTTCCTTGGAAATCTTTTGGTTCCTTTGAAAACTTTTCCCACTGCCCATCCCATAAGATGAGCAGTCTTGGAGATGCTCTGACCCAGTCATCTCGCCATCACAATTTGGCCCTTGTCAAAGTCACTCAGATCTTTACACTTGCCTATTTTTCCTGCTTCCAAAACATTAACTTCAAGGACTGACTGTTCACTTGTAACAAGATAATCAATGTTATTCACTTCAGTAGTCAGCGGTTTTAATGTTGTAGCTGATCGGTGTATAACCAGATTTTTCCCATGCTCTGAGGTCAGGGTATACATATAAATCCATTCATGCCAAAAAGTTTCAATATAATTTCTTAATAATAATAGATCACAGACAAAATATTTAGGACCCACTTGATGATAAGACAATGACCAGACAAACATGTGTTATGTAAGTTACCATATAATATCAAGTTGTAAAAACAACAGATGTGGCATTGAGAAGTGCTTGTTTCATCTATTAAAGCAACATACTGTATATTATGAATTGATGGATATTAATAATACATCGGCTTTGTTAATTTTTCCATTCCTCATTCCTGGATACAGGGCACTGATGTTTTTCCTCTGCTGTGTTCTGTCCTGCGAGACCCCAACCAGTTCACCACACCAGACAAATTCAACCCTGGACACTTTCTGGATGAGTCTGGGTGCTTTAAGAAGAATGATGCTTTCATGCCATTTTCCACAGGTAAAACATAACTTTCTTCATTAGCTAAAATAATAAAGTGGGTCCATTTCCAACACACAAGGACATGCTGGAAAAGTTAATACATAAACAATTGAGAAACCCAAGATGCCCCACAAAAGAAATACTTAAGGCTATATTTACTAATACTGCGGGTTTGAAAAAGTGGGGATGTTGCCTATAGCAACCAATCAGATTCTAGCTGTCATTTTGTAGAAAGTACTAAATAAATGAAAGCTAGAATCTGATTGGTTGCTATAGGCAACATCCCCACTTTTTCAAACCCGCAGCTTAGTAAATCTAGCCCTTAATCTGCAATGGTCAGTTATATACAATAATTAAAGATGTCTAATAATAAACACATTAAACAGTTTAAAAATAAATAAGTATCACCTTAAAGGACAACTCCACTCAAAAGAAAAGATTTAGTTTTGCCAGGGATTATGTGGGCTAAATACAATAAGAAATTCTCTGTGACCTGTTCGGCCCCTCCAACACGTTGGTTCCAGAGATGTCTGTAAAGGTCTGAATAGTATCAACTAATTACAGATGGAAGCGGGATTGTTTTTAATCCTTGGCAAAGACCCTCTGACATTTCAATTAGGATATACACATGGGAGGGACCTTAACCATGTGTCTTCGAATTTGAGAAAATACATCTTGAGCATGATGGAGGATCTACTGTTAGGGGAGCATAGGGTATTTATCGAAGGATATAGGAGAAGTGAAAGTTTAAACTGCCTTTCAAGTGACCTCAGGACCCCAGATGCTACTGTACCCTAAATTCTTGCTCATTTTTATTGTTAGCTAAATAACATGGTACTCAGTGGTCGGAAGGAGAAATCAAAGACAGACAATTGTTTACTTAGCCAAACATGCTACAAGGAAACACTGAACACAACATATATTATAGGTTTTTATACACCTTTGTCAGTACAGTCTACAAGAAATTTACATACACACACTCCCAAAGCAGTCGCAGCTCAAGGAATTATCATCAGTTGGTTGTGGATCGATCGGAAATTTATACACACTACATGTACGAAATATGATTAGAATGAGATTATTAAACAGTACATCCAACCAAATGAACCAACAATCAGCACTTCGGAGCGACTTTCGACCATTGTGTAATTATACACACTAAGCCAATATCCGAACAACTGGTCGTATATCAGCTGTTTTGGGCGATGATGGGACAAAAAAGCTCCAGTGTGTACCTAGCCTAAACAGACATAGATCCAACTGGCATCAGGTCATATTTGTTTATCTGATCTTTCCTACCCAGGCTGAAAAACTTGGTAAAAGATTTCACTATTCCTTTTAAACCCAGTGCAATCCGTGACTTTAATAATTGAACCCCAAGTCTGTCAGGGATCCTTTCATACCTCTGAGCTACGAAATCCTAGTTAATATATTTAAAAAATTAGTTTAGCTTTGCAGTGAGGAGCAAATAGATCAGAGAGGTTCCAGGGAGAAAAGTAATAAAACATTGTAATTTAGATGGATACTGCTTTGCCTACTTTGTTGCCTTATGAACTGTGTGGTAATCCCTGTAAAACAAATGCAATTACAATTGCATTAATTATTCTTCATATTACACAACTATAGTGATATAATGAACCATAACAACTGTGCACTGCTGCTTAATGCACTACATGTCCTGTTTTCATTTCACATTCCAACATGCGAGTTACCGTTACGGTTGTTCCCTCTATTTCAGGGAAGCGGATTTGCCTGGGAGAAGGTCTGGCCCGCATGGAGCTGTTTCTTTTCCTCACAACCATCCTGCAGAATTTCACACTAACTTCAGAGACAAAATTCACAGAATCTGATATTGCCCCCCGAATGACTGGATTCGCTAATGTTCCCATAAATTACCAGATGTCATTTATACCTCGTGTAGCATAACTCAAAAATGTGAAAGAAAAGTATAATCATGATCCATTTCTTGAAATATGGTTTGTTCTGGGCAGTTAGATACAAATTAATTTGTATACTGTGATTACATGTTGCTGAAAAGTCTGCAATGTACAGTCCATTGGGCTGAAAGGGTTTAAATAGTCAGGACCTCTTTTAACATGAAGGGTCGCTAAATCCAGTTGAATCAGGGGCTAGCTGGGCTGGGGGGCATCTGGCCCCCAGACCAGTCCCATAGTGGGCTACCGTGGGTTGCATCAGCGGGCCATCTCAAGTTTGTTTCATTTAAAATTTTCCGAAAAGGATGCCGAGTCCAGTCTTACCCCTTGTCTAAAATTTGCAAGTCCTCCCATGAGTTGGATGCAGTACAATAGTGTGCAGAGTTTTTTATGAGATTGCACATGTTTTTGGGCTTAACATATGGTACTTACTGCACAATAGATGAGGAAGTCTTTTATGCCCCTAAAATGCACTTGAAAGACTTCAACCAGAGCACACAACATATTATATCCAGCTGCAGCAACACAGCAGAGTACTTCATACAGTACCCAGCAATGCTACTATACTGAAACCGTAGGGTCCTGAATATTATATCCAGCAGTTGCAAAATAGTATAGAGACCAGTGCCTGGTGAAATATAGCCTGCAGTGCCAACATATTATATTACTCCCTGCAATGTGACCACTTGTACCCTTCATACCCCTCACTGTCACACATAAGGACACATTGTAACAACCAGTGCCTACACTTTTGTAACCAACAGTGCCTAGTATCATACATGCAAACATATTTGTACCTACCAGTACCAGCACATTGTACCTCCAGTACTTACGAGTTGCCAATACATGGTAGTACCCCAATGCCAAACATATTATAGTCCCACAGTGCCAAACATCTGACATCTCCACAGTGCCAAATATATACCCCGAGTGCCAAATATGGTGCTTCCCCTAAGAGTCAACACTTCATAACCCCAAGTGTCAAGCAAGTCATACCTGTCATTGTGGTCTACAATTCAGTGATCTAGCCATTTCATTTAATGATCATAGATGGAAATTAACAGGCATATACCTATTTAGCTATAGGTGATTTGCTTGTATAACATTTTTTGAAATAATACTTGGTGTAAATTTCTATATTACCTCTGTTTCATGTCATTGTATGTTATTTATTTGTATCACAATCCATGCAATGTTGGCGTTTTACAAATAAAGGAGGATAATAATATGTGTATTACTGTATATGGGTTTGTAACTTCCATCATTGTGACTTTTAAAACATTGATTTGCTCAATCAACACCTAAATTCTTTAGTACTAGAAGTGTTGTCCAGAGCTGCTGGAATTGGTGTATTTGGACTGTATTTGGATTTACTCCAAGTGCTCCGGTTCCTCACCCATTACAAAAGCATGTTACTGACAAAATTAACCCTAATCTGTGTGTCTTTGGCATTGTGTTAGGGAATTTAAACTGTAAGTTGCATTGGATGGAACTGGTGAGGGGACTGGTGAGAATGCATACCTCCCAACGACCGTGATTTTCAAGGGGCATCCTGATTAGAGGACTGAAAAAAGGGTGGGGCTTAACAGGAAAGCCAGTGGAGTTGTATTCAAATGTGCCCATTTGTAGGCGGAGTTTGATGGAGTGGAGGCAGAATTAAGGTGTCCCGTTTCGTGATTCCCCTTTTTTATATCTTCACATAAAATTCCTTTCTTTAATCACATACCCTTTCATTTTAATTTATATTTCGCTAGGAAGAATAAACAATTAATATTTTGCTTTAATTTATCTTAATCAATTTATCGGAGTATGCTAAGAATCCCTCTCAACTACATTACATAATATTGATATTGCCGTGACTCTTGTTGAATGTTATTAGAGATATAGA
The DNA here is from genome assembly GCF_038048845.1 of Mixophyes fleayi. Taxonomy (NCBI): domain Eukaryota; kingdom Metazoa; phylum Chordata; class Amphibia; order Anura; family Limnodynastidae; genus Mixophyes; species Mixophyes fleayi. Next base: position 24,105,022 of record NC_134410.1, read on the forward strand.
TTAGGTTTTTCAAAATCTCTAAATCGGAAAAGTTTAATGCTGCTTTTCCCAGGCCACATATCCAAAAACAAGATGTCCATCTCTGGCTCAGAGATTCGCTGCGCTTCTTAGTAAAGTAACTATAACACCAGTGAAGAAATTTGTTCACAAGTTTACAGCTATCTGTCATGTAACATGTCACAATTGTACTAGAGTGTGTCATGTGTGTTAGTTGGATGGGGTACGCAAGATGTTGTGCGGTGCTATTCACGACATGGGACTGTCTCAGACTGTCGGACATGTTTATCATGTCCTGATACGGTCATTGATGACCTGCGCCAAGAGGAGCAGAAGACAGAAAAGAAGATAGAAGAAAAGAACACCACAGAAGGAAGGCAGTGTGATAAGAGGGCACAGTGTCATAAGAGGGGCCAGTGTGATGAAAAGGGAACAGTGTGATGAAGTGGGATGCAGTGTGATGAAAGGGGAAGCAGTGAGATGAAAGGGGAAGCAGTGAGATGAAAGGGGAAGCAGTGAGATGAAAGGGGAAGAAGTGTGATGAAAGGGGAAGAAGTGTGATGAAAGGGGAAGCAGTGTGATGAAAGGGGAAGAAGTGTGATGAAAGGGGCACAGTGTGATAAAAAAGGAAACAGAGTGATGAGAGGGGCAGCAGTATATTGAAGGGGAGCAGTGTGATGAAACGGGCATACTGTGATGATGATGCCGCAGTGTGATGACGGGGGAGCAGTATGATGAAGGGGACAGCAGTGTGATGATGGGACAGATATAGCTGTTATTTGTTGCTGTTATTGTTGTGATTTTATAGCTATATAGTGTTTTACTTAAAATAAAGCGTACAACATACCTGAGCGACTTGTATCCTATAATACACCAATTTGTGACACATAAAGTAGTAGGACACAGGGCCTACAGGAGTCTGGACTGGAGAGGGGGAGGGGCCGTGAATGGAAAGGGCAGGAACCATGACTGGAGATGGGGAGCAGCCATGATTAATCTATAAACCGCTCCTCTAAAAGAAAAGTTTAGATCCAACCCTGCCCACCACCATCCTCTTTCTGAGCCAGTAATGGCTGAATTATACATATTTACAAATAAAAATTGACAAATACATTCTTACATACATGATAAAACTAGATTATACAGCAAATACAAAGAAGCTTTAGTAATAAAAAATAGAAATAAAAAGGCATGTGGTTTGACTATTCATATATTATGGACACTAGGCAATATATTTAATATAGATAACACATCTGTTTTTGTGAAAACCAAAGCCAAACTACTGTAGAACTCTATCTATGTTTCATATATTCACACACATCGTACTGTTCTACCCTTAAAAAAAAATACTGGGTCAACGTGTCTTATCATTTAATTAATCCTCACAATGTTTGTTATAGGATCTGATCTTTCCCTCACCTATACAAAGGTATAGCAATAAACTAATAAGCTGGAGGACATTTTCTATCCTTCTGGCACAATAACCTTTTTGGTACCTTTATTGAAAACAATAATCCGTACTTAACTTAACCGATCCCCTTTGAACTTTGAATAACCCTTTACCATAATTCAAGAAAGTACAATAAAAAGTACAATAAAGAAAATGCAATAAATTTAGCATTGTCCATTTGAACCATTCAAAGTTATTTACCAATATTAAAGAAACTGCGATAAATAACAATCTCAGCCAGTGGCTGGATCTAGTTAGAATGGACTCTGGAAATTAAATTATTTGCTCAGTAGTAAATGATTAGCATTAAATAAATGTTCTAGTAGAGGTAGCACTGCTCAACCTCTGCTCACATGAACAATGGACTTCGCCTGGTTAGGATCCCTGTTCCTGGCTTTGATCATCTCCTCTCTCATATACTCAACATGGAATATAATGTATGGGAGACGTAACCTGCCCCCAGGGCCAACACCCTTTCCCATTGTAGGGAATATCCTGCAGATAAAGAGAGGGAAGCTGGTCAAATCCTTAATGAAGGTCAGTTTTAAAAGGGAAAATTAACATACATTTGGGTGACCCTGCTGGGGATTTCAACTCAGTAATTTATAATCAAATATGTGGGTAGTGCTGTTGTTACTCCTGGAAAAATATCTGAAGGCAAACTCTACACAGTAAACCTACCAACTAGAAAAGGTGCTTCATTCACTGCATGCTTTGCATTGCATGCAGTGGCTGAACTACTGTGGGTGTATGGGCAGCGTCATTCCCGGTTGCCACCTTCCAAGACGCCCACTGTGGCCAGAATCACTCTCTACTCTAAAAAGTGTAGAGTGAAGTCCTCTTCTGAGCAGTTAGCATATGTGTGCATCTACTTCAGCTCTAAAGTGGCCCCCACTCTGCTACTTTCAGGGCCCGGGAGGTTATAGTGGCTCTTCTACCCCTCTTTGCAGACATTAAAGTTTTACACAGAAACTATTTACTTAGGTGCAGGATAAATACAAATAAAACTATAACCACCGTGGGGTAGCACGGTGGCCTAGTGGTTAGCACTTCTGCCTCACAGCACTGGGGTCATGAGTTCATTCCCGACCATGGCCTTATCTGTGTGGAGTTTGAATGTTCTCCACGTGTTTGCGTGGGTTATCTCCGGTTGCTCCGGTTTCCTCCCATCCTCCTAAAACATACTAATAGGTTAATTGGCTGCTATCAAATTGACCTTAGTCTCTCTCTGTCTGTCTGACTATGTGTTTCCCCGATAATAAGACCTACCCTTACTTTCCCAGTACGATCCAAAATTAGCCCTACCTCAAAAATAATCCCTAACTAAATCCCCATTTTGCCCGGTCCCTGCGCCACAATACAATGCCCCCAGCTCCGCCCCCCCCCCCCCCCCCCCGCAGGAAATGGATGCCGCTGTTAAAGATTTAACAGTGGCATCCAATCACAGCTGCAGCCTCTCACTGTCCCACACTGAGCGTGCACCCTCCCCTCGTTTTCTGTGAGCAGGAACTAATGTGAATAAGTTCTCTGTACAGTGCTGTGGGATTAGTGGCGCTATATAAATAAATGGTGATGATGATAATGATGATGATAACCACATAAAAACACATCTATAAGTATTAATAAAATAATAGAAAAAGGCTGCTGTGAAAAATGAAGGATTGCAAAACTATTCCCCTACTGAGAAAAAACCACTCTAATAGAGGATACAGAGCTCTAACTCTATTTGCTCAAAGAGAAAATCGGACAACACAAAATTATCTAAAATGCGAATTAATAGGCTAATAACCATACAACCAATAAAGTTAAAAATTAAAAACATTAGAATATAAAAGATTGCATATAGCAAACATATAATCCAAAAAGCATTTAATTCACAGGAGCTTCCTCCTTTATATAAGTATACTGTATTTAAACAAATAACTCTTAATTTATATATCAAAACATTTTGCAAATATAATTTCAACTATTAAGCCTCCTCTCTAATAAACACAGCAAGCTTCTTATTCTAAAACAGTATCATATATTTATTAGATATATTGTGCTCGTAGCTAGTGTCTTGAGACAGTTGTAACTTATTGATTATAATTAAAGCACTGAAATTACCAGCTCTTTCCATATAACAAAGATCTTTAAGTGTGTTCCAAAAAGTATGTTCCTCCATAAAATAAGATTTAAATCCGAAAGTCAGAAACTTGTTTTATTAACCAATCCTGGGAACAATCTCTTCAGGCCGAAGTAATCAAACCAGTGTAAGTACTTTAAATCATCTGCGTGTCCTCTTCTCACAAAGGTTAAGCCGCTGCTTAATTTAGTACCCAGAGCCAGGGATAGAGATTTAGGGGTCTACACATCAAGCTGATCAAGCATTTAAACCATGCGGAAACAGCTGTTTTTGCATGATTTAAGTTTAGTCGCTATGCATTAACTGCCTAACAGAGGAGATTTCACAGAAACTCCCTCCGTTTAGGCAAATACCGTGCAGCATTGCAGTCCCCATAGATTACTATGGGGAACTGTAAAGCTCAGCAATGCATGAAGCTTTGATAAGCTTTGCATTGTGCAGAAAGGTAACGCCATCTCAGGATGGCGTTACATGTAATTTCCTATGGGATTCTGCTGAAGCCTCTACATGGGCACAGCACTTCCTCCTTTCACCGGGACAGTGGATCCGATTGGAGGCTGTCCTGGTGATGACTTTAATTACCTTACAACTGACCTAAAGTTATGCATGTGCAAAATCACTCTGCAATAGGAACCGAAGGGGAGAGCAGGAAGGCTGCTGTGAGGTTAAAACAGCAAACACCATCTGCAGATGGCATTAGCCAAGGGTTTCAAGCTTTGGAGTTTGTTAAATTGCAGTCCCCATTGAAAATATTGGGACTGTGGTTTAATGCAATACTTAATCTAATGTCAGAGATATTGATCATATCGCCAGCATTAGGCTTTTTTTAGATAGCTAATTGACTTGCAAATACCTAAACCATGAGGGAAAAATCATTTCTGCATGGTTTATGACTTAATAAATAGGCCCCATGGACTTTTAATGATAACTTGTGTTTCATTATTATAAAAAATGTAAATAAATTAAATGTATCTCTAAAATCCAGCTGTAGAAAGCCTTTGCTGTTTCCCACTAAAATAGACGGACAAAGAGCATGAGGTCCACCTGTTGAAATAGAAGCCCACACCAGGCTAGGCAGGCTGTAATGGTTACACTGTAATAGGGAACCTGCGTAGGGTACCCCTGTTATAGTGGCATCCAGCAACAGCCTGGTTAGCATGTGACTGGAGTCCCCATGAGGGGGTGCAGAAAATATATGTATGACCCACCTTACCAAAGTCTATAAGTCCTGTGCTGAAAAGTGCTGTGACTCTTTCCAGAACACTTATGCTGTGGGTACTGTATTAATACAAAGAATGAGACCTTGGAGTGGCAACCCCAGGCATCCCAGTATAATGGGAATGGGGTGCCTAAGAACCATCCAACATTATAGTAAATAAGTAAATAATACATTGGAATGCAAGGGTTAAACATTTTTTTTTATTAATGGAATAAATCAAACAAATCAAATTAAATTGTAATTCAGTGTGAAATAAAACCCAAGACTGCTCCAGAGTCCCAGCAGGGATTGATTGTGTCGTCAATTGACCAACAAGGTCAAATGCCGCTCAACCAATCAAAAATGTTTTCCACATGCTTTATAAAACAAGATTCCTCCCATCTGAGGCATGTATGTTTGCATGGTAAATAGCAGAAATCTTCCATTTTCCCTGATAATGGTGCTAAAACAGGAAGTACTGCTCCATTAGAGTCTAGTCATGTAATGTGATAACTCTCACTTATTTAAAAATTAAATATGTAGATAATTCAGGGTTTCCATTCAGAATGAATTATCTATAATATAAATGCCTAGTGGTGTGTGTTAGTCTGTCTGTGTGTGTGTGTAAAAAATAAAACCAAGCTGCAATGCCACCTGCTGGGCGGAGTTATACACTGACCTACTAAATTCTTAGTGTGTGTGGGAAAAAAATTCAGAAAGGGCTGAAATTTGGTATACTAAGATGTTTTTAATTTGTTAATTTAATTTGTTAATTGTTAAAAGTGTTTATGAAGATTTTTTAAAAAAAATATATATTTCTTGAAGGAGAAGTGACAGTTGGGAGTGGTTGGTGGTTGCCGGGGGTGACAGTGGGGAGTGGTTGGTGGTTGCCGGGGGTGACAAAGTGAGAGGAGTGTGATACTCAGGACCACTGAGAGAGATCCCTGTGTCTGCATAGACATCTGGATAGATGTGGCGATGAAAATGAAGGATGAGGTGGCCTGGGCTATGGCCCAAATGCATGACAAGAACCTTTTTAACACCTTAAGTAGCTTGATTTGACTTGAATGCATAAGTATCATGCACGGGTTAACTTGTCTACTATATAAATGCCTAATGGCGTGTGTGGAAAAAAAAAACAAGCTGCAGCGCCACCTGCTGGGCAGAGTTATACACTGACCTTTATATTTCTTGAAGGAGAAGTGACAGTTGGGAGTGGTTGGTGCTTGCCGGGGGGTGACAGTGGGGAGTTTTTAACACCTTAAGTAGCTTAATGAAGGATGTGGCGATGAAGATGAAGGGTGAGGTGATGGAGAAAAATGATGAGGTGGTGACGTGGACAAAACCACGTTAAAAAAGGGCGCTTGCGTCGGGAAGTAACGCTCTTCCCCTGAGGAGGCCTGGGCTAGGCCCAAATGCATGACAAGAACCTTTTTAACACCTTAAGTAGCTTGATTTGACTAGAATGCATGAGTATCATGCACAGGTTAACTTGTGGAAATATATTTACTTAACATATATAAATTATTATTTAGGAAAACAAATTAGATTTTTTTAACTTCATTCCATATTGTAATGTATTTGACACTGAAATCTAGCTACACTGGTTTGAGAGGAGTCTCACAACATTACTCTGTGCTATTATTAAAGTTCATATTTACTGATTGGCTACATAATGACTAAGCCCTTCCCACTTCATACTTGCCAGACATGAGTAAGCTAAGCTGAATGTTTTAGCAGCCAAATACTATGACTGGCTACACTCGGTTATAGCCTCACCCACTTTCTTCCAAACACGTTGAGGAGTAACTAGATTTGAATTGATACAGTAGGTGTTGTGACCCTAGTCAAAAGCAGCAAAAATAAAGAGGAAACAAAATATATTTTCATTTTGTCAAACTCCCATTGTCCCATAGATTGTAAGCTTGCGAGCAGGGCCTTCTCAACTCTTTGTCTGTTTTACCCAGTTTGTTTATTAGTTTTCTATGTTTGTCCCCAATTGTAAAGTGCTACGGAATATGTTGGTGCTATATAAATAAATGATGATGATTTTTCCATAACATAATGTATGGCGCAAATGTAGCTCATAAGTTTCCCATCTTTATATTTTCCTTCAGTATAGAGAGAAATATGGCTCATTATATACTATTTATTTTGGCCACAATCCCATAATCGTCTTGTGTGGTTATGAGACTGTCAAAGAGGCATTAATTGACAGAGCAGAGGAATTTGGTGGTCGTGGAAGGCTTCCGACTCTTGATTCATTTGTCAAAGGATTTGGTGAGTTTCTTATGAAGTGATTACAGTTTTACATTTCATTTGCAGACATATGGTAAATAACACAATGACTAGATCTGGTAGAAGGTAAGCAGGAATTAGCACTTAAAACAGTTTTAGACTGGATGTGGATAGGTATGAAAAAACATTTTCAAAATAATCTTGTATGTTTGTAATTTAACCTTATAGCTTCTGTTTTATGAAATCCTACAACTAAAGCAAAGTGCCTGTACTAGAACTTTCTTGTGAACAGAACACATGCAGGGGATATCTCTTCTTCTACAAACCTGCAACCACACCTACTTCAATTATAATACACATCTTGTCACCATTCAACTGTTCATGAACCATAAATCAGATGGAAAAATAAAACTCTCCTCTCTCCTGTGTATGTCCTCCTCCAGTCCAATAGTTCTCCTTCCCATGCTCTGCTTCATCTTGCTTCATTAATTACTTTCTTCTGCATTCTTTCAGTCTCCTTCCTCATCAGGTTCTATTCCTCATCCTCTCCAGCTCCAAAACACTTCCCTCATCCACCGATTAAATTATGTGCCAACTCTATATCCTCTTCTAGGCTTCCAATCCCAACACTACTTTCCCACCCTCACTGTCCTACCTCTTTTGGCTAAATCCCTTCAGATCCCTTGCAGTGTGCGTGCTCCTGGAGCCCCACAATCTTAATCCTGTGGTCTGTTGCCCACACAACCTCCTTCTGCTTACTATATACACCTCCAGCACAGCATTCTCCTGCTGTCTGACTCTATGTTACTATTTTGATTGACTAACTACTACGGAAATAAATTCTCACTCATTCTTTCGTGCACCCCTTCCATGTTCACACTGTTTGTTGGTTTCACTAACTGTTCATTGGCTCTTCCACTCTGGGGGACACTGCTACCATGGGGTTGCCTGAGGGAGTTTGCAGTTGGCACTTAAGTAGTTAATAACTAAACTTGCTGCTGACTGCTACCCTCTGCAACCCCATATTTCTCAATTTTGTTTAAGTACCCAAGGAGTTGGGCTGTGTTTAGTACTGCTTGACAATACTTCCTGTTTAGTTTCGATTTTATTATCTTTCTTTTAGTTGCAAACATTTTAGTAGTGTTAGGTGGGAATAAAAGTTAGTTAACATTTTTCCTCCTAGGTCTTTAATGAATCAATGTTGTGGGTTTTGTTTGTATTAAAAAAATGAAGACAAGAAGAATCTTGAGTATCGCGGGGGCAGTGACAGCGCTATGCGACTGTCACTGCAGTGTCCCGACAGGTCCAGCACTGCCACGGGCAGAGAGCGCTGCACTCTGTTTGAGGACCCGACATGTTGGGAGATACCAAGTCCCCCACTGAGGTGGAGTGGGGGCTTGGATCTCACAGAGACCGAATGGAAGGTGTAGGAGCAGTGTGAGATATTCCCGAGTGGGTAGTGATGCAGGACTCAACGCAGTGTGGCAGTCTGTGTTAATTAAGGCTCTTCCCTGGGCGTGTGATCCATCGGACAGCGAGGAGTGAGTGTGAGACTCTATGGGATCCTGTGATGCTGACGGGGAATCTAAAAGATCCTTAGAGACTTTTCCTTTTTCAGGTTCGGTCCTCTTTGGTCCTCAATTGGGTAACACGATCAGTCAGACTATCGGAGGTAATAGCACTATTTTCCCTGTGAACCCTCTTAAGCCTAGGATCCCTTGATTTGGTTCCTTTCGCAGTCTTTTCGTGGTATCTCGGCCTCAAGGGGACAGCCTTCAATTAGAGGCAGACCGCTTGCCCTCACGGGACAATCCCAGAAGAGAAGAGGTTCCTATTCTAAGAGACTTCCATCTACCAAGACCTCTGACAAGACATCCGCATGAAGGGACTCCCCCTCTCTATTGTGGGGGGTCGCCTTCAGTTGTTCAAAGATCAGTGGGGAGCGTCCACCAGGGGTGGTTGGATCTTGGGAATAATATCCAGAAGATATTTCATACACATCAAGGGTCTTGCTCCACAATGATTCTTCCAGGCTCCATTGCCTCGCAATTTGATCAAGAGAAGGGCGATGCTTCAATCAAGATCAGAAAGGCAGGGGTCTTTACTCAAACCTGTTTTTAGTTCCCAAACAGGGCGGGTCGTTTCGGCTGATTCTAAACCTCAAAAGTCTCAATCTTCATCTACGGGTGACCAAATTTTGCATGGAATCAGTTCGCTTGGTGATCAACAGGTTGAAAACCCTGAAGTTTCTGGTGTCTATAGACATCTGGTATTCACGTCCCTATTTGGGAGGGCTATCAGTCCCTGCTTCGATTCACCATAGGGAGTTATCATTTTAATTTTGGGCACTTCCCTTCGGTCTTTCTGCGGTGCCCAGAATATTTACGAAGATTAAGGGCAGTTCTTAGGACTATGCCTTAATTTTTACCAAAGGTGGTCTCAGGTTTCCATCTAAACCAGGAGATAGTGGTTCCGGCCTTTCGGGAAGGACTGTCTCCTTCTGGGCTGCCTTCTTCTTCTTCTTCTTCTTCTGTGGGTCTGGATATTGTCAAAGTCTTTAAGGTTTATGTGTAGAGGACTTCTGCTTGTCTCTTTTTGTGTTTTACGATTCCTTTACGAGAGGGTGATTTGTGCCATTTTTCTTGGGACTTTAGTATTACTGAGAAATATGGGGTTGCAGAGGGGAGGAGTCAGCAGCAAGTTTAGTTATTAACTATTTAAGGGCATACTCCAAGCGCCCTCAGACAACCCCATGGTAGCAGTGTCCCACAGATGGAATCGGAGAAAGAGATTTAACGTAAGTACAAAAATCCTCTTTTATTAAATGTCTTGCATTTCCACTGTCTCTTTCAAATTGGCCCACCAACATTTGCTTGTTTTACTTTGTTTATGGCTATGTCTCCATAACAATATGCACACTCATCCAGTTTGTTAGTGTGTTAGTATGGAACTACCTCTAGGAGGTAGTTAGCATCAGTAACACTAGTTGTTGTTAATCATTTCATTTTAATGCACAGGTTTTTTTTTATATCTTTTACTCCTGAAAATGGATATTATTAGTAATACCACACTACACAAGTTGTAGAATACAATCATTAGTACCTAAAGCAGCAGTGCAGTATTCTTTTGTGTGCTTATTTTTTACTTTATGCGCTCCCTTTCCTTTATCCTTTCAAACACACCTTGAAAATCAATAGAGCTGAATAAGAAATTGTTACACAATAATTAATGATAAGATTAAAATAAAAAATACAAATAAAATAAAACAAGGAGTGGTCAGGAAAACACTATCCACCCCAGGAATTTTTTTTATTATTGTAGTAAGCTGAAAAAAACCCTGCCATTGGTGCAGCAGGTACTGTACACTGGGGGCCATGGAGATAATGGGAACTGCCGCATGGCAGATGCAGAGGGTCGGGGCCCCCGGTTCCCTCCTCCCCACTTCCCTGCATCTGGGCTCACAGCTCACTAGTTCCGCCTCTGGAATGAAGCATATATTACTCACGTGAATGCCATTGGCCAGCATCGCTTTATGCTAGTCCCCCTCCAACTGTCTGTGTACGATCTCCACAATACCCCCTAGCATAGGCGACAGCTATGTGGGTGCAGTGGTTGCTTGTGCACACCCAATTTTGGTGCTGCCACTAACGATGTCCATGTATGGTATTTTTCAGACAGGGTAACATGAGCCTTCCTAATCTTTTTAAAAAGTTGACTCCTATGTCCCCTAGAACAGACTAAATGCGACTCCTGGGTATGGCAAACTTCTCACCCTTTCAACAACTGCTACGTCCCTGACCCCATGCCAAACCTCCCTAGAATCAGTCGTCTGGTACTTCTAGTTTTTGCTTGAAGGGTTAAATATAGCAGCATCTGCATCTGAATAAGAGTTTTGTTTGTACACAAACAGCTAAACAAGAAAATACAAACATTCACCTTATTGGGGACAAAAGACAGAAGACCAGAGCAAGTATATCAATCTCGATACCCAGGAGAATCTAAACTGTTGCTAGGCCAATTGTTTTTCTCTTCCCTTCAAGAGAACACTTAACTTAAAAGCAAAATATCAGCAACCTAACAAATGGAAGCAGTCTTTATGAACTGGCAATAGACAAAAAGTAGATTCAATATCATACTTACAATGTGGACAATACTACATCCTTTTTTTCTAAACTCATTGTTGACTAAACCCTCTTTGGCATAAAATAAGTCATTAAGAGCAATTTACCAGTCTCCTATTGGTAGCAAACCAAAGGGAACATCCACAAGTTGGGGTACGGATTTGATCTTTAGGGAACATCTACTGCATGAAAACTCATTTCAGCTTATTAGTATGTAAAATGAAAATGTGCCTTGTTGCTTTTAACAAAACCTCCATTTCAAGTTAACTGCTGAAATTGCTTTTTAAATGCCTTCCTCTTATTTTACAACATTAAATTTTATACCACAAAATAAAGACCTATTAACCCAATGTGAGGTTTCAATTACAAAATATATTACAACATTTTTGGGACCCCCTATGCCCAGGTTTTCATAGGAATGTCCCTGTATCTGGAAACCTTGCTGTCTTATTTACTTAGATTTCTGACACTTAGAAAACACTTTTCTTTTTCAGTACTCCGTCACTTGGTCGGTTACATGCACCTGAGAAATGTCTTGTGTTGCACTTTCAGGGGTAGTTTTTGGCAATGGGAAGAGGTGGATGGACCTACGCAGATTTTCCCTTACAACCCTAAGAAACTTCGGGATGGGAAAGAAAACCATTGAAGAGAGGATCCAAGAAGAGGCTAGTTTCCTGGTGGCAGAGATCAGATCACAGACAGGTATTTAGACATATAGGAGAGTCTCAAGTGGATGTTAATTATTTTTTTTAAGAACAGAGAGAAGCATTCCTGCACCACCCAAATTTTGCTATGTGGCCCGGCATTGTGATATACTTTCCTGTGACAGTCTTGTTTTTCTTACTGTTATGGATCATTTTAAAAAATGAGAATGTGCAAACCAAATAGTACAAATGCTTCTACCAGATGCTTTATGGTGAATTGCATTCATTTGTAGGGCCACGGTTACTGTGTTTGCTGGGGTGGAGAGGAGGAATGAAGCGGATCAAAGGTGTCCGTTTTCTAAGTGTGGATTAGGTGCAAGAATGTCTTTAGTTTACCACTGAAAAGGAAAATAAAAATGTTATTTTACCTAACAGGATGGGTTAATTTATCAAGGACTTTCAGTGTGGAATGGTACACAGGCTCTTTTCTCACTGCAAAAGGACTCAGGGGTGCTGTAAATTTGGTCTTGTCCCCTACACTGGAATGCAGGGCTGTAACTAGGGCTGTGCGAGAGGGGTGACCGCCCAGGGCACAATGCTGAAGGGGGCACAGTTTATAAATATTTTATGTTCATTTGGTTGAAATTGAGGTCTGGGGGGGGGGGGGGGGGGCGACAGTTTTGCTTCTCGCCCCGGGTGCTAACATGTTATGGTACGATTCTGATGGATTGCATTTTGCATATTTTGCACATTACACATTTATGGAAAAAAACAACATCCCTGAAGTCGTCTCACATCTCATTATTAATTTATAAAATAAATGAGGTTAAACCGAAAGGTATTCTAGGAGAGGAAAGTAGATGATCCCCGCTTTCCATTACTGTCCCACTATGCTATTCTATTCCTGTAAACCTGTTCAATGACACAGAAGCCCATCAATGGATAGTCATTATGGAGAGGTCACCAAACACCAAAAATATATTACACAATAAATAAGGTATTACAAATTGAAACATGTAAACTTATCTCCCAATAGTACCTTACTACATCATTTAAGTTGTCAGGAACAAGCACAGAAATTTGAAGGGGGATTTCCAAATGTAAAAGGAATAGTAGATTGGCAACTATCATGCAATTTTCATGGACAGAATTCCATTTTTTATTTTTGTCAAATGATTATCAATGCATCCAAATGTATTGATTTGCATCGGTCCAGGGCCAGAATAATGGCCAAATGGACCTGGGACTGAAAATGATAAAGGGCCTATTGTGAGAAGTGCCAGCCCACCGGAGGTGTGGTCAGTGATGTGTGGGTGTGGCCAGACCATGTGTGCGTGGTCAGCATCATGGAGGGCACAGCTTTCACTTTCCTCCATGCACCTACATCTCCCTTCCATCTTCCCTTATGTAAAGAGTGCACCACCAACTGGTTCACACAGCAAATATGTAAAGTGAAGAGTGGAAATGCATCCCAGCTGACCCCCATGTTGGGACAAGATCCTGGCTAATCAGGATAGTCCCCTAAAATCAGGACTAGCTTGATGGAATCGGCACAGTTGAGAGGTAAAGGTATGTTATTTTATTGACCATTGAAGACAAAAATATAAACAATGGGTGATGTACAAGAAAATGCAATTTTTTCATGTTTTTAACACTGAAGAAATTACAGGCTGCTGAAAACTTAATAGTAAAAATAAAGAGAGAGTATGTGTGTGTATATATATATATATATATATATATATATATATATATATATATACATACCCTATCTCCTCCCGGTCCCTCTCCCCACTCTTCAACTTCCTCCAATTGTGTCTGTTTCTTTCACCCACCCTTAGGATGTAAGCTCGAATGAGCAGGGCCTTCTTCCCTCTTGTCTCCATACCTGTTCTTCTACTCCGCCTCTACTGCATTAACCTAACTGGAGTTTCTGAAGCATTGGTATTTTTGTTTATTGTTCTGTACTGTTATACCCTGTATAGTCTACTGTTTGCTTTGTGTACGGCGCTGCGGAAATCTTGTGGCGCCTAACAAATAAATGATAATAATAATAATAATAATATATATCTATATCTACATATATATATATATATATATATATATATATATATATATATATATATATATATATACATACTCTCTATAGAGAGAGTATGTGTGTGTGTGTGTGTATATATATATATATATATATATATATATATATATATATAATCACCCCAAACCCCCCTCCCTGCGCCAGGTGCCCTCACAAAAAAAGAATAAGAAGCTATTTTTTTTATTTTATTTCTGGCTGGCAGGCCCTATTTCTGTGGAGAAGCCTGGGACTGCAGCCCCATCAGGCCCTTTGTTAATCCAGCCCTGCATGGGGCTGTCTTTATCCACAACACCTGAAGGTAATAGGGCATAGCAATTTATTTGCCTGGTTAACCCTTTCAGTGCTATATATGGACACATTGGCATAACTAGTATTTTTAGTGTGTTACCGGACAGTACATGTAATGCAACAAATTCAAAAATAATCAAAAAAGATATGGGGAAAAATCCAACTATCTAAATTAATTATCTTTTTTTGTTGTTGATACAGAAAAATCCATTGACCCATCTACTCTCCTAATGCAGTGTGTCTCAAACATCATCTGCTCCATAGTTTTTGGAAATCGATTTGAATATGATGATGAGAGTTTTCAGAAGCTTCTGACCATGTTACATGTTGCAACCAAGGATATGAGCAGCACCTGGGGACAGGTGAGTGGTGCTAGTATTAGAGTGTTCTATGGAAGATTATTGTCTAGATACATTCTCTGGAGTGGAATTTTAAAGTTGTGTTTTTTTTTATCAATAATGATTTTATTAAAGTTTTTTCATTTGGTTACATGGTAAACACAAGAACAAAGAAAACAAAAAGACAAACATTATAATTCACAAGGGAGGGAAGGGGGGCGACAATGGGGAAGGGAAGAAAGGAAGGCAGTACATATTAATACAAGTCAATAGCATAAAACAGTATCAAGCACAACAATTTACAGTCTTAACATAACATTTGAAATGCAGCAAAGATGGTGGATAAACGCCCTTGGGTATTACTGTGAGGGGTTACGCTTAGCACCCCCAGAGGCGGACAGGGCTACGGGCTTGGAGGCATAATGATTCCATGGAAACCATTTGATATGAGGAGAGGAGGCAGAGGAGGATTAAGGGACTCCCAACGTTTCCATGTCACAACTTAACTGAACCTTAGAAATTATCTTGGCTACAGAGGGCAGCATAGCTGATTTCCAGGCTTGGGCGATCACCGCCCGGGTAGCTATAAAGATGTGGCCTATGAGAAGGTCAGCCAGTGGAAATGCGATATTAAGGCCTCTCTCGAGGTCAACCCAGGATTTAAGGGAACCTGGGAGAGACCAGTCTCGGATCTGAGCTAGGATGGCCGCTCAAATACCGCCTGGTATTTGACAAAGTCTGGTAAAGCCAAGCCCCCATTCTTTTTTGAGCATGTCATAGTTGTGTGAGCTAACTTAGGCGGTTTCCCCTTCCATATATAAGAGGTAAGTAGGTTACGTATGGAGTGGAATTTTAAAACAGAATATTATCTTTATGTCATAACTGGGAATACTTGACAAATAGAATTTAGCCAGAAAATACCTCCCATCCTCTGATCTATAAGCTTTGCCTCTCCTATACTGAACAAAGCCTAGGCTTCGGGTAGATCTACTGAAAGTCAATTTTCAGAAATAATGATAGAAAGCTCT
Source organism: Mixophyes fleayi (assembly GCF_038048845.1). Taxonomy (NCBI): domain Eukaryota; kingdom Metazoa; phylum Chordata; class Amphibia; order Anura; family Limnodynastidae; genus Mixophyes; species Mixophyes fleayi. Next base: position 24,120,544 of record NC_134410.1, read on the forward strand.
ATTTTGTAGACATTTAAAAAAATATATCACCAAATTTTTCCATACCTTCCCAAAAACAACCAACATATCAAACTACGCTACTACAATAACCCATTCCTAAATGTTAAGTAATGATCAGGGGAAATATATAAAATATTGATTTACTAAATTGATGTGGAAACAACCAAAATGGCTTCACTGGTTTAAGACATTTGGGGGTATATTTACTAAGCTGCGGGTTTGAAAAAGTGGGGATGTTGCCTATAGCAACCAATCAGATTCTAGCTTTCATTTATTTAGTACTTTCTACAAAATGACAGCTAGAATCTGATTGGTTGCTATAGGCAACATCCCCACTTTTTCAAACCCGCAGCTTAGTAAATCTAAACATGCTGGGCTGGTTTCCACTATAACAAGGAGACCACAAGTGTGAAGTACCCATGCAATAGTGAAAATCAGCCACAGGCTGGTCAGAGCAGGGATTGTGAGTACCCAGCTTTTCAGAGACTACCAGCCATGTGCTGAAAAGGGGCACTTCCTGGGCTGTGGGATTCAGGGTAAGTAACAAGATTGGAACTCCTGGAGTGGCAACTTTGCCACCCCAGTATAATGGTAATAGATTACTCAGACCATTACCCAATATACAAAAAATTTAAAAATAAGTATCCTCCAAACCTTTGTTTACCACTCTGTTAAATATGAAATGAATTGTTTCTGCTTGATCCATCGCAGTCCAAATGGGAAATTAAGTGTGTTCTTTACCGACAACCAAGCCAATCAAAGTGTTTATGACCATATTATTATTATTATTGATTATTATTATTTTTATTATTATTATTATTATTTATCACAGAGCATTGTAAATTCAGGAGTTCTCAACACAAGCAGATTACTTAATACATGAAACAGAAGGCAAAGCTGGTCCTGCCCAAATCAGTTTACAGTCTAGAAGGTGGAGGAAACAATTGATACATAAGGTAGTGGACTAACAATCGTTGTTGCTGGTGGGGAAAGTGTGCGTGGCTAGTGCAAAGCAGAAGCATTATTAATCACCAATGTTAAAGCAGCCATTGGTGTCTGGCATTTTTTGTGAAGATACTGGTGATGTGGTATGGTTGAAACCAGGATAGACAGGGTATGATGGAGACACGTAAGATGACAAAGTCATTGAATAAAGATTACCAAGTTATTGTAAGAGGGTCAGCTGTTGACAACCTTGTCTATCCTTCACCATTTGGATAGCCTAAACATGCTTCCTGTACTGGTTCTGTAGAAGGCTTTCATTTTTGTGCTGAATGAACACTATTGGGGTTATCCACCTGCTGGAGTAAATTTGTGTAGCTCAGATTTTTCCTTAGCATCATGCTTGCTGGAAACAGAGCCAGTCCACTTGTTCCCCATGCTTGCCGGCACCAGAGAGGCAGTGGAGATCACAAAAAGAGGAACAGAAATGACAACAGCAAGGACAGTTGAGCTAAATGAATCCAACAGCTGAACTGAGATGTTATTCAGTAGATCTAATAAACAACACTATCCATGTAATGAATCTTCAGCACTTCTGTGCAAATTTCCACTGTTGTTTTTTTATGTTATATATTTGTGATAGATGATTATAAAGGAGGTAGGGGACAGAGCTGATTTAAAGTTCATCATTCGCTAACTGCTGTCCTCTCACATGGTATAGACTATGACTGATTAAAACAGAACTGTTTATTTAATATTTAATAAAGTGGTAAACAAGAGTTTGAGGTAATCTTTTATTCAATTGCAATTTATTGTAAAATTGTGTTTGTGTATATTTCCTTATTATTACTCATTTGATTTGACTTGCAGAGGTCTTAGGGATCTATTCCAATGAGCCCATTCCTTTTAATGTGGTTTCAATAAATAGTTCACTGTCTGGAAAAAAAAACCCTTTAAAATAAATCTGCCATTGAAATTAATTGGAATGTTTTTTTCTAAACATTCTGGTGAAATCACATTTTTTAAAACCCATGAATTCTACATAAAATTGTTGATTAAAAAATTAGAGAATTTGGAAAATGAGTTCATTTTTTTTCTAAGATTGGTTTTCTGTATCTTGTCTACATTGGAGAAATGTTACATGTTCTTTATTCAGTTGCAGGGCATGCTTCCAGTAGTGATGAACTATGTTCCAGGTCCTCACAAGAGAATAAACGCACACCTCAGTAGGCTTAGCAACTTTATCTTGGAAAGAATAAAGATGAACCAGGAGACACTTGATCCCAATTCACCCAGAGATTATATTGACTGTTTCCTCATCAAACAGCAACAGGTATCTGATATAGGTACATTTTCTCAGTAAATGTTCCCTATGGATCGCATCTCAAAACCATGTCATCATGTTATTATTATTATCTGACATAGTTTCTTCTGTGCATTTGAGCTGTCTTTAAACCATCAGGCAGAAATATAATTATGTCCATAGCATGTCATTGCATCACCAGAAAATTTATATCACTACTTTCCCATTTTTGTCACTTTGTTCTATGGCTTCATGATTCTCAGAGCAACCATTATGATCACAGACCTGCCAGACAAATCATTATATCAAGCTTAATGATCTTACGCTGTTATTAAATTTCTTCTTCTGGTCCCCATAGCATTTGTATTCCACCCTATAGCATTGCATTGGCGAATATATAGCTTCATATTAACACTGCATAGTCACTAAGGTCTACATTTGCGCTTTCACTGGGCTACTGCCTCCTGCATCGTTGTTCTCAGTCACTGATGTCTATGTTACAGGTTGTTGCAGAAAGAGTTACTCTCTAACCAATGAAAGCATTGCTCTGTAGTAACAGTGCCTTTATAAGGGTCTGATAACATGTTTTACCTTGGCTGCAAATGGTGAGTGGGGCTTTACATGCAGTCCAAAACTGTGATTAAGGGGTCATTTTGAGGATTGCAATAAAATCTACCAAGCTCATCCTATTATAATTGGTGGGTTTTCTAGAAGAGGTACAGAGGGAAACCCACTGCAGCATCACATGGTCAAATGTGTGCGCACGTTGTGACATTATATCGTGAATGCACAAGCATCCCTTTGGTGATGAGCACTAACAATGTCAAGAATAGGGGGAGGCTCTTTCATATTTCCTTATCTTTGTTTGAGAAAAACTTGAGAGTACCCTTGTTTAGGAGGGGGAAATGGGGCACCTATGTTTATAAGAGGACAGTTTCCTCTTCCAAACTCAGATGCCCTCTTTTTCTTTTATTCTTGTTTGGTGGTCAATAACAATCGCCAAGCACCAAATCCCACAATATTTAAGTTAATGCAACAGTGGTGGATCTTTGGTGGATATGCAGGGACACCCACATTTGAAAAATAGAAGTTTTGCTTTTTATTTATTATTCTGTTGAGCACTCATGATAATACAGACAAATGAACACAGATTTATGTAAATGAAAGTATTAGGTGCATATTTGTACCCCTGGTGACCCTTTGCACTCAGTCAAACAATATAAATCGGGTATCACTCCCTCTTTTTTCAACTGTCTGCCGAACTTTAATTTACAAATTGTATGAAAAATGTAAAAACCTTTCAGCTTTTTTGCATTCTAGTGACCTCTATACAATATAGAGAGCATATTAATATATAATATATAAGACAGACAACATTCATGTCTCCTCTATACAATACAGAGGACATTATAGTGATGATTGTGCAATGCAGAGGGTTCTCATCAGGGGAGGGCTTGCACATTTTAGCCCGGGGAGCTAGATTCAACTCAGCAGCCTATTTGGAATAACTTAAAGGGAAAAAATGCAGGTGGCCCAGTGACCCAGCAAAAGGTAGCCAGTTATGGGAGCAGCCGGGGGGGGGCAGTTGCCCCCCTGCCCCCAAACCCAGCCTACCCCTGGATTTCATGACAAATAGTCAAAACACAATGCATATTTGTAACTCTTCTTCAATGCCAACTCTTTGCTGTGGGTCACTATAAAATGCAGATGCCTGAATATTTATTGGCATTAAAAAGCAAGTCCCTTAAATCACTGGTGTTGTTACAGTACAGATCCCTAAAATCTCTGGTGGTTTTTGTCTACAAACCCAGATCTATGGTGACTTTACTAATCAGATCCCAAATCTATGGCGGCTTTAAAATATGCCCCCTCCCCAATCTCTTATGGTGATAAAATGAATTATTTACCACTCCTTCAGTACCATGCTGTCTCACAGCTAGCTGGAGGACAAGCTTGGCTGTGCAGGGGTGCTTACAAACCTAGTAGATGGCTTTCAATGTGCTTAGAGCTGTCTACTAGGTGTGACAGAAACCATTATGCCAAGTCCAGATGTTGCCAAAAAACAGACAGAGGATGCTCCCTAACCACTGAGATTATGTTTAAAATACTTTGAAGTTTATTAATATACCTTACATGTAGCTAGACATATACCATTACCCAATTATTCTGCACTATATAATGCTCAGTTCTCTCAGGAATCACTAATAATATTAAAATATTCAAATATTAATATGAACCTCTTAATAAATGATATCTTAACATTCCATCTTAACTTATCATTTGCTTGTCATTTGTTAATATTAGTCTTCCCTAAGGTAAGTTGTTAAAGAACAATTATAAGGGGAAAAAAAGGAAAATAAATAATGTATTTGTTACCCATTCAACAGTATTGCCTTAGGCATGAGCCTAGTTTGCAAGTGTTAAAGTTACAATCCCACATTGTACTTTTCATTGTTGGACTAGAAGGACCCAACAGAGGAATGTAATAGTAGGGGGCCATTAAATAGATTGTGTGCCAACACAGAAGGGCAATGCCAGCCAAAAGAAGATATGTGGTCAGCCCAAGGAAGACATAGCTAGCACCATAGTGTAGTATACAAAGAAAACGTGTACCTTATATATAAGTCCAAATTAACATGCATAATGTAAAAGAATTACAGATATGAAAGGACTTCTTTTCTCATCAGCGGTGATGAGCTACAGCGTTGTCAGTGTAATCAATAAGTACCAAAGGAAAAAATAAATTGTATTAATTTAATGTTTAAGTAGAACATCTTTTATATATATATATATATATATATATATATATATATATATATATATATATATATATGAGTTACATGTTGTTAAATATTGTGCAACTGCAAGGCTAATTTTTAACAGTAAAAATACATTTTGAATATTAAAACACATAACATGCACTTACCTAAATAAAAGCATATTAATTTTTCTTTACTTTCTTTCTTTTCTTTCTCTTTATATTTTTTTTCTGTTTCTGGTTTTTCTGTTCTCATTGAAGTATATGGTTACTGTGGGCACAGGTTACTATCTATGCAGCCGTGTTACTCACAATCACAATACACTACTCTCGAAGGATCAATGCAGTGGTATAAATGACACGCCTGCATAGGATGTGCATGGGTGTCTCATAGCCACATAAAGTATAACTAGGCCACCAGATGCAGCCCAGATCATTCAACCGAGGCTTGGCTGGGCTCTCGGCATTGAGGTTCCTTGGGATTTTCCTGGTGTACTGATGGGCCATGAAGACAGTAAAACAAGCTCAGACTCATTCAGGAAGCTCCTCAGTGGTCCTGTGATAGAAGCACTGCAGGAGATGTGCATGCTGAGAAGAGGACTGTCCAAAAGACTCTCTGCTTAATACATCATGGGCCTGAATCATTAAGGAGGCAAAACCATGTTTCATTGGAGGGGGGAGTAAATGTAAAATGTGGGGACAGATTTATAGTTGGGGTAGGGCATGTCCTAGATCAACTTTCAATTTCAGTGTAAAACTAAAGCTATCAATTATTTGTGTCCTACATGAAAACACAGCCAGTGTTTTCCTTATCTGCAAAATAATAAACTAATTTGCACCCCTTGTATTGTAACATCGTTTGTCCAGGAGCTAACTTACTCCTTTTTTTTTTTGCCTTGCTCTCTGTAATGACTCAGGCCCCATATGTCATGCGACTGTGTTTATAACATATGAAGCTTACAATCACAATAAACTTGGCAAACTACAAATCATTGTAAGGAAAAATTAACAACTCCATAGAATATCTGACAGGTAACGAAAGTAACATATATTAAAAAAAACACCACAATCATTTATAATGGGATTGTTGCTTTAAAACTAGATTTGTCTATAATTCTGAAAAATGCATTTACCTATATTTTTCACCTTCTTTACTGAGTTATACCCATTGGTTGCTCACCGTGGAACAAGCGGTGGACATTAGTGCAATAAATAACACATTGTAATACATTGTTTTTGCAGGAAAAGGACAATCCAAGTTTCAACATGTCGAACATGACAATGACACTATTGAACCTGTTTGTTGCTGGTACAGATACTGTCAGCACCACCCTACGGCATGGTTGTCTCATAGTTCTAAAATATCCTGAAATACAAGGTAAATATTGAGCTAACCCTTTTGTTCTCTCTTGTACTTTCAAAATGTAACTTGCCAAAACGTCGACAGGCCTGGCATACCCTGGCTGCAGACTATGTTTTACAGTTGTAGCTGAAACTGTGTAGCTTCACCTATAGCAGCCACCTTTCCCGTCGAGACTGGTTATGCTCACTGGTACTCGGATGCCCCCAGGTCTTATGCTCAGAGTAGTATGAGTTTATGCTAACACGGCAGTGCACAGGTACAGGATGTAGCACACGGTGTAGCGGGAGGCCAGAGATCAGAGGACTGGACAGGGCAACAGAGAGGATGTCAGGTACAGGCAAAAGGTCAAGGTCACTGGCAGTGGCTCAGAATCTGGGTACAGGCAAAAAATCAGGGTCACAGGCAGTTGTTCAGAATCCGGATACAGGCAAAAGGTCATACACAGGTAATCAATCCAAGGTTTCAACACCAAACCCTTAAACAAGAACAGGAGCAGGCAGCAGTAATGGAACAGAACGCTATAGCCGGCAGTGAGGCTCAGACCTCGCTGCCTTAAATAGTACTAAGAGCCAATCAGGACAGAGGACAGGGCTGACAATCAGCCTCAGGAGGCTGCTTATTAATTACTAGTTAGAACTGGCATAGGTAATAACATAAACCAGGAAGCATGTATACAAATATAAATGAACCAGTTGAAATCATATCAGAGCTCCCCCTGGAGTTGGAGGATGTGCCTACACCCTCCTACATCTATGCCACAAGGATAATCCCAAAGAATAATAACAGAGCATAGAAACTAAAACACGTGCCCGGCTGCTAGATGACGCCAGGATACGTCGTACCGCCGTACCACATGTGGTGGGGTGAGAGCAAAAATGAGTGATGATTCCTCCATGAAACACCCTGCAGAGACCCATTGTCACACTTCTGGTATCACAAACAGAACCCAATAGCCAGATAGTTCTGAAATAAGCAGGATTTATTTTGATATATAAGTAATTATCAAGAGTCCAACAAGAAACGTCCAAAGCACCAACAAGATAAAGGTCTTGTAGAGGTATCCAGGAATTGTATTCCAAATCACTAGGGAGCAAGGTTCTGTGGAAGCATCTGTTTCAGACACAAGCACAATACTCAAGCAAAGGTTTCATAACAGGAAGTGCCTTTTCTTGGCCCAAACAGGAAATGAGATCCAAGATGGAATCTTCATGAGACAGTCCCGGCCATCTTGGATAAGAGCTATTGTAAGGGCAAGTTCATAACAGAGATCTAAGATGGAAACTTCATGAGGCAATCATGGCCATCTTGAATGAGGGCAAATCTAAGGGCAAGTACATAACACCCATCATGTGAAGTTCCTACAGGCTAATGTGATCTCCCCCCATTCGAACTGAGATCCACCACTGAAGACACCTCACCCCGGCTCCTCTAGTGGAACTACATAAGAGCAGAAGAAGGGGAGTGTACTTTCTCTTGGTTCCAGCAACAGTAACAACTCCATCCTAGGAACCAGTCCTACAGGTTTCCTGACATCCAGAGCCTTACACAGTTATGCCCTGTTTCTTTAGACACACACATGCATCCCCAGCTTCTTCAGGATGCATCGCTGCAAATATCAGTGATGCATATTTAAACACAGATGACACTTACCTGCTCTGGGAGCCCCGATGAAGTACCCCCCTCTGCTACAAACTCTTTTTACAATTTACCAGCAGCCTAGCGCTGCCAGTGAATGGAGGAAGTGATATGTGCATGTGCAGAGCACTTCCACGGATAAGGGATCCTGCAAAGCCATAGAGGCTTCAACTGGCTCCCATAGAAAATGGCAGGTAAGGCCATCCTGAGATGGCGTTACCTTGCTGCGAAAAGCAAAGCTTTTCAAAGCTTAATGAATTAGAGAGCTTCACAGGACTAATATATGGAATCAGCATTGAGAAACGTTAACTGGGTTATGGCAGGAAAAATCTTTGAATTTTCCTGCATTGAACCCTTCATTAAATATGCAATGGCCATTTTTCGACGAAAACAACTGTTTTTTTCTTAACTAAAACAACTGGGGTTTTTTACAATTTGTTTAACTGCTTATTAACATGCTGATTGCATGTTAATAAATAGACGCCTATGAATGCATTTTTGTGCTCCTCCAATTAGCAACTAGCTTCCATTGGCTGTATGTCAGTGCGGGGACCCTACTTTGTACAGCAAATGATCGGGCTCCATGTGGAATTACCCCACTAAAATACTCCTCTATGGATGGGAGGGTGGTTGGATAAATTTAACATTAAGGTGGAAAACCCTTTGACAACATGAATATATGTCTTTAGCACTACTCTAATGTATTCCAAAAAATAATTATTTATCCAGGCGGACACCATTGAACAAGCACATTTATAAGGTGGACTTGCATTAAACAAGTCAAGTAACAATATAGTTCTGTACAGAATTATAGACAGATGATGTAAGAAATTGATAATGCAGGTAGAATTTCAAAGGGCAGGATAAATAAAAATACATTTGATTTGAGATGAGAGACAACAATATGTATGGTTTAGTAGTAATGTAAAGCAAGGGAATTTTAGGCCAGTGATGAGATTAGGTAAAGATACAAATGAAGAGATGTACATAGATTAAAACAGTCAAGGTTCATCAAAGGGAGGTATGTCAGGATAGCTAGGTATCCAGTTGGGAAATGTGAGTGGGTGGGTGTGGGAGCTTCTGGTACTAGGATAATACTAGGAGGAAAGTATGTGAGATGCTTTAAATATATAAAGGGAGTAGATAAACCAGATAGGTTTAGATTTAGGCCAATGGATTAAATAAGTGACTCAAGTTATGCACTGTTGCAAAAAGAAAGGAGGATGGAGAAAAACAATGTTGTGGAAGGAGAGGATAATAATCAAAAATCATTTAGAAGAAGTTGCAGGCTTCTCTAATGTCTTTTAAGTACAAGATACAGTAATACTAACAGAAGTCCTCTTTTTCAGTGATTTTCGTAGCACATTCCAGAATCACATTATTTACACAAATTTATTATTTACTTTTCTGTATTAATTTTTTTTTATTTAGTTTTATTTTAACATATTCCAAAATTTACTTAATTTATTTCCAGCCAAGCTGCGCGAGGAAATAGACTGTGTGCTTGGTGAAAATCGCAGCCCAACCATTGAGGACCGGAGCAAGATGCCTTACATGAATGCTGTACTTCATGAGATCCAGAGATTCTGTGATATTCTCCCAATGAATCTTCCCCACTTAGCAACAAAAGACATAAATTTCAGGGGATACACCATACCTAAGGTGGGAAATTTTAAGAGTGTTAATAATTTAATCTGACTAGGAGTTGCCACTGATTTCTCTTGGGGCCCCAGAGTGAAAATGAGTTACAATAACATGAACCCTACTAGGAAGATTTTTCAAAAATGTTTTAGTATTATCTCCTAATCTAATGTGTTAGCATATCTTTTGTAATCTCTCAAACAATTGAGTTACAACCATTGGGTTATTCATTTAATACTCCAATGATGGAGAAAGGTGCTGACATTGGGACTTCAGATTACCCTAAGCACAAGAGTTTTGTCATGAGTGATCCATTCCTTATGTCTCTCACCACTCCACTCCGGGAATTGGATTCCTAGTGAGTTGCACTTTCTTGGCTCTCTAGCAATCCCAGACCTTATTTTGTCCTCACATGCTGCCACTAAGCTGGGAATCTTGTACATATGTATCTTCATTTTTGCTTAAATCCAGGCTTACGTCTACTCAGCATATATATTTCTTGCAACACATTCCAATCGCTACCTATCTGGATTGGTCATGGAGATGCATTGCAGTGTACATTGATCTATCGCACATCAACAATATCCATAACATAATACAAATTTAGGACTTATCCACATGGCTGTTATTTTTTTTTATGAGCTCCACACATCATTTTCTCTTAGCAACCTCCAAACCGCATGTATCACAGGTGTCCATGTTTAAACTCTAAGGTGGCAAGACAGAGAGATAAATGTATCTGTATGCCAAACTACGTCAAGTTTTCTTGATTTGTGTTCCTGTGGACCAGCCATTACACAATCTAACACAACAAACAACAGCGCTGATAACTGATGTACACAATCAATACACAACCAATCCGTGGGTAAGAAAATGCATATGAACACTTTATTAAAATAAACCATAAATTATGAAACACTGGCCAGTGGATAACAGCTGAACATATAGAAGGTCAAATGGACTGACTACATAGACCAACACCTCATACCCAGGAAAAAGCTCTGTGACATCCGTATTGAATCTGTAGCTGATAACGGCAATCCGGGTGAGGAATAAAATAGCGGCTGACACAATCGTGGCACCAGGTAAGTAGCAATGATATGGCTTGCAGAAATAGCAACCTCCAAAAATCCACTAGGGATGTAAACTGGGTCATGGAGCGGTGATATCCAGCGGCTCAGTGAGAATCCAAGTCGGCTGACGCGTTTCTTCACCTGCCTGGTGATTTCTTTCAGCTACAGATTCAATACGGATGTCACGGAGCTTTTGCCTGGGTATGAGGTGCGTGCGCATACAGACCATATTACGGGACTGAGTATCGGACCAGGTCTGTATTGCGCTTTCTGCTCAAGCAGTTTAGCGACTTTGATTCCTATTCCAGAGTGGCTGTTTTCCATTGTGGCATTAATGGCATAATCTCCTCCGCACTATATGTGCAAGAATTATTGAAGTGGTGTCCATTACTATTACGGTGTCAATTATTTTCCATCAACAGTGTGGACACACTCATCCTATTGCTCCACTTCTAACTTTTCTACTGGGTCATTGGACGTTAGAATTTCATTCATGTGGGATATACAGCCGGTTACCTCTTTAGGAGTGACCGATCGGAGTATTTACCTATTTTAGTATTGGTCTATGTAGTCGGTCCATTTGACCTTCTATATGTTCAGCTGTTATCCACTGGCCAGTGTTTCATAATTTATGGTTTATTTTAATTAAGTGTTCATATGCATTTTCTTACCCACGGATTGGTTGTGTATTGATTGTGTACATCAGTTATCAGTGCTGTTGTTTGTTGTGTTGTATTTTGCCTACTTGAGATCTCATTGATCTCTTCAGCTGCAGATACTGTTCTACACTTGATCTCCATTTTTATATCATCTCTCCTTGCGCCAGGGTTTTTTTTCATTGTTATTACACAATCTAAGTAGAGATATATGCTAAAGATAAGAGTGGTGTCAGTGTACTTTGCATAGGGATGAAATGTTGACGTTGCGACACACTGCAATAAAGAGGACATGCTCCTCTCCTTGCACGTTAGAGCAGTTTAGCACTGAAGATGCTGCATGTTCCTGACCTGACTTCCTTCTGTAGTTTTAGGATAATGGGATAGCAAGCATTAACAAATTATATTTCTCTTTGAAATTAATGTTTCCCAGTAATGTTAAACCATAAAAATGCATTGGGAAATGATTTGCTGAAATGTCTGGAATGTTTTCTTATGTTTTCACACTCATCCCTTGTAGGGGACAGATATATATCCATTGTTATGTTCTGTTCATCAAGACACCAAGCAGTTTGCAACACCCAACAAATTTAATCCTAACCATTTCTTGGACAACAATGGATGTTTTAAGAAGAACGACGCCTTCATGCCGTTCTCTGCAGGTACTAATGCCGGTAACTGGTGACAAACTATAATCTCATGTTCATGTCATTCTAAAGGAGTGAGATGCAGAAAAAGGAGTGAAATGCATACATCAATGATACATACAGTCATGGCCAAAAGTTTTGAGAATGACACAAATATTGTTTTTCACAAAGTTTGCCGCTTCAGTGTTTTTAGACCTTGTTGTCAGATGTTACTATGAAGTAAAATTACAAGCATTTCATAATCATCAAAGGCTTTTATTGGCAATTACATTAAGTTTATGTAAGAAGTCAATATTTGCAGTGTTTATCCTTCTTTTTGAAGACCTCTGCAATTCGCCCTGGTATGTTGTCAATCAGCTTCTGGGCCACATACTGACTGATGGCCGCCCATTCTTGCCTAATCAATGCTTGGAGTTTGTCAGAATTTCTAGATTTTTGTTTGTCCACCCGCCTCTTGAGGATTGACCACAAGTTCTCAATGGGATTAAGATCTGGAGAGTTTCCTGGCCATTGACCCAACATTTTGATGTTTTGATCCTCTGAGCCACTTAGTATACCTTCAGTATACCATAGCAACATCTAACAACAAGGTCTAAAAACACTGAAGCAACAAACTTTGTGAAAACCAATATTTGTATCATTCTCAAAAGTTTTGTCCATGACTGTATTATGACTCATTTACAAGCATTGCCTTTAGGTGCATAATTTACACTGAACTGCAGCAAGTAATCAGCAATTAGCTTTGATCTCTCTAGTGAAAGTTAGACAGTTAAACAAGACTGATTGGTTGCTATGGTTTTGTGAAATACTTGCACCTAAACAAGTTAGTAAATAAGCCCTTGTGTTTTTTGTGGGTCATTAGGTAGTCATTTGAAGCTTGAACAAATTGCATCATCACACTGTGCAACAAACCCATAAGGAGTTTGTTTTTGTGGTGAAAACAGGGTATCAGGCTACTTCTAGAAAAGTCCGCTTGGCATCCCCTATCGCTTGCATAGGTTATACTGATTCTCATGCATTATTTTATGTACATTTATGATTGCTTTATATTGTTATTAAATGTCACAAGGGGAGGTCTTTAGGCATCTCCTTAGCATATTCCCAAAAGAACCCACTTTCATTTGCCTTCACCAAGGTGCCAAGCCAACCGGTGCTAATACAAGCGTTTGATGTTGAATTTTGCGAGGCCACTCTTAATCGTGGTCAGTCATGTTGTGCCAGATATCCCCATAAGTCCAGAGTATGAAATCTCCCAAAAAGGCTATAAAGGGTTATATCTGGGAGAGGCTGAAAATGCCCTCATAGTAAGGTGATCATGTATCTTTGTCTTACAAAGTGGGGTACCTAATTTATCAGACAAAGAACTAGTAGACAGCCTGGAACCATACACCATAGAGGGCCTGCTGTGAATGAGAAGTATGGGGGAATGCTTGGATACCACCCCACAGATAATCAGGTCTCAATCTGGTGAGGAATTGGGATCCTATAGCAGCCCTGTTGAAGCCACAACATCATGGGAACCTCACTGGGAATAAAATGGGATTATCACCCTTTTCATGGTTATTTTCATATGTTAATTTCCCACCTCTGCACTGTCTGTAACTTCAACAATCTACCATTCCCTCTCTCTGGCCATGATCTACTCTGATTTCCTTCACTTCAAGTTAATTCTCTCCTCTTACAGTTCTGCCATTTCAGTTTCTAAACAGTCCTATTTCAAGGTTATAGTTTCCTCCCAATCTTTAAAACCCCATTGCCTCCTTCAATCCCCCCTGCCCCTGCCCCTCCGCACCTTGCTCTCTACTATCCACTTCCCTTCCAAAATAGAGTTTATTCGTAATAAATTCTCCCCCCATCAGTCTATTCTTTCCCCACTCCCTACCCACCTTGTCACCTCTTCCTCTGGGGATAATAGCTCCACCTGTCCCTCCACACTGCCTCCCATCTGCGATAGCCCACCCTCCTTCTCCTCTTTCACTACAGAATCTGTAGATGAAGTCCACACCCTTCTATGCTCCTCACACACCTCCACCTGCATCCTTGACCCTATCTCCTTTATTCTCCTCTGCTGCATCTCTCTCAAGGCTTGATTGCACCTCCTCAACCTATCCCTCTACTTTAGCACCTTCCTCTCCTTCTTCTCCTTCAAGCATAATCTCGTTTCCCTATGCTCAAAAAAACCCTTGCTTGACCAAACTTCTCAAACATGTTGTTTACAACTGTCTCACCTCCTTTTTCTCCTCTCATTCCTCCTTGACCCCCTTCAATCTGGCTTTAACTTACTCCACTCCACCTAAATATGTCCTCACTAAAGTCACTAACGACTTTCTCTCCACTAAATCTAAGAGACTCTTCTCCTTCTTTTTAACCTTCTCGACCTGCCTGCTGTTTTTGGTACGGTTGACACCCCCTTGTTTTTGCAAGCATTCCAATTTATAGGCCTCCATAAAACTATCCTCTCCTGATCCTCCCTTTACCTCACCAACCACTACTTTTTGGTCTCCACAACAGACCACACCTCCATTACCTGACTGTGTTCCTTAAAGATCAATTCTTGGACCTCTGCTCTTCTGCTTTAACACCTTCAGTCTTGGTGACCAAATCAGCTCTTTTGGTTTCCAGTACCACCTGTAATATGTTGACACACAAATATATCTATTCTTGACTGACCTCTCCCATTGCTTTATCTCTCATGTCTCCTGCAGTCTCTCACCCATCCCAGTTTAGATCACCAGCATTTTCTGAAGTCATGGAAGCTACCAAATCTTATTCAGTCTATTATAATTTCTCACCTTCATTACTGTAACCTTCTCTACTCTGACCTAGCCTATTTCTGCCTTGCCCATTTTCAGTCTTTCCTAAATGCTGGTGTCCACATTATATTTATCTGCCACTGATCTACCTCTGCTGTCCCTCTCTGCCAGCCACTACACTGGCTCCATGTGTATTACAGAATTAAACTCTACCCCTAAAAAGCCATCAACTAATCTTTCTTCCCTACATATTCAACTCCATCATTCCCCAAATTTCTTCCCACCTCAGGGACTTCACGCCTCACTACTGGAATAATCTCCCACTCAGATTAGCCTATACTCTCCAACACTTCAAGTGTGCCTTTAAACCTTATTTCTTTATTCATGCTTAATATCTTTACTCTTAAATGCTTTGCCTCTGCTACCACCTTTTTGTGTCCAAACCTCCCTTAAAGGTTTAAGTTTTCATGAGAAGGGCTCTCTTTCCTTGTGTTCTCCTTCTACTACTGCATCATCCTGTGTTCCTCTTGGCCTGCTTCCCTAGCCCTGTTTTCTTGAGTCGAGGCTTACTTCATGTTGGACATTACCATAACTGTTACTCACTATCCTGTAAATAGTTTGATCTGCATTGCTAAGTTAACTGTGTATACTATGTTAATTAGTAAATGTCTGGTCTATCTATAATTATGTTCAATAATGTATTTTATGATGTATTATGAATCATTGCTGTCTGTGTATTGTTTACCACTGTAAATTTCATGTACGGTGCTGCATAACTTTTGTGGCACCTTTATAAATAAAAGATAATAATAATAATAATAACAGTACTGACAAGGAGTTGTATCCTGCTTGGTGAGTGTGGATCGTGTCAAGTATTTGGACTTCTAGCCTCCATGACCTCTGTTGTGCTGAGAGCCTGCCAAAAGCAGGGAGACAGTGGGCTTTGTCCTTACCACCTTGATAGAGGAGTGAATGATGTGGCTGAGCAGCCAAGATGTCACTTTGAGTCAACAAATCCCCTTCATAGATATGGTTAGTCTTTGGTGTAGTGGGGTTGAACCCATTGGTACTATTTCCATTGTCATTTCTGTCTTGTATTTTTACAATAAAAACACCTTTTTTTTTTGCTTAAGTGATTTCTGTATCCACAGTTATTGGGTAGACTGGTACTTAAGGCTGCCTCCGGCAAACCAGCCTGCTGGAGTAGAAAAATGGGTAACATTAGCCCAATATCCTCAGTATTTAATGACACAGTTATTGACTGGTTGATTGGAATTGGACATGTGAATAAAAGTGAGGTAGCAGAAGAGGATTGTGTATGAAATATGCAAAAGGTATAAGAAGGTAAAGAGCCAGTATAGTACATTAAAAATTTTTACATAATAGTTCGGGAGGGAGATGTCAGGTGCTATGTATACACATCACAAACTGTTTCTTGTGTTAATTTTGGGAGAAAAACTAAACTAATATTAGTTCTACATTAAATGTGTGTAAGTTATGGTGCCTCTATGCTAGTATACCTGCAATTCTTCTGAAAGTTGTTGAGACAAAGTTGCTGTGTTTAACAATTTGCTTGAATGCTGACTTTGGTCAAAGTGGATCATTGATTGTACAGTTGTAAATATCTGTTTGTAGTATTCCCCTAATTTTTTTATTCTTCTTTTATTCTTCTTTCATTCTTCTTTCATTAGGTAAGCGGATGTGTCTCGGAGAAGGTTTGGCTCGGATGGAGCTGTTTATTTTCTTCACAACCATCTTGCAGAACTTTAAACTGACCTCACAAACACAATTCACAGAGAAAGACATCATGCCCAAAATGACTGGATTTGGAAATGTCCCCATATCCTACCGGATGTCCTTTATCCCTCGTGTTCTTTAATAGATATACAATACATAAGTGCCATGACCTTAAAAATTCACTTGCACTTCCAATGCTTTCTTTAATAAAGAATAATTTCCCTAGATCTTTGTATAATTCAATTTTGGTAGCATTATCAGGTTATGTCACTTCATGTCAGGGTAGAGCCCACCTCATCCCCTCCCTCTTTAAATTGAGAACAGGTTCATTAACTAAAAAAAAAACGAAATAATCAGGAACTAAAAATACAGTACAAATTAGCTATACAATATTTAAAATGTTGCAGGAAAATCAGTTCATAAATAAACTGAGGTCTTCTGCCTCTGCATAGAAGTCACTATAGAACCTCAAAACAAACCAGCAACAACAACAGATATAAAGTGCTAGTTCTCTGTCTGCCCAATTTTACAAGAATAAATCTATTATTACATTCAGTAGATAAAGCAAACAATCTAATAATTCATATGTAGATTTACATATGAATCCCTTATCCCTTAGATTGTACGCTCTTCTGAGCAGGGCCATCTCTCCTCCTGTTTCCACCACTTCTAACTCTGCTCTCCAGCTACTTAGCCCTCCTCCTCGAGGGTCCTCCACCCCATGTCCACTCTCGCTCCCTCCTCCCCCCTGGGGGTATCCCTGTCTTCCGTGCCCTCCTGCTTCGGCCCCGTCGTTTGCGGATCCTCCCTCCCCCTTCCCCGCCCTCTCTAGCTGTGTGAGTTTACTGAGTTGCTGTGCTTACTGTTTACTGTACTGTGCTGTCTCCCATTGTATTGTAATTTGTTTGTCTCTGTACGGCGCTGCGAACGCCTTGTGGCGCCTTATAAATAAATAATAATAATATGTATACGAGAATTAAAAATCATAAATATCACTCATAGATAAAGAAAATCACTAAGAATCTTTGAATGTAAAAATACCATCACTCATAGAAGCAGATTGTGCTGCAATATCCTGATATAAAGTAGGGATGTGCACCAGCGACTTTTGAGGTCTCGTGTTTTGTGTTTTGGATCCGGATTTTCGTTATTTTTGAGGTTCGGATTTGTCTCGCAAAACACTTGACGAAAGGTCTCGGTTCGGATTTAAGGTATTGGATTCGGATTTTTTTTGAAAAAAACATAAAAAGTTTAAAAATCAAGTTTTTGGGCTTATTTTCACTCCTAGGCTATTATTAACCTCAATAACATTCAATAACAAGCATTTCCACTAATTTACAGTGTATTGTGAACACCTCACAATATAGTTATTAGTCCAAAACGTTGCAACAAGGTATCTTTCTGGACTGCGTAGAGGAGTGGGTCACCACAATATCTTAAAAACCCTGAACTTTTATGATTCGCACCAATAATTGTACCTGGACTGCGTAGAGGAGTGGGTCACCACAATATCTTAAAAACCCTGAACTTTTATGATTCGCACCAATAATTGTACCTGGACTGCGTAGAGGAGTGGGTCACCACAATATCTTAAAAACCCTGAACTTTTATGATTCGCACCAATAATTGTACCTGGACTGCGTAGAGGAGTGGGTCACCACAATATCTTAAAAACCCTGAACTTTTATGATTCGCACCAATAATTGTACCTGGACTGCGTAGAGGAGTGGGTCACCACAATATCTTAAAAACCCTGAACTTTTATGATTCACACCAATAATTGTACCTGGACTGCGTAGAGGAGTGGGTCACCACAATATCTTAAAAACCCTGAACTTTTATGATTCGCACCAATAATTGTACCTGGACTGCGTAGAGGAGTGGGTCACCACAATATCTTAAAAACCCTGAACTTTTATGATGCGCACCAATAATTGTACCTGGACTGCGTAGAGGAGTGGGTCACCACAATATCTTAAAAACCCTGAACTTTTATGATTCGCACCAATAATTGTACCTGGACTGCGTAGAGGAGTGGGTCACCACAATATATTAAAAACCCTGAACTTTTATGATTCGCACCAATAATTGTACCTGGACTGCGTAGAGGAGTGGGTCACCACAATATCTTAAAAACCCTGAACTTTTATGATTCGCACCAATAATTGTACCTGGACTGCGTAGAGGAGTGGGTCACAACAATATCTTAAAAACCCTGAACTTTTATGATTCGCACCAATAATTGTACCTGGACTGCGTAGAGGAGTGGGTCACCACAATATATTAAAAACCCTGAACTTTTATGATTCGCACCAATAATTGTACCTGGACTGCGTAGAGGAGTGGGTCACCACAATATCTTAAAAACCCTGAACTTTTATGATTCGCACCAATAATTGTACCTGGACTGCGTAGAGGAGTGGGTCACCACAATATCTTAAAAACCCTGAACTTTTATGATTCGCACCAATAATTGTACCTGGACTGCGTAGAGGAGTGGGTCACCACAATATATTAAAAACCCTGAACTTTTATGATTCGCACCAATAATTGTACCTGGACTGCGTAGAGGAGTGGGTCACCACAATATCTTAAAAACCCTGAACTTTTATGATTCGCACCAATAATTGTACCTGGACTGCGTAGAGGAGTGGGTCACCACAATATCTTAAAAACCCTGAACTTTTATGATTCGCACCAATAATTGTACCTGGACTGCGTAGAGGAGTGGGTCACCACAATATCTTAAAAACCCTGAACTTTTATGATTCGCACCAATAATTGTACCTGGACTGCGTAGAGGAGTGGGTCACCACAATATCTTAAAAACCCTGAACTTTTATGATTCGCACCAATAAATGTACCTGGACTGCGTAGAGGAGTGGGTCACCACAAGATATATTAAAAACCCTGAACTTTTATGATTCGCACCAATAAATGTACCTGGACTGCGTAGAGGAGTGGGTCACCACAATATCTATTAAAAACCCTGAACTTTTATGAATCGCACCAATAAATGTACCTGGACTGCGTATAGGAGTGGGTCACCACAAGATATCTTAAAAACCCTGAACTTTTATGAATCGCACCAATAAATGTACCTGGACTGCGTAGAGGAGTGGGTCACCACAATATATATTAAAAACCCTGAACTTTTATGATTCGCACCAATAAATGTATCTGGACTGCGTAGAGGAGTGGGCACTGGGCACCACAATAAAATATATAAAAAACCTTCAACAGATCTGCATTACACTACACATACGGCTGCTCCTCCATCCTCTCCATCATATACATGTTGGAGTTTTAGCGTGTGACAACCTCTTGTTTTTGATAATGTCAGTGCATTTGGAATATTTTTCAATTTGCCCCACACCACTGAATGTACTTTATCTATGATACGCAATACGCATCTATCTATCTTGACTGCGTAGTGTGGTGGCCCCGGTACACAATTTGGTACCGAGGCCACAATATAATTAAAAAACCCTCCACGTGTCGGAATTCCACCAAACAAGTATCTGGACTGCATAGTGGGGTGGCCCCGGTACCCAATTTGATACCGGGGCCACAATACCTCCTCCAAACATGCTACAGACAATTCGTCATTGAGAGACCCCAGACAGACAGGGTCGAAGTGTTATTGTTTGACTTTGTAAACCCAAAAAAATGTCCCTGTTGCACTTGCACATAGTCGTGCAATGAAGACTGACTTTTTCATTTAAAGGCACGATCTTTAAAGTGTCAGAAAGAGAGAGAAGACACAGGAGAGGAGAGTTGTAGCTGGGGACCTGGGGTGGAAGCTCCCAGGCTCCCCCAGCATTGCCTGGAAGTCTGAGCGTGGTGACTGAGCCAGGGCAAGGAATGTGTGCCCTGGATGAGGGGGAGAACTCCATGCCACTATAGTGAACCCAAGAGAGAGGGGGACACTGCACATGGAAGAGGCCCTGGAGTGAGGGCTGCTACAAGAGGCATGGTAGCTGTAGTGTCAGATCCTGAGGCTGAGAGTACACAGAGTGACGTGTCAGAGCACAGGAGACATTATCCCCGCAGAGGAGGGATGAGCTGCAGTTGAGAGGTATGTTGTTGAAATAGGACATGCACACTTTAACAAACCAATCATTTCAGCGACAGGGCCTACCAAACAACTTTGACTGAAATGATTGGTTTGTTTGGGCCCCCACACCAAAAAAGCTATTCATCTCTCCCTGTACAGACTAAACAGGCTCTACTGAGGCAAGATGTCGTCCTCATCCTCAACCTCTGATTCCTCTCCCCCTACAGTGTGTACTTCCTCCTCATCACACATTATCAATTCGTCCCCGCTGGACTCCACAACCACAGGTCCCTCTGTAGTATCTGGAGGGCAGTGCTGTACTTCATTGAGGAATTGATTATTCATTTTTATAAACATCATTTTTTCAACGTTGTGAGGAAGCAACCTCCTTCGCCGCTCACTGACCAGGTTCCCCGCTGCACTAAAAACTCTTTCCGAGTACACACTGGAGGGGGGACAACTCAGGTAAAATAGAGCCAGTTTGTACAGGGGCTTCCAAACTGCCTTTTTTTCCTGCCAGTAACAATATGGACTGTCTGACATGTCTACTTGGATGGTGTCAGCAAAGTAATCATCCACAATTTTTTCTATTGTGACAGCATCCAATGCAGCGAGAGTAGACATGTCTGCAATGGTTGGCAGGTCCTTCAGTCCGGACCAGATGTTATCAGCATCCCCGCCAGTGCCTCTTTTGGGAAAACTGAGCTTTTTCCTCGCAGCCATAGATGTGGAAGAAAATGAGGGTGGAGCTGTTGGCATGTCACGGTCCTCTTCAGAGGACAATCTCCTGACCAGCAGGTCTTTGCACCGCTGTAGATTTGTGTCCGCCGGAAACAGAGACACAACATACGCTTTAAACCGAGGATCGAGCACGGTGGCCAGAATGTATTCCTCTGACTTTAAAAGAGTGACCACCCTCGGATCCTGGCAAAGCGTACGAAGGGCTACATCCACAAGAGCTACATGCTTGCTGTAATCGCAATGGCTTACCAGCTCCTCCCTCACTTTCTCCAGCTGCTTCTGCAACAGCCTGATCAGGGGAATGACCTGACTCAAGCTGGCAGTGTCGGAACTGACTTCTCGTGTGGCAAGTTCAAATGGCTGCAGAACCTTGCACAACACGGAAATCAGTCTCCACTGCGCTTGACTCAGGCGCATCCCCACTCCTTTGCCTATGTCGTAGGTGGCTGTGTAGGCCTGAATGGCCTTTTGCTGCTCCTCCATCCTCTGCAGCATATAGAGGGTGGAGTTCCAGCGCGTCACAACCTCTTGTTTGAGGTGATGGCAGGGCAGGTTAAAGCTTTTTTGATGTGCCTCTAGTCTGCGGTAGGCACTGGCTGAATGCCGAAAGTGTCCAGCAATTTTGCGGGCCACCGCAAGCATCTCCTGCACACCCCTGTCACTCTTGAGGTAATGCTGCACCACCAAATTAATGGTGTGGGCAAAACATGGGACGTGCTGGAAATTGCCCATATTTAATGCCCGCACAATGTTACTGGCATTGTCTGACACCACATATCCCCATGAGAGTCTAAGTGGGGTAAGCCACTGGGAGATAATTTCCCTCATTTTCTCTAATATGTTGTCAGCGTTGTGCCTCTTATTAAAGCCTGTAATGCACAATGTTGCCTGCCTTTGCATGAGCAGCCATTTTGTAGATGCTGCTACTGATGCAGCTGTTGCTGTTGCTGCGGAAGGGGATGCATCTACCCAGTGGGCTGTCACAGTCATATAGTCCTTCGTTTGCCCAGAACCACTTGTCCACATGTCCGTGGTTAAGTGGACAGTGGGTACAACCGCATTTTTAAGAGCACTGAGGACACTTGATCGTACTTCTCTGTACATTTTTGGTATCGCCTGCCTAGTGAAGTGGAATCTCGAGGGGATTTGGTACCGGGGACACAATACCTCCATCAACCCTCTAAATCCCACTCCACTGATGGCGGACACCGGGCGCACGTCTAACACCAACATTGCAGTTACAGCCGCAGTTATACGCTTTGCAATAGGGTGACTACTATCGTATTTGGTGGTCATGGCAAACGACTGTTGGACGGTCAATTGTTTGGTGAAAGACTTAGCGGTCTTACGACTTCCCCTCTGGGAAGATGACCGACTAACAGCAGCAACAGCAGCAGTGGCAGTAGTAGGCGTACCGCTGCAGGATTCCTCGGATGAATCCCGTATTGAGGAGGACTCAGTCTGGCTGCTGACTTGGGCTGCAGGACTGAATCTGATGGAGATTGTGGAGGAAGTTGACGAGGAGGGTGTTGCTGGTGTGTATCCAACTGGACCACGGGATTTAGGTGTCCCTGTACCGATGAGGGTCCTAGCCCCAGTTCCTGAACTAACCACTGAACTATGAAGGTTATTCAGGTGACGTATAAGGGAGGATGTTCCTAGGTGGGCAAGATCCTTACCCCTGCTTATTTGAGCTTTACATAAGCTACATATTGCCATACATTGGTTGTCTGGATTTGGATAAAAATAACTCCAGACCGAAGAGGTGCATTTTTTGGTCTTCTGACCAGGCATGACGATGGGCTTTTTCATCCCATGGACATCAGCTGTTTCCCCCCCTGGTGCCTCATTTACAATAACCACATCACCATCCTCATCATCAAGTTCCTCCACAGCGCCAGCTACATCATCAATAGCCTCCTCCCGAGCCACCTCTTCCCGTACAGTGATGGGAAGGTCAGGCTTGACAACCACCAACACCCTTGGACTCGCCTTGGGGATTTGTGATAATTTCTCTTTAGAAGGCAGAGTTGTTTGCTGTTTTGTTGCTGACAGCATAACTCTCTTCAATTTTTTGTAGGGGGGGGGAGGAGGAGGAGGGCTAAGATCCGTGGGTGAAGCTGAACCACTAGTCATGAACACGGGCCAGGGCCTAAGCCGTTCCTTGCCACTCCGTGTCGTAAATGGCATATTGGCAACTTTACGTTTCTCCTCAGATGATTTTAAGTTTCTCTTTTTGCTACTTTTTCTTAACTTGGGCTTTTTGGATTTTACATGCCCGGTACTACGAGATTGGGCATCGGGCTTGGAAGACGACGTTGATGGCATTTCATCGTCTATGTCATGACTAGTGGCAGCAGCTTCAGCATTAGGAGGAAGTGGGTCTTGATCTTTCCCTACTTTATCCTCCAAATTTTTGGTCTCCATTATATGTAGCACAAGATACTGCAGAATGTGTGAACTTGGTAATATTGCAGTACCAATGGACTTATAATGCTGGATTGGTTTTGCAAATTTGGTTATAATTATTATATATTTTTTTTTTTTTTAAATTTTTTATTTTTTTTTACTTTTTTTTTATTTTTTAAAAACTTGGGAATAATGGGGAAATAACTATGCCCTTAGAAGCACAGAGCACAGGACACAGCACCACTGGACTGAACAGGATACGGCACAGGACCCAGCAGCACTACGGAACTCAGCAGGACAGAGCACAGGACACAGCACCACTGGACTGATACTGCAGAATGTGTAAACTTTGTAATATTGCAGTACCACTGGACTTTTACTGCTGAATGTGTGAACTTGGTAATATTGCAGTACCAATGGGCTTATACTGCAGGATTGGTTGTGAAAATTTTGTGGTAATTAAAAAATATTAAAGTAGTTTTTGGTATTTTTTAAAAAAACTTTTTTTTATTTTTTTAAACACAGGGGAATATTGGGGAAATAACTATGCCCTTAGAAGCACAGAGCACAGGACACAGCACCACTGGACTGAACAGGACACAGCACAGGACCCAGCAGCACCACTGACCTCAGAAGGACAGAGCACAGCACACAGCACCACTGGACTGATACTGCAGAACACAGCACAGCACAGCACAGCACAGCACAGCACAGCACAGCACAGCACTAAACAGCACAGCACAGCACTAAACAGCACAGAACTAAACAGCACAGAACTAAACAGCACAGAACTAAACAGCACAGAACTAAACAGCACAGAACTAAACAGCACAGAGGACCACCTAACACACCCTCCCTCTACCCTGATCAATGCCCGAGTGAAGATGGCGGCGACTAGCGGGGAATTTATAGGATCCGAGTATCGCGAGATCCGACAACGGGATTATGAGTCAGAGCCTCAGTTTCACTTTTGAATTTGGCGCCAATACCCGGATCTGTCTCGGATCCGACTCGGATCCGCAACGTTCGGGTGGGCTCGGATTTCAGAAATCCGAGTGCGCTCATCCCTAATATAAAGCACTACATATGTGCGGGTTCACCCAGTTCATTAAGCAAAAGAGTCACTCTGTTCCAGTGCTCACCAAAAAAAAATTCCTTAACACTCAAACTTCAAAATCATATAGGCATTTTATGCACTTACTCAGATATACAAAATTAATTGTTTGATTGTGCAAAGCATGTTACCCCTCTATCCCTATTTTCTTTACCCTAATCTGTGTGTATTTTTGAATTTTTTTAAAAGAAAATTTAAAAGAAAGATAGGGACATTTATAGGGACAAATCTTTAAAACTTTAGCATAACACAATTGTTTCTGTACTTGTCATTAGCACCATGACATACCTAGTGTACAAATACACAGGCAATTCATCACAATTATTTTGGGAACCATGGCTATTCATTTGTCATTGGAACCTCCATTAAATTAAATTCAATTTCCTGCAGCTCCTACGCAGCAAACATAAAAAAACTTGGCTGCACCACTAACCACACCTGAGAAGTCCAAAAATCCCCATCCCAACGGTAAAATCATGATGGGGTGAAGACTTCATCGTATAACAAATACAGTCGATAATTCAATACTAGACAGTGTGATGACTGCCAATGCTCCACTGCCTACAGCCTTACAAATAAGTTCCAAGAAAGCTTCTAATTAACAAAATGCAAGCCACGTATCATCTAAAAGGCCAGCGCCTGTTGCAAGACATCAGTTTACAAAAAAAAAAAATATGAAGACATGGTTAATATGTTAATGGCTAAATGTGTAATATGTGTTGAAGAACCCAACTTATGGAAAGGCATTATAGTCTCCTTTGGGGGGAAAAAACACAAGACGGCAGAAGGAAGTTCAAATAATAAAAGCATACCTGTCCATTGTACAACTATTGATGTTGTCCTTGCTGATGGTGATAAGAATTATGATGTACGTGATGATTGTCATGGAACTGAAATTGGATCTCATGACAATTCTCAAGAATCTTTTCCACTGCCTCTACCTGACCATTTTGCACATCCTTTCCACTACCCACACCTCATCTCACAATCTCTGAAGGTGCATCAGGAGTGACCACAACGAGAGAGAGGTACTATAGCTTGTTTTAACTGAAAACAAAGGGATGAACAAATGTTTTAAATCTGTTCCTGGAAAATTTGCCTCATTGTGCATTTGGCTGCAGGTTTTGTACCTGTATTTTTGGCCAAATTTGACCTCAAGTGTTTCCATCATAACCACATCACAGAGCAGAAAAAATAACCAACATATCTCTATTGATAGACTATACATTCAATGAAATGCCACTTTACAAATATAGTGTGAAATGGCCCCTCTGCAGGATGGTGAAGCAAAAACTGAACTTGAACACAATATTGTAGGCAATTCAAACCTCTGCAAATAGAACTGTTACACTGAAAAATTCATCACAATGTATCACAACTGGAACTAGTTTTGTGATCCCTTCTTTAGTTATAAGATGGGAACTAAAGCTAGTATGTTTTTTTTTGTGGGGAAAAAGGATGCAGGAGCTAGATTGTTTATTTCAAGCCAGCAGACCAGGAACTGATATATAATTGGCAGGATAGAGTAATTGCATGTTTGTTAACCAAGAACCTCTTTTTTCCACAAATTACTTTGTTTTCAATTTTCTATTGCAGTGTTTACAGATTTCCTTGTTTTAGCCTATAAATATGTTCTTGGTTATTCTAGCTATGATCCTGTCCTTGTGTAACGAATATATGTATTCACTGAGTAGCAACACTTGTGATTTATTTAAAGTAAGAGTGTGTGTTTATATGTTTTTAAGAGAGCTCCAGATATTTTATTTTGCCATCTCCCATATGTGAACGCACAAAACGCTGGAAGTAATGGTCTGGGCTCGGGACTCTTTCTTCACACTCCTTTGGAAAATGAGCAGGACCTTACCCCCCTCTCCTCCCCACTACCACTAGGATTATTCGGCACTCTCTGCATATAATAAACTCTAGTGGACACAAGGACAAATAAAAGTAACTAGGAAAGACAGAAGGCAGTAACTAGCACAGGAAGAAATAAACAATTATAGAAGAAGCAGAAGTTGAGGAATATTCTATTGGGACATAGGAATAGGACAGACAAATAAGTCACAGCAGAAAAGACAATACAATTATAACGGGGTGTCAGGTATAGCTCCTACTTTTTCTTCTTACAGTGGGAATGGACACCTATAGTGTCGGCAGTGCATGACCCATTGTCTAGCAACAGGATGTCATTTCCGGGTTACCGGACTGGCCTGTGTATAGATGGTTTCCCGTTACTAGGCAATGGAATGCAACCTTCAAAAGCTTATTG
This sequence comes from Mixophyes fleayi, assembly GCF_038048845.1. NCBI lineage: Eukaryota > Metazoa > Chordata > Amphibia > Anura > Limnodynastidae > Mixophyes > Mixophyes fleayi. Next base: position 24,147,642 of record NC_134410.1, read on the forward strand.
TCAGTCAGTGAGACATCACTGAGACATCACTGACTGCTGAAAATTAACTAATTCAATAGACTATTTAAGGCTGACTCTGGCACTGGATCACTTCCTGCCTAGTTCTGTTCCTGGTTCCTGCTGTACTTGTACCCTTGTACTTTCCATGTTTCCGAGTAGATTGTTCCTGGCCATTCTTATATTTAGCAAATCTGTTTTCATTGCTTCCTGGCGTTGACCTCTGCTACCTTGGCCATTCTTCTGCTTCACGTTTCTGCTTCTTTTGGATCTCCTGGTACTGACCCGGGCTCTACACTACTCTCTCTTCGTGACTCCAACTACCGCGCTAGTGACTGGTTCTGAGTGCTGCTTCCTGCACGTTCTACACAGCTAAAACCAAACCTCCTTGTTGGGGGTCCCTGGTGAACACCTGGGGCATGTTAGACTCCGCACATCTTTGCACAGTAGCGTCAACTGCTAGCAGGAGTACATCCACCATTTCAGTGTGATCATGTCAGCTATGCCTTGTTAACTTATTTATATTAATTTTCTCATGTTTATCAATTTATATGTTAATGTTACCATGTATGATAATATATTCCCAATCTGATATGGCTAATTTTTAAGTTAGGGGCATAAGGTGTCCTAGTTAATAAATTATTTGACCAATGAGAGACAACAAATCTCTATATGTCTTGTTAGATTAATGTGATTGGATATAGAATTAATCAAAAATGTAATCAGGCAATTTATAGATCTATATGGTTCATCACTCTTCTGTATTCCAATGATTTGCAGAATAACAACAAGTAGCTGATGACTCTATATATAAATTGGTATATGACATTATTTCAATTAACTCCTTAATGAAAGTAAAGAAAAAAAGAAAAAACAATAATCAAGATGTGCAGGATTTGTGTCCACTGTATTTACAGCAGTAAGATAAATAATACAAATTGAAAAGGTTAAAGACTAAATGTCACAAGACACAATGGAGGAAGCCATTTTTTATTTTGAACTAATATCCCTCAGAAACCACTCCATCGATTCACTATAAAAAAAGGGACATTGCTGAGACACTTCGTGTAATATTCACAAAACGTGACGAATAATCACTTGGTGTATTATCATAAATATTATAACATTAAATGTCAGTCAACGTGACACAAATGCCACCTGGTAAGGGATAGGAACATTGGCAAAACCGGTCATTCGGGGGTAGATGTCAGAGTCACTGAACTGTGTCTGCGATGTCAGCACAAAATTCTGTAGAATTGAGGTGAGGAACAGGAAGAGTTCCGTGCGAGCCAGACCTTCTCCAAGACACATCCTCTTCCCTATTCAGAGAAATCAAATAAATATATTTATTTATTGCCATTGACCCTCGTATACTCCTGCTTTTATAACTTTTTTTTTCAGTTGACACTTATCTAGAACAGTGTGGCATCAGCAGAGAATAAGACAGAAGAGGAGAAGCCAGCTTCCCCATCATGTGACCTCTTCTGCACAATGAAAGGAGATCACATAGCATATCCAGGGGGGCGTACAGTGTATTGTGCACCAAGTGCTGTCCCTCCTTCATCTGCAGGTTCCGACTGTTAATGTAAACCATTTTAGGCTGTAGATTAGCCAGTGAGTGTAGGCATGTGGGGAGGTGTGCAGGATATGTTGGGAGGTGTTAATGGCATGTGAGGAGGTGTGAGTAGCATGTAAAGAGGTCTGAGTGGAGGTCATGTGGGGAGATGTGAGTGGCATATAAAGATGTCTGAATGGAGGTCATGTGGGGAGGTGTGTGTGGCAAGTGGGAAGTCCTGAGTGGCATAGGGTGAGCATATGGGGCGGTATGAGTGGCATCTGGGGAGTTGTGGAGTACTTGTGGGATCTAAGGGCATATAGATAAAATTTTTGAGCAAGGAATGTACATGTGGGAGCATTTTGGTGGGAGTAGTGTGGGGGTCATGTTTTAAGGCTGTTTTCAAGACTTAAATTAAGGATAATGTGGAGCCCTTTGAAGATTGGAAGGCCATATATTCGGCCCTTGCAATATATCAAATTAACCATGGTTTAGAACATTTGAAACTTGGAGTAAGCCAATAATAAGGAGACACAATTTATTTTCTGTTTTTGCAACTAAGGTCGACAGGCCAGCAAGTATAAAGCACAGTTTTACAGAATGACTGAAAACTAGTGTAATGCATGCATTGACTTTTATATGTATCTATGAAATTTCATAGTTTCCCATTTGCAGAGTCTCCGCTTTTCTTTCTACTGATAACTTTATGATTATTAGTTCACAAACCTTATTCAATAGCTCCACAACATAAAAAAGTTCCAAGTATTGTTTACAGCCTTGTATGTCTTTATTTTGTCAACATTTTTATTTAATATGAGTTATACCCTAAAAAATAAATTATCTAGAACCTTTACTCACCTGCAGTTGTTAAGGGACCTGAAATTGTATAAATATCGTTTTAGAAGAATTATGTTTCTGCCTTTTTACCCTTGTATTATTTTTAATGTGCCAACAGTGATAACAAAAGAAGAAAAATCTAAGTGGTAGTGTTATCACATTTGTAGTTAATAGGACCATTTGGAAACATTGTTCTGTGGTCCATGGGGTGCACCATTAACCGTTTAAGGTATATTAATTAATCTGCCAAGGGTAGCACAGGTATGAAAGTGACATGTGTAGATACGGTTTAGTTAGTTGTCTCTGTACTAGTGTATACAAGTCAGAGACTGGCTGGGCTAGAGGACAGGGGGGCCTTTGGGCTACCTTGGAGTGGGTCATTTGGCTACCTGCATTTTTTCCTTTAAAATATTCCTAATAGACTGCAGAGCAGAGTCTCGCCCAACGGCCTAAAATCTGTCAGTCAGTCTCTGATCTAAGTGTTTCTTTGTGTGGGTTAGCCTGCAAAAGCATACAGCTTGCTCCCCTTACTCCACTGGGTTTTCCCAGAAAGAACGCTAATTGTTCCTCTTCAAATACTGGCTCAGTATTAAGTATTCATCCAGAAATAACTGATCTTGCTCAATCTTCCTCTTTGTCTGTACATTACTTCCTTCAACACGCCAAGCCTCGCCTGCAGCTAACTTACTCTATGCTGTAGGGAAAGTGGCCAGAGGAACCGGCTTTTAACATGTGTACGTTAATAATTGCAGTACATCGCAATTAAAATTTACTATTTAAAATCTGCATGTCAGGTACAATTTAAATGCATTTCTTAGCATTTTGGAAGTGAGATAAAAGCATTGTAGGTTATAGATCATACCTATAGAAAATGGTATGAATGCATCATTTCGCTGGAACTTGCCCTCAGAGTCCAAGAAGTGGTTGGGGTTAAACTTGTGAGCGGTAGCAAAGTACTTAGGGTCTTCAAGAACAGAGGACAGCAAGGCACAGACTCCGGTACCCTAGAACATTAAAATATTTATAAAATAGTTGTTATTATCTTATACACTTTATCTACCACACCAGTGGCGTACTAGCTATGATGATAAGGACTGTGAAAATCCAGCAGTCCTGCGCTACATAGTCCTATATTTTTCTTCCCTACCTACCCTGCCCTAATAAAGCATTTATCTGTGTGCAAAAAGCAGTGAGCATATAACTAATAATGCAGGCAATAGTATATATATCATCTCCTCCGTTGCAGTACATAAAGCTTTACCATCTCTATTAGTTAGAATATTAGCCTCCTATATGCTCTCTCACCTTGGGAATTGTGTATCCTCTAAACTCTGTGTCCCTGGTTGTGGAATGGGGTGCATTCATTGGGATCACATTGCTGAATCTTTGGATCTCATGGATTACAGCATCCGTGTATGGCATCTTGCTCCGGTCCTCAATATTTGGATGGCAATCCCGTCCTATCACATGATCTATCTCTTCATGTATCTTAGCTGCAAGTACAAGAAATACACTTTTTTTATTTAAAGACAAATATAAAAATCAGACATCATTTGATTATAAAATGTATTTAATCTTAATGTAAAAACCTACATTCCATGATGGCAAAGGTTTTTGTTTTATTAATATATATATATGTATTTGAATTGAAGCCTGAGGTGTATTGCCTCCTATTACCCATTGCTGTGCAGAACGCCAGTGCAGGGGGCTTTCCCTAAAGGGAAAGTGTCCAAATTCTCCTCAAATCCTGGAGCCATAAGGCACTTTTGAGAACAAGATTCTTCAGAACCCCCATTTGCCAAAGCTAAGGGGGACTGGTTAAAGTCCCCACTCCCACAGAGCCATAATACTCTGTGGGCTCAATTACCTACGTGTCCACTTCTGCTGCAAGGCTCAGATGGGCTCCTTTCTCACTGAGGTAGGGTGAAGCTTCTCTCTGGGAACTGTTTCTTCAGCTCCCCTTATAAGGAGGGAGCCTCTGATAACTTGGGGAAAGAGTAATCTATGTAGGTCTGGACCCAAAACCCCTCGAGACATATGGGCAAAGCAAAGCAAGCAAAAAATATGCATCAGATGCTAAGTGTCAATAGTAAAAATAAATAAGTACCTGAATGCCCTGGCCCAATAGCCAGTGGGTTAAAAAAAATTCTGGCCAAGCCAATAGGCCAGACCTGTTATATAATAGTGCTGCAGGAGGGACAAAGTGCATTATGCTAGTGCCTAACTCTATTCACTGTGCAGGTGCAGACCCATTATCTGTGAATTCTCAGACACCCATGGTCCTGTGCTTACCAAGGGCACGTAGAATCCCGGATTCTAGACATTATCATCTTTTTGGCTAAAAGACCAAGACAGTTGTGTGTGTGTGTGTGTGTGTGTTAGGGAATTTAGACTGTAAGCTCCAATGGGGCAGGGACTGATGTGAGTGAGTTCTCTGTACAGTGCTGCAGAATTAGTGGCGCTATATAAATAATTGATGATGATGACCTCTTTTACTTTGCAAAAATCGGTTATGGATTGGTAGCAATATGATATTATTGTGTGAGTTTTAGGCCAACAAAAAAATTACATTTATATGTATATGTATGTCTGTACCAGTGTTTTTTTGCCACTATACATTGCAACATTCTTCACTTTGAACATTTCACACAGGTGACATTAAGTGTCATCTTAAAGACAAACCTAGAGACCACGGCAGACATGCCAGGGCAGTGGTCCCAACCCATTCTTAGACCTTAGTCCTCTGGAGTGCATAGCATTGGAGCCCTCCTCCAACCTCCAAGTAAATTTCACTTCAGAATACATGCATTAACTACTCAAATCACTGTAATGCTGTGATGAAATAAATCTTAACATCCCCACCAACAATTTAAATGTGCCCATGTTTTCTAAGTTAATCTCCATTAGCCTTTTTAAAAATGAGATTTTTCAACAACAACACCACCAAGGGCTACCACCCTAGACTGCTAACGAGTCAGCCTATTGAATAATCAGCATTATGCATTTTGTCAAATCATTTGGTGTAATATTTTCCCTGCATGACCGCACATATACACAAATGGGGGAAAAACATTACTTTTCACATGTGAAATTACTAATGTGTGTGAAATCAACTGATACGATGTAAAAACTTTGATGTTATGGACAAAAACATATATGGTTATGATGTTATTTCTTTCTTCCATCATGTTATATGTAGATGCATAGGAGCCAAGTCAGGTGTAACAGAACCCCACAGGGGTGGCACCCATTATAGGGGGGGTGGGGGTCAGCCACAGGAAGAACAATTTGGGGATAGTGGCCACCGGTAAATCTACCTACATTTATTTATTAAAATGTATGCAAGCAATACATCATTGTAAGAACAAATGGATTGAATTGGAACACACACGCTTAGCTTGATCCATACAACCTTGGAGAGATTGACCAATGCCATTGTTTAATCTGACATCCACCATTTACCCTCCTGCCCCTGTGGTACCTTTGTACTCTCCTGCCCCTGAGCCACATGTTTACCCTCCTGCTCTAAAGTGTGCAACTGTGTCTAAACATTTGAAACAGTATACTGCAATGCTAATTGTGAATTCATTAGATGTACTTTTTAATGTGAAAGGTACAACTACCACTTTTAAGAAAGCTGTCAGCAGATTTTTTCATTTTTTTTATATGTTCAAATGAAATGGCACAATGGCACCCACCTCCCATGATCTTATCATGTTGTTTAGTGAGATGAGTTCATCAGTTGTGCGGGTGAATTGTCAGTCATCCCATTAGATTGTGAGAGTGAATGCCGTGTTTGGCAATCACTGTCATCCGTCAGTTACACCTGCCCTGGAGGAGGTGTAAACCTTATGTCTGAAACCAAGGGTATTTTTGCGTATGCCTGAATATGAATTGCCCGCATCTGCTTTGGAAAACCTTCACTGTACCTTGTCTATGTTCAGCCAACTCCGTTTCGCCCTTCAAGTCTTGCATTCTTTGGCGTGAGGTCCATTTGTGAGCATGCGCAGAGCAATATTTACTCAAAATACAGCATACAAAGGGAATTACATTACTTAATGAATCACCCCCAAATACATGAAGCAATATTTCTATCAGTGTAGATAGTCTATATGAAACCCCAACTTTTATTTTGTTGGCTTTGCAAAAGAACCTGCACTTGCTCTCAATGTACACACCTTGTATATCTGGGTACTTGAGAAGCAGAAGAAATCCGTGCTTTAAAGTTGTGGCAACAGTTTCACCCCCAGCAAAAAACAGGTTGTTAAGAGTCAGAATTAAGTTCCTCATGTTGAATTCTGAGTCAGGATTATCCTTTTCCTGAAAGCACAACAGGGCAACAAAAAAATGTCAGATGTCCTCCACATACATTCTGTATAGCACAGATGGGAATTGTCAGCTCTCCAGCAGTTACTAGCAAAGTACACATGTTTGAAATATAGACCCATCTCCCAATATTTCTGACTAGACCATTGATACATGCTCCTCTCTGCCAGGCTATACTTATATGAACCCAAACCACTCCCGCCCACAATACTATCCCATTTGACATTTGAGGATGTTATTACATAAAGTAAATGGTCTGCCTATTTAAAGAAGAACACAATGCTTTTCAAACTTTATTCTCTAAATTTTCAGAGTAACATGATTTCAGAGGATATTCTGCACTTAATTTATCAGGATAATTGCACTTATTTATTGTTTATATTCAAATTAGTCATGGAATTTAAAGTGAGCTTTGAGTATTCACCATGTAATAGACAGAAATGTAGTTATAAATTTGTGCTGCAGAAATACTAAAGCAAATTGTACATTTAATAATTTTATGGAGAGATTTAGAATTGACCAAAGATTGTATAAAAATTATAAATGGGAAGCAATGATAAGGAAATCTATTTTATAATTTAGTAAGAGAGGTGTAAAATCAGGTGATACAAACATAACCTAACTTAATAATCATGTGAAGAAAAGATAAATTTACCCAAAACTAATATTTAAAATGTAAAGTTTTGGGTGGATTTCACTAAGATATGATAAAATATCAATTTTTAGTTATCTTTGCAGTGACGCTCCCGAAGGCTCGGGATTGTCCAAAGCTGCACTTCCCTAAGTTACTGCACAGCATCATACTCCAGAGCTGCTGGTAAAGGTTGTATCTGGATCTGGATCATTGACAGATTATGGCCAGAGAGTAGGCTTAGCCAGCGATAACTGAAAGCAGCAGGGGCAGACATTGAAAAACCCATCACCCTCATACAAACTAAATAATTGTAGATACGATGGCAGAAATCTGAGGCTCCTTGGATATGGACTGACATGGGAGAGGCCCCGGTGACACTTCCCACATAGAACCTTTACCCACAAGCACCTATTTATTTTTTAAGAATTACACTATTTAAATACCTTAATTGAGACTCAGAAACTGAAATTAAGTCTTGTATTGTTATTTCAGATTACTGCAGGTGAACTGATTTAGGATTTATCTATAGGAGCTAGGAGCTTAGATGCTATCAGCCTAAAAAGGCCTAATTTATGCCACCAGATTTAAATAGATCACCATCACTTCACCTGAATTCTATTGTGTCAGGCACTGTCCCTGCCCTCTTTCGTTAACACAGAAATGGGGTCCTTCTCGCTCACAGGAAGCTGTGTCTGGGTGCTTAGCAACCAGACGCACCAAAGCCCGGCCGTCCGGTGACCTCCATTGAGCATGCGTGTCCCTTTGCTAGGCAACAGGATGCTCTTCTGGCACCTGGCCGTGGCTGCTGACGTCACCACCGTCGGTGATTGGTCCTCTTCTCTGCTATTTAAGGAAGACTCTGGCACCAATAGAGTGATCATCTGACCACCTTTTCTGTCAGTCCCAATCAACATTTACTTGTCTAATCAGATGTTGTTTGGGATTGGAGGTCATTTTGTGCCCATACATCATATGGCTTGTGATTAAATAGGTCTGCAAATTCCCTAACTTGCCATTACAATTTCAGTGTGTATGAGCATCTTTACTCTGCTGTGGAAAAATACAATATCTGCCATATATTTTCATGAACAGTGGCTAAACTGTGATTAAATTGGTATAATAAATCACATTACAGTGAAAAAAAGCAATATTTAATTATATTTTTTCTAAAGCACTAATAACAGTGAGATTTTGTTCTATATTCTATGGATACCTCCTGCATTTTGATTAGGAAACAGTCTATGTAATCTCTGGGGTCATTGACATCCAGTGTCTTCAGGTTCATCTGGACTCGCTCAGCTACAAAATCATTCAGTTCCTCCAGCAATGTGGTGATTTTTTGGTGAGGTCCGGGAATGTGGTTCATTATCATCGGAATCATATCTTGGATCTGTTAATACATGAAGGAAATGTGCTTATTTCAATGTCATGAAGTATTAGTTTTACTCACAAAAAGTTGTTTCCCCCTTTAAAAATCAAAATTAAGTAATGTGAATAGATGTCTGCAACTTCATCTAATTTGGCAGCCACATTAATAAATTAAGTACTATTAGCTAGAGGGGTCAGTACGCAACCAGCCAATCAGAAGCGGCTAGCTAGTGTAGATCATTGCAGTCATCATCATTGAGTATTATTGCACCAGTCCTCCAGCAACCGCAAGAGATTGTCTCCTTCAGTCTCACTTACTGTACCCGACCTACGCTTGACCACCCCTTCCCTCCCTCATTCGTCTCCCTAAGTATAAGGAGTCATAGATGTAAGATCAACAAAACTGTATACGGATGTATTTGCATGCATTTTCAGTGTGCATGCACAATACAGAAATGCGGATTTTATGCAAAAAAAATGTGTCTACCCTTAAAAACCATATTATTCTTAACTGTGTCTTCTCCATCCCCATTCAACAAATAAAATATTTTTTTATAAGTACTTAGATACTTAATCCAAACTTAGCAAAGCACACCCTTATCCTCCTAACTCCACTTAGCAAAAGGTAAAAATGTTCCTCCATCTTGTCCAGCAAGACCATACTCTTACCCATAAAACTAGGTGCATTTTGCAAAAAAGTAGGCATGTATGTATTATGCAAATAATGTCAAGTTCAGTTAACTATAGTTAGTATTTTTATGGTTTGGTACTTTCTGAGAAGTGATATGCATTTTTTTTTTATATATATATATGTTTTGTATGTACTGGAATGGGAATAACGGATTCATGAACTTGTGGATTATGATTTATATGTATATTAAATTGAAAGGTAAATTCATGCATCAGTAAACTTACTAAATAACTGTGATATGTGTTACCATTGTCTGCTTTTTACTCTACCTGCCCCCAGGTGGAGCTCATGAGCTCAAATGTTTCATAGAAAATGTCTAGCATTCTGTGAAACTTGGCATCATCGTAGTGGAAGCGGCTCCCAAAGACAACAGAGGAGATTACATTGGAAACAGCCTTGGAAATGATAGTGGCCGGGTCAAACTCCAGCTCTGGAACATAAAATATAAAATGAGCAGAATTTTTTTTTCCACTTAACTAATCCACAAAATCTAGTAGAATAAATGGACTTAATGTGGATATTTTATGTGATAAATAAACATCAATAAGAAATGAAACAAAATCCAATGAAACATATTTCATTCATTCCTACTTCCACTTTGTGCCTTACTTCATTTTTAGTTAGTTGACTGCAATATCATCATGAGCTTTCATCATACATATTGGATCAGACCACAAAGTTACTGGTGTCCTCTGTTTGTAGGCAACAGGTGCACTTCAGTTATTCTATACAAAATAAGTGGTTCAGCTCATTGCATACAAGAGACACTTGCTCTACAGTTCACCCTAATGGCAAATTTATTATGCATAGTGGGGAAAAATGTTTGGGCTTTATGTAACTTGAAGTTAAAAATGCACCTTATCAAAGATATTAAAATTAAGTAAATGATTTACTTATATCTAGGCTTACCAAAGAAAACAAGTCATTTTTTGCATTAAATAATTGTCCTTAGCACAGACAAATCTGCTGTTCTCCTATGTGGTTAATTCTCTGAATTCATGAATATTGTTTAGAGAAGACTACTAGACCATATAATATGGCATCATTTAATACTCCACTTGAATTAAATGTTAATAGTTGCTTTAATATATTTTGTGCATGGTTAAGTTTTAAAAAGGCAAGAGTTCAGAGAACAGCATATGATTGCATATGAACCAGTGCAGCCATTCCATGATTCCCCCCCCCCTCTTTTAAAATTCTCACAGCTAAATGCAGCCAAAAAGGACTAGCATGCAACACAAGGGGAAAATGCAACTCCAATAACAGTCCATAGACTAACATACCATTATAGGACCGGAGCTCCTCCACCAGGTAGCTACACTCCTCCTTGATCCTCTCATTAATACTCCTCTTTCCTAATCCAAAATGTCTTAGTGTTGAGAGAGAAAAACGTCTGAGCTGTTTCCAGCGATTTCCCTCACTTGCCATTAACCCTGGAAAACAATAATTAGATTGCTATTATTTTTGTCATTGTTCAGCCACGAGTAGCAAAGAATCCCTGAAGTTGGCAAATGTATAGTCTATGCATAAATATTAGTTTGGAAAGGAAGAAGGTTAAGTGGCCCAAAAGTGGGACAGCTGGGAAGTGTTCACTTTCAAACCGCGTGACAATACAAGAAGTTCCCTGCCCAATCGAAATTACAATTTATCTTTAGATGTCTGGGACAAAGGAATACAACGTGTTGTGTAAGGTCCAAAGGAGTTGACATTGAATATCAAATCCTCGTCTTCAGCCAGTAACACTGCTATGCCCTGTCCCTGATTGTATTTGGATGCATTTGCTTTTCATGTTACTTTATCTATCTGGGTGCAGTTATGCTATACCAATTGACAAGGCAATTCTACTACACTCTATACTGATTGGTTTTGTGTACATAATACTGTACAATTCTGTTATATTTTATACAGCCATAGGGAACTATGCCTACCCAACATAACATGACCACTGCTCATTTTGATAAAACAATTCTATTACATTCTATATATGTTTAGGGCATTACACCACCGTGTAATTTGACCATTGGATATGAGCCCAGCAGAATTCTATTGCACCCTATGCTGACATTGGACAGTACACCTAACCAACACAATGTAATCACTGAACAGAATCATAATAGACTAGTACTACACGTTATAGAGCCATAGTATACTACAATACATTACCCCTGCACAGTATGATAAAATAATTCTATTATACTGTATAGAGACAAATGACACAATACACACAATACACACAATGCAATATTATCCCTGGACATAAATATCATAAAATCTGTTACACTCAATATAGTCCAGTGGTCTAAGTGGGCAGATAAACGGTGGTATGCTATACCGCCACTTCTACTACTGCCTTCATTGTAAACCTATCAAATTCCATTCACTTACATTTTCCATACCATCACTTCTAAATTTCCAGTTCAACCTCTGCATAGGATTCTTCACATTCTAACACAACGACTTGACATGATCATAATACAATTCAATTACACTCTATACAGACATAGGACATTATAGCCCAACATGACTGGACATGATCACAAAACAATTCTATTACACTGTAAACAGACAGGAATGTACACCTCTCAACATAAAACCTCCAATGGACAACTGTTTTCCACAGGATACTTACCATATACAGTACCCTCTGTTTTCAAGTAGACCAATAAGAGAAAAATGGGGTTTCACAATGAATGTAATGGTGAATGTCTTCATGTAGCAAGAGACATTCTGCATTTTGGGGATTTGTATAAATCCATTTTTTGAGTATCTTAATGTAGCTCAGTAAAATGAAATAATAGTGATAGAACTCACATATATATTTTTTTCTTTTCAATTTTTCATGTAAAATGTAATGGGTAATCCTTTACCATATCCTTGGAAGACTCTGTCCACTGTGGGCTGTCTTCCCCGACCTATAAAGTCATCTCCATTATCCACCAGAGCCTCTTTCACTGCTTCATAACCACAGAACACAACCACGGGGTTGGGCCCAAAGTAAAAGGTGTATACAGGACCATATTGTTTACCCAGCTGTATAGAAGAGAATATAACTTTAAGAAATATGACCGTCAAGAAGAGTTATATTAAGCAGCTTAAATTTAGCTAACTACAAAGTATACAAATGTAAATGCAACTGATGATAAACATATGTAAATTTTGTATAAACATTTTTGAGTTTTTAGAAAATAGTAAACAATTATTTTTGAAGTTTTAGGGAATACTAGACATATAAAAAAAAGGCTTTTTGCCACATTTTCCATAGGTTTTGCAATTGAGCAATTTATTAGGGGGAGAGCTTGGCACTAAGGGTTGAAAATGTAAACATTGAATTTTTTCTCTCTCTATCCAACGGGCTCTTTGTTGAAGTGGCCCTCTCCACCAATGTAAATAGCAATAAAAGTATAGTGGGAGTAATTCTCTTCATCAATAATACTCAGAAAGAAATGATAACAGTACCATTACAGATCAGGCCAGCAAAACTTAATACTTTAGATTAAAATAGGTAATAATGTGTCATCAGCAACAGGCGCAAATGCTTACCACCGCAATCCCCAGCTGTCTCTTCAGATGCTGGTTTACTTAAGCAACCCACAAACAGCTGTACAATCAGTGTAGTGTGATCACAGGATTGCACTGCAGCTAATCTCTGTGAAGGGAGCTTGGCTCAGCAGAGGCCCTGTGGTTGTCCTTTTGCCCATTATTGTGCAGGAAGTGCTGTCTTTCATGCCGGGGCTAGTTGTAGCCATGCTGTGAGTACTTGAGCCTGAGCTCTGGTTTTGTTTGATTACCTTGTGGGACCATGACTGTAAACTGACTCTGTCTGTTGCTGAAGGCCTGACCTTGTCTGCTAGCTGCCTTCCTCCCCTGACCTCTGCCTGAATATTGATCTTGCCAGTTAGCCATCTGCCCTAACCTCTGCCTGGACACTAACCTTGGCTGTAAATCGCCTATCCAGACCTCTGCCTCCATGCTACCTCTCACTCCCACCTACAAGACTTTTCATATTCCACTAAGCACTTCCCTGCTACATCCGATCAGACACACCCACAGACTTTGAATCGTTAAACACTTTCTGAAAGCTCATCTCTTCATTAAAGCTTACCCTTACCCACCTATACTACCTCATTCCTCTTGATTCACATGATCGCACTGAAGCTAATCAATGTGAAGGGTGCTTGTCTCAACATAGGCCCTCTGATTGGCTCACTGCTCCTGGTAGTGCAGGAAATTCTGCAACTCATGCTGGTGATAGTTGTAGCCATGCCATATGTATTTGTCCATGCATTCTGGTTCTGTTTGATTCTCTGGTGTGACCCTGCCTGGATACTGGCTCTGTCTGTTGCTGGAGCCCTGACCTTTGCTTGGATTTTGTCTTTGTCTGCTAGTTATCTGCCTTGACCTCTGCTTGGATATTGACCTTGCTTGATAGCCACCTGCCCTGCCCTCTGTCTAGTCATTGTACCCTTTCTTGTACCCTGGTGAGTCCTGTTCCGGTTACATTTCTGCCCAATGTCATTTACATCAATTTCAAATATATCCGCATCAACATCAGAACTGGTATAATCCCCTACAACCATGTGTTAAGTTCTGGGGTAACTGAGTGACATATCCTGCTTTATGGGGCTGCTGTGGGTGAAAGTCATTCTTGGGCAGCACGGTGGCTTAGTGACTAGAACTTCTGCCTCATAGTGCTGGGTTCATGAGTTCAATTCCTGATCATAGCCTTAGCTGTGTGGAGTTTGTATGTTCAACCCGTGTTTGCGTGTGTTTCCGGTTTCCTCCCACACTCCAAAAGCTTAATAGTAGGTTAATTGGCTGCTATCAAATTGACCTTAGTCTCTGTGTGTGTGTGTTAGGGAATTTAGACTGTAAGCTCCAATGGGGCAGGGACTGATGTGAGTTTTCTGTAAAGCACTGCGATATTAGTGACGCTTTATAAATAGCTGATAATGATGATGGGACTTAATCCAGTTTCTGACATCTAGCATTAAATGATATTTGTCATCAACATTTATAATAACACCAAACGATGTTTGTACACAAAGACCATATATTATTAAATATAGGAGATAAACACATTGGAAAAATAATAATTTTGGCACTTCATAAAAAAAAACCCCAAACATATAAAATCCCAAAAAGTGATGGAACACTGCAAACAGGAGAGAGGAAATATAAAAATACTGTATGAATTTGAATTAAGAGTGGAGTTGATAGACTTTTAAGCAGGAATTTTTTTTATTTTTACTTTGAATACTTTTCAAACAAAGGTTATAAATGAAACAAAGTGAAGCTTGCACAGTATATAGACATAGGTAAGGAGGAGATATGGATCTCTCTGAGATCAATAGCTTAATGATCATGATAATACGATTCAAGGATTTATATTTTTTGCATACTATAACCTGTTAGCAGATGCAAAATGTGTAATGTTAATATGGTATGTCAGCATGGGTGTGCAGAAAACAGGAAAATAATAAATCCGAATACAACATACAGTTTTCCTAAACTTTCTGTGCTGTGACATGTGCAAGGATGAAATAGTTAAACACAAAACAGAACAGTCCTGTGAACACGGGAGATGCAGCTAAATAAATAAAGCAGACTGACCTCCATAAGAGTCTTTGCCATTTCTCCATTTCTGACTTGCAGCAGGTTCCCTATCAATGGCAGTGGGGTAGGTCCTGGGGGAAGCTTATGTCTCTTATAGAGATGATTCCACATAAAATAAAATACAGTAAGAGAGAGAACAGCGGTGAGGAGGATTGTCCCACATCCTAGTGGCTCCATGTTTTTTAGTGTCAGAGCTCTGGATTGTATTTAATTGAACTACAGTCTCTGTGTTTACGTGGATTTGAGCCAAGAGGCCAGAATACAGAATTCTTTGAATCCTGCTTACTAATTGGCTGCTAGCCACATGTTATTCTTGCAAGAACAGATATGAAAAAGGAGAGAAAAGGGCAAAGGGTGAAATTTCTATACTCGAAAGAGCCTTTATAGGGATGCACAGTGGGATTCACAAAGTAATAACATTGAAAGCTGAGAAAAATGTTTACCTTTATTTTTAATACTGGCTAGAAAAAAATAATATTCACCTTGTCAAGAAAGTGTCAAATAAGAGTTGATATTTGTTGCAAACGACAATGAACATTGCAACTGTACAAAAATAGAAATAGAGATACATTATGTAAAAAAGTTCAATAGTATAAAATTTCCAAAAATGCACTGACAGTTCTTAGAAAAGTCCTCTGAGGAGCACAGAAAAGGTGTAGTACAAGTGCCTTCATAGTCTTACTTTTGATTATACTGGCCTACTGCCCTGGAAGGTCTGGGAGGCTCACAGATTCCAGTAGAAGCGGGGCTTAATGAATTAAATCACGTCATCAGGCCTTATGCCTTGCTGTGTAATGCAGTAAATAACGTCATTCCAAATCAGGAGACGGGGCCACTGTGACATCCCATCCTGTACTTGCCACCTTACCTCTCCTCTGGGATCTCCCAGAGGGGAGATACTAAAAGTCGGCAAGTGTGCTTTTGATAAATGTTATTCCACATATTCCAACATTAAGGTTCCCCCTTTATCCGACTCTCTTCCAGTCCTGTCGATTACACCCTAAAATCATTGCCAGAATACATTTTATTACTTAACATGCTAACAAAATTCTTACCCATTCTCTCATCTTCTCCCGTCTTGACTACTGCAACCTCTTGCTATCTGGCATTTACAACACCCATATATCTACACTTCAATCCAACCTAAATACTGCTGCAAGACTGATCTTCCTCTCTGACTGCTCCACATCCGTGCACCACTTTGCAAATACCTACACTGGCTCCCAATGTCCTCCAAAATCCAATTCAAATGAATCACCCTTACCTGCAAAGCCCTCAACAAAACTACCCCTTCATACATCTCATATCTCATATCAAAATACTCTCAATCCCGTCCTCTTAGATCTACTTTTGACCTGCGCTGTGTCTCATCTCTGGTAACCACCGCTCAGTCGCGCCTACAAGAATTCTACCGTTCTGCTCCCCATTTATGAAATTCCCTATCATCTGCAACCAGGATTTCTCATAGCCTTCAAATATTTAGACGTTATCTAAATTCCCATCTGTTTTATAAATCTTACCTTATCCTTGATGATACTATTCACACTAATACACACTTACAACTGTCCCAATCTCTATTCTAAGCCATACTCGCTCCTCTTGTTTCAGCTATGCCCTCTTCCACTTAGAATATAAGCTCTCTATATGTATTACAACAATCGCCAATTTATATACCTCAATCTGTTTTTCGTACAATCGGCAGTTTTATTTCCTCATTAGTGTGGGTAAATAAACGAGCTAGTGTCAAGTTTATTAATTTATGTAGATCCTGGAGGTTCGGGAGACTAGCCCTACCGAATCTGGGACTTTATTATTTTGCCTCTCAATTAGTACATATTAACATGTAGCTGCAGTCTCGTGGAGTCTCGTACCTTTATGATATTTAAATCTCCAAAACGGGCTCTAAGCACTCCAGAGCCCAGTTTCTCTTAGCTGGTAGACGATCTATTGGTGATCCTCCCCTGATAACAGAGACTCTAAGCATTTGGCGGGCTTCGCTTAAAAGTACAAATAATTCTGGTTATGATCCTAACACCCCATTGTGGTATAATTCAAACTTTGATGAACTGGTAAAAATGAGATGAGGCCTGGCACTTATATGACATCCTCCACCTTGGATAATTATATGTAGACAGGGTATTACACTCCTTTGAACAACTTCAGAGATTCTACAGATTACCTGGAAGTAATTTCTTTAAAACCTACAACTTAGAGAAGCCTTGATATCACAGTTTAGGGAGGTCAGCCCAGACCTTCTTGCACACCCCTACGGGTACAATTAGCAAGGCTGGACACAAAGCACCAGGTCTCATCTATATGCTCAATTCTCATGGAAAAAGAAGGCACGCATGGTCTTTGGAGATTGCGACACACATGGGAAGCTGACCTAGGAGAGATTAGTGATAAGGCTTGGGGAAATATGTTAGAAAGTTCATATCAAGTTGCTGCCTCTGTCAGATTTCGCCAAATTCAATTTTTCTTTCTACATAGGGCATACCTCACTCCCCTCCAACTCTCCAAACTTGGTGAGAGACAACTAGTTCTTTGCCCCAGATGTGAGAGTGCTGGAGAGGACTTTTGGCATATGGTATGGAGCAGCCCAGTGGTGTTATTCTTCTGGCAAGTGGTGGGAAAATGTATAAATGTCTAAAATTAGATCTGGAAATATCCTCCATTAATCCGAGCTTGTTTTTCTTTGGCTTGGGTCTAAATAAGAACACGCATAGATTCATTAGATTACTTGTCAATATATTACTTATGTTAGCGAAAGTGATGATTGCCAGAAAATGGATGGCTCTGGAGGGCCCTATTCTAAAGGACTGGATTGATCTTGTAAATTATACTGTATCACATGAACAATTTGTGTATACTAGTCGTAACTTGACTAATAAGTATGGAAAATTTGGTATCGGTGGAGGATTTCTCCATATGTTACGGAGGGGCTGTGGGAGATGGATCTCTCTTAGGTACTATGCCCTGGACAGATTCCTAGCCACTAATATTTTAATAATCGGACATTATAGATATATATGCTTATTTTGAAATGATAAAGACCACTTTTTGTGACTAAGGACATTTCACACAAAACAAATATATTCAAATCTTTTCTTTATTCTAATGTTGCATGTTTAACTACAGATATTTTCTGATTTACACTATGATTAAATATTGTAAGTTTGATTTTGTGATACTGATACTATCCCTGCGTGGGTTTATCTTAGTTGAGTGTTGTTAAGGTTTTATTAATAATGTAAAAACCTTCAATAAATATTTGCTTAAATAAAAAAAAAGAATGTAAGCTCTCTAATGAGCAGAGTCACCCACACCCTTTGCTTTCATGTCTGCATTTACTTGGTCTGCCTTGTATGTCCTTGTTTTATGTATGTTCTGTTTTCACAATGATAATAATAATATCAAGGAAAGTCTCCTACAATGAAAATTTCCTGCTACAATTGTATGCTGCTCTTTTGATTAACATTATTAGGAAAATGTTAGCAGTGAGGATCATAGGGGGTGGGGAAGCACTGTATGAAGGAGAGGTAGACTTGTAGATCCAAAAGCAGATGGAAGGTGTAGAGGTGCAGTGGCTATTGGACATTGTGACATCATCACTGTTTTTTGTACACTCAAACTGTATATAAGCGAGCCCTTGGGCCAGCATTAAATCTCTTTGACTGCAGACTACAAGACTGAAACTGGACCTGGGCCCAGGGGGTGCTTGCCTAATGTATTCATATATACTTTCCTTTATATTGTTATACCTTTTATGTATCATCATGGTTTGTTTTATCCTGCTATCTTTTGCTATTAAATCTCTTTGTGCTTTGAAACCACATTAATTGCATCGACAATATTTATTGGTAGCGACAATGCGAACATTACAGATGGGTGGCTCATTGAGTGATGCCACATTGCTGAAGGATTCACAAAACCTACGGATTTCGGTTTATCAACAAAGGGTGGGAGATGAGTCCTATAGGAATGCAAATAGTTCTATGTCTTTATATCATCCAGTGTTGCTAAACCGAATATTGCCGTGTGTAATCTGAGAGGTGCTGGTGAGGACTTAGGGACAAGAAAGAAATAGTTTCTTTTTCATGTCATTTTGTGATTAATACGTGGTTTGTTTGCATAGTGTACGCATATATTTCCCTGTATATTTGTCACATGTTTAAATGGTTGTATTGATAGATATTGCTGTTGTATTTTATAGTGAAACTAATTGTTAAAACCTCTGAGTAATAACTAACATTTGGAAAAATATTTTTCCACACAGAAAACAAAAGTGTATGTGTATTGTGATTTGTGTAATTGTGAAAGTAGACAGACTAGTGAAGAAAAAGGGCATAGAGTTGACATCAATGTTGGTATATGAAGTATATGTTGAAAACAATAATTTTCATAAGAATCCCAATATTAATTGTAGAGCATATAGAAAACTAGTATATGTAAGCTGTGCGATCGGACCGCACGGTTGCGTACGCAACCCGGATTGTGACTTTTGGATTTGTCAGAGGAAATTTGCTGGAAAGGCTGGTATTATTCAATATTTAGTGCTCCTAGTTCTAAAGTACTCGTCAGCAACCCCTCTGGGAAGGCGACATATAGTTTTGTGCTGTGAAGCGTTGATATTTCCGTTCTCCCAGTAGAAAGTGAATTTGTTATGGGCCTCACTGTCTACGCTGTGTATTGTTCAGTGGTACGCAGTGGAGAAGAAGTGAGTGGACGCAGATTACAGAATTTGTCCACGGCCACGGAAATCTCCAGAGAGAAGTTTTGTACTGCGAAGCGTTGAGAATTCCATTTCCACATGGGTGCTTAACAAACGTATTAGATGGTCGATGATGCATGGGTTAAGCAAGGGAACTATGAAATGTGTAGGAAATAAGGTAAGTATGCAATGGCATACTGTGATAAGTGGGTCAAAATAACCGTTGAATGTGTGAAACCTTTTTCCAACAGTTGGTAGTTTTCATCCAGAGGTATAGAGTACAGTTAGTGACACCAGTATTTCATTCAATGCAAGCCCAACATGTAAAATCATTATAAACAAAAGTGATATTCCCCACTTTACGTGGATAATGACTAAAGTACAGCTAGTGAAAATAGTGAGTCATGTATTAATATTAGTGAAAGAAATTTGTGGTAACCCCTGTAATGGCTTATTTTCAGAAATAAAACAAAGAGAAATAAGGTCCCACATATATGTATTACAAGTAGATAAGAGATATCCATTGTCTAGAGACAATGGTTCTAGCTAATTGACCCTTGGTGCAATGAAGCTTTAGAATTAGAACAATATCATAGAATAAATTGACAAGTAAGTGACAAAAGTCTAGAGATAACATTTGCTAGAGATAGATTAACATGAGAAACATTTGCTTCCATTGAATGCACAGATTCTTAGGGCTAGATTTACTAAACTGCAGGCTTGAAAAAGTGGAGGTGTTACCTATAGCAACCAATCAGATTCTAGCTGTCATTTATTTAGTACATTCTACAAAATGACAGCTTGAATCTGATTGGTTGCTATAAGCAACATCTCCACTTTTCCAAACCCGCAGTTTAGTAAATCTAGCCCTTAGGTTTTTGTCGATTGATGATAAGGACCGAAGAGTAAAGAAAAGAAAATGTGTTGTTTTGTTTTTCTGATACTAATTAAAAAACAATTCTCTTCTTTAGAAAAGGACGGCCAGTGATATACAAATATATATATATATTTTAACTGTGGGGTTTACAGAAGCAGTGCACAATTTTCCCATAAAATCAGGAGTTAACATTGGGTCATTCTAACATTCTTTCTTCTAGTTGCGGTGGCTCATAATAACTTATTTTGTCGAGATTTATTGTTTAAAATGAAGTGTGTAATATACTGTTCTTCTGATGGA
Source organism: Mixophyes fleayi (assembly GCF_038048845.1). NCBI lineage: Eukaryota > Metazoa > Chordata > Amphibia > Anura > Limnodynastidae > Mixophyes > Mixophyes fleayi. The sequence goes on from NC_134410.1 coordinate 24,168,551, forward strand.
GTTTTTAGGTAGTAAAGGAAGACATGCATGGGAGGTACAGAATATGCTTCACAAAGGTCAATTCTGCAATTCACTGTTATAGCTACAAGTCCATCACAGGTTGTAGAAATACTGTTATCAGAGATACTGGGTTCCTTATGAAATAACAATGGACAGGACACTGGATTGGATGGGTAACGTAACTTCCTGTTATGTTTAAAAGGAATGGGGGAGGGGCCGTAGATTAGTTAAGATTTAGGTGGTTTAATGAAATAGTTGAGAGCCAATTCCCCGTAGTGCCCAATCCAGCTGTCATCTTGATATAAATATCCTTTCCTGCTTTTCTGGAAATGCTTTCATTATTATTATTCTTTGCTCTCTTATTCTCCGCTTTTATACTTCTGACAGTGAATACCTCATTATTTTCTTAGAAAGAGGTAAAAAATACGTAGACACTGTCCCAAAGGTTTATAGGAACCCTCCATATCTGGACACAAGCCTGGCATGACTGTTTTCAATCTTTCCAACCACATAATGGGTGCAGTATTAAGAATAGTATTGCTGTGTTCTGATTTGTTTATATCATCATTGTTTGAAACTAAATAATTGTTCCTTCATTTTTCAATTACAGGATATGGGGTTACAAAAAGATAGATAACAGCAATGCCAGACAAAGGTGCAATAATTGAGATGCTGTCTCACCCAAGGGGCTAAGACATCTTGATAACTGTCAGAATTAAGAGTATACACTACACTAACATAGCCGCAAGGGCAGCTGCAGATTTGCACTTCCATATTTCATGAAGCTGCTGGGGTCCTTGACGTAGTACTGGGACATGATTCAAGTTTTTATGCATTGCATGCGCTATCTGCCCTCCTAAGTCCTGCCTAAATTACATGTTTCTTGAGCAAGGTGTACAAAGTGTGTCATCAGAAGAACAAAGAGTGGAAGGAAAGATGACTCTGGCTGATGGCGAATTTGGCAGATTTTACAGATATGCATGACTGTATGGAATATTTGAATCAGACTTTTACCGAAAAGACCTGGCATAAGTGACACCCCTTTAGAAAATGTTACATTTTTATGTTTTATATTTGACATAGAGAGACAGACATGTACCGATATTGTTATAAATGACAAAGATGCTCTAAAAACTGACCCCTTGGCCCCCTTCACTTAGCCAAGTAGCTGAACTTGCGGGATTGAGACTGGTGTGTGAGTTGCTAGAAAGTACATCAGTTAATTTACACTGATTCTAAGTAAATTTCTAGGATAGTGGGTGACATTGAGGCTACAGAGGAACTTTTATGACAATAGCAGGACATGAGTTGTGCACTCACATTGCATAAAAGACGAAGCTGCCAAGCAGGCAGCAGATTGTATTTATGACAACTGACAAAATATTAGTTTTTGAAGTGATGAGCACACAAGAATTAATTAAAATGCAAGATGTGTGGTCCCTACAGGAAAAGGCAGTCTGGAAGAAGAAGGGATGTGGTCAGGAGTCCTCTGGACTCTGGAGAGATGGATGAGGTAGGCCCTTGGCTCCCAGAGTGTATCTTCCAGGCCTAGCTGAGGCAGCACATGGTCTGACTCAGCTGGGTAAAGTTTTGTGCTAACTGGTAAGAGCATACTGGTGTACACCAGACTTTTCTTCTCAAACTTGTAGGAAGGCAATGTCCTGTATTACTTGATTGAGGAAAAATGTTGGAAAGACAATACCAAAAGAGCCATCCCATACCCCTCCTACAGATGGATTTTTTCCAGGGAAAACAAATCAACTACATCCAATTGCCACATTGCAAGAATCTCAAGTATGTATTCATGTGTACTTATGTATTCTATATTTGGGTAAAGATATTTCCAACTGCCACTAATATTGTTGTTTCATACCCATGAACATGTATGCAGATATTGTATCCCTAGAGTTATAAAAAGTGATAGAGGTACTCAGTTTACTGGTAATATCTTTCAGATCATGTGTAAAACTTTTGATAGTAAATTACAAACTCTCTTTAGGACACAAGCCAGTAGGGAATTAGAGAGGGTAAATGGTACTATCAAGAACGAAATGAATGAGTGATAGTTTAAACTAGATTGGAGTGGCCAGAAGCTTTTGCCACTAGTCCTCCCCACTATCAGAACCACTCCTAAACCGCCTCTTAACCTGTCACATTTTGTAATTCTTTAGACAAGCAACCTTCCTTGATGGTAGGTTCACAAGATGAGTTAATAATGGAGAGACTGTTGAAAATATTATAAAGATAAGCAAATAGTGAGGCAGTAACAAAGGACGTTCGAAACACTGTCTCCTGATATGATATACACAAATTGTCATGATGTTGGACTTGGAGAATATGTTATGGACTGAAATTTCTTATGCTCAAGTTGTTTTAAAAAGGAGAGAAAACCCATACCAAGTGTTGACAACCAGCACCACATCTCTAGAAGCAGCAGAAAGAGACACTTGGACCCATCTTACCCATTGCAGAAAAGTCAACAACCCGGAGAAGGTTCAAAATATAGCCGAGGATGACACTTGTGAATCTGTTCCAGGAGACCTAAATTTGCAGTTAATAACACCTGAGTCAAGGACTTTGCAAAGACTGTTACCCCATCATGTTTCTCTTATCCTTATTTATCCTAATTCCTTTTTCCAGGATATTCAATTCTTTCAATGATGATCAGGTGATGGAGACTGGTTCAGATAGTGATACGGAGGATGTGGGGATGAAGGAGAAATAATCAACACAATCGGTCCAGCCAATTACACTATTCATCTCAGGGGATAATGTAAAGGTCTGCTAACCTTGGATCTCGGAGACAGTATGAGGGGCTATTGTCTAAAGACTATTGTGTCTGTCAGTACTGTAACCCTATAGTTGAAGAGAGGTGCATCCAGTGATGTCAGTCCAGTAATAATTTGGACTTGGGCAGGCATCCATGAGAATGATTATCATTCTTTGATAGGTAAGGTTTTAGAACAAACTGGATGCTGGGTGTGCTCTTACTGCCTCAGAGACAAAATTATGTAGGACTAGTTCTCTATCAACTAAATATTTCTCAGGTACTCATTCCTCATTTCACCAGTAGAAATCCGGTGTCAATAGAGTCGCGATCGCACATAGAGATCGCTAGTTATGATTATTATAAGTTCCCTCAGGCACTACATGTGCACAGCTGTTGGCATGAGCTGCCCCCACCCTTGGAAAAGAATCCTTTGAACTGACCTATGATCTGCATTGTACTGGACTGACTTGACACCTGGATGAATATAGAGGACCTTAGTTTATCTTTGTGTACATTGGGACATAATAACTGTTTTTTGTTAACTCAAACTGTATGTAAGTATGCCCCTGGGCCAGTATTAAATCTCTTAGACTGCAGTCTACAAGACTGAATCTGGACCTGGGCGCAGGGGGAACTTGCCTAATGTATTCGAACATACTTTCCTGTATATTGTTTCACCTTTTATGTATCATTATGGTTTGTTGTTATCCTGCTATCCTTTGCTATTAAATCTCTTTGTACTTTTAAATCACATTAATTGCATCAGATAATATTTATTGGTACAGTCCACATGTGTTTTCTCTCAAAAACATATTGATAGGTTACTTGTATGGAATAAAATCTTGACTTTAAGCTCGATTGGATCACAGATGATTTAAATGATTTACTATAAACACTACATAATATGTCTGTGGTATAAAGGTTCATAATATTAATTATCCCTTACTCATTGAAAATGGTCCTGACTCCTCAATTTATATGAATGGTAACTGAACTAAGCACTATTTTGTCCTCCTCTGCTCTAGTAAATGCTACGTAGTAGGCATTAAGCCTTTACATGCTGACAATTGTCAATATTTTAATATTTTATTACTGCTTTTCTGGTCTGAAATTATTACATTTTATTACATTTACAAAGTAAACTCAAGACTTTAGTAAAATGTTATACAAAAATGTCTTCCCTCCACCTATTTGAACCCAACTATTTTTTGTAGTGCAAGGTATCTGGATTTATCAAGGCATTTATAATTCTAGAACTCATTCTGAACATGCATGAGTGAGTTAAAATTATTTTCACAATGTGCAGGGGCGCACGCAGGGGGGGTTTCTGGTTCTCCAGAAACCCCTCCCCTCCGCGATCGATCGTGCGCCAATGCATGTCTTTAAACATGCAATACATTTTGCCTAGACAGCTCCGCCGCGGATGCTTGTTTGACAGCGCCGCGGCTGCTGTACAATTCACCCTCTCCGAAATGGAGCTGCTGCGCATGCGCGGCCGCAGCAGCTCCTCCCTCACATATCTCCCAGCAATACCTCACTGGCTGTGTTCCCTGGTGAACGAGGTGAGGGTTTATATGGCTATCTTAAATAATCTGAAAATAGCTTTCTAGTTTCATATACTGGCCACAAGCAAACTTGTATAGTGTTTTAATTCATAAACCAAAGACTCCATTTCTGGAGAGCTGTGTGATATATATATATATAAATATTGTATTATAGGATTAATAAAGTAGAGGATCTTCTACTTTATTAATCCTATAATACAATATTAATATATATATATATATATGTATATATATCACACAGCTCTCCAGAAATGGAGTCTTTGGGCTATGAATGAAAACACTATACAAGTTTGCTTGTGTGCAGTATCTGGCTTCACCCAGTAACCCAATAACTATATATATATATATATATATATATATATATATATATATATATATATACACACAGGTGTGTGTATAATATATATATATATATATATATATATATATATATGTGTGTGTGTAATATATATATGTGTGTATGTGTGTATATATATATATATATATAATATAGATTTTTTTGTGTGTAAATGTTGTAAAATTATAGCCACGCCCCCACACATGCTAGTCACGCCCACTGGAGATGTGGCGTGGAAACCCCCCTCCTCAGATCCTGCGTTTGCCCCTGATGTGCCCAGAGCAATTATATTTTTCATGTCTCAGATTGGCAGTCTGACTAACTCTGCTATTGCTAAGGGAGACAAGCCACACATGGTTTACAGATGTTATTTGGGGTGTTGAATAGATTTAAAATAAGCAACAACACATTGTTAATTGAATAAGAAAGAAGTATTAACTTTATATCTCAACTTGTGCTTTCAGTGTTAATAGGTCATTCTACATGCATGTACTTTTTGCAACAACACTATTATTTACTGAGTATAATAATACTTTTTTTTGTGGCAAGGAGATATATTGTTCCCTATTATTCTGCTTCTTTATAGTTTTTACTCAACTTTATACTAAGAAAGCCTCTGTAATATGAGCTACCTGATAAAGGCCAACAAGCGAGGCCTGTTCCAGGAAAGCTTCCAACTGCAGTTCAGGCCAACTCTACGCCTACATTAAAACCTCTATGACTACATTTCAATGCATGACATAGAAAGGAAAACAGTGCAGAGGATCCTCAAATGCAGCCTAGTGAATGGTAGAGATATGATTGACATTAAGAGCGTTACAGTTGGCTTGGTGGGTTTTGTAACTTTTATGTTAGTTCTATCATATGGAAAATATGCATGGAGGAGAAAGAAGATGCCGCCTGGCCCATTCCCCCTGCCCATTTTGGGGAACTTTCTACTGATTCAGTCTGAGGGAATACTGCCAAGCTTAATAAAGGTGAGTGCAAAGTTAATGTAATGCTATTATCTTTTTGAGGGGTTGCAGGGTTATGATTTCTACTGGACTCGTGCCTCCTATGACCAGAGTGTTTTAGTGACAGTGATATGTCTAATGGGTCACTCCATCCTAGGAGCATAGTGTACTAATAAGAGTGACATGTCAATAAAGTGTACTAGGGCAATGACATGTACAGTGGGTCCATCCCTCCTAGGACAGAGTATCCTATTGAGAGGGATATGTCTAATCAGTCAATCCCTCCTCAGACCATAGTGTTCTAAAAACAGTGTCTTGTCTAATGGACCAATCCCTCCTGGCGATCTCCCAGACACTTTCATTTCCTTTTAATATTTGAATAATCACAATAATGGAAACTCTGCCAACCATTACTTTTTACACACACACATTCACATTCACATAGGTCTGTGTCTCATTGCTTTCACCTGGCACATGCTGCCCACAACATCTTAAGAAAGAAGAAAGAAAAATAAACTGCTGTAGTATTTGTGTAGCATTGTCTACATTAAGATGTATATGATGTATTGTACACATCTACCTAAATGTGTTAATTTATCTAAGTGCTAGGCAACCCAGGTTAAATGGCTTCACATGCCCTCGGGGGCATGGCCATGCCCATTGTGACAGCGACACACCCCTAACATGACATGTAGACGCACCCTTTGGAGGAGGCATGGTCACGTTCAAATTTTTTAATTTTCAATGTTGGGATGTAGGTGGATGTAGTGAATGTACTACATGCAATACATTTTTTGACTTGTTTATGTCAGTAAAAATGAATGTCAGTAATGTCAGTTATGTCAGTAAAAATCAATGGATATATAAACACAACATAAGTAAGCCAGATAATTTCCTTTGAGTCATCATGGACCTGATTCTTTAAAGAAAGTAAAGCAGTAAAAGGAGTAACTTTCCACCTTGGCAAAACCATGTTGCATTGGAGAGGGAGGTAGATTTAAAATGTGAGGATAGATTTATAGTTGGGATAGGTCATGTCCTAGATTAACTTTAAATCTCAATGTAAAATAAAGCTATCAAGTATTTTTGTGCTACATGATAAAATAGCAAGTATTATCCTTATGTGCTAAATAATAAACTAATTTCCCCCCCTTTGCATTGGAACATGGTTTGTCCAGAAGCAAATTTACTCCTTTTTTGCTTTACTTTACTTAATGAATCAGGCCGCATATGAATAAATTGCTGTGCAATTGGCAGCCCGGGAGCCAGTCATCCAGACTTATTTTGTGGCCCCAAGTGTCCTTACAGCTCTCACAGGTATAATTTCTCTACTAGCTATTAACCCGTAAGTATGACAACATAATTTCCTCTTTCTTCATGGAAATATTTTGAATCCTTAAGACTACTTTGAATTACAATGAGACATGTTTTCATTTCATAAAGATGTATCTGATACTTTTACAGATGGCTGAAAAGTTTGGCCCCATTTACACTATTTACATGGGCTCCAGACCCACTGTAATTCTGACTGGATACCAAATTGTGAAGGAGGCACTAGTTGACATGGGGGATGCCTTTCTGAATCGAGGAAGTATCCCAATACTTGATCGTATCTTTCATTGTCGAGGTGAGTGCTCAGACATTGAATTTGACCTAAAACCAACATCTTAACGGATATCCAGCCTCATCAGCACCAGACATCTACATGATGCACAGAATAGTTATTAGAATGTTGTGTATTCTGTGTGGTCCATGGAGGACTTCCATTCTGCTATTCTTCAAGCTCTGACATCGCTATTTAATAAATCAGTTCAGAAGACATCAGGAGAGACCGATGCAGTCATTCCTTAATTGTGTCTTCTGTTATTGTCAACACAGCCACTCCTTTCGTGGAAGTGCTTAATTTTACATTATTATATTAAATACAGCTAATTAGTTTGCTTTTCTGAAAATAAATGTAAAATCTAGTTAGAATACATTTTTATTTATTAACTTGCTGAAGGTAAACAGTAAATATAATTGTATGGTTCTTGATAATTTTATAATATACATATATGTAAGTTTATTATTTCATTTATGTATTCTTCATTTAGTGGAAATATCTGAACTCACCCTGCTAGGGTTTTACTCATTAACTATGATGGTTGTAGTAATCCCTGGCCTCATTGTAATATTTATTGCAGTGTGATCAGGGCCCTCTTAAGAACCTCTTGGGCCCCCGGGCACAGCAGTGCACCGGGGCCCCTATATATACAAAAACAAAAAATAATGATTATATAAATGGGCCCTGCAGCCCAGGGGGGCCCGTCAGAGGCAGGAAAAAGAAAACCCTGAAAAAAAGAAGAAAATACTTACCGTGCTGTCAGCTGGCGATCCGGCTCCCTCCCTGGTCTCCTCCTCCGTCGCGCTCCGCAATGGATGTCGGGCGGGCGTGATGACATCACGCCCGACATGCACTGCCAGCGCGACGGAGGAGGAGACCAGGGAGGGAGCCGGATCGCCAGCTGACAGCACGGTAAGTATTTTTTTCTTTTTTTTCAGGGTTTTCTTTTTTTCCTGCCTCCGGAGGGCCCCCCTGGGCTGCAGGGCCCCCGGGCACCTGCCCAACGTGCCCAATGGGAAAGACAGCCCTGAATGTGATAAATATTACATGCAGCCAGAGATTTCCATTCCCTTCATGTAGAGCCCAACTGAGTGAAATGTATGAATAGTTCTTCCCCAGTTTTAGTCTTTCTGATGTGTTTCCCTGATGGGTGAGAAATATGAATAGAACAATTAAAGTTGTTGAAAGAGAAGTTGAGGCCTGTCAAATGAAGAAATGTCACTTCCTTACCTGTTCTATAATAAATATGGAAGTGCCTAATATCAATGTATGGACTAAGTAGCAGCTTTTCTAATTTAAGGATTCAAGGTTGTGGCAATTTCCCCCTGACCATGTAGAAGGTAGAATACTGCACTTCAAATGTTACCACCATTGTCGTAGATTTTGCAAGTACAATATTGAATATATATATTTAATATATATTTTTTATTTTCATTTAATGTCTGCTGTTTTAGGGTTAACCCTCACCAATGGAGATTCCTGGAAGCAGTTAAGACAATTTTCTCTTATGACCCTAAAGGATTTTGGAATGGGTAAGAAGAGCTTAGAAGAACCCATACAGGCAGAAGCACAGCATCTTGTTGAACACTTCATCAGCTTTAATGGTGGGTGTATGTCGAGAAAGGTCTTCTATGTCGAGTTTTACTCATACCTCCCAACTGTCCTGATATAACAGGACAGCCCAGTTTTAGGGGACTGTGCCAATGTCTTGCTGATCAGGACTATTATCCCAGCTCCAGGACAGTTGGGAGATGTGTCCCGCTAATGTATGCTACACTTCCCTGATGCTGATGCATATGGCATTGAAAGGGTATTTTTAGGTGAGAAGGAGGGGATTGGTGAAATTCCAGCACTTTTGAAGCACTATTCCCCTGGGGGACATAGCATACCACAAAATGATTCGACCATGCACCCTTTTCATGTTCCGATTTGCAAGGTCCAAAAAGTTGGGAGGTATGGTTTAACCCTTTGCAAATGAATATTTACAAAATTTTTCAACATTTAAAGTTATAGATAATTCAGGTGTCTTGATGCCAGTATATTTGGGTGTGATATCTGTAGTCTGATGGTTGATAAGAATGCAGATTTCCTAAGGCTGGTGAAAATGAGTACTTTCACTGATGATAGGGCTTTGCCCTAAACATCTATTTGCCACTGTTAGCGAAAAGATCAGGTTCCACCACTGCAATACCTGATCGGTTGCGGCGATAACACAAGAAAATTAATAAAAAAATGCTCACACCTTTCAGGAAAGCATTTTTCAATGGTCAATATTTACAAAAAAGACAACAACAGTTATTGTTTTGCTATTTTTTACAAATGCCGGGCCAGTCTGAGGGGATATGCACATATCTGAGCTGGCTAGCCAGTACACACGATGGAACTAAAAGCCCAGACCTACTATATATATATATATATATATATATATATACATACATACATACATACATACATACATAATTCTTGCACCCCATTTTCTACATTCTTTACATTTATTAAATCCATCTTGAGTCAGGTGAGTCCCAGGTGTCCCATGGCTGCTAGTGCTTGGGAAAGCCTTACCTTTAAAAGCTGTGTGCAGGTAAGCTATAAGCCCAGATAAAATAGCATAGCATTTGATCATGTTAGGATTGGCCAGAATGGGAAGACTTTGGCGTCAGTTGGTCAGCTTAACATATATTGCAATATGTGGAACTAACATTCCCTGTTTTTAATATAGAACAGTACTTGGTATAGCATTAATTATGTGTTTGGAGAGTGCAGAGTATCCCTGTTTTCTTGTCTATAAAATGTGGGCAGCCCCCTCTTGCACCCCAGTTTCTACATGGTGAGTGCAGAGGGTCTATGTCTGTTTATATATATATATATACTGTAACAAAAGGAGGCATTTAGCTGGCAATATGCAGAGAAAGCAGGGAAGTAGAGTAAAACATTGGCACAGTTATGTACCTAGGTGGAGATTAAACCAGGTAAAAACATATGTGTAGTTTAAAATTGGTTTACTTACATGATTTAAAAGCTGCTTCCTCTCAGAAAACAGACAGGGTGGGTCTGATAGTCTAAACAGAGCCAGGGATGGGTGTTTCCTTTTAAAGAGAAGGTAGGTGTGTCACCTGTCCATCAAGCTAGGCCTGTGAGAGGAGTGTCAGGTATAAAACCCTGCTTGTCTCATTGTTCAGGGAGATCAACGCTGGGCTAGCTGGCTGATCTGGACAGAGAGCTGGACTATGTATTGTAAGCGTTGAGGGTCTCCATAATTGCTGTGCAAGTATATGGTGTCAAAACATTATTACCATCCTGACAATAAAGAACCATAAAAAGGAAGAAGTTGTACGCGTGTGCTTCTGCAGTAGCGGGCTCTTGCCACAATACATAGTAGGTCTGGTCTTTTAAATCTACTGTGTGTACTGGCTAGCCAGCTCACATATATGCATATCCCCACAGACTGACCCCGCAAAGCCATAAATTAGCCCTCACTTCTCAGGTCCAGTACTGCTGAGGCAGCTCAGTATCATAAACTATTGATTGATAAATTATGTCTTACTTGCCAAAAAATTTTCTCTCCCCTCTGGGTGACCTGGTGGAAAAGGTGAAGTGCGTACCAAACGAGAGAGATAAGTGAGTTTTCATTGGTGGGAGAGCAGTGATAAAAAAATCAGCCTTATCGTCGCATATTGGTAAAAGAGCTCCTTAGTCACAAATAAAGGCATTGCACAAAATAAGCAGATTGAAAATAGTTGGAGACTGGCTGGATTCAGTACACTGGATAAGCACACCGCTAATAGTGTTTGGTACAATTTATAAATAGATAATAAAGATCAGCAGGAATCACTGGGGCAGAACAAACACAATTCTCAAGCTAATTGTTTAACAAGAAGTAGAAACAGTAAGCAATATGGATTCTTCTGAGGCAATGCTGGCCATCTTAGTTATGGGCAAGTTCATTTGCAGTGTTGGTGTCTGATGTCTGGAGATGGAATTATCTTAGTCAATTTCTATCAGCAGGCAAATTATGGACACATGCTAAAGGAATGCATGTGTGCTCTATAAGAAACTGTAGACATTTATAAAACACTTTGGCAAAGCGGTTGTGAATCAATCTGTCACTTATTCATACATAGAGCTGGGCCCACATATTAATCTACTTTTTTTATACTGAAGTATATTATTTTAAAATCATCACTAAAATCATAGCAACTGGTTTCAATTTGGTTACCTTTCTCATGTTTTACAATCATCCTATTCATTAAGAATTGGTGAAAGTACAACATACCTTAGTAATGTCTGGTTCCTACTGATATTGATACATTCTCATGAATAGTGGGTACACAATAATGATGAAAACTCACCACTGTTTGTTTAATTTCACTTTTTCCATCTCTTTAGAGCAGCCATTTGACCCCAGCACCACTCTGGCCTGTGCTTCCTCTAATATTACTTCAAATATACTGATGGGAACACGCTATGGCTACAATGATGAGAAGTGGGTGAAAATTCTCCAAGACTCCCATCAGGCTTTTCATATCCTCGCATCAAATTGGGGTCAGGTGAGGAGAACAAATGTATTGTGTTTACCTTTAGTGACTTTAAAGATCTCTAACTAAAAGCAAAACTGGGGTCATTTACAATGCAGAAAATCTAAATTTTTTGCATACAAATTTATCTAAAAATAACACTTTATCTCTGCTAAGGCAACACACCACAAAAGAGCAAATAAATTCTTCTGTGCTCATCTGTGCTAGTTTATTTCACGTCAACATGTAGAAATTTAACACGGAATCATATGGTTAAAAGCACCACCATCTCTAGTGAGAGACAAAGAGGATATGAACGACATATTTTGTATTAGTTGCATGCAGCTTCCAGATATTTTTGTCTAACCTGTTGTGGAACTAGTGTCAGATAACTAACTAATGTTCCAGTATTCACTGACAGCCATTGGCTGTTAGTTTATGCTTGTTGAACCACGGTAAACAGCCTGTTCTTATAGTCCATGGCTGCCAGTGCATGCAGGAACATGTACTTCCATGAACGCAAATAAACATGTGGACACAAATTTTTTCAAAAGTTTTTACTTACTGAAACCCTTTGTGCACCACACTAATATAAAATAAAATCTCTCTTCATTCTTCATCGTAATCTAATGTGAAGTTCTTTTGTATTTGTAATTTAATGTGAGAATAAAACATAAAATACAATGCATCTCTCACTACAAGGACAAGTCATTTAAAGACTCTGACCTCAATTGATCAGGACCTCACTTATCTGCTAGCCAATCACAACTGGCCAATGTGGGAAAATGCAGCTAATGGAACTCTTGTTAACTCAAGTTCCCAGTATTTAAGTGGTAGGCACTCGTAGCAAGCAGTTGTGTTGGTGTTTATGGGGTTTTATTCTCCTATTGGATTACAAAGAATTACAGGAGAACTTCCCATTTGTTCAAGAACAAAGAAAGATTTAGAGAGTGTTTTATTCAATTAAACTATGTTTTAAATATGTATCTGTTGGTTTTTTTGTCCTCCATATACACTTTTGTAATAGCGGGCAGGGATCCATGATACTAGGAATACTGAGTTGGCAATGTTGCCACTCTAGAGATCCCAATTTCTTTTATCACCCCAGACCCCACAACATAGGTTGCCTGAGAAGATCCAGATGCACACCACTTTTTAGCACAGGGTTGGTAGTGTCTGGGACCGATTTTCACTATGAAAGGGATAGCCATGCTCCTGCTTTGCCTGTTATAGAGGAAACCACCCCAGGCTGTCTAGCTTTGGTTAGGATATTGGGGGTAGGGCCACGATGCATAATTGTATTTATTCAGATTAAAAGCTTGGTTTATCAAAGGGAGAAAAGCCCAATTGTCAGAGCTAATTGGTATTTTCACAAGCAATAGGGCTTATTGTGATTCATATATTAAGGAGAATGCCTCTGACAGTAATATCATTATTACTTACAATTATCCTGAAGGGTGTTTTTACACTGAAATGTAGAGTTGATCTAGGACATTCCCTGCCCCAACTATAAATCTGTCATCACATTTTAAATTTAAAGTTATTCATTTTTTTGCTTTCCTTTTCTTAATGAAAGAGGCCCTATATATATTTTTAGTAATAACATTTATTTAATTATTTTTTTATATAACATATACATTAAATAAGGTTTACAGTGGAATTCAAGCACATTTGTGCAAAAGTGAATGCATCACTAATATCTCCCATGCTCCATCAGGTTAGCCCCTACTCTCCAAAGCTTCAAGCGGCTCTTAAAGCTCACTTCTTTATTCAAACCTATCTGGCCTCCTACTAACTCCGTTGCATCAGCTAAAACCCTCCTCAACCCTACTCGTTACCACCTAATTTGTGTCTACCCTTCACTTTTTACACCATTCCTTCCTCATATTTAGTATGGAGAAATACCATTGGTGCAAAAATACTCTTTTTCATTACAGTGGAAAAAGGTGAAGAATTAAATGGCGTGAAGCTAAAAATGTACTTTTGCTTGTGATGCATTATTATATGCAAAAACAAGATATCGAATAGACCCCTTTTTGTTTATCTGTACCTTGTATGGACTGAATTTAGGAGTTATAGATTGTTTAATCATTTTACCATTTTGTGCAGATAATTTGCACTATTCGATTACAATTGTAGACTTACTGATGAATACACATTCAACCAATACACTAGAATATTGGTAGGAAAGGCGGAATTACTATAGGGCAAATCAAGTAGCTTCTACCGTTTTTTTTTATCCATAGCTTATACTGCTGAGTGGCTCTTCACCCTTTTTTTTCAAAACACTTCTGCTCCATTACCATGCAAATAGATTTAAAAATCGATTGGATCAGTGTTAATAGATTTTTTTTTCCCCTGGGAGAGAATTGAGGTGAATTTCATTCTTACGTTACCACTGATGTAATAGGATCCCGAGATCCGCCATAATATAATGCCATTGATCTTATTAATAACTAATCTCATTAATTATTGGGATATAATGTAATTTGCGTCTTTTTTGCTATTTTAGTCATGTCGAATAATACGCACCCGTGACATCTCATATTATTCATGGTCAGTGTGGTGTTACCCTGAAATAGAGAGCAAAATAACCGAGTATCGTATTCTATAAGAGATAAACACATAGCCATTTAACAAAAAATATTGCATTTACCCAAAAATTATCAATTAGTTCACAATCAAACCTACTATTGTACAACACTCAATCACTAGTCCACCTAGAGAAAAAAATGTTAACATTGAATAGGCAGATTGTCCCTATTTTCCCTTGAGGAGATAATTCAGTCATTAAAGGTCATTTGTTTCACCATTCTGAAAAATGTAAAAATACAGAAATAAAAATAGGTTTGCTGAAATTAATTATGGGTCTTCTTGGCCATTGAAGATAATAATTAACGCAGTTTGGTTGGCTCGCCATTTGTAACAGGATCCTGAGATCCGCCGTAATAATGATACAATGCCTTTGATCTTATTAATAACTAATCTAAAAAATTATTGGGATATAATGCAATTTGCATCTTTTTCGCTATTTTAGTCACGTCGAATAATACGCACCCGTGATATCTCAGATGTACTTTAGAGGCATTATTTCACTCAACCTTTTGTGCTTTCGCCTTGTACCATGACAACCATAAACAAGGTATCCCAGTTGATATGCTTGCGCATCCCAACTAGTAATAAGTAAGAGCGACTTACGCGATCCCTGTGTTTGACAAGGCTATATGCATATCACCTAAGCATTACACACTTATTGACCTCCACCGTCAAATAGCCCACCATTATGTATTAATCGCTAAATAGATACCAATCTATCATTTACCTCACTATACTGCATTATCTATATAAACATCCATTCATTCTATTCATTCTAGTTATCTAAACTTATAAAACAGGTATAAAGATAAGAAGAGAGTACATAATATCCTATTGTTATCCCCTTGTTATAATATCCTATTTGTTGCATATATATATATATATATATATATATATATATATATACAAGTTAACCCGTGCATGATACTCATGCATTCTAGTCAAATCAAGCTACTTAAGGTGTTAAAAAGGTTCTTGTCATGCATTTGGGCCTAGCCCAGGCCTCCTCAGGGGAAGAGCGTTACTTCCCGACGCAAGCGCCCTTTTTTAACGTGGTTTTGTCCACAGGTCACCACCTCATTATTTTTCTCCATCACCTCATCCTTCATCTTCATCGCCACATCCTTCATCAAGCTACTTAAGGTGTTAAAAACTCCCCACTGTCACCCCTGGCAACCACCAACCACTCCCAACTGTCACTTCTCCTTCAAGAAATATATAGGTCAGTGTATAACTCTGCCCAGCAGTTGGCGCTGCAGCTTGTTTTTTTTCCACACACCCCACTAGGCATTTATATAGTATATATATATATATATATATATATATATATATATATATATATGTGTATGTACTAGTGTATATGCTGTAAGACAGAAATGTATATGAGTGTATGGTCAGTATTGCTCTTTTATGTAGTGTGTGTATAGAGGTAACAAAAGAAAGAGGGAGCATTTATGAAGAGAATGTGTTTTAGGCAAGCTGATGTTCATGTATGTTTAAATGTGTACAACCACATGTTCGTGTATGTTTAAATGTGTAGCAAGCACATGTTCGTGTATGTTTAAATGTGTAGCAATTTGTTTCAGTGGTAGATAAAGAAAGATTAAATGAGAGAGAGAAAAATATGAGATAAATATGTGGTCAGACCTAGCATAGAGGGTGAGAAAGAGATGAAGGGGAAGGAACCTAGAGTCCATTGTAGTGTAAATAGCAAGCATTCCTGAGAAGCTAACCTTTGTAAAGCATATGTGAAAAGGTTACTTAAAGAGTCAGAAAAACTTTAAGTTGTAGGCAGAATACATATAAGGTGAATAAACAGATAAAGATTCAAAGGAAAGTTAATGAAAATAGATATAAAACAGATAAAGATTCAGAGTAAAATTAAAATAAATAGATGGACATATAATAAGAAGATATACAGACAGATATAAGAGGATAAAAGTTGCAGACAGATAAGGAATAAGCTTACTGTGGAGTGTGTGTGTCTTGTGGGCTCCATGTGGAAGAGAAGTCCCAAGTGTGTATGTGGTGTGGTCAAAAGAGGATGATTTGTCTGCCTCAGTGACTTAGAAACCTTTACCCAGAATGCATTGCTTCAGGTGGGAGTTGCTGACCTCTGCCACTCCCATGCAACTGGACACTGCCTGCAATGATGACTCACTGCTCTGTGTTTCTTAGCTATGACTTCCTGTCCTGTGAGCACATGTTTTCTTTTGTTTGCAATGCTCTCTGCCAAATGCCACATGTAAGACAATGTCTTTGGTCGAAATGCCCTGGCTTTCAGCCAGTTCATATCTTACTCTGCGCATAAGTTCGGCACAAGTAAACAGCAGTGGAATGCTAGCGCCCATTATGCGTGGCTCAAGCTACGCCCACTGTGACTGCGTCATCAGCGGCGATATAGGATCTCCTTCACAACTGACATGAGGTTGTTGTGAACAATTTGACACATTTTGTACTTTTGACATATTTCCTTTTTCTTGCTCTATGATTGAAAGAAGGTTTTGGACATATTTTTTAGTAATGTACAAGCATTGACCCCCTTTCAGGTATGGTGAAAAATATGTCCTTTTCTTTGTACCGTAACATTTAAAAAAATGTTTGAGCGGGATTTGAGTGAATTAGAACTGATGCCTTCTGAAAAACTGTTTTCAGTCTACTTAAAGTTTCTTGTGTTTGCCATCGAAAAGAAACTCTCTTATGAGCCAACTGAGAAATGGGCTGAATGAACCTGGAAAATGTCTTAAACATTGTCAATAGTAATTAGCAAATAGCAGGAAGCACTGAATAGACTTAACATGGGAGTTATTCTTTAATCTTAGTGACAACAGAGAACATTCAGAATCAGCAAATCGATTTGACCAACTTTATCTTTAACACTTTCATATAATCTTAGACCAGCTCATGCAGCCTACAGTACAAACAAAACCAAAATGTGTACAAACAAAGTAAAAGGAAAGTACAGTAATTATGTAATTTGTACATATGTTTTTGTATTTGTAATTTTGTTGCATGCTTTTCTTGTTAATTAATTGAATCACATTATAATAATTTCAATTCATTCTGCAGCTATATGATATGCTTCCTGAAATCATGAAATATTTACCCGGACCCCACAATAAAATATTTAGTCTTCTCAAACCACTTAAAGATGTTGTGGAGGAGAGCATCATGACCCACTCAGAGACATTGGATCCAGCCTGTCCTCGAGACTTTATAGATTGTTTCCTCATCAGAATGAAACAGGTCAGACAATAGAGACAACAAGACAAATTAAGTTCATACTTATACACCAGCTTCTTTTTGTAGTTTCTTTAAAAGATAACAGAGGAGATGACATGCATATTTAGCTCTATTTTCCTCTCGCAACGTCGTGGAAGAATTCAAATGTTATTTACAAAAACAATTTGTCTAGACTATGATTCTGTAAAGCTTGAGTTTGTACATATTTGCTGAGTTGAGATGTTTGGAAATTCAAAGATCGATGCCCACAAACATTTTTGCAGTAAAATCGACATTTAACTCTGATTTTAATTTGTGGATTGAAATCTGCTGCTCACATTCACGGTTCATGTTCCACATTAGTGTTAAAATTAGTGTTATCAAATATTTTAAACATTTTTTAAACTTTGAACAGCGAACACTACTGCGTATGCTGACTCCAACATGATCATACCTGTTACGCTCTCTAGAATTTAAAGCAATTTGTTAAGATAAAACAATGAGACATTTTGGTGAATTTTTGTACCAATACATCACCTGGTTTGAGCATCTCTATTGCTGAGAAATTGGGTCTACAGTTTATTCATGGAGTAACACAGAAAATCATTCAAAAAGTCCATTATTTGTTGTGGCTAATGACATATATAGCATTGTTGAGAAACAATCAATAAACGTATGGAAAAAAAATGTTGTAGCAACTTGTGTTTACTAGGATAGTGATGTTGTAATAGGACAGTGTAATGCACCTCTGATTCAGAATTCTTGCAATTGTTATAAAAATTACATTTGTGAACCCAACCAAGTCCAATGAAATATCGAAAAATACCTTAATCACCAAAAACTATTTTGTAAACAAGTTTGAACTTTCCCTTAAATAGTTTGTTGGCCAAAGTGTACTCAAATGAAATCTATACGGGTCTTTGTTTTTCTTTATAGGAAGAGAAGAATCTCAAAACGCCTTTTGATATGGCAAACCTCACAGCAACAGTATTTGATATGTTCTTAGGGGGAGCAGAGAGCACTTCAGTTACTGTAAATTTTGGTTTCCTGATATTTATAAAGTATCCTGAGCTACAAGGTAAATCATTAAGCTGTAAAATCACATAATGAGAGTTATAACAATAGGAACACTACAATTCAGTGCGTGATTCAAGGATGCATTATGGAATTTAAAACTTATATATAACTCCTCCTCAAACTGATCACATGACCACTCCTCTTATAGTTACCCCCTTATATAACGATTCCCCATAACATGAGCCCTAGTTGATGATATCACCACTCTGAATAACTCCTCCCATAATTGTTACTATAATCATGTAGATCTTCCTGTAACAGATCATACAACCCCTCTCTGCCAGCCCTCTCGCAACTGATCTAATAACTCCTTCCTATAACTCCATCCCTAACACCATTCACCATTCACCAATCCCATTCCCTGTAACTTCCTCCAAAATGATATTATAAGACCTCCTTATCACTCCCCAGGAAATATCTTATATATAGATAATTCTTTATTGATTAGATATGTATACTTGGTTAACTAATAACAAGCATACATTCTTTTATGAAGATGAAGCAAAAATGAAATAACAAATACTGTCTATCTAATTTGAATGAAATGCAGATAAGTTGCATGAGGAGATTGATCGGGTCATTGGCCAAGTGCGGCAGCCTAGTGTGGAAGACAGGAACAAGATGCCATACATGAATGCTGTTTTATATGAGATCCAGAGATATAGTGATGTCTTTCCAATGGGTATTGTTCGCTCCACCACCAGAGATGTGACCTTTCATGGGTACTGCATTCCCAAGGTAAACTCTTGTAAATATTAACATGTATAACATGGTATTATAAATGGATGTCAACTGATATTTAATTGAATTTTACAATTGTGTGATTATGTTTCCATTTACACTAGTTCTGTAAAATATTATCCACATTGTTATGGATTTTTATCTATTAATTTTTTTATTAAAAAAAACTATACCTTTGTTCAAATAACATATATAATATACATGAATAAGTCATGAAACAGTCAAATGTTGTGTACTTACCTGCAGTGCAGCTGAGATACAATACATCCAATACATAGATCAAGCATACATAAGATAATACATGATGTTCACCATATAATATACAATCCTATACCATACATCATGTACAGCATTATTCAAACATTGCATCACAACAGTTCTACTAAATTTCCTGGCGTGAGATGGAGAAAAGGGAAGGGGTGAGGTATGGGCCCGAAGCTTTATTCCAAACAGATAAAGGGTGAAAATTGGAAAAGAAAGGCAGATTAATTGTCTTCTTCCTCGGACAGTCTATGGTTGAATAGTCTCTGAACAAGCTGTGGATCATCTAACAAAAATCCTGAACCAACATCATGACTTTCTCAGCACAAGGCTTTACCTGTCAAGTCAAAAAACATCCTATACACAACAACACAAAATGTCCAGTCCTCCTAGGTAGCCTGTTAGGTGTGTATGTCAGGATATAATTTATACCTATCAAATAGTATAGGAGTGTTCTCCCCGTGTTTGTGTGGGTTTCCACCAGGTGCTCTGGTTTCCTCCCATACTCTAAAAACATATTGGTAGGTTAACTGACTGTTGACAAAATAACATGTGTGTGTGTGTAAGTGCATTCATATGCCTGTGGGGACATTGACCTCTTTACACACCAACACTGTGGGGACTTGAGCCATAGTGGGGACAAAAATTGAGGTCCCCACAAAGCTTCCCAAGGATAATCAATGCAGGGGATCTTGATGATATTCTCAGCATAAAAATCTGGCGTATCCCCGCAAGTCACTTTTGTCGAAACAACAGTGTGAGTGTGTCCAATGTGGAGGGGAGAGTGTGTGAGCGCGCGCTACTGCTGGAGGTCATAAGCTGGCTCGTGCCATGTGCAGTGCTCCTGCGCATTTTATACTCGACAGGGATAATGAAACGGTCGCCTCCCTCTTCTGCTGAAAGAAAAGTGGGAACAGTAGAGCATGACAGAGCCCACCAGAGACTCAGATTATAGCCCGGAGAGCAGTGAAGATGAGTATGCCCCCTGATGCTTCAGAGGAGAGCGGTTCAGACATCAGCAGTGATGCCCCATTGGTCGCCAGTGGAGCAAAGTGCAGGTACCCAGCGATGTGTTCTACGCAGGTCCATTCCCAACCTGCTGGCAGCAGCATCTTATTCACAGAAGTTTGGAAAGCTGATATGGTGTCTGTCTAAACGGTGTCCACAAATAGAGATGGCTCCAGGGCATATAGCAAAAAGCAGTACTGCCTGTACTGTGAGAAGCCCCTCCCAAAAATAAACCTGCATATGGGGCATGTTCATCGCAATGATACTGAAGTGGCTTGGGCCATGAAATTCCCCAAGCACTCGAAAGAAAAGTGCATGCATTTGACACATCTCCGCAATAGGGGTAACTCAGCACACAATGCTGAGGTACTGAGTACAGGACATGGCGTTCTGGTCCTGTGCAAACTTCCAGGCAAAGAGATGGATGCCAAAGGCTTCATGCACTGTGCAACCTGCCAAGACTTGTTTACAAGAAAATACCTGTAAAGACACTTAAAGAGATGTAAGCTAAACCAAAGGGGCAACAAGCCCACACCTGGAAACAACAGAGTCCAGTCACTGTGCACCTTTGCTCAGCCTTTTCCACCTGACTTCAGTGGTGTCTTTTGGAAGCTCTCGAGTGATATGAACCAGGATGCAGTCTTACTCGCAGTCAAAATGACCGATGCATCATGCAGATAGGGCAGCATCTCTTCAACCGGGTCAGATCAAATGTTGGCAGGCACGAGTACATCCATCAGAAGCTTAGAGAAATAGACAGGGTACTGCTACAGGCCAGAAGAGCTACCCCTTTGGAGAAGATGGAAGACTGTACCACCACATCAACCTTTGCATTGAAATCCGTGGAAAACGAGGGACAAAAGTCCCTAACTTGCAAGCTGCAATGCAACTTCTCTCAGAGAAGCGTGAAGATTATGGAGTGGATATCCAAAATGTCTACATGTTTGCCAGAACAGCTGCCTTGTCACACTTCAGAGGCTCCAATTGCATACGACTGTTTGCCCGAAAGTGTGGTGCCAAACATCCTCACGCACTGTCTTCCCTGAAGCTTTGAAAGCACTTTTCCACTGTCTCAAATATCCTCAACCTAAATGACACAGAACTGGATCAGTTGGTAGACTTCCTTGGGCACGACATCAGGGTACATTGACAGTAATGCCGCCTCCCACAAGTTACCTTCCAACTCGCCAAGATCAGCAAACTGTTAATGACTCTCGAGAGTGGCAGGCTGGCCGAATTCAAAGCAAATAGTTGGACAAGATGCACATTGTTTCAGACGGTAAGTAGGAAATCTGGTGTCTGATGTATGCTTTTGAATTTTACAGCAGTCTTTTACATATCAGATTCTTTTCAGAACTGGTCCAGCTACTGAGCGATATGTTGGATGATCAGCAATCCCCCATGACAGCGGCACAAGTGATCAAGTGTTCCGTCGACACTTCCATGAAGAGAGGCGGTGTATGGACCTGGCAATACGGGACCAGTGCGCAGCCATGGCTTTCATAGGTAGGTGTAGTACACAAATTTGCTAGGTAAAGAACTTTGCCTTCTCTGTATTTTGCACAGTCGCAATGGACTAGTCTACTTCCTTTCAGGTTGCAAAGGAGTACGGAGGAAAACCTGGGAAAGAGAGGAATTCCAGGCTGATGAAGTTTATAAAGACATGCCAGGTGCCTATAAAGCGTGTTTGTGTTGTATGTCTTATGGCTGAACCATCCATACTTGAAGATCGGAACTGGTCATGGGTGAAATTCTACATGAAGAATCGAATAACAGCTTTAAAGAGGGATCAAACTTGTTGAAGTGATGCGCAGTGGTTGAACAGAGCTGTAACCTACATTGCTAGGTGACGGTGTAAGCAGGCATGCGGATGTCCTCAGATGGTAAAAATACATGAAACTTTGCCCACCATTGTTATTGTTTATTAATTTATATATATGCGGGAATGTGGATGTCCTCAGACAGTCAAAATCCATGAAACTTTCCCCATCTTGCAGTCCGTGTAAGTAATTTATGCAAAGTCAAAGTGTAAATCTCATGTGGTAACTCTGGTGACAAACCACTCCTACACATACCCCTATGATTGTTCTGTCAGAAGGGCATTAGAAAAGGGGTGTCCCTGTACGCCATGTTACATGGGTCCTCACGATGCAATAAAAACATGTGTGTGTGTGTGTGTGTTAGGGAATTTAGACTATATGCTCCAATGGGGCAGGGATTACTGTGACTGACAAATATTCTTCGCAGAGAGCTGAGGCATTGGTTGCGCTATTTAAATAAATTGTGATGATGATAATGATGATGAAGATGATAAAATAATATGAAAGGCTGTTTCTGGGGAAAAAGTATCTGAGTTCAAATTCCAGTGAATTAAAACAGGGTCTGTGAGAAAGGACACTCCCAGAAGAGGTGCAAAGATGATTCCTCATTGAAGAAGTACCATGGGCAATGTCTGAATCTAAACAGATTTCTGGCATCCATTAAAGTCAGCACGGTGGCTCAGTGGTTAGCATTTCTGACTCACAGAACGTGGGTCATGAGTTCAATTCCCGACCATGGCCTTATCTGTGAGGAGTTTGTATGTTCTCCCCATGTTTGCGTGGGTTTCTGCTGGGTGCTCCGATTTCCTCCCACACTCCAAAAACATACTGGTAGGTTAATTGGCTGCTATCAAAATTGACCCTTGTCTCTCTTTCTGTCTGTGTATGTACGCTAGGGGATTTAGACTGTAAGCTCCAATGGGGCAGGGACCGATGTGAGTGAGTTCTCTGTACAGCGCTGCAGAATCAGTGGCACTATATAAATAAACGGTGATGATGATGATGATGATGAAAGTCCTAAGCAGCAGGTTACCTTGGATTGGTCATTCACACTATGTTCTTAAGCTTGTTGATAGGCCTGCTGGAAAAAAAATTCCCATACAGTTTTTACTGCTGTATCGGGGAATCCGGGAATTAACTACATTGTGACCTTAGCCCTGGTGGAATTGTCGATAGTCTTTGGTTTCCAAAAATTGGGTTTACCTCCACTGTTGAGAGGGATCCTAGCACATCACTGCCCATTTTCATTTATCCATTTTGGAGGCCAGGATGAAGTAAAAGATTTTCTTGTAATGTGTCTGCAGACTGCAACAAAAGAAGGCTACATCTGAGCCTTGTGACAAAGAATGGAGAGAAACTTGTTGTGGATCACTAGTCCTTTGCTTTGTGACTTAGAACTGCAGTGGTGGACTTTGATATGTCCCTAATATTTCACTGCTGGATATCTTCTCGCGCCTGGAAGACCAAGGGGTAAATGTATCAAGCTGAGAGTTTTTTGGCGGGTTTGAAAAACCAATCAGATTCTAGCTGTCATTTATTTAGTACATTCTACAAAATGACAGCTTGAATCTGATTGGTTGCTATAGGCAACATCTCTACTTTTCAAACCCGCCGGAAAACTCTCAGCTTGATACATTTACCCCCAAGTACCATCCAGAATTGGTGTAACAGAAAATGGCCTCCTATGTTTGTAAGGTATCTTTACATGGTATTGCTTCTCAAAACTTTTCCTTAATTATTACCAATACCACCAGTATTGTCATCATATTTATGCTGATTTGGTTAAAGTACTATTAATATGCTTTGATATATAGAGAATTTGCTCATGCTCCAGATAATCAGATACCATTCAGTTACAAATTGACGACAGTGTTGTCCTAAACTGATTCCTTCTCATAACCAACAGCAAAACGCCTCAATAATATTATTTACAACTGTGTCAATGTGCATTTATCGAAGTGACACCAGTGCTTTTTGGAGTTAATCCTGAGAATCATACAAGTTGTATCCCAATCAGGGCTACATATTTATAGTTGTACATTAATCACAGTTTATTGCTTTTTGCAGGGTACAGATGTTCTTCCCGTGTTGACCACTGTATTGCGAGACCCGTCACAGTTTGAAACTCCCGGAGACTTCAATATTAAACATTTCATGGATGAGAGTGGCAAATTTAAGAAAAATAATGGATTTCTGCCATTTGCTGCAGGTTTGAAACATTTTAATATATTGTGGCAGCAGCACACTTCTGGCAAACAACTTATTTTTTTTTACTTTGTTTTAATGGCAAGATGGTAATGTATTTGACAACATAAATATTCCATACAGTTTCTGGTGACCCTTAACACTAAATAAACAGAGATCAGCTCTATAGACACCGGACAGCTTTTCTAGCATTGGTCACCCAAAACAGTGAAACAAGCAGGTTTTTTATAAATAACATTCCTCCCACAGCCCTAACTTGATGGGCAGGTGACACTACCACCTTACCTTTAAAAAGTAATTCTCATCATCTGATCTATTTACTCTGACTATAGTCACACCTTGTCAGCTTGCTGTGGGAAAATACAGTTCCAAACCATGTAAGTTAAATCAGACTTTATACTATTACTTTGTCACACATATGTCCTTCACCTGTTTATCTTTAACCTAAGTGTACTGTTGCACAAATGTGTAACTCTGTTTCCATTCTTTCTCTGCAGATTGGCAGCTAAATACCTCCCGTTGTTACAGTATATATATGTATATATCTACTGTAACGGCAATGTGGTTCAGCAACAGCAATGTGGTTCAGCAAACCTCTTTAAGCATCATCTGTTTGGCATGCTTGTCACAGTATATATGTATAGAGGGCTATTTGCCACACCTTTTCTGCATAGTGAAAGGTAGAATCCCAAAGAGTTTGCAGGTACAGCTTGCAGACAGTGTTAAATTCCCACTTAGTCTTTTCCACAGCACACAGACACACAGGTGCACAACATGGGTGTGATTGTTGTGGTGTGTCTATGTGTATAAAAGGATTCCGGGACCTGGTTCGTGGGGCTTCCGATGCTGACAAGCAGCAGGACAATAGTCAGGGACTGTGGGCTGAGAAAGTGTGTCAGGAAGCCATGGATTATTTATGTTTGTGATGTGCTGTTTTTTATATGTATGTATATATATATATGTATATATATATATATATATACATATGATGTTGCTGAACCACAGTGCATTGCTGCAGTTATTGAGGGATGTTAGATGTCAGGATTGTACAGACAGCAAGTCTTGTAGTTCCAGCAATCAAGCAACAGTTTTTCCAATTTCCTGTGACCCTGCAAGTATCTAAACACTCAACTACCTAACTAGTGGCCAGCCAACTAATTCAGCGTCGGTCACCCGCCCACAACACAAACCCAGCTTTTTATGCCTTCTTACCAGCTACCTAAACTAGACACCCAGGTGCACCACCTGTGATCCTGTGATCTTTGTGTAGATACAGAAGGGGTAGCATAGAGTGTAGAGCAGTTGGGTAGGCAAAGTTAGAGAATTGAAAAAGGAGGGTGGTAGCAGTGTTAAAGAAAGTAATCAGTGACATTCAGGAGAGCTCCATAGCTCCAGTGTTAAATCTCAATGCAGAAAAATACAAATACTAATACATGTTATGCCATTTGACGCAATTTGGGAATATCAGAATGTTATGCTAAAAAAATAACAATAAAAAGTCCATCATTATCTATTACCCTTCTCTCACCTACATCCCGACGCCTGCATTCTACACCCACAACATGGTCCTCATCAATATCCTTAGTAGCGATTGGAGTTAGTTCTGCATCCAAGTTGCTAAGGGTAGATGACTCCTCCACTACCCTTGATTTCTCTGAAGAATTCTTGAGCATTAGTCCCACTGCTGCTGCTGTAACTGCTGCTGGGTGAATCTTTCTTCATCCCAGAAGCAAACCAAGAAGAAGACTACTAGTAGTTTACAACAATTGACTGTTAAACAATCGTTTACAAGTGGAAGCAAGTATGAAATCTGTCACGCATTCGCAAAGCGGATCACAGACGCCATGGCGACTATGCTTGTATAAGACCTGCGTCCAATATCCACTATTAATGCAGATGGTTGTAGACAGTTACTTGAGGTCTTGTGTCCCCGTTTCCAAATTCTATCACTCCACCATTTCAGTAGAAAAGCTATTCCTCACCTCTACCAGAAGGTTCGTAAAAATGTTATTATTGGGCTGCAAAATGCCATTCTACCCACTGTACACTTAGCCACAGATATGTGGACAAGCGGAACTCGGCAAACTAAAGATTATATGACTGTGACAGCCCAGTGGGTTGGTGATTCGCCTTCACCAGCATGAACAGCAGCAGCATGTACTCAAGTACGTCACATTTGTCAGAGGCAGACTACTCTGTGTATCATCGGCTTCACTAAGAGGCATACAGCTGACCATCTGTTACAAAAACTAAGGGATGTCATAGCAACATGACTTATCTCACTTGAACTCTCCTCAGGATATGTAATTTCTGATAACGCCACCAATATTGTGAGAGCATTACAGCGGGGTGAATTCCATCACATTCCCTGTTTTGCGCACACAATAAACTTGGTGGTGCAGAGCTTTTTAAAAAAATGACAGGGACGTGCAGGAGATGATATCTGTGGCCCGTAACATATCTGCACATTTCTGACATTCGGCAACAGTGTGTAGGAGATTGCAGCAGCTACAAGAACAATTTAATTTGCCCTGCCACCAACTGAAGCAAGAGGTGGTGACAAGGTGGAATTCCACCCTGTATATGCTTCTGCAGATGGAGGAACAGTGAAAAGTCATCCACGCTTACTCCACAAGCTATGACATTGGGAAAGGAAGGGGGATGTATTTTAGTCAAGTGCAGTTAAGAATGTCCGTGTTGTGCAAGGTGTTGAAACCATTTGAAGTAGTCACCTATGAAGTGAGTTCAGACACTGTTAGCTTGAGTCAAGTGATTCCCTTAATTAGACTTTTGGAAAAGCAGCTTGAGAAACTGAAGGAGGAAATTAAACAAAGCAATTTCGCTAAGTATGTGTT
The DNA here is from genome assembly GCF_038048845.1 of Mixophyes fleayi. NCBI lineage: Eukaryota > Metazoa > Chordata > Amphibia > Anura > Limnodynastidae > Mixophyes > Mixophyes fleayi. Next base: position 24,196,077 of record NC_134410.1, read on the forward strand.
ACGTGACAGGACGGCGTCTCCTCCTTAAGTTTCTCAATCAACTGCTACTAGGAAAAAAATTAACTTTCCCAAGAGACCCAGGGATGATGCAGATGACTCTGCACCAAATTTATACATCTGGTCTGGTCTAAAAGAATTGACAAAAAAACGTGAAACCTCTGCCATAACTCCGCCCGATCCTACTATCAACATCCAAAGGATGATGGAGGATTATTTTCATGACAGCATAGAAATACACATCAGAAAGTCCCTTTACATACTGGGAGGAAAAAAAGGCAATTTGGAGACTCATGTACCAACTCGCTTTGCACTGCCTAAGCTGCCCACCCTCCAGTGTGTACTCGGAAAGAGTTTTTATCACAGCCAGAAATCTTGTCAGAGATCGTTGTAGGAGGCTACTTCCACAAAATGTGGAAAAGTTGATGCTCATAAAAATGAACTTCAAGTTCCACGAGGAAGGCCTTTCCCGCCAATTACATCAAAATACTGAGACTTCTATAATGGTGAATTCCAGCGGTGATGAATTAATAATGTGTGAGGATGATGTACACACTGATGAGGGTGAGGATGAGGCTGAGGATGATGACAACATCTTCTTGCCACAGTAGAGTTCATTAATACCACTGTTACCTTAGGTGGCTTAAGGCCATTGTTACCTTGTTTTGTGGAGGCCCAAACAAACCAAGCACTTCAGCCACAAGGAGTGGCACTTTTGTGGCTGAAGTGCTTGGTTTGTTAAAGTGTGCATGTCCTTTTTATGAACCAACATAAGGGTGGGTGGGAGGCCCCAAAGACAATTCCATCTTGCACAACATTTCTTTTTTGCCACTTCTGTGTGCCAATGTGTCATAGATGTGGTAGGAACTGCCGTCTGTTTGAGTCATTGCTCTGTCACTTAGCATCCAGCCAGGTCGCTTCAGTATTTGTCCAAAAGTGTATGAAACTAATAATGTGACCTGTGAGGTGGTCAAAATTGACTGAAAATGATTTGAAATTAGTGTTATTGAGGTTAATAATAATGTAGGGGGGGTACCTATACTATTGCACACCAGACCTGGTGCTAACTGAGTACCCGTGAGCATGGCGCTCCATGGGAAATAGGTGCTGCTATAGGTGAAAACCTTATGTTGTATATAGGTTTATTGGAATGCTGGTGCAAATATTACACTTACCAGATTCATTTCCTAAAATACTAGCACAAAGAAAGAATGACAAGCTGACACAAAGAATGTATAGGAAAATAATGTAGTTAAATTTGAAATATAAGCTTGTCACAAATAAATGATTCCCCGGATATATGCATGGGTAAACCACTTCAAGCCTGCTACCCTTCAGGTGGAATCATGCATCCGATTGCATGATGTTTCTTCACCTACCAAAGAGATCCAAATGAATGTCTAACTTTACAGTGTGTTTATAGTGATTTCAGTCTGAACTGAAATAATTGAAGCCAATTATTTAATTACATGTAACTTTTATATTTCTTTACATAGAAGGGAGAGGTAGAAGTTAATATTTTGTTTGTTGGAAGTTAAGTCCATTCCAGATTACATTACCGTGAATGACTCATGTGTCATATCAGCTTTGTTATTTTGTACTTTATTTCATGACTCTCATAGATTATTCTACACATTTTTTATGTAATCTTATTATCACAGGAAAGAGGTCATGTGTTGCTGAAAGTTTGGTGCGCCTGCAACTCTTCATCTTCTTCACCGTGATCCTGCAAAAATTCACCCTGAAGTCTATAATGGACCCCAAGGATCTTGATATCTCTCCGACAGAAAGTGGCTTGGAAAATCTTCCTCCAGTCCACAAATTTATTTTCACTTCTCGTGTTTAAGAAGGGCACTTGAACAGTTGCAATTTGGGCTTATACATTTCAAACTATGCACATTTTCGAGGCACTAGCAGCAGTTGTCCCAGGTGCTTAGATTAGCTAATTCCAGTTCTGTAATTACAATTTTGAAGCATGTGCATCACATATATATGCATATAAACATGTATGTATGTACATACACATATATATATATATATATATATATATATATATATATATATAAAATGAAATAGTTACTTCTACAGAGGTAGAGGATTGGACTTTTCATGTGATGGGCACTTCACCTATGGGCACTTATAGTTTGCAGAAGCATCTCCCCAGGGTAGAGACCTTGATATACTGAAAATGAACCATCGAGACGCATTGATAGATATCCAAGGCATTTCTCAAATGCATATCGTAAATGAAGTCCACTATGTCCCATCTGTACCATATAAAATAACTGGTATATATCTACAAACACTTACCAGTTTCTAAAAGCTTTAGAATCATTACAGGATACACACGCTAACACGGAAGAACATACATTCCACACAGAACCTGTACTTACGACTTATAATATAGTGATTCTGTATAGAAAAGAGGCAAACAACTTCCCTCCTGGCATTTTTCTATGCTTTGTTGTATGACAGTATGCTTTTTACTAATTTTGTTCAAAAATAAATCTGATCAACGTGCACCTAAATGTCTACATGTTTATTATTTCGAGACACTTGATGTGATTGCCATTTTTGGGACTAGGACACTGAGGGTCTTGTTTTGTCTTCTAGACTACCAGAGGTGTTTCTGGATCAACACAATTAGGATTTTTCAAAGATTACATATGATTTGTGTCTTTTTTTAACTTTACTAGCTATGTAACATTACATTACATTATATTTCTCCTTTTACTTTTGTTAGTGTATGTATGTTTTCTTATCTTTTTTATGTAACCAAGGACCTTTCAATGAAAGCTAAAAACGTTAATAATTTGCGCACTAGGTGCGCTTGAAAATTAGCATTCCTCATTTAGAGGATAATTGTGAGTAACCCTTTGTTTGCTGAAGTACAATGTATGGTTAATGTTATGAACACCACTTGAAATGGAGGAGCCACTCTGAAATAAACCCTGCCCAACTGTCATTCCATGGATTTGGTTATTCGCTATTTGAGCAAGTCCCAATCAACAGATGACACTGCTGAACAAGGAGACGCGCCATCCTCTACCATAAGTTGTTTACGACATTGTGAACAAGGCGGGCAGCATTCAGGTGTGGAGGATGGTGTGAAAACATATGTGTGCCGACAGAGAAAAACAAAAAAATATATACCGAAGAGCAGGGTCCTGCACAGCTGCACAACTTGTGTCCACGGGTGCCCATATAATTAACAAGTACCCAAAGTATTAACCCTTTCATTTCTAGGTTGCATGCGGGCTTAGAAATATTTTACAAACTATAATGTGTTTTATGTCATTTCCAGTTCACTGTCAACACAATGACCGTAACAAACAATGCACAGTGACAGCGGGCTAGCACTTCCTAGTCTCTGTTGCGCATTGAATTCAACATATAGGACATGTATAATCTGTTACATAAGGAATGTAGTAAAAAACAAAATGACTGAGGAAGCCGATAAAATCAGCTTTATGTTTCACAGTATGCTCTTCCCATGCTGAGAATTGTATCACAGGATGCCTCACTGGTTGAATCTCCTGCAGTATTCAATATTAAAAACTTCTTGGATGAGAATGGTAATTGTAATAAGGGATGTCTGCATTTTTGTGTTGGTATCCAGTTATCATTGCTATAAATTTTTAGCGGTTAACTGTGCCTTACAGAGCACTTCAGTATATGTAATTGTGTTACACTGAAGTTGGAAGGGTAAAAACTATGGGCCCGATGCTGAGTTGAAAATATAGTGTAATGATACCAATATGCTGAGTCGTAAATACCTCACGTGTGTCCAGCTTTGCACCTGTAGCATATATGCCAGGTTAATTCAGGTTTCCACCAGCCATACATACACACACATACACATATACCCAACAAGAACAGTTTTTTTTACATTTGTTTTGGTAGCAAGAACCACATTAGGCTTTATATAATACAACATATGTAATATTGCTTCTCTTGTACAAATTACAATGGCTAAGAATTTATTTTTAAAATACGCCCGCAAAATCCCATAATACATGCAAGGTCAATGAAGAAAGAAGCTATCAACTTCAGAAGTAAATTTTACGTTCAGCCAATCAAAAGCGGCTAGTAATGGCAAACGTCATCATCATTAACATGTATTTGTATCTACCCCCTGCAAAAGAAACGGTTTGTGAAAGGCATAGATCCGTCTCTGTGCTAATCCAGTATATTACTCAGCGGTGTACATTGAGGGGATCACAATACAAATAGATTACATGCAATGAAATGAAACAGAAGGAAAATATGTCCCTGCACAAATGAGTTTACAATCTCTGTGGTGTTGGGAGCAAATGATACATTGAGAAGTGGAATAACATTTGTAGCTGCTGATGGGGAAAGTGCATGTGGCTACTGTAAGGTAGAAGTATTGATATTAGCCACAAATGTTAAAGCAACCATTGCCTGATGGATTAGTCATTGTAAAAATCTTAAAGGCTAGATTCACTAAACTGCAGGTTTCAAAAAGTGGAGATGTTGCCTATAGCAACCAATCAGATTCTAGCTGTCATTTATTAGTGCATTATACAAAATGACAGCTAGAATCTGATTGGTTGCCATAGGCAACATTTCCACTTTTTCAAACCAATAGTTTAGTAAATATACCCCATAGACTTTAATACCATTTACGTTAACCAAAACCTCCTTCCTATACTGGTTCTGGAGAAGAAATTAACTTATCTGCTGCAAAGGCAATCTTGCGGTTATTTATGTGCGCTGTGTCTTTTATATTTCTTTGGCATCATCCTCATTGCTGTACATAGAGTCAGGATCCTCGCTCCCTATGTTCTCAGAAGATGTGGTGGCTGCTGCTTCTTTTTATTGATGAGCATGAGCATCTCTAATACAGCCCTTTTGTCTGCATCCCTGCATCATACTATAGTGGAATGGATGAATTTTGTATCTGAGAGCTCTTCTCAGAATTTGTCATCACTGCTATGATGAAAAATAGTTCAAAACAATCACAAGTATTAATTTAAAAGGGCTCTCTTGTATTAATTAATTTTTATTAATACATGCAAATTTGACTTTTAAGAGTTGTGTAGTCAAGTGAAAGAGAGGTATAAAATCAAGTGATACAAACATAACCTTACTTAAGAATCATGTGAAAAAAATATAAAATCCACCCAAAACTAACATTTGAAATGTAAAGTTTTGGGTAGATTTCACTAAGATATGATAAAATATAAATTTTTAGTTATCTTTGCAGTGACTCTCCCTAAGGCTCGGGACTGTCCAATGCTGCACTCCCCTAAGTTACTACACAGCCTCTGGTAAAGTTGGTTTAAGACTGGGTGAGACATCCATCTTCCTCTTTTGTATCTGGATCATCGACAGATTATGGCCAGAGTGCTGGCTTAGCCAGCGATACCTGAAAGCAGCAGGGACAGACATTGAGAAACCCAGCAAGCAATGGCAGACATTGAGATACCCAGCACCCTGATACAATCTGAATAATTGTAGAGGGGATGGCAGAAATCTGAGGCTCCTTGAACATGTACTGACATGAGAGAGGCCCCGGTGACACTTCCCCCATAGAACCTTTACCCACAAGCACCTATTTATTTGTTAGGAATAACATTATTTAAATACCTTAACTGAAACTCAAAAACTGAAATTAGAGCCTGTATTGTTAATTCAAAATACTGCAGGTTAACTGACCTGGGACTTGAGACGTTAAGTAGCCGATGATGAGTTCATCTTAACTAGCAGCCTAAAAAGGCCTAGTTTATGCCACTAGAGTAAAAAAGATCACCATTGCCTCAACCGTACTCTATTGATTATGGCTGGACCTTAGGTAGAAGGAGCTCCAATGTTAAAACATATCTGTGTATTTTACTGTTGCTATTGATACTGTGATTTCTTGTCAGTTCAGGTTATTGCACCCGATTCTATTAAGTAGAGAAACTATGCTTACTAGTAAATTGTTTATATAGTTAAGTATATTTATACATTGACCTAAAAATTGAACCACATTTAATGTGATTACATTACATTTAGTACACTGACCTTTATTTGCTTTTTTCTTTTGCTCACTTTCCTCCATTTAGTTCTCTTATTTCTGTTCCTAATAAATGTATCATCCTAGTTTCCCCCACATACAACTTGTTTTTTATACGTGCATTGTAGTGAAATTGGCAGGGTCTTCCGCATGTTGGCCTCTGTCAGGCCAGCACAAATCTGCTTGATGGAGAGAGGTGTTCTAAAGACAGATGTGGGTGGAGGTACTAAAGATGTCAAGAGTCACATCTACACTCAACACATTAAACCTCAAGAGAGCCACCACAGAAATGAGAAGTTACACAAAACTACTGTCTGTTTGAGCAGATAGATGGTAGTAGGAGAGAGCTGCAACGCCATACTGATGAGTAAGTAGAATTCTATATTTTATCATTTAAGTTTTCTTCCGTCATTCTATATAGGAGGCATATATTCATGTGATGAGTGTAACCTTATAAGAGGTATAGAATTGTGAATAAACTAGAACTTTACCTCTGTATTGAAGGTACAGTATAGGATACTGTGAGGCTTACCTCTATAAACAGCATAGTAACGTAAGAAAATTATAAACTTACTTTTTTATTTTGAAAGGGATGGGAATGAAATTGTCATTTTGGAGTCAAGGATTTTTTTACACTCATTGAAACAATAAGATCCAGCCTAAATGGGATGTTTCTCCTTCTTCAAGATCAGACCACTGCCTTGCACTTCCACAATAGATATAAACTAACCATCAAAATGGGGTCTGTATGGTTTATTAGCCTGCATTAGAGGAACAAATTACCAATTTAAACTGCATTAAGTTGTCTAAAATGAGTAAAAAATCTGGAGTAGAATATCTATTTCCTTAATGCTGGTCATCCACAGCCAATTCAAGAGACTGACGGGGCAAGTTGAGACTTTTAGTTTCTTTCTCAACAGCTGGAGAACAAGATGTCTACATCTTTTCTAGATAAATGCCTTTTTTAAAAAAAAAATGACAGAACATGCCTATGGACAACAATCAAATACACCATCAGATAATTGTCATCATATTAAGCACATTTTTTGTCATTGCCAATCAAGATTTAAATGTCTAATCAGGTATTGATTAGGATTGGAGGTCATTTTGTGCCCATACATCGTATAGTTTGATTCTCTGGTGTGACCCTGCCTGGATACTGGCCCTGTCTGCTGCTGGAGCCCTGACCTCTGCTTGGATCTTGTCCTTGTCTGCTAGTTATCTGCCTTGACCTCTGCCTGAATACTGACCTTGCAGGTTAGGAACCTGCCCTGACCTCTGTCTAACTATTGTACCCTTCTTTGTACTCTGGTGAGTCCTGTTCCTGTTACCTTTCTGCCCAATATCATCTACATCAGTTTCAAATATATCTGCATGAACATCAGAATCTGTATAATCCCCTACAACCATGTGCTAAGTCCTGGGGAAACTGAGTGACATATCCTGCTTTATGGGGTTGCTCTGGGTGAAAGCTGTTCACGGGCAGCACGTGGCTTAGTGGCTAGCACTTTTCCCTCACAGTGCTGGGTTCATGAGTTCAGTTCCTGACCATGGCCTTATCTGTGTGGAGTTTGTATGTTCACCCCGTGTTTGCATTGGCTTTCTTCAGGTGCTCCAGTTTCCTCCCACACTCCAAAACATACTAGTAGGTTACTTGGCTGCTATCAAATTGGCCTGTGTGTGTGTATAATTTAGACTGTAAGCTCCAATGGAGCATGGACTGATGTGAGTGAGTTCTCTGTAAAGTGCTGCAGAATTAGTGGCGCTATGAAAATAGCTGATGATGATGGGACTTAATCCAGTTTTTGGCATTAAATAATGTTTGCGAACAAAATTTATAATAACACCAAACTATGTTTGTACACAAAGACCATATATTATTAAATATAGAAGATGTTCCCGGTTGGAACTGTGGGTTCGGGGTGCAGTGGATTAAATAACTTATGACACTCAGTTTGTTTAACATATATATAGTTTATTTGATGTAAAGAATTAATATAAAAGAGTAAATATAATAAAAAGTTAGTATAATACAAAGAGTAAATATAAGAAAATACTTAGCTGTTTCCAACAGATTATCTAGTAGATATGTTTAATCACAACTTTCGATCATTCATTATTTCCTAGTACCCCACCTTTCTCCGTGTCAGCCTGACACGCAAACTCAAAAGCTAGGAAGTCTACTGGTAACAAACAGTTGTCTGGCTGTAACAACAGGTGCTTGCCAATTCTGTAGCATTCCAAGCTGAGGAAAGGTTATGTGGCAGCTAACTTACTTTTATTAACGAGGACCCTGACATCATTTGCATATAATTTATAAACATGATCTTGGACTTTCCATTGGTTTAATATACTTGAGCATATTCAATAAGCCCAAAGCCACCACCCTAACTAGAAATGTGTAGAATATTCTAGAATGGCCTTCATTATATAAGCATTGCAATATCACTTGATTATATAAATTAATTCAGGCTTTTGATTGGTATGAGAGATAAAAAGAATACATTTCTCTGCATCTGCACAGTAAACACTGAGACAACACCCTGGCAAGATATGTTGGCATTGTCTTGACTCTGCCCAGTTTACTAAAAGCATTTGAAGAAATACACACATGAAAGTATAAAATAACAAAATGGGGTTTCAGCAGGAATTTTGTCACACCAGCCATAGAAGATAAGCGCATTTAAAAAAGAATAATTTTGGCATTTCATAAAAAAACCCCATATAAAATCCCCCAAAAAATAAGAGAATACTACAAACAGGATAGAGGAAATAAATAAATACTGTAGGAATTTAAATTAAGAGTTTAGTTGATAGACTTTAAAGCAGGATTTTTTATTTTATTTTTACTTTGGATACTTTTCAAATAAAGGTTATAAATGAGACAAAGTGAAGCTTGCACTGTATATAGACTTATGTAAGGAGGAGATATGGATCTCTCTGAGATCAACAGGTTAATGATCATGATAATAAGTAAAATATATAAATCAAGGATTTATTTATATTTTTTGCATCTTGCTATCAGATGCAATATGAGTAATGTTAATATGGTAAGTCAGAAGTTAACAGCATGGGTATGAAGAAAACAGGAAAATAATAAATCAAAATACAATATACACTTTTTCTAAACTTTCTGTGCTGTGACATGTGCAAGCATGAAACAGTTAAACACAAAACTGAACAGCCCTGGGAACAGGGGAGAAGCAGCTAAGTAAATAAATCAGACTGACCTCCATCAGACTTTGCCATTTCTCTATTTCTGACCTGCAACAGGTTCCCAGTCAACGGGAGTGGGGTTTGTCCTGGGGGCAGCTTATGCCTCTTATATGTCTCTTATAGAGATGATTCTACATAAAATAAAATACAATAAGAGAGAGAACAGCGGTGAGGGGGATTGTACCACATCCTGCTGGCTCCATTTTTTGTGTCAGAACTCTGGATTGTATTTAATTTAACTGCAGTCAGAGGCCAGAATACAGAATTCTTTGAATCCTGGAGATAAATGTATCAAGGTCCGATTTTTTTCAGTGATTTAAAATAGTGGCAAATCGCGGGTGACAGCCCGCGATTTTATTCCAAAAGTCATCAAATGTATTAAGCTGACATTTTTACCCTGATCTTCAGAATTGCTGGTCATCACTACTGATTTGCTGCGATTTCAAACACTCCTGTGTTTAGCTAACTCTCCTGTGTTTTGGTTGAAAATCCCATAGACAACACACTGCTTGCTAGCAGCCTGTTTAGTAAACACATCACTGTTACACTGCATTGCCTATACAGCCGCAGGCTCCCCCGGCTGTAAAAAGTTTAAAAATAGATAAAACATTTTTTTTTAAAAAAAGCTTTGGGTCCCCCCGCCCAAGCACTATTAACCCTAGCGCTGCCAGCCTACACCTGGTTACGTGAAAATCGGGGAAACATTTTGCGTGGGGTCCCCCCTGATTTTCATTTAACCAGCACAAGGCAAAACAGCCCAGGGTGGGTGGCACTATAGCAGAGGGAGACACGGCAGGGGTCTCCCTGCCATAATGACAACAAACCCCAAGCTGTTCAGCACTGGGCTGGATTCTCTAGAGAGTGGGGTCCATCGAAAAAAAACTAGCGGGTTCCCTCTAGGCACAACCAGCCCAGTGCTCTAGGGCTCTTCCTACAGCCCTGGTTGGTGGGAGTAGGGTAATAACGGCGATATAAATGTAAAAAAAACAAAAATACTCCATTTTGTTTTGTGGAACTACAAGTCCCAGCCAGCCAGGGTGCCATAAACAGTCTGGGCATGCTGATGCTTGTATAACTACAAGCACCAGCATACCCATGGCAGCCAGGGCATGTTGGCACTTGGAGAACCACAAGTGCCAACATGCCCTGCTACCCATGGCTTGCTGACACATGTAGTTCCACAAAATAAAAAGTTTACAAAACCAAAACTCACTCATTCAAACCACATACACTTAATAAAAATAATTAAACCCCCAAAAAGACACTAAACACCCTCATTCATACCACATAATTTTATTAAAAATAATAAATCCCCAAAATACTCACCAGTGATGTTTTTGTCTGTCGTCTGCAGCTGTTAATCCTAAAATGTGTGTAAACCAAGTCCCAAATAAACTTGTATCCAAAGTCCGGCTTGTAAATGTCCCAAATGAATTGTATCGAAAAGCCCATGCTTGGAAAATTCTTCAGTTCTTCTGGCCTGGAGGGCCCCCTTGTTGATTGCAGTCTTCTTATTTTCAGCCAGAAGGGCCCCATATTTGTAAAATCCAAACCGGAACATGCTTGGTTAAAAACCCAAAAAAAGATTAGAGACACCGCAAAAAGCTTCTACACTGTAGAAGCTCCGATACGCAAAGAACTTAGCACAACCACGGGGTCTATTTATAGTATAAGGGGTTTCCCATAACAGCATTGTATCTGGCGATTTTTAAAGCAAACTCAGGAGAGTTTGCTTAATCGCAGCTTCATACATTTGAGACTTGTATAGCCAGGATGGTAAACAGTCGGGAGTTTGATCTCTATCGATTTTGGAAATAGCGATTTTGATAGAAACACATCTCTGGAGATTTTACATGAAATCTCAGCTTCATACATATGGAAGTTTCAATTCTCCCGAGAAAATCGTTAGATTTGCAAAATTGGAGTTTGATACATTTACCCCCTGATCTCTAATTGACTCTGTTAAATCCAAAATATATTACCAGTGGAGCGCAAATAGAGGAAACTTTCTTTACTTCATTCAATTCGTTCGCGGCCGGAGAACATAAGCACACAAATCATTCTCTACATATAATGTTTCAGCTACATAGACATTTTAGCACTGCGCAAATGTGAATTACAAAATGCTGCATCAGCAAATATTACAAAGAACAAAGAAAGATATACATGTCCTGGGAAATTGGACATAACTGTTACATAGTTGCAGTTCTCGCATGTCCTTGAAACTTGCTAACAAAACGAAAGCCTATTGTTTTTCAACATATACAGTATTTCTTTGATTCTTTCATTAAACTATAATTAAAATGTGAAGCACTCTTAAAGGTATAATACACATTTATCAGACGACTTCTATAAAATATATATGAAACAATCATAAATGCACAAAATACATTATTAGATGACTTCTATGTTATAATTACTAAGCTCTTAGCCCCATTTATTCTTGCAAGAACAGATATGAAAAGGAGACAGAAGGTCTAAGAGTGAAATTCCTATACTTGAAAGGACCATTATAGGGATGCACAGTGGTATTCAAAAACTAATGCTGTTTAAAGCTGAGAAAAAAGTTTACTTTTATTTTTAATATTGGCTAGAACAAAAAAAAGGAAAGTGCCAAGAATAGTTGATATTTCTTGCAGGCGAAAATCAATGTTGCAAATGTATAAAAACAGAAACAGAGATAAACCTATGCAAAGAAGGTCATAGTATAACATTTAAAAAAAAAAATGCGCTGACAGTTCTTTAAAAAATCCTCAGAGTTGCACCCAAAAGGTGCAGTACAAGTGTCTTAATAGTGTTACTTTTTATTATGCCTGCCTACTGTGCTGGAATGTCCCGTAGGCTACCAAATTTTGGGAGTCCTCCAAGACTTCTAGAAGAGCAGGCACCCTTTCGGATTCCAGCAGAGGCGGGGCTTAATTAATTGAATCACATCATCAGGTCCTGTCCCCCGCTGTGCAATGCAGTGACTAGCGTCATTGCACATCAGGGGGCGGGTCCACAGTGACACCTCCTCCTGTACTTGCCACCTTAGCTCAACTTTGGGATCTCCCGGAGGGGAGATTCTAAAAGTCGGCAAGTATACTTTTGATAAATGTTGTACCACAGATTCCAACATTAAGGCTCTCCCCTTATCAAGGAAATAGAGTCCCCTGCAATGAAAATTTCCTGCACACTGTGCTACAATTATATAATGTTATTTTGATTACCATTATTAGGAAAATGTTAGCAGTGAGGATCACAAGATGGTGGGGGAAGCACTGTATAAAGGAGCTTTCGTAACTGTACAGGCTTGAAGAAGCATTTTGAAGTTTGAGAAACATATACAATAAAACCAACAGAACAAATGCAACTAATTGAAAGCCTACAAAGTGACTTTCTGGCACTACATGTGGTTAACAGAACTACAGAAGGAGATTCCATGAACTATGTGCTTACCATTCATTCTACAGACAGAATTTAATTACTCTAGGCCAGTGTTGGCTAACCTGTGACACTCCAGATGTTGTGAAACTTAAAGCCCCAGCATGCTTTGCCATCTATCAGCTAGTTATCTACTGGCAAAGCATGCTGGGGCTTGTAGTTTCACAAAACCTGGAGTGTCACAGGTTAGCCATCACTGCTTTAGGCCCAGGTTTATAATGACTGGTCCCCAAGTCCCCTCCATAAAATCATAATTATCAGGTGCATATCTATTTTACTGGGTCAGTAGTGTCCAATCCAACGTATGCTATCCGTGGATTGATGCTGAGCTTATACACAATCAAAGGAAATCTTCCTGCATGCATGCATTAAGATCGATCGGAGGACAGAATAAACACAGCACCATCTCTTCTGTATAGAATCTGCTCTGTTTAATGCATACCAGGTTACACAGTTTTATACTACTTCTGAAATATTTGTTGATGTGCAAAACAGTTGATGAATCACAAGATCAGTTTCCTGACAAGCCCGTGGTTGTACTTATGGTGCAATTTTCCAAGAAGTTTGAAGGTAGCAATGTTATTTGTAAGCAGCTACTTCTGCTTCTAGCATCCTCTGCAAAACTTCATACAATTTCTGAACACATTAAAATTTGAAGCATTTGACACATTCTTAAAGGTACACTACATTTCATATAAAATACATTGATAGTAGTTATCCCAGTTTTTCAAAGCATGATCTGTGGGGGGTACCTGAGGACAAGCTGATATAAAACATTTATGTAACTGGTACAATTATCTAATAATTATCATCATCATTTATTTATATAGTGTCAGCAAATTCCATAATGCTTTACAATTGGGGTCAAACACAGTCATTAAACAATATTGGGTAATACAGACAGACAAATATGTAAGAAGGCCATGCCCGCAAGCTTAAAATCTAATTAAATCAAGTACAAGTTCACTCATGTTCACTGCCAACCTGTCAGATGAAAATCTACAGATAAGAAATAAGATATTCAATATGATACAGCATTTCTTGAGATAGAAACATGTGAATAACAAGACATTTATCCACAGCTATGTATGTCATGCCACTAATTCCACAGCGCTGTACAGAGAACTCACTCACATCAGTCCCTGCCCCACTGAAGCTTACAGTCTAAATTTCCTAACACACACGGCAATTTGATTGAAGCCAATTAACCTACCAGTATGTGTTTGCAGTTTGGGAGGAAACTGGAGCACCTGGAAGAAACCCACACAAATACAGGGAAATCATACAAATGCCACATAGATTGGGAATGAAACTAGTGACCCCACTGCTGTGAGGCAGAAGTGCTAACCACTAAGCCACCATGGTGCCCTATTGAGGTTAAGTTGGGTTACTGTTAACATATTGACCTCAGAGACATATGCCTTCAGGTGCATACTGACCTATGAGTTTTGATACATTATATGAACTGCACTGAAACATAGGAAGTTATTGAATGTGTTTACAAATGTTTCATATGGATAAGTGCAGTCAATATTATGTGCTGACATTTATTTGTTATTGGAACTATTTTATATGATTATCATGGAAAAAAAACACACAGAAACAGCAGAGGTACAGAATTGTTGATGGTGCTCACTGATATTTAGTTTAATGTAGTGACATGCAGTGTGGTGTAATTTTATATTAGAGCAGAAAAAACATTGTTTTTATTCTAATGTTTTCATTGTTCCAGTTTTGACTGGTGATATCTTATAGGACACACCTTGGTTTAGCATTTTGGCGACAAGTAAAGTAAACGATAAAAAAAATACTAAAAACAGAAAGCCTAACATACCTGAGATACAGTACAGTTTGTCCAAACTCTTTTTAGTTTGTCGGGGGTTTGAGGAGTTACAGAGGCAGAGGTGTAGGTACAAAGGCAGAGGTGCAACAATAGGAGATGTAAGGGATGCAGTAGCTATGGGACCTGAAAGTGAGGGGGAACAGAAGTTAAAAATGGCATCATCTGGTCCCTACCCATATTTTGCTATGGGGCACACATTGCACTATTGTATTTCTGCCCTAGGATTTGCATATTGTCTTTCTCCATTTAAGAAAGACACACTTTATCGAGATGGCAGCTCTGAAAATAATAATGGCAAAAATACATTTGTTATACCTGAACCATGAATTCTACACCTTTTATTTTATAGAATTATGTGAATAGATGTATTTATTCCCAGGATCCGAGAGTATGAGAATCATTTCTAATTATGTCAATGGATGTATAGTTGCATCTCAAGTATGTGTGTGACGATTATGTAGTATATCTAATGACTGATTGTTAATTTCTGTTGATTTCATGTATAACAATGTATATTGTATGTAACCATGTAATGTAATCTAAAAGTGTCACTTGCTAACTGACATGAGTTTAAACCTATGCAAGTGTCAATAACCTGTTGAAATTAACCATAACCAGGGCGAGATAGGTATCTCCAAGGAATTTGTAGTCCCAAAGTTGTAAACCATCTAGCTAAGCAGAAGGAGCATAGCTGAGAATTCAAGACCCTGTGAACATTCAAATCTCAGGACATCCCTAGCTCACTTCGAAAGCCCTGTGACATTTGGGAGTTCAATCGGAACTTATTGACAGCTACACTGCAAAGGTGGGGCGTGAGAGCTATGTGAAAAAGGGTTTAAAATCTTCTGCTTTAGACATTACTATGTGAATTTTCATGAGGGGATCTATCAAGACTGAAATGCCCCATCCTTCTCATTTGTGTTTCCTGACACACCAAGTTTTAACTAAGTAAGTAGTGACTCTGGTTTTATTTCCTATTTAATTTCTTAAAACTTACTTGTGCAACATATTGTATGTCTTGTTATTAATTTTTGTAAATAAGCCATTGAATAATTTTTCAGATTAATAAATAATCTAGCCAAATAAATTTAATCTAGCGTGTTCTCCGTAAATTTTTGTGGATTTATGAAGGCCAGGGAGGCTCATGCTATATATGTATGTGATTTAAGTGTGAAACATTAATAAGTGGTTTTGGTGAATGTAAGGACACCATAATAAATCCTTTGAAGCGGAAGAAAAGTGTATTTATTGCTAAGTGACCAAGGTGACACCAGTCACGGCCAGCTGTTCAGATTGCTGTATCTGGGACAGGATGGGCATACGTGACAACGTGGCATAGTGGTTAGCTTTGCTCTCTCACAGATCTGCAGTCATGGGTTCTAGTCTGACCACAACACCATCTGTGTGTAGTTTGTTTGTTCTCCCTATGTTCACATGTTTTTTCTCCCCAAAACAAACTGGTAGGTTAATGTTTGTATAGTAGAAAATCTTGACTTTAAGGATCATTGACTGATGTATATGATTTACTATAAAACACTGCATACTATGTCGTGCTATAATTGATCATAGTAATAATCTTTCCTGACTCATTGAAAAAGGTGCTGATTGCTTTAAAATATGAATTGTTCCTGATCTAAGCACTATTTTGTCCACCTCTCCTCTAGTAGATACTGCATGGTATGCTTTAAAATGTTATAAAATCATGGACCACGTACGTTTAAGCGCAGACTTTCAAAGACATAGAAGATGTTCAATATGGATATAGGCTCCTCCCACTTGATGATAAATGATTTTCCGTGTCTATAGGTGGGTATACCAGACCTATAACACACTCAAATGACACAAAACAGGGACAAAATAATAGTGCAATATGTTCACAACTTAGTAATGATAGTCCCAAAAGAAATCCCAAAGATAGATCTTCTATATTCATTCACTTTGTGCACGGAACAGAAACGACACCAAACAAAAATTCTGTGTTGTTCATATCCAACTCCCCCAATGATGTTATGCTTACAAGAATACAAATGGTATTGGGCATCTCATACATTCAGAGAAAATCTCCTTCACATCCCATCTCAGAGCGAACTCCACCGATTGAGTGATGCAAAAAATAATAATAAAACACAATCTGGTGCATTAACTTTTAAAAAACATGTTTATTGCATAACCAACATGTCATGCTTCACAGATTAAAACATGTATAAAAAGGTAATGTATGTATTCGTACCAGATTTTAGCTGTAATCATGCATGTATGATCAAACAACAATTGTATCAGATGAACGTCCAGCAACAGGAACACAAATCAGCTTAACCATACGCGTTTCGACTCAAGACAAGAGTCTTTCTCAAGGTATGCTTTAAGCCTTTACATGCTGACAACTATTACTACTTTATTATTTTATTACCGTTTGGATATTCTTGTATATTAGTTTTTTACCTGTCTGAAATTATTACTTTTAATTACATGTAAAAGGTCAAGTCTCCAGTAAAATACTATACAAAAATGGCTTTACTCCACCTGTTTGAACCCAGCTTTTCTTTGTAGTGCAAGATATCTGGATTTAGCAAGGCATTTGAAATTCTAGAACTCATTTTGAACATGCATTAGTGAGTTAAAATGTTTTTCACAATGCACCAAAAGCAGTTACATCTAGGATAGGTAGTTTGACTAACTCTGCTGTTGCTAAGTGATAAAAACCACAGATTGCTTACAGATGTTTGTTGGGGTGCTGAATAGATTTAAAATATGCAACAATACCACATTGCTCATTGAATAAGAAAAAGTATTAACTTTATGTTTCTAAACTTGTGCTTTCAGTGTTAATTAGTCGTGTGTACATTCTACATGCATGCACCTTTTACACCAACACAATAATTTACTGAGTATTATAAAAAAAAAACGTTGTGGCAAAGAGATATAATATTCCCTATTTTTTTGCTTCTTTATTGTTTTCACTCACATTTATACTAACAAATCCTCTGTAATATGAGCTACCTGATCAAGGCCAACACCTGAGGCCTGTTCCAGGAAAGCTTCCAACTGCAGTTCAGGAACCTCTACGCCCAGATTAAAACCTGTACACCTACATTACAGTGCATGGCACAGAAAGGAAAACAGTGCAGAGGATCCTCAGTTGCAGCTCCAGTGAATGGTAGAGACATGATTGACATTAACAGTGTGATGGTTGGCTTGGTGGGTTTTGTAACTTTTATGTTAGTTCTCTCATATGGAAAATATGCGTGGAGGAGAAAGAAGATGCCGCCTGGTCCAGTCCCCCTGCCCATTTTGGGGAACTTTCTACAGCTTCAGTCTGAGGGATTAGTGCCAAGCTTAATAAAGGTGAGTACAAGGTTAATATCATGTTATTATCTATTTTGAGGGGTTGCAGGGTTATGATTTCTACTGGGCCAATGCCTCCTATGACCAGAGTGTTTTAATGACAGTGATATGTCTAGTGGGTCAGTCCATCCTAGGACCATAGTGTACTAATGATAGTGACATGTCTATGGATTAGTCCTTCCTAGGACTAGAGTGTACTAAGACAATGACATATACAATGGGCCTGTCCCTTCTAAGACAGAATATACTAATGACAGTGATAAGTCTAATCAGTCAATCCCTCCTAAGACCATAGTGTACTAAAAACAATAACTTGTCTAATAAACCAATCCCTCCTGGGATCAAAGTGTGCTAATGTTAATGGGCCCTTTCATATTTTCATCATTTATTAGAGAGTTTAATAATTTACCATATTTATTAATATTATAATGGCTACCAGTAAAAGTTAACTATTTAGCAACCAAGCTGCACTGACAAACATAATCATAAAATGACAGTGTCAATCTCCCAGACACTTTTATTTCCTTTTAATATTTTGAATAAACACAACCACTACTTGGTTTTCACACACACAGTCACACAGGTCTGTGTATCTCATTGCCTTCACCTGGAACATGCTGCCTACAACATCTTAAGGAAGAAAAATAAATGGCTATAGTACTTGAGTAGTATTGTCTACATGTCTACATGTATATGATGTATTGTACACACCTAACTAAAGGATTTATTTAAAATAAATTTTATATATATATATATATATATATATATATATATATATATATATATATATATATATATATATTTAGCAAAGAGGCCTATTTTCCACACTTCTCATGCATAGAGATTGGTGTAGCCCTGGAAAGTCTGTAGGGGAAGACTACAAGGCTACATACAGGGGGGTAAACAACATGACATTATTTACTGGTGTCATCCTGAAGTTTTGGTGTTTATTGTGATGCAAACAATAAAGCACCTTTTAAGTTGAAGCAAGACTCTGTCTGTGTCAGTGTCAGAAGTGCTACAAGTGGTGTCAGAAATGCTACTAATATATTTAACATTTTGAGCAGTTGAGGATAAATACCTCCCAAATGTCCCATTTTTGATGGATTGTCCCAATTTAAAGGGACTGACCTGCTGGTCAGAATGTTTGTCTAGAGTAATTTTAAGAGGTATGTCCCCGCTGACTGTGGTGCGAGAAAGCCAAACTCCCTAGAGGCAGGTATCTCTGGTGTGTGGAAATTCAAGGGTGTTTTTAAGAGAGGGAAGGTGGAATAGGGGGGAGGGGTTACCTAGCACATAAGAAGGGCTTCACATGTCCCCGGGTGCATGACCATGCCCATTGTGACAGGGACACACCCCTAACATGACATGTACACACCCTTTGGAGGAGGCATGGTCACCTCCAAATTTTTTAATTTTACATTTTGGAATGTAGGTGGATGTAGTGCATGTATTGGCTGGAAATTACTGGTGCCGCATATTCTTAAGGCTATATGAAATAAACAAGTACACCATATATCAACATCTTTTATTTTATATTGCCTTAAGAATATGCAATACAATATTTTACTTGTCTATGTCAGTAAAAAAAGTTTTTAAAAAAACTATTTTATTTTAGTTTTTCTTAGCAAATTTTTTATTTGACATAAACAAGACTAATGATTTGCTTTAAGACAACATACGAATAAATTGCTGTCCAATTGGAATCCCAGGAGCCAGTCATCCAGTCTTATTTTGCGGCCCCAAGTGTCCTTACAACTCTCACAGCTAGAATTTCTTTACTAGCTAGTAACCCGCAAGCATGATAACATAAATAATTTCCTCTCCCTTCATGCAAATACTATGAATCCTTAAGTCTACTTTGATCTACAATGAGACATGTTTTCATTTCATAAAGATTTATCTGATACTTTCACAGCTGGCTGAAAAGTTTGGCCCCATTTATACTATTTACATGGGTTCCAGACCCACTGTAATTCTGACTGGATACCAAACTGTGAAGGAGGCACTAGTTGACATGGGGGATGCCTTTCTGAATC
Organism: Mixophyes fleayi; assembly: GCF_038048845.1. Classification (NCBI taxonomy): domain Eukaryota; kingdom Metazoa; phylum Chordata; class Amphibia; order Anura; family Limnodynastidae; genus Mixophyes; species Mixophyes fleayi. The sequence continues at coordinate 24,215,962 of NC_134410.1, forward strand.
GAGGAAGTCTTCCCATATTTGATCGTATCTTTAATTATAGAGGTGAGTACTCAGACATTGAATTATAACTAAAAACAACATATTAATGAAAATCCAGCCTCATCAACACCAAGCATCTACATGATGCTCATTATAGTTATTAGAATGTTGTGTATTCTGTGTGGTCCATGGAGGTCTTCCATTCTGCTTTTCTTCAAGCATGACATTGCTATTTAATAAATCAGTTCAGCAGACTTCAGGAGAGACTGGTGCAGACATTCCTTAATTGTGTCTTCTACTATTGTCAACACATCCACTCCGTTCTTGGAAGTGATTAATTTTACATTATTATATTAAATACAGTGAATTACTTTGCTTTTCTGAAAATAAATGTAAAATCTAGTTAGAATACATTTCTATCCATTAACTTGCTGAAGAGAAACAGTAAATATAATTGTATGGTTCTTGATAATTTTATAATATACATATATGTAAGTTTATTATTTCATTTATGCATTCTTCATTTAGCGGAAATATCTGAACTTGCCCTACTAGGGTTGATTAGTTTTAAGTCTAGCATTTTTGACTTGCACATTAGCTATGATGGTAGTAGTAATCCCTGGCCTCATTGTAATATTTATTGCAGTGTGCTGGAGGACTCAGCTTACTTTGACAAAGAGGGCTTTACAGAATACTTCCAGTCCTGGGATGCACTCTTTGCAACATACATGCTTCTGCTGCCAAGTCTCCAAGCCAAATGTGATAAATATTGCATGCAGACAGAGATTTCCATCCTCTTTAGAGCCCAACTGAGTGAAACGTGTGAATAGTTCTTCCCCAGTTGTAGTCCTGCTGATGTGGTGCTGTGATGGGTGAGAGATATTGTCACACGCTGGGCTTTCAGTCTCTCTATCCAATGCCCAGCGCACTTACCTGCTCGCTGTGACCATTTTCTGATGATCCCAATCTTCCGCCGATCTCTTTATTTTCTCTGCTGCCCTTTCATCCGCCCTCTCTCAGGCACTCCCATTGTAAAAGGCACCCATGTGTCTGGTGCCTGTTCCTTGGGTCATCTACATGTTAGGTGCTGGATCTGCCTCCTGTTGCTCTCCACTACTCCATTGTAATGCTGCCTTCCACAGATTATTACACCTACCTGCTCTCCACCATTCTAGTGGTATTGCCCTGTCATCCGCAGGCTATTGCACCAGTTCTACACCATTCCAGTGGAATTCTCTGCTCTCCATAGACCAATCATACCTACTTTATAATACCTACTATCAGAGCCGGATTAACCTAATGGTCTTTGTGGGCTACAGCCCAAGGGCCTAGGGCAGCTGGGGGGCCCTATTAAATATTTTTATGTAATACTGCCTGCGATTGGGTTGGGGCGGCCTCCCATTCATTCTAGGTAGATGCAGCTAACAGCAAATCTGATGCTGTTAGCCGCCCTGCTGTCAGTTCGGGCGCGGTACACATCACACTGCTAGAGAGAAGGTCTTGTGAGACTATGACTCATAGTCACGCGTGATCTCACTAAGCAGCACAATGCCCACCGGTCCCACACAGACAGCAGGACAAGAAGAAAGAAGAGGAGGCTGCAGCGAGAGAACAAGAACAGGTAAGTACTGTATATATATCAGAGGGAAGGGGGCTTTCACAGTACCCTTAGCCCGGAGGCCTCCATTGCCTTAATTCGGCCCTGCCTACTATCAATTCCTGTAACGCCTCTTGCTCTTACCTTCTTTAGTAAGTTTCGCATAGTAGTCCCTAAGAGGGCTGCGAACTGCGGAGCAGAGGCCGCAAAGATAAAAACCTCCTTGCGGGGGGTCCCTGCTCCTCTGTAAGGGGTATCACCAAATTAGGCAGACCAAGGGTCCGATTACCATAGGAACCGTGACAGATATTATGAAAAGAGTGACAGTTGTTGAAAGAGAAGTGGAGACCTGTCAAGTGAAGAACTGTCACGTCTTAACCTGTACTATAATAAACATGAAAGTGCCTCTAGTCAATGTACAGCCTAAGTAGCAGCTTTTCTAAATTAAGGATTCAAAGTTGTGTCAATTTCCCCTTGACCATGTAGAAGTCAGAATACTGCACTTCAAATGTTACCACCATTGTTAATATAACAGAGGGATTGCATGAGACCGAGGTGATATAAACGCTGAGGGGGCTGGCAGTAGAAAAAGTACAGGCATACCAGGAGTTAAATTATCTGGGTGGTGGTAAGAATCTGAGTTACCAATCAGTGGAGTCTGAAGGGGAGGAGTTATGTTCCCAGAGGAGGCTTATAACATATAGGAAAAGGATATGACATCCTCTTGCCTCTGGAGTTGTTAGTGAGTGAGTATCTGCTCTCTGCTGTCCTGGTGAGTATTGCTTTATACTGTTTCATGCTGTTTTTTCGGTGTTATACTGTTATATCCTGTGTATACTGTGTAATTCTGTGTGATTACGTTTTATTGTGGTGCTTTTTCTTTTGTTCTTTATTCCTGTAGTCTGTGTTTTTTGCCTTTTTCTTTATATTTTCTCTTGGCCCTGCTTTCTTTGCTTTTCTCCCCTTTTCTCGTTTCCTATTTTTCCGGTTTTTCCACCCCCCCTCTTTCTTTCCTTTCCATTATCTCCCCCCTTTCTCCATCCTCAGACATGCTCCGTGCTAAACGGGTCCGGGTCCCCCCCCATCGCCTAATTGAGGCTTCTGTCTCCTCTGCTCCCCTCCCCAAGCGGCGAGCCCAGCTCCGGGACTCACCGCAGACTTTTCCCCCCGCCCCTCCCTCCGCGATGGCATCCGGCAGGCCGGGAACATCCGCCGTTACTGCGGCGGCAAAGAAAGTCTCTTGCGCATGCGCGCAGGCGAGCGCGTGGCCAGAGGAGTGCGCGTTTGGCCGCGCATGCGCTGTCAGGGGCTGGGGTCCCGGCAGCCATTTTAGTTACGGCCGCTCACGGAGCGCCGCCATTCCCACCGCTGCCACCAATGTTTCCGCTTCTGTTGATCCCCCCCCCCGCCGGGGACCAGGTGGTCCTTGCTGCGGAGGGGGGGAGGCTGCAGGCTCTGCCGTTTTTATCCAGGGGGCTGAAAATGTTGTAGTACCCTCCCCCACCATAACTTCTGGCTGTCAGCAGTCCCCTGCTGCAGCGTTCCCCCAGGCCACTGTAAATGTTCCCCCTGGTAGTTCCTCCCATATAACGGCACTGGTTTCTGCCCCCCTTCCTTCCCCCCTCATTTCATCCAGTCACATCCAGGTCCCTTCCGCTTCCTTTTCCCAGCCTCAGCAATTTCTGCTCCCATCTTTCCCCCCCTCCCTCCTCCCTCCTCTGGGTCTCCCTTTCCCCCTGGGGTTCCTTTCACTTCTCCCCCTCCTCCTCTGCTCCTATTCTCCAGTCCCGTGTCTGTTCCATTTCCCATTCCCCCTCCTGTTGCTGCAGTATGTGCCACACAGAGTCTAGATACCATTAGTTCAACGGGGACGGGCGCTTTATATCCAGGGGGGCACATGCCTTTTCCTCCCAAGCGCGACCCCGGAGCACCTATGGGGCAACCATGTATGTCTGGCCCCCCCGGGCCTAGTTATTATCCTCCATGGGCAATGGGGTATGGGCCGGGTCAGGTACCAATTACAGGCTTCCATCAGTTTCCCTTGCAGTGGCAAGGGTCTGGTTCGGTCAGAGGGCCGCAGGGTCAGGGGTTTCCGAATTTTCCGAATTTTCCTTTTCCGTACTCAAACCCACCTTGGGGGTTTGCCCCACCTTATCTTCCTCCTCCCTTGGCTTATGGGCCGTATTTCTCAGGTCCCGGCTGTCCGGGTAATGTTGTGCTAACATCAAGTGCTTCTTCCACAGGGGCCACCACCCTAGGGGCGGCAGGTTCGGAGGGGCTTCGGGTTCCCGCTTCCTCGCCGGCAGTGATGTTAGAGCCTAGCGACGTGCAGCTGATGTCTGGAGGGCCTGTTTTGGGGCAGGGTGCAGCGTCCTCCCTGGCCGGTCTTCGGGTCTTTCCCTGCACGGCGGCAACAAGTGTATGCAGTCGGCAGGCAAGTGCAGTGGTGGCGTCTAGCCAGAGTGTTAGTGATCGGAGTTTAGTATTGCCCGTGAGTGCGGGAACCGGGGGTCCCGGGCCGGAAAGCTCTTCTTCTGTTCCCCCATCTGCAGGTCCGCAGGGTCGTGCGAGACCGGGTCGGAGATCTGGGCGTGCTTCTTCCACGGAAGCCGCATCATTGGCACGGTGGGCCCATCATCTGGTGTGGAAGGAGGTGGCCGTGTATTGGGTGAGCATGCCAGCGGGGGGTCTGGTTTTAGCTCCAATCTAAGTTCTTCAGCCTCAGAGAGTGAGGTTCTGGCCGGGTCTGGGAGAGCAGACGCAAAGTTGGTGAGGCTCCTGAGGAGGAAGTTACAGAGTTCCCGCCGTAGGGCGGAGGTTGGAGGTGGGGGGCCTCGAGAGGATGGTGGTACCTCGGGAGGTGATGTTGTGCGCTGTGCTAATACAGCGGTCCTCCGTGATATCAGGAGCAGTGTGCGCAGTAAGATACGCGCTGGTCGTTTTGTGGACATGTTTGCCATCACGAAAAAGGCTAAGGATGGCTTAATAGCAGCACGATCACGCTCTGGCGTGGGAGAGGAAGCATATCGGAGTTTTCAGAGTTGGTTGGAGGGCTTCCTAGTTTTTGCTGCATGTTACCTGGAAACCAGGCCAGCTGAGCACATGAGCGTGATTAAGTACATATACTTAATACAGGGGATGTTTACCCGATCCAGGGGTACTATGTGGAGGCGGTACGATGAGGCCTTTCGGAGGAAGCAGGATGGAGTGTCATTGATGGATTTTGGGTGTAAGGATGTGGAGGTATGGTTGGATGTGACGCAGCCGAGGATTGCTGGTACTGATGTGAGCGTGGCAAGACAGAGGCAGCCCCCAGTGCGGTTTAGCCAGCCCTTTCAAGGGAAGTGTTTTGCTTTCAACGGGGGCCAATGTGAGAGAGGTGCGGCTTGCAGATTCAGACATGTGTGTTCAGCCTGCAGTGGGGGTCACCCAAGGAGAGAGTTCCCCAGGAGGAGCAGTCCTGCCACTACTGATAGAGCCGCCACCGGAGGCGCGACTCGGTAAGGCGGCATCGCCTATTATATTGGTCGAACTTGGGAAATGGCTGGGTTGGTACCCTGATAGGAGGGCTGCCGAGTTTTTATGGAATGGTTTCAATGTTGGGTTCATATTGCCGGTGACAGGTGTGGTGCAGACTGGTACGCCTCGGAATTTGAAATCAGCCTCGGAATTACCAATGGTAGTGCACGAGAAAGTGTGTAAGGAGGTGTCGTTGGGCAGAATGTGTGGCCCCTTTTTGGTTTCCCCGATTACTGATTTAGTTCTTTCCCCAATGGGAGTGGTGCCAAAGAAGGATGTGGGAAAGTTTAGTCTAATTAAGCATTTATCTCACCCGCAGGGCACATCTGTGAATGATGCGATTGCAGAGTCTGAATGTTCAGTTGGTTATCAGTCTTTTGAGGATGCCTTGTCGTTGGTGCAGCAATGTGGCGCCGGTGCGCTGTTAGCTAAATTGGACATTGAATCGGCTTTTAGGTTGTTGCCCCTGCATCCGTCTTCATTTCGGTATATGGGTTTTCGGTTGTCTGATGGGTTTTACGTGGATAAATGTTTACCTATGGGGTGTTCGGTGTCATGTGCATTTTTTGAATGTTTTAGCACTTTTCTCCACTGGTGTGTTGTGGCCGGGTCTGGGCATCAGAGTGTCGCCCACTACCTTGATGATTTTCTGTTCATTGGGCCAGCAGGTACGGCAGTGTGTCAGGATTTGTTGTTTTCTGCTCAGGCGCTGTTTAGAGTAATGGGAGTTCCGGTGGCAGCGGACAAGTCGGAAGGCCCGACTGTGAAATTGTCATACCTAGGCATTGAGATTGACACGGTTGCGGGTTGTTGTAGGCTTCCAGCAGAGAAGGTGGCTAAGCTTAGGGGTATAATTGAGACGGTCCAGGGTGAGTGTAAAGTGCAGTTGAGGCAGGTACAGTCACTGCTTGGTCTTTTTAATTTTGCTTGTAGAGTCAATCCCATGGGGAGGGTTTTTTGTCGGAAGCTAGAGAGGGCTACTGTTGGCATTACAAAGGCTAGGCATTTTGTGAGAATGTCCAAAGAAATTAGGGATGATTTGGCTATGTGGCTTTTGTTCTTGGAATGTTTTAACGGAGTTTGCTTGTGGCCCCTGCCTGGCGCCAATAACGTGGAGTTGCAATTGTTTACTGATGCTGCTGGGTCTTCCGGTTTTGGGGCTTACTTGGATGGGGAGTGGTGTGCAGCAGCTTGGCCAGGGACTTGGCGTCAGGAGGGCCTCACGAGGAATCTCTTACTGTTGGAGTTCCCCATCATTGTAGCTATAGAGCTGTGGGGTGTTGGTCTGGTTAATAGAAGTATATTGTTCTGGTGTGACAATTTGGGGGTAGTACATGCTATTAATAATCAGAGGGCCACCTCCCTTCTAGCTCTGAGGCTGTTGAGACATTTGGTTTATAGATGTCTGACTCTTAACATCACTTTTAGGGCTAGGCATGTACCGGGGGTAGATAATAGTATTGCGGATGCCTTGTCTAGGTTTGATTGGAATAAGTTTAGTTTGTTAGCCCCTCATGCGAATGTTAATGGTGTTTCATGCCCCGATTTTGTCTGGCAGATTATAAGGCCGGCATAGAAGAGCTCGCTAGGCGTTCAGTTGCACCTGGGACGTTAAAGAAATATCGGGAGGCTTGGTCGTCATGGGAGGGGTTTTGTGGATCTGATGAGGCTCTAGGTAAGACGAGGCGGCAGTGCATGCTCGCATATGTGTGGCACTGTTTTCAGGCGGGTAGATCTAAAACATATATGGTGTCTGCTTTGGCTGGTATTTCGTTTTTTCTGCAGGTTAAAGGTAGTCGGGATGTTACCAAACAGGCATTGGTGCGCAAGGTTTTAAGAGGTTGGTCTAGAATTTCCCCTCCATTAGAGGATAAACGTAGACCGATTGATAAGAGAATGCTGGTGAACCTTTTGAATGTTATCACGTTTGTGGCGACGGATGAGTTTGAGGCGGTTTTGTTTCGGCTGGCGTTCATTATGGCTTTCTTCGGGGCTTTTAGGATATGTGAGCTGGTAGCCTCGTCTAGGACGGCAGTTGATTCGGGCTTGCTGTTTAAGAATGTTGTGGTACAAGATGAGAGTATTGCTTGTAAAATTCATAGATCAAAGACAGATCCTTTGGGTAGGTGGAAGTGGGTCACTTTGCAGCGGAACCGGGATACAGCAGTTTGTCCAGTAGAATTGACAAGATGGTACAGGGATAGGTCTCCTGCTCCCGGTGATAATTGGCTTAGACATAGTGATGGTCTCCCCCTTACGAAGTTCCAATTTTCAGCAGTATTCAAGAGTTGCGTGGTTAAGCTTGGTTTGAGTGCATCGGACTATGGGACGCATTCCTTTATAATTCGGGCAGCTATGGTAGCGGCGGAAGAAGGTGTGTCGGATCAGAGCATTATGGCTTTAGGTAGATGGAGGTCTAAGTGTTTTAAGAGGTATGTGAGGCCAGCAGTGGCGTTATAGGCTTAGTCAGGGCGATGTAGTAAGGCTGACCCATGGCGTTGTGTTGCTTACCTTGTTCAAAGGGAGCACGGAGGGTTTTGCCATTTCTTTTCTCTGGGGGCCTGATTGGCGGTGGCACCCCGGAGTTTCCGGTTTTACCTCCGCATGGGTCACCCTGCGTCATGCGCGAATGTGGTGTATTCTTGTTTTTCCGTATTAATCATATTATGTTTTGTCATTTCATTTACATGCATTATTACTCCATATTGCAGGTGCACGTCAGGATGGGAGGAATATTTGGTTGGTCGGCCATTCATTTATTTTCTGGGCCGGTAAGAGCGGTCATGCTCATGATTTGAGCAAATTTCCCCGGGCAGAGTCATAAAGATGGATAGGTTAGGGGGAATGCGTTGGGCGTCTTTGTTGAATATCCTAAAAGACAATGAGAGTAGGTTTGGGCTCCCTTCAGTACTTATTATCCACCTTGGGGGGAATGACCTGGGTAAGGGGTCCAGTTTGGAGCTCATTGAGCAGATAAAATCTGATGTCGGGGCCATTAATTTACATTGGCCAACAGCCCGAATAGTTTGATCCGACATTATCCCTAGGCGGAATTGGAGAGGGGCGGTTAAGCCAGCTCGTATTGAGAAAGCTCGTGGAAAGGTAAATCGGGCGGTGAGGAAAATCTTTCAGGAAGTAGGCGGTGGTTGCATTAGTTATCCTTCCATAAGGGCGGTTTTGACGCAGTACTATAGGCCCGATGGTGTGCACTTGTCCGATCTGGGTATGCATATTTTATAGAGCAGATATTTGGTTTTCTTGTTTGGCTATGAGAGGTCAGTTGGTGGCGGGCTGAGGTTCCTGGTGGGGAACCTTAGCTGTGGCGGTAAGCAGCCCTATCAGCGGCCATTTTGTTACATTTAAGGCGTAGTAGGCACTCTCCCCTTAAAGGGATTGGGCAATTAGTCAGAATAGCCCTTCGGGGTTTAAGGGGCTCCGCTTAGGCGGGCGGGCCTCAGCTAATATGCAAAACAGGGGAGTTTGGCTTTTTACGCCTGGTTGGGTCCAAATTAGTTTAGACGGAATTTACATCTTGTAGGTGTGGCCTGGATGCTGATTGGTCTGTTTATATTGGCCACCAATTTTCCCCAGCAGGTTCGCTTTCAATAAATTCCTGACCTTTCAAACACCAATTCAAGTCTCTGTGTCTTTATTATAGTTGGTAAGTTTACTCTGGTAAAGGTAAAAATGGTATTATATATGGTCCACCATAAGCAGCTTATAGGATTTACAAGTAAAATACTGAAAAAAAAAAAATCATTAATGTCTGCTGTTTTAGGGTTAACCTTTATCAATGGAGATTCCTGGAAGCAGTTAAGACAATTTTCTCTTATGACCCTAAAGGATTTTGGAATGGGTAAGAAGAGCTTAGAAGAACCCATACAGGCCGAAGCACAGCATCTTGTCGAACACTTCATCAGCTTAAATGGTGGGTGTTTGTCCAAAAAGGTCTTCTATCAATGTAGAGGTTACCTATACCTCCTGACTCTCTTGATATAGACAGGACAACTTAATTTGAGAGGACTGTGTCACTGTCTTGCTGATCAAAATTATTGTCTCGATTCCAGGACAGTTGGGAGATATGTCCTGCTAATGCATGTTGCACCTACCTGCTGCTGAGGCATATGGCATTGAAAGGGTGTTTTATGGGAGAGGGAAGTGGCCCAGCACTTTTGAAGCACTATTCACTTGGGGGTCACGCACCCTTTTCATGTCACGATTTGAAATGTCCAGAGGTTGGGAGGTATGATTGAACCCTTTTGCAAATGAATAATTACAAATCTTTAAAACATTTAAAGCTGTAGATAATTCAGGTGTCATGATGTGAGTATATTTGATTGAAATCTGTTGGTTGTTAAGAATGCAGAATTTAGGAACATATTTTTAAAAGGATGAAAATCCCTATGACCGGTAAAAATGGGTGCTTTCACTGATAATCAAAAGATAATGAAAAAACGTAATCTTTCAATAAAGTCTCTTTCAATGATAACATTTAAAAATAAATTTTTTAGCTATTGTTTTACAATCAATTGAGACCATATATATGTGTGTGTGTGTGTGTTGAATATCATAAAGTAGTGATAAGTTATGTCATAATGCCGATCTTTTTTCTCTCCTTTGGGAGATCTGGTAGGGAGGTGAAGTGCGTACCGAGCAAGAGATGAGTGATTTTTTTTAATGGCGCAGCGATAAAAAAATCAGCCTTATCGCCACATATTGGTAAAAGAGCTTCTTAGTCATAAGAAAAGGCAGTGCACAAAATAAGCAGATTGAAAATAGTTAGAGACAGGCTGAGTTCGGTACACTGAATAAGCACACCGCTAATAGTTAGGAGCAGGTTGTGTTTGGTACAATTTATAAATCGATATTAAAGATCAGCAGGAGCAGAACAAACACAATACTCAAGCAAATTGTTTAACAAGAAATAGTTCTTTATATGCCCAAACAGTAAGCAAGATGGATTCTTCTGAGGCAATATTGGCCATCTTAGTTATGAGTAAGTTCATTTGCAGTGTTGGTGTCTGGAGATGGAATTATCATAGTCAATTTCTATCAGCAGGGCAAATTATGGACATATGCTAAAGTGATCCATGTGTGCACTATAAGAAACTGTAGCTATTTATTAAACACTTTGACAAAGTGGCTGTGAATCGATCTGTCACATAGGAATACATAGAGCCGGGGCCACATATTCGTCTATTTTTTTTTATACAGAAGTATATTTTAAAATCATCACTAAAATCATTGCAACTGATTTCACCTTGGTTACCTTTCTCAGATTTTACAATCAGCCTATTCATTAAGAATTGATGAAAGTACATGAAGCCTTAGTAATGTCTGATTCCTACTGATATTGATTCATTCTCATGAATAGTGCATACACAATAATGGTGAAAACTCACCACTGTTTCTTTAATTACACTTTTTCCACCTCTTTAGAGCAACCATTTGACCCCAGCACCACTCTGACCTGTGCTTCCTCTAATATTTCTTCCAATATACTGATGGGAACACGCCATGACTACAATGATAAGAAGTGGATGAAAATTCTCGAAGACTCATGCCAGGCTTTTCATATCGTTTCATCAATTTGGGGTCAGGTGAGGAGGACAAATGTATTGTATTTACCTTCATTGACTTTAAAGATCTCGAGCTAAAAATAAAATTGATGACATTTACAATGCAGTAAATCTAAAATGTTTGACTACAAAATTCATTTGTCCTCTCCAAATCACCCTTTATCTCTGCTAAGGCAAGACCGCACAAAAGAGCAAATACATTCTTAAATAAACTAGCACAGATGATCATTTCATGTGGTCATGTAGAAATTTAACAGGGAATCATATTGGTTAAAGCACCTCCATCTCTAGTGAGCGACAAACAGGATTTAAACCACATATATTGTATTTGCTTACAACTTTCAGATGGTTTTTGTCTAGCCTATTGTGTAACTAATGTTGGTTAACTAATGTTCCAGCATTCACTGACAGCCATGTGACAGCCATGGTGACTGTTGTTTATGATTGTTGAACCGCAGTCACCAGAATGTTCTTGCATGCACTGCCAGCCATTGACTGTAGAGCTTGTACTTCCATGAAAACAAATAAAGATGCAGATACAATTTCTTTTTAAGCATTTTTTTTACTGAAACCCTTTGTGCACCACACTAATATAAAATTAAGTCTCTCTTCATTCTTCATCATAATCTAATGTGAAGTTCTTTTGTATTTGTAATTTAATGTGAGAATAAAACTTAAAATTCAATGCAGCTCTCACTATGAGGACCCGTCATTGAAAGACTGTGACCTGAATGGATCGGGACCTCCCTTAGCTGCAAGCCAATCGCAAGTGGTTAGTGTGGGAAAATGCAGCTAATGGAACTCTTGTTAACTCCAGGCCCTAGTGTTTAAATGGTAGGCACATAGTTGTGTTGGCATTCATTTGGTTCCTATTGGATTACAAGGACTGGAGAACTTCCCCTTTTTTCAAGAACAAATAAAGATTTGGGGAGTGTTTTTTTAAATGTAAACTTTATTTTAAAATGTGTTTGTTGGTTATATTTCCTCTCCCTATACACATTTGTAATAATGGGCAGGGATCCATTATATCAAGACTACTGAGGTGGCAATGTTGCCACTATAGAGTTTCCAATTTTATTCATCATCACAGACCCCACAGCTCAGGGAGCCTAGCATGATCCACAGCATTTTTAAGCACAGGGCTGGTAGTCTCTGGGAGGATGGGTGTGCTGTTTTGTACACACCCTCTTCCTACAGAGGACACAAACCTGCGTTGAACAATCTGGAGTCAATCTCCACTATGCAAAGGGAAAATAATGTTCATGCTTTCCCTGTTATAGTGGAAACCACCCCAAGCTGTCTCTCTGTGGGTTTAGTTGAGGATTTTGAGTATAGGGCCACGCTGCATAATGTTATTTATTCAGATTAAGAGCCTGATTCATCAAAAGGCTAAAAGCCAAATTTCCGGTGCTAATGGGTGTTCTCAGGCGCAATAGGGCCTATTTTGATTCATATATTAAGGGAATTGCCTCTGGCACTAACTCCATTATCTCTTGCTATAACCCTAATGGATTTTTTGTTTGTACTGTAGAATTTAAAGAAATGCTTGAGCGGGATTTGAGTGAATTAGAACTGATGCCTTCTGAATAATTTTGTTTAGTGTACTGAAAGCTTCTTGTGCTGACTATCAAAAAGAAACTCTTATGAGTCAATTGAGAAATGGGCTGAATGGTCTTGGAAAAGTTCTTAAACTTTTTTGATTGTAATTAGCAAATCCCAGGAACCACTGAACAGACTTTCATCACATGGGAGTTATTCATGAATTATAACAACAACATAGAATCTTTGACATTCATCTGAACTTCAGAATCGGCAAATCGATTTGATCAACTCTATCTTTAATGCCTTTATATAATTTTAGCCCAGCTCATGCAGCCTTCAGTACATACAAAACCAACATGTGTCCAAACACAGCAATAGGAAAGTACAGGAAATATGTAATTTGTACACGTTTTTGTATTTGTAATTGTGTTCTATGTGTTTCTTGTTAATTCGTTAACTCGCTTTATAATCATTTCAATTCATTCTGCAGTTCTACGATATGTTTCCTAAAATCATGCCATATTTACCTGGACCCCACAGAAAAATATTTAGTCTTCTTAAACCCCTTGAAGATGTTGTGAAGGAGAGCATCAGGACACACCAGGAGACATTGGATCCAGCCTGTCCTCGAGACTTTATGGATTGTTTCCTCATCAGAATGAAACAGGTCAGACAATAAAGACAACAAAACAAATTAAGTTCATACTTATACACCAGCTTCTTTTTGTTATTTATTTAAACGCAGATTAGAGGACATGCAACATCAGCTCTTTTTTTTTCCTCAGGCAATTTCATAGAAGATTTCTTTGCAAAAACAATTTGTCCAGAAAACAATTCTGTCAAGGTTCAAACTGGTACATATTTGCTGAGTTTGAAAATTAGAACCAGTTTGATGGCCATAAATATGTTTGCAGTATAATCGGCATTTAACTTAATTTTAATTTGCGGATTGAAATCTGCTGCTCGCTTTCACGGTTCACATTCCCCATTAGTATTAAAAATAGTGTTCTTAAATATTTGAAACATTTTTTTACAATTTGAAATATCGAAAAATACCTTAATCACCAAAAAAGAATTTGTTAAACAAGCTTGAACATTTTCTTAAAGAGCTTGTTGGCAAAAGAGTGCTCAAATTAAATCTATACTGGCCTTTGTTTTTCTTCACAGGAAGAGAAGAATTTCGAAACATCTTTTGATATGGCAAACCTTAAATCAACAATATTTGATATGTTCTTAGGGGGAGCAGAGAGCACTTCAGTTACTGTAAACTTTGGTTTCCTGATACTTATAAAGTATCCTGAATTACAAGGTAAATCATTAGCCTGCAAAATCACATAATGAGAGTTATAACAATAGAGAACATTACAATTCAGTATGTGATACATTTAGGCATTATGATAATATACACTTTATATAACTGATCACACTCCTCTTATAATTCCTCCATTATATAACAATTTCCCATAATAAGTCCCCTAGTTGATGATATCACAACTCCGAATAACTTCTCCTATAATTGTTGCTGTTACCCTGTAACAGATCAAAGAACCCATCTCTGTTAGCCCTCACCAAACTGATTATATAACCCATTCCTATAACTCCATCCCTAACACCATTCACCATTCCCATTCCCTATAACTTCCTCCTTAACAGGGAGATCTTATAATATCAATCACTCCCAGGAGATATCTTGTATAAAGACAATTCTTTATAGATCAGATATATGTATATTTGGTTTACTAATAACAAGCATGCATTCTATAATGAAGATGAAAAAGACTGAAATAACAAAAATTGTCTGTCTAATTTGAATGAAACATAGATAAGCTGCATGAGGAGATTGATCAAGTCATTGGCCAAATACGGCAGCCTAGTGTGGAAGACAGAAACAAGATGCCATACATGAATGCTCTTTTACATGAGATTCAGAGATATAGTGATGTCTTTCCAATGGGTATTGTTCGATCGACCACCAGAGATGTGCCCTTTCATGGGTACTGCATTCCTAAGGTAACTCCAGCAAGTGTTAACATGTATAACATAATTTAAAAAATTAGTGTCTAATAATATTTAAGGGAATTTTACAATTTTTTGGCTATATCTCCATTTATAGTACACAGGTTCTGGAAAATGTTACCCACATTTTTATGCAGTGTTATATATATTGTTTTTCTATTGAAAAAACTATATTTTTGTTCACATAACATATATAATAAAACATACATATGACATGATACAGGCAACTGTTGTGTACTGAGTTGGGTCTCAGCTGAGATACAATACATCCAATACATAAATCAAACATACATTCTAAGATAATATATAATCTGCAGCACAATATACCATTTTATACAATGCATCATGCACTGCATTATTCAAACATTGCATCCCATAATTTTCACTATATTTCCTGGTGTGTGAAAAGGGAAGGGGTGGGAGGTGAGGTATGGTCCTGATGCTTTGTTCATCATCATCAATATTTATTTATATAGAGCTAACAAATTCCGTAGCGCTTTAGAATCGGGGTCAAAATGTTTATTCCAAACAGAGGCATAAAGGGTGAAAAAAGGGAAACAAAAGTGGATTAATCATCTCTGTCCTCAGGACAGTCTATGATGGTACAGTCTCTTCCACAGGCTGTGGAGAAGCTACCAACAATCCTAAACCAACATCATCATCTAAGCGCAAGACATTTCCTGTCAAATAAAAAAACATCCTATATATAACAACACAAAATGTCCAGTTCTTCTAGGTATCCCATTAGGTGTGTATTTCAGGATATCATTTATACGGATCATATAATGTAGGAATTTGTATGTTATCCACATGTTTGTTTTCTCCGGATACTCTATTTTTCTCCCACACTCCAAACACATGTGACAAAATGAATGTGTGTGTGTGTGTGTGTGTGTGTGTGTGTGTGTGTGTGTTAGGGAATTTATACTGTAAGCTCCAATGGGGCAGGGATTGATGTGACAAATATTCTCTGTACAGTTCTAGCACGATATAAATAATTGGTGATGATATAGTATGAAAGGCTGTTTCTGGACAGAAAACATCTGAGTCCAATTTTCAGGGCATTAAAACAGAGTCTCTGAGAAAGTACACTCCCAGAAGAGGTGCAAAGATGTTTCCTCATTGAAGAGGTACCATGGGCAATGTCTGTATCTATACACATTTCTGGAATCCATTAAAGTTCTAAATTGCAGGTCATCTTAGATTGGTCATCCACACTATGTTCTTATGCCTGTTGGTAGGCCTGCTGAAAACAACATTCTATGATACAGTGTTAACTGCATTAGCAGGAAACCTTGGAATTATCTCCATTGTGTTCTTAGTCCTGGTAGGCTTGTTGATAGTCTTTAGGTTCCTGCATATCTAGTTTACCCTCACTGTCCACTTTCACTTGGAGCCCAGTGTGAAGTAAAAGACTGTTCTTGCAATGTCTCTGCAGACTCCAGCAAAAGGAGGCTATATCTGACTCACATGCCACATAATGGAGAGAACCTTGTTTTGCAGCACTTTTCTTTCCTTTACGAATTAGAACTGCAGTAGTGGACTTTGTTGAGCAAATCTTGTGCCCAGTAAGGAAATATCCCTAATATTTATCTGCAAAGCACATCAATAATACTATTTATTACTGTCATTCTGTATTTATTATCGTGACAATAAATAGTAGCTATTTATTGTCACGCTGTAGTTAATCCTGAGAGCTGCATAGGTATAATTGTACATTAAATCACAGTTGTTTATTGTCTTTTTCAGGGGACAGATGTTCTTCCTGTGTTGACCACTGTATTACGAGACCCGTCACAGTTTGAATCTCCCGGAGACTTCAATATTAAACACTTCTTGGATGAGAGTGGCAAATTTAAGAAAAATAATGGATTTCTGCCTTTCTCTGCAGGTCTGAAACTAGTTTATCTATCTATCTATCTATCTATCTATCTATCTATCTATCAATCTCCTGTCTGCTGCCCTACCAACTTCAACATGTAACTGCTTATTCTGTCTGCGACCTATACTGACTTCTGCTTGTTACTAATCTTGTCCTTTTCAGCTGTCTGCCCAGACCTCAGTTTGGGACTTTCACAATTCTGCTAGCCGCCTACTCTGACTTTCTGTTTAGTGTTCAAATTTATTTTATTGTTCCTATTCTTGGTAAGCTTAGTTTATTATACTAATCTTTTTTTGTGGGGTTAGTCTCTTATATTCTGTTTGTGTCCATACATGTATAAACCTATACTGTTGCACAAAAGACCTGGGGGTAAAGGTCCGATTTTTTTCAACGTGTTAAAATCGCGGCAAATCACGGGTGATAAGAAGACATTACAAGCAGGACTTTTGGAATTACAAATGTATTTTAGGCATGTTCAAGCATAGACTTTGGGAATTACAAATTTATTTTGGACTTTGGTGACAGTCATTTTTGGATTGAAAGCTGCTGACAACAGAAGATAACTTCATTGGTGAGTATATTGGGGATTTATTATTTTTAATAAAAATATTTGGTGTAAATGAGGGTGTTTACTGTCATTATTGAGGGTTTATTATTTTTATTAAATGTTAGTGGTTTTAACGAGGGTGTTGTGGATTTGTAAACATTCTGGTTTGTGGAACTACAGGTCCCAGCCAGCTATGGGTGTCAGGACATGTTGGCACTTGTGGTTCTCCAAGTGCCAACATGCCCTGGCTGCCATGGGTATGCTGGTGCTTGTAGTTATACAAGTAGTAGCATGCCCACACTATTTAGGGCACCCGGGCTGGCTGGACCTTGTAGTTCCACAAAACAAAATGGCATCTGTTGTTTTTTTTAACACTTATATCGCCGTTATTGCCCTACACCCACTGCCCAGGGGTATAGGAAGAGCCCTAGTGCTATCAGCACTGGGCTGGGGGTCCCTAGATGGGTGGCCCGCTCGTTTTTTTGATCGGACCCCACTCCCTAGGGAATCCAGACCAGCGCTGAACAGCCTGTGGTTGGTTAGTCATTATGGCAGGGGGACCCCTGCCACCTGTCCCTCTGCTATAGTGCCACCAACCCCGGCTGATTTGCCTAGTGCTTGTTCCGTGAAAATAGGGGGGACCATACGCAAAATTTTTCCCCGATTTTCACGGAACCAGCAGTAGGCTGACAGCACTAGGGTTAATACCGTTTTTGTTTTTTTTACATTTATCTATTCTTTACTGTTTTGACAGCTGCCGGAGCTCCGGCAGCTGTATGACAGGGCAGTGTAACAGTGATGTGTTTATACAACACGCTGCTAGCAAGCAGCGTGTTGTATCTGGCGTTTTTTAAAGCAAACTCTCCTGAGTTTGCTTAATCGCAGCTTCATACATTTGAGACTTGTATAGCTACAGTGGCAAACAGTCTGGAGTTTGATCTCTAGCAATTTTGCAAGTAGCGATTTTGACAGAAGCACAACTCTGGCGATTTTACATGAAATCTCAGCTTCATACATCTGCGAGTTTCAACTCTCCCGAGAAAATAGCTGGATTTGCAAAATCGCACCTTGATACATTTACCTACTGGTAGCAACTGAGTACCGGTGAGCATATGGTGCTCCATGGAAAAGAGGGGCTGGTATATGTGAAGGCCTTACATATTTATATAGGTTTATTGTGATGCTGGTGCAAATATTACAGTTACCAAGATTCATATCCTAAAATACTAGCACAAAGAAAGAATGGCAAGCTGACACAAAGGATGTATAGGAAAATAATTTGCTTAACTTCAAAATATAAGGTTGTCACATGTAAATGATTTCACGGATATGTACATGGGTAATCCACTCCAAGCCTTCTGTCCTTCAGGTGGAATCATGCATCTTTGATAGAATGATGTTCCTTCACCTAGCAAAGAGATCCAAATAAATGTCTAACTTTACAGAGTGTTTATAGTGATTTCAGTCTGAATTGAAATAATTGAAACTATTTTTTTTTTTTTACATATAACTTTTATATTTCTTTACATAGAAGGGAGAGGTAGAAGTTAATATTTTGGTTGTTAGTGGTTAAGTCCATTCCAGATTACATTACCGTGAATAACTCATCTGTCATATCAACTTTGTTATTTTGTACTTTGCTTCATGAGTTTTTGATTATTATACTAACTTTTTATGCAATCTCATTATCACAGGAAAGAGGTCATGTGTTGCTGAAAGCTTGGTGCGCCTGCAACTCTTCATTTTCTTCACCGTGATCCTGCAAAAGTTCACCATGAAGTCTATAATGGACCCCAAGGATCTTGATATTTCTCCTACAGAAAGTGGCTTGGAAAATCTTCCTCCGGTCCACAAATTCATTTTCATTTCTCGTGTGTAAGAAGGGCATGTGAACAGTTGCAATTTGGGCTTATTCATTTCAAACAATGAAAATTTTGGAGGTACGCACACCAATAGTCCTAGGTGCTTGGATCAGCTAATTCCAGTTCTGTAATTACAATTTTAAAGACTTTGCATCACATGGAATATCTTGAGAATTGCGCATGTGTGTGTATATATATATATATATATATATATATATATATATATATATATATATATATAAATATATGCAACTCTCAAGACATTCCATGTGATGCAGAGTATATAGGATAGATAGTAGATAGCATAGATTTATTTTTAAGAGCAATAAACACCTTATTTGGGTTATCCTGGTGAAAGAGTTTGTTACACCAAACTATCTGTTCTGCATATATATGTATAAGTTGGTAAATGACCGTCAATGATTTTTTTTATAGCATTTGAAGGTTTTAAGATGTGTAAAACATCCAATAGCGAGTGCTAAATCAGCTGTGGTCCAGCCACTCTCTTTGATTTGCCCCTCTATCAAGGGTCTGCACAAGCCAAGGGAATCAAACTTGTGGAGTAATTTCATTCCCTGAACAATAAAGAGTGGTTGGCACACTGATTTTGTAATGCAGTGTAGAAATTAGATTTCCTTTAATGGAGCAAGATTATTGCAATGAGAAAAAAGTTGTGGAGTAGGTGCATTCCTATTGGACGGAGTGGCACTCACTCATTTGTGTCCCGCAAAAGGACTTGACTTCTGAGCCACCTTGTCCTAAACTTTTAGTGGGACCCATTTTGTGCCTCCATGATACACTACTTTGCCTAAGAAGCTTGAGTGCTTTTTTAAAAATAATATAGGAAATATTGGTAATATCCAACAGAGTAGTGAAATAAAAAAATTAACTATATATATATATATATATATATATATATATATATATATATATATATATATATATATATATTCATGATAAATATCTCATACATACTGATCACTATACACAAGTAAAACTGACATCGCACAGATTCATACTGATCAAAATACTGATCACTGTACATATTGTAGGTCATGCTGATATCACACACCTGACATACACTGATCAATATACACAGGTCTTACTGACATCACACACCTGATACAAACTGATAACTATACACAGGTTACACTTCATTTAATAATTTAATGATAACTCTTTCTAGAACATTAGAGGTATGTTACATCCCACTAACAATTAACAATGATGATTATCTACTCAATATAGTGAGGCAGATGATATTGTAAGGATCTCTCAATATAGAGTGCTTTTGTGTCTTTTTTTTAACTTTACTGGCTATGCAATAAAGTTAGATTATATTTCTCTTTTTTCTTTTGTTAATGTATATATATTTTCTTATTTTTTTTATGTAACCAATGCATCTTTCAATAAAAGCTAAAAAATAATTTGTGTGCTTGCTGCACTTGAACATTTGCATGCCTATAGAGGATAATTGTAGTTTGCATGAGTAACCCTTTGTTTGCTCAAGTACAATGTATGGTGAATTTTATGGACACCAATTGAAATGGAGG
This sequence comes from Mixophyes fleayi, assembly GCF_038048845.1. NCBI lineage: Eukaryota > Metazoa > Chordata > Amphibia > Anura > Limnodynastidae > Mixophyes > Mixophyes fleayi. Next base: position 24,236,038 of record NC_134410.1, read on the forward strand.
AGCCACTCTGAAATAAACCCTATCCAGATGTCATTCCATGGATTCAGTTATTCTCTATTTAAGCAAGTGGGGAGGCCATGTGTCCAATCAAGAGATGGCACTGCTGAACGAGTCCCCCAGAAGACCTACCATAAGCTGTTTATGACATTGTGAACAAGGCAGGCAGCATTCAGGTGTGGAGTATGGCATAAAAATAAATAAATTATAAAATTTCCAAAGAGCAAATGCAGGATCCTGCATAGTTGCACAACTTGTATCCACGGGTGCCCATATAATTAACAAGTACCCAAAGTATTAACCCTTTCATTTCTAGGTTGCATGTTGGTTAGAAATATTTTAAAAACTGTAATGTGTTTTATTTAATTTTGAGTTCACTGTCAACACATTGACTGTAACAAACAATGCACAGTGACAGCTGGCTGGCACTTCCTGACCTCTGTTCTGCATTGAATTCAACATATAGAACATGTATCGTCTATTAAGGAATGTAGTAAAAAACAAAATAACTGAAGTAAGCTGATAAAATCAGCTTTATGTTTCACAGTAAGCTCCTCCCATGCTGAGAATTGTATTACAGGATGCCTCACGGTTTGAATCTTCTGCAGCATTAAATATCAAATACTTCTCTGTCTATTTGTAATAAGGCATGTTTGCCTTTTCGTTTGGCATCCAGTTATCACTGCTGTTGATTTTTAACTTTTAACTATGCCTCACTGTGTACTTCAGTATAAGTAATTGTGTTACCTTGCAGTTGGAAGGGTAAAAACAATGGGCCTGATGCCGAGTTGGAAAAATAGTGTATTGACACCCATCTACTGAGTTGTAGATATCTTATGTTAGGGTAATTTACCTCTCCTTTATCGAGTCCCTTCAGATATCAGTGAGATAAGATGCTGGTTAACCAGGAGATCAGTAATCAAGACACAGACATGCCAATGTCAAGATGGATACTGAGCTATGCTCGTTTATTAGTGGGTTACATTTAAACATGAAAAAGCGTTTGATCTGGTTATAGGATAGAAGCACATGATTGATATTTTCCTGAGTAAATATAAATCTACTGCCAAAGCTCGATAGTTCTCTTCGTGTGACTTTTATGATTTCTTCTTATCAGCTTCCGCTGGTGCCAGTACTCCCAATATCACCATCCATTCTCTCCTGTCCTATGCCTTCATCTGGGGTCCTTGAGATAGTTTAAGGCTTGAGCTGGTTTTTCTGCTGATTATGCTGAATGGTTTTTTTAAGGCAATACCAACATTTTTAACTCCTTCACATATCATTATTACCACTAATGCTGAGGAACCTAAAGGTTCCTCCACACTTATATTGTCCAGCTTTGCACCTGTAGCATATATGCCAGGTTTACATAATTTTTCCACCAGCCATACATACACCCATATACGCATACACCCAGGGTATTTTAGCCCGGGAGGCAAGACTCAACTCAGCAGTCCATTAGGAATATTTTAAAGGGAAAAATATGCAGGTGGCCCAATGTCCCAACCCAAGGTAGCCCACTATGGGAACAGCGGGCGAGGCAGTTACCCCCTGCCCTCCAACCCAACCAGCCCCTGAATACACCCAACTTGGTCACAAGAAAGGTTTTTTTAACATTTCTTTTGGTAGCGACAAACACATTGGCTTTATATAATACAGCAGATGTAATATTACTTCTCTTGTACAAATTACAATAGCTAATAATTTTTGTTTAAAATACGCCCACAATATCCTATAGTACATGCAAGATCAATGAAAAAAGAACCTATCAACTTCCGAGGTAAATTTGTGATCAGCCAATCCAAAGCGACTAGCTAGTGCTGCTGGTATCATCATTGGGATACATTTGTATCTACCCCCTGCAAAAAAAAAAGCTTGTGAAAGGCATAGATCCATCTCTGTACTAGTCCAGCATATTACTCAGCGCTGTACATTTAGGGGATCACAATACAAATAAATTATACAATGAAATGAAACAGAAGGAAAATATGGCCCTGCACAAATGAGCTTACAATCGATGTGGTGCTGGGAACAATTGATACATAAGGTAGCGGAATTACATTTGTAGCTGCTGATGGGGAAAGTGCATGTGGCTACTGTAAGGCAGAAGTCTTGTTATCAACCACGAATGATAAAGCAACCATTGGCTAATGAATTAGTCAATGTAGACATCGTAAGACCATTAACACCATTTACGTTAACCAAAACCTCCTTCCTATTCTGGTTCTGGAGAAGACATTAACTTATCTGCTGCATAGTCAGCTTGTGGTCACTTGCCCATGCATATCTGTGTGCGCTGCGTCATGTATATTTGTTTGGCATCATGCTCACTGCTGGTGTACACACAGCCAGGATGAATGAATCTTGTATCTGAAAGTTCTTCCCTGTCTCTGTCATCACTGTTATGATGAAAAATAGTTCAAAACAATTGCAAGAATTCATTTAAAGGGACCTAAATCAAAAACTCCAAATGATATATTTAAGAGCTACATGCAACATTTATAAATATATGAAACACATTTTCAGTAACCTACAAAACATTATAGAATAGGTTGTTAAAGAACACTGCAGAGAGCCAGCAATCTAAAACTAAATGAAATGATTAAACAATTTCAAATATTTTTTTTTATCTTGAAGTGGAGGATTTTACTTTCATCTCTAAATCTTACAATATGCCCTTTCACATTGAACGAAATTGTATTTAGATTTTATAGAAAAGGAAACAGCTATCTACCGATTCCCTTTTAAGGCCCCACAGATTCTGATGTTCAATGCAGATCAGTGGGAAATTGTGTATAGCTTGGACCTTGGCCAATATAAACAGCAGTGTTCTACAGAGATATCTTAGTATGTCAGAGAGGAATATGTAAGCTGCATTGAGTATATAATTACCAGTGACTCAGGGCAGGCGATGGCAAAACATTTTTTAAACAGAATTCATAGATTCATAGGGGCAGCACGGTGGCTAAGTGGTTAGCACTTCTGCCTCACTTCTGCCTCACAGCACTGGGGTCATGAGTTCAATTCCCGACCATGGCCTTATCTGTGTGGAGTTTGTATGTTCTCCCCGTGTTTGCGTGGGTTTCCTCTGGGTGCTCCGGTTTCCTCCCACACTCCAAAAACATACTAGTAGGTTAATTGGCTGCTATCAAAATTGACCCTAGTCTCTGTCTGTCTGTGTGTGTATGTTAGGGAATTAAGACTGTAAGCCCAATGGGGCAGGGACTGATGTGAGTGAGTTCTCTGTACAGCGCTGCGGAATCAGTGCGCTATATAAATAAATGGTAATGATGATGATGATAGATTGTCGACTTAATTAATATTGATTATTTGACCAATGTGCAAACTAAGAATAACATTTTCACTAATTAAAGGAAGAAGCATGAGGAATACAATCTCCAGATGGAACATGGCGTGAGCAAACCATTGTGAACTTCACGCAGGCATCAGTGTAACCAATCACTGTTCCTGCTCACCTCGGCTGGTTAGACGAACAGCATTGAAAACCATGGATGACCCCTAAACACTGGAATTTCAAACATGTGTGGTATTCTAACATTTTTAAAACTACTTTTCCACTAATACCAAGGCCTGTGCAAATTTCAGAGCAGATTTTTTCACATTGGGGATCATTTAAAGTTGGATAAGTGTACATTTTTCTCAATAAAATGCCCATTTCATACAGAAATGTGTATGTATGCGTCCATATATATAATTTTTTAACATTGTTGACTTGCGTCTCATTACGACTAGAGAGATGGAATTGCAATGGGGAATTGCTGAGTACAGTAAAAGTGTATTCATACAATTAGATGTGAACACATCAACTGATACAGCTTTGTAGAGGTGTATCCCTTGCAGTTGTTGAAGGCTGGTGGTGAAATGATGCGCAATGATGATTATGACTAAAATCAGCACTATCTAGCTATATATGTAAAATATGGTGGGTGGGTGGGAGAGAAGTGGAGATGGTGCTGATCTGGGTAGAGGGGGTGCATAGATGGGAAGGAGCAAGGAGAGCAAATTAATTTTGGTGGATGAATTAGAAATATATAAGGTATCCAGATTATTATCCTGAAACACTAGCACAAAGAAAGATTGAGGAAGTCTGACACTGTCTTCATAACGCATCAGAAAGGTCTGAGGAAGGTCTGAACAATGTCCTCCACATATAATCCTTTTCCTTAAATTAAAGTGAAGAGTGATGCATTGGGCAGTTGACAACAGTGTTATTCTAAGTATAATGGCTAAATTTGCTATTTAAGAGATTACATATATTGTTTATATAACACACAGTACAAGGTGCACTATACTGCTTATATGGTCTAACCCTGTTTTAAAATCAAACAAATTATGTTGACTTGGTAAATAGTCATCTGTCTGAATTCTAGTTTACTTAAAAAGCTGTGTTTGCAGGACATAGTCCACTACACTAGTTTTAGGAAAACATGGCTATAAGAGATAAGCAAATAATGTGATGAAACATCACAGGCTTAGAATATGTTCAAAAAGAGACACACAAAAATGAATGACAGACTCCATCTTGTTCCTTCATAAAAGTAATATTAATGCTATCATTACTACAGGGGGGAAAGGAGGAGGGGCTATGCAGGAAGGAGAAGAGAGGGAGAAGAGGGAGGAGGCAGTGAGTCACAGGGACGGCAGAGCAGCAAAGAAGAGGCGAGACAGTGGAAGAGGGAGGACGAAGGGATGGCAGAGGAGGGTGAAGGAGGTTTGGAGTAGGATTACTGGACACGAGGAGCAGGAGTATAGAGCATGAGGACATAAGGTCATTAAGAGTTAGTGGTGAAGTGGTTGTGATAAAGGATAAGACGAGTGAAAGGAAAGAAGGAAGAGGTAGCAGGAGAGAAAGTGATAGAAAATAGGTAATAAGAAAATGGAAATTATTTACGACAGTAGTGATGACAGAGCTTAAATAAGTCCTGAAGCGTGGACATCAATGAAGGTTGGAGGCAGACAGGACAGAAGCAGAGGGTCAGTGTGAGATGAATGGATGTGATACAGAGGAAATCCTGGGCAGCGATGGAGACATATTTTGTGTACTTCCAAGATTAATTTTCTCCTCCTGTTCACTTCTCTTTCAGCTCTTGAGTAACTGTTACCATGCTATATAATCTGCAAACACACTTGTAATAAACCAAAAGGTAACAAAGTCAAAGTCATGTGATCAGTGTCTGGAGTTAACTCCCAGTAAACTCACACTACGCTTACAACAATAAATTTGTTAAGCAAATAGTTAGTTTAGAGGTTTAAGCATACAATTATCTAAATACAAAACAGCATATCAAATTCCATTACAGATAACTGATGAACTGATTGTTTGCAATATTTATCATTATGTAAATAAAAATCAGCACATCTGATCTCATTACAGAAAAAGAGTAAGTCTGTCCTAAATACTGCTGCTTCCCACCTTGTTTTACTCTCCCGCCACTTTATCTCTCTCAGACAGTTATTACATTGGCTCCCTGTGGCGTACAGAATTGAATTTGAACTCCTCCTTCACACCTAATAATCTCTTGACCAATCCCCCCCTATCTCTAACCACACCCCTTGCTGCTCTCTGTGCTCTGCTAATGACTGCTACCTCACTACAACACTAATTGCCTCTTTCAACCCCTCCTCCTGGACTTCAACTGGGTGCTACCCATCTGTGGTATAATCCCTTATGCCCTATGAGGCTAGCCTCTGCTTTCCAATGCTTCAAGTGTGTCCTTAACACTCATTTCTTTATTTAAGCCTACCAGCCCTCCTCCTAATTCCTTTGCCTTGACTATCACCTCATTTGGGTCTACCTTATTTGCAAAATTGTAACACTCTCTGAATTAAGCTGTACTGATACAAACAATTGCAGAGCATTGTAGCACTATAATAGCACCATATTATGTAAAATACCTCCCTAAATGTTGGCATTATTTGGTTAATATTGCATATTATATATATATATATATATATATATATATATATATATATATATATATATATATATATATATATTTATTATTTTTTTTTTATTTTTTTATTTTTTTTTATTTAAAGGGGACAATGCTTACCTTTTCCTTACTTGGCACCTCACACCTTTTTTAAATCCACACACAGATGAAGAGGTTGTATACGATTCCACAATATCGCTATCAGATTGGTTATAGAATGATTTTTTGGGCTTTTAATGGCCATATTCTGTTGTCTTGACCAGTCTGGTGGAGTACTTATGCATGCATTGGATATTGTGTGCAACTTCATAGCTTTGTGTGTGATATTTCATAACGTTTCTATTTAGAGTGGGGTTCCATGGGTGGAAAAGACTGAAGTTGATGGTCGGGAGGAAGATGATGTTGAGGCTAGTTCTCCAGATTCATAGGATTATTGTGTCTTATTTTTACATGCAAGTACCTTTTGTGCTGACTTAAAATGCAAATCTTAAAAAAAATATACAAGTAAATCAGAAAACAGTATATGATTACATTCAGTTTAGAATACTGAAGTTTTAATAAACCACCTAGGTCAAGTCCATATGCAAGTGGGGTGGAGCTATTTGTATTTGACCAATGGTTGAGTAATGCTCCATGTGTGGTATTTAATAATTAATATTGAAACCTAAGATTAGATATATATATATATATATATATATATATATATATATATATATATATATATATATATATATATATATATATATCTAGGAGAGAGAGAAAATAAGTAATACAAGATTAATATGTGTTATATTTATCCCAACAGAATGCCTACAGCATCACCACCAGTAATAGGAGGCCAGGGTGGAAGCATGGGTGTAGGTTATGGAGGAGCTCTAGCAGAAGGAGACAAGTAGCCCACCCCAAGCCCCTGTAGAAGAATATAAGTATTGTGATTTTATAATCTAGTATTATAATAAATTAGTTTTTTGCAGCATAAAAGTGTAGGCCTTGGAAATCCTTACATTACTATTTGTGTCTTTGCCTAGGCAAAGATTGAAATTCTGCAGGTGTCTGACTTCATGGGCCTAATTCATTTTTGTTGAAAAGAATCCCCTTAAATATATCTGCATGTTCCTTTAAAAATGCAGTGCTCTGGCTAGTACTATGTTCACACTAAGATGAATGTTTCTGAGAACTTCTGTGAATGCAACACCTCTAAACTCTGCAGAGCTTGAACTTCGTTGGCCCAATTTACGCCCATAGAGCAAATATATGTTTCCAAAGTGTCATTGTTGGGATGTTACATTTTTTTTTCCAGCTGCAGATGATAAACTTGCCCCCCACAACTTAATAAAAACAATAGAAATAAAAAAGTGTCACTATTCAAAGTTGCTTAAAAATACATTGTTACTTTTTTTATTTAAATGTTGGAACATTTTATTTTAGTGTTTTATTGGTAATAAAAAATGTGTAATTTTAAAACCCTGTGTGTGCATGTGTGTGTCTGTGTGTTTTCTTTTATCTAATAAAATGTGTGCTAATGAGACATATTTGTGAGTTAAATATGTTCTATAGGGTTTTATTTCTATCATGGAATAGTGCAGGTTCATGTGGTCATGCATTGAAGGAGTTTATGGCAGCAATTTTCTAGAAACGTGTGTTTAGGAGCAATAAGGTGAATTAGGATAATTAAGATATTGCACGCATGTGCGGTCTTCTGTATATAAGTAGTAAAGAAGTATTTAGTGAAATTTGGTGAAATTGCTCCCAAATCATATGGAAAAGCCATACATTTTATGTCACGTATGTGAGTTACTACCGTATGCATCTATGAACATATTCCTTATATGCGCTTGTCTTTGAATACAGATATATATATGCATGTTTTACTGCGTATTGCGTTCCTTGATGAATCAGGCTCTGAATGTGATAGGGAACGTCTCTACAAGAGATGAAAGTCTCCTATTCCCCAGTACAAACTGTGAGATAGGACCACCTAGTCCTCCCGAAGTGCTAGAGTTGCCTGTTTAGCAGATATTGGGAACTTTGAACTGCAATTCAGACTTGTCGTGGGAATGTTGTTTAGTGATGTCATTGTACACTGCTCCCTATTTAGAAGGCCTACTACAACAGCTAAACAGGTTGTGCTGGTGCTTCTACAGTCACAGATAGGAGGAAAGAAACCCGCAGCCCAGAGTCCATATGTCATATTGGGGACACAGTATGTATACCAGAAGTCCTGGGCCAAATGGGCTATGTCACTGTGGAGAAAAACTCAATTTTATTAGAACAATACTTTTTGCCAAATACTATACACTGTAAATTTAGTGAATTGCAGTTTGATATTTTGTATAAAAGTGTGAAAAACTTTCCAGAGTATATGAATTCATTCTGCCCTGAAAACACACATAGTATTTAACTTATTAAGGGAGGAATATCCACTTTGTGCAACTGGAGATAATAGTTTATCTTTGCAATTTGTATTAATATATTCTAATATGTTCTACATGCAAATTTGACTTTTAATAGTTAGAAGTAGCTAGTGAAATGTGTGACATGAAGGAAAACACAGGGGAAGCATGTGAAAAATAAATACTGTATAACCAAATTTTTCTGCCAGGCACTTTAAACTTTGTACATACATTTTCTGGCTCTCAGGAACCATGGGGAAGCAGCAGGAATGTAAAGAAATCAAAACACACAGAAACAGCATTCAGTGCAGGATTTCCTCTCGACAACTCAGACAGATGCAAAGGGAGGCTCCAACATCTACTTTCCTAGTTAGTGTTTAAGAAGTTACTATATTTGCAGGGAAAACTGAGATCCATAGTTGTCCCATTGAATGTTAGAGACATGATTGACCTGAGGAGTGTGACAGCTGGCTTGGTGGGTCTTGTCACCATTAGCTTTGTTCTTTTTTATGTGCAATATGTATGGAGAAGAAGGAAGATGCCCCCTGGTCCATTCCCTCTGCCCATTTTAGGGAACTTTCTCCAGCTTCAATCAGAGGGACTAGTGCCAAGCTTAGTAAAGGTGAGTTCTGAGTTAATATTATGTTAATATTGACATTTAGATATTTTGATATTGGGGGAGGGGGTAACATCTTCTGAAACTTAGCATTAAGTTGAATTGTAGATCAGCACCTCCAGAGTGTACTAGTGACAAAGGAATATTTAATATGTTAGTCTTCATATACAAACAACTTTAAGAAAGCAAATGTAAATGGACCAGTTTCACTTGAACCCAAAAAAATGTTTTTGTAACAGAATACATGAAACAGATTTTTGAAACAGAACATTTTGGTCTATAAATTGCAATGACTTACTTTATTGTGCATATAAAATAACGAATGTATTTATTTAATTTTTTACTAAATATCTCAAATAATATGTGAACTGACTCCATTGCTGGATTGTATTTATCTTTTTTATGGGTTTACAGTACCTGCCCAGCTATTATTAAGAAGCACATGAGTTCTGCTCCTAAAGATGAGTGATACTTTATGGTTTTTTGGGGACAATTCATGATTTGGAGCAATCTTGTTTTATTTTTCGCTAGTCAATAGAGTTTTTTTGGTAAAATCATTTAAATGATATACAAAAAAAAAACAGTTTTGCTGAACATTTCTTCAATCCGTTGCTACTTTTAAATTTTTTTTACTAAAAAAAAAGATTAGTTGTAAAACATATTTTAAATTGTTGTCCAAATTCAAAACCTTTTTTTTAAGTGAATTGGCTGACCCTTTTGAACACCAAAAACACTGATGTTTACCTATTTCTTATAGAAGAAATATACAAAACTCATGGAGACACTGTGAAGCAAGTCATACTTGCCAACTTTCCCTGCAATAGGGACAAAGTCCTGACTGAGCTGGACAGTCACCCAAAATTGGGACTGCCCCACCAGAATCAAGACAATTGGCAGAATGTCCTGCTGTCTCCTACCTGTTCTTGTGGCTGCTCACGTCTTAAGCTGAGTTGCTCCTTTTCTGGACCCTGGAATGTTGGGACCTTGTTTGGAAAAGGATTAAGTACATGAAATATGGAAAGTCTTGCAATGAGTGACTCTAAGCTTCCCTCTCCGACATCAGTACTGACTTTAAATCAATAGCACTCACGTTTATAAACTAGGCCTTTCTACCTGCAATCAGCTTAGACATTAAATAAATAGCATTCACATTCAATAAATAGACCTATTTCTCCCCAAACTAAGCCCCACATTCAATTCTCAGTCCCAAACCACCCTAACATTAAATAGTCCCATAAACCCACCTTAAATTAACAGGCCCTGCCATGATCCCCTTCCTCCCATTAAATGAAGCAACTGATAACCCTCAGGGTTGCTATGCTATTGTGTTTTTGCATTGCAGTTCAACATATCAATAAAAAAAAACTGTATTATCCAGAACCTCAGTTTCTTCTCTACAGCACAAGCACAAATTTATGTGAAAAATTAAATATTCACAAATATTGTACTAACCTATCAAGATGCCAATATATTTTAAAGTATATTTCTGAAGGAAAATCTATGCATGCTACATCATATACTGATGTGACACTAAAATTCACCCAGCTTAAGACTAACTAAGTTAACTTGAGAAATAAATCATGGCCTTAAGAGAACCACCAACCTCCCCACCATTACATCACTTGTCTCTACAAACTCACACACACACACACACACACACACACACACACATACTTCCCTGCTCTCCACAGCTCTCACTTCCCCAATTTTTCACTCTACATAGACTTTCACCTCCCCATTTCCCTGCTCTCTGCAAACTTCACTTCCCCGCTCTCCACAAACTTCTCCACTCTTCACATACCCCCCACTTGCCAGGTCTTCACTTCCCAGCTTTCCAGATATGGCCCACTTCCCTGCTCTCCACAGACTTCCTACTTAAACGCTCTCCACATACTCCCCTCTTCACCACTCTCCACATACTCCCCTCTTCACCACTCTCCACATACTCCCCATTTCTCCATCCTCCAAAGGCTCCTCACTTCCCTAGGCCACACTCCAGATATCTCCACAAACTCCATTCCCTTAACTCATTTTAGGGCTCCGCTCAGCTTCTCCAGCTAGCTTCTGTAGGCTCTCCACTGACAGCATCATGGACATGACCTAATTTCTTCACAACGCTCTCGCTACCATGTTAAAAGGGCAGCTAGCAGTACATGGTCTACTCTCCCTAAGTTAGGTGATGGCAGTAGTGAAACCCTCAGGCTGTAGGGCCTAAAGGTGATTTACCCAGTACATCAGTGGGTCAGTCCAAAATTACTTGTCACCTAGGAAGGATGTAGAACTTTATTTCTTGTTCTATCCCTAGACTATAGTGGCTACTCTATGTGCATCCATTTTTCCCCAGTCTCGGTAGTTAGTTTTACAAGCTTGGCTGAAAATGGAGACATTTTGAAGGGGGGGTATAAGTGGTAGGATCAATGGAGCAGCTGCAATCACATACAGTGTGGCTTCATATTGGTCCTCCCACTTATACCCTTGTGCTGCAGCATTTTAAAGCAGTGATCAAAAATTTTCACCACTTTCACCACAGTTTTATGAGGGGACAATTAAGCCTGCTACCATTCCCTAAAAGCCTAAACAGAATTAAACTACTTGAATGTAGATATATAAATGCAAACACATATATGCACCTCTCCAAACCTGAAAGCTACTGAAATATCTCTTCCTGAAAAACAAAATCACATTTTTGGCTTAAATTGAATTAGTATGCTTAGCCTGCATTGATATAGGAATGATCTACTTCACCAAGCTTTTCTCATCTATAGAAGCAATATTTTGTCCCTCAACACAGCTGCCACTATTTGAAATATCCATGGACTTCCATAAAAATCAGCTCAATCACATAAAAATAGGCACATAAGGTCACATAAAATACCAATTAAATGTGAGTTTTGGAAGCTTAAATGACATAGTTTCATTCACCCATAAGCTCTGAAAGTGTTTTGAATCTAATCTTTAAGTATTGAGGAGTATGGAAAACATTGAAACTCATGTAAATGTGCCTGATTTTCTAACAGATGGCAAAGAGGTTTGGCCCTGTTTACACTTTACACTTTGGCTCCAGACCTACTGTCATTGTTGTTGGATACCAAGCTGTGAAAGAGGCACTGGTTGACCTTGGAGATATTTTTCTGGATCGAGGAGTTATTCCTGTATTTGAACATTTTTATAACAATAGTGGTAAGTGAATACACAATTTTCTTCTAGACAATATAAAATGGTAAAATAAACTTTTGATGTTTGATGTTGCACAAGACATTGTGGATGACCCATCAATTTGCTAATTTTGTAATCCACAAGGTCAGAATTACTTTATCCCCTTCTCCATTACTATTACTGGGAAAAATAGGTAGGTATCAAAGATCAAGTTATAAATTAAGAAAGTAAAAGTAAATAAAATCAACATAAAACCATTTACTAGCTAGTCAATTCATTAAATATATCCTTATTATTTGTTGACTTTCTGCTATAGTACTGAATTCTCTGCATCCAGAATTAGATGGCTAGTGATGAGAATGAAGAAAGTGTTGCTTTCCCTCATCCCCAATTGCAATTAGCAGCTGTTAAACTGCTGTAATGAACAGTACACATATGTAAGTAAATGGGGAGGGATTCAGGCTTTCCCTGAAAGAAAATGAACCTGAAAGAGTGTTTCGGGGTGTGGTTAGATGCCATGTCACCTAGCATTGGAGCAGTATTACAAATAAAGTATTGCTAAAGTCATGTAAGGGTAGGGGCACCTCATCAAACATCAGGTACCAAAACTATGGAAGCTTAAAAATAATAAAAACCAAAAAAAGAATTAATTTCCTTGCCCACCAAAATAATGTCTTGTATTTAAGAGACACTGACACATGAAAATAAATGACACACATAATCTATGTAATTTCCAAACCTACAAGTTAAATCACCATTATTCCTTTTATAAACTAATATCAATCCATAAATCAATCCATAACTTAAAATCAAAAGGGAAATCATACCAATTGCAAAGATAAATTAGGTCTACATTTTTGGACTCGGGTTGTTTGTCAGTACACTACTATTTTATTTAATTGTCTGTTTACATCTTCAGCTGATTACCTATTTTATTGACTGAATGTGTTGGTAAACCTCATATATTTGTTATATATCCTGCAAGATACTGCATATATTATTTTTGTTCGTATTCAGTGTGTTATGCACAATTTGCACTGAAACAGTCATGCTCTACCCTGATTATTTGCTGAAAGCTTTTAAAAGCATACCCTATTTGCACTCTTATTTGGCTTTTTAGGGTTGACACTACTCAATGGAGAGAACTGGAAACAGCTGCGACAGTTCTCCCTCCTGACCCTTAAAGATTTTGGAATGGGTAAAAAGAGCATAGAAGAACCTCTTCAGGTGGAAGCACAACACCTTGTGCATTACTTCAGAAGCTCCAACAGTGAGTATAGCACTAAGGCCCCAAAGGATATTACTATGAGTGTGAACATAATTGGGAGGGCATAATGAAGGACAACCATCTGAGAAGGAATGGGCTAAAATAATGATGACAGAGTAAACATTAATGGTTCTCCATCAGATATAAACAGGTATTTGGTGTGTAAAACTGGTAACCTACTGTTCATGTAGGTATTATTACCAACCAAACACTTGCTTTCATTACCTAACTTGCACAAGACAGATAACAGTTAATTATTGATTGGTTGCTGTGAACCATCTATATGCAATGCTAGTAAATAAGCCCTAGTGTCTTAGTTCATCATTCTTAATCCATCTTCTCAGGGCAGCCAATAAATCCCAGTACTACACTGAGCTGTGCTTCCTCTAATATCATTGCTAGAGTACTGGTTGGAGTTCGCTATGACTACACTGATGAGAAGTGGATGAAAATCCTTCAAGATTTGCGGGATTCATTTCAAATCATATCTTCAACCTGGGGCCAGGTGATTGTTGAACAGAGCATTGTAGCTAAATATTATTTCTTAACAATGTCTCACATTGCTTTGACTGCTTTATTTATTATTATTCTGTAAACTGCCTATAAAACCTATTGCATTTTATAATCTCTCCTTACAAATCCCTATTGTCCCACAGCAAATTACAAAATATAATTCCTTCTATGATTCTGCTTACCTCCTCCTTTTATTTTATGTAACTCATATTATAGCAGCTATTGCTATTACCCTGCATAACTTGTTACATAGCTTATACTATTCCTCCATTTGATGTCTCCCAATACCTTCTCCTATTTCTGTAGATGAAGTCCTCCCTACAACTTATCTTGTTACTCTATATATCAGGGGAGCCATAAGTAATTTAGACCAGGATCCATATTTAATCTAGGAGTCAGATTTATAACCCATAGTGCAGTTAAAATGATTTTCATTTCCATTACTTAATGCATATTTTGTTAAAATTGATTAATTAGACAATAACACATATCCAAAGTAACATTTAAAATATGATGAACAGTAGAACCATGATGACTCATTCTAAATGGACTGGTGGGCTTCATTTGGGTTCCAATTTATAGACCCTAATATTAGCTCTCAATTCAACTCCTCTTTCTTCATATATCCATTTGCCAGTTCTTCTAGAGGAAGACAAATACCATTAATGTTACAATGCAGTACATATTTCTGTCTTCTGCAGCTGTTTGACATGTTTCCGAAGATCATGATATATTTACCTGGACCCCACAAGAGAATGTTTCACCTTTTGCAAGACCTAAAGGAAGTTGTAAAGGAGAGTGTCAGAAACCACCAGGAGGTGCTGGATCCTGCAAATCCTCGAGATTTCATTGACTGTTTCCTCATCAGGATGAAACAGGTACATAGTTATATTTATCTGGTTGATATTTATACTGAACTTCTACTGGACCCTAGCTGCCTAAAGCCTAAAATCCCCCATGACACCATGGCGTAACCACCATGGTCATAACCGTCTCAAGGGCACCATGGTCCCTTATGAAACTTTGCAGTTCCACATATAAGGCATGCATTTTCCCCACTGAATGTAACAGTCCACAAGTCCAGGTCTAGATTAAGGGAACATGACAATTGTTTCAAGATCCTATAATCTGTGTAATCTGAGCAGAATGTGAAAGTGCCAAGGCCCTTTCACATTTACAGGGTCAATGATGTGTTGTGTAGATGAGGTGATTTCATAATATGAAGTGATATCACTGTACATTGTTTGTTTGCCGTCTTAATGGAATGGCAATAATTGGGACCAGACACAGCTGACTGTGGGTGAAGTGTAGGATTTACACAGAGCATGTTCAAAGTCTTTGAGACATTTCTGCTTAGAAGGTTGCACTGAACATATCCAATGTCTTTAATAAATTTCCACTTTAAAGTTTGCATTGAGCACTGTTGACCCTGACCAGAACATCCATCAAAGAATGGAAAGAAATGGTGTTTTAGACTTCTGTCAAGATGAAAGTTAGTTGACACCTTTCCTGGTGTGAGATCTCGGTCTCATGCCAATGTAAAGATAATCATCAGCCTTTCAGGTGAGAATATCTGTAAATAGTAATTTTATTCGGCTGTGAGATATTGAACTGTGATATTACAGGACATTAAATAATACAGTTATGAAATAAATCTAACAGTGTGCATTCCCTCTTCACAACTTTGTAAATTGTAGCATCTACCTCTATCGTAGTGGTGTCCATGTCCCTATTCATCCACCATGAATGACGCCCTGATGTCAATGTACAGGATCAGGAGGAAATGTCTACTAAGTGTGCTAAGGTTTAACTATTAATTTCATGGTGCCATGTTGTGTCTCATAGAAAAAAATAAGCGATTGGAAGAGCCAGCAAGAGGAATTATGGTTCATTAGAGATCACCTATGTTTGTCTACAGTTTTACTTTAAGTCTGATGTTCTCTGCCCTCACCTAATTGTGTAACATGATTTATTGTAAAAGAGACCCATGATGAAATGTATAACAGTCACTGGAGGTCATTTACATAGTGGAAAATGTCCAATGAGTAGTTCAAAAACTTGGACCCACCATGTGCTTCAAATTTCACAATAATACCTGGAATTCTACCAAACGTTTATGGATATAGATGCAAGATGTTCAGAAGAGCAGGTGGTTACACAGGCTAGAGGGAGAAGGTGGGTAGAATAGGGGGTATTAGCATAGTGTACCCCATGTTTTTTTCCCATCTCTCAACACACCTAGGTTGTAGAGGTTAGATGTGGAGCTTCATGTGAGCTGAGCTCACATGGCTCCAGTTTTACACACCAAATACCTGTTTATATCTGATGGAGAACCATTAATGTTTACTCTTTCTTCATTATTCTAGCCCATTCCTTCTCAAATGGTTGTCTTTCATAATGCCCTCCCCATTCAGGTGTGCCATGGCAAAAGCAAGTAAATTTGAGGTACACATCAAGGGAGCTTTGTAAATAATCATCAATGAAGATAAAGCATTTATAAATATGTTGAGGAATCACCTTATGTGAGCAACTTGTTTTATTATATTAAAAGTGGCTTCTTCTGTTTCATGTAGAAGCAAGAAATGTTATTGAAGAAACTGCTTTGATGATATTTGTTTGGTGAGGTGCATTACATGAAAGAATATTTGTGTCTGACTAAATGATCTCAATAAGGACACAGTACTATAGACATATGTAATTTTTCACTTATTTGCTATCAGTTTCAATAATAACTAGACTTTATATTATGGAAATGCTCTACAATGAAAAATGTCTTCTAATCTCAGTGGCATGCATAATATTTGCTATTTTCAGCCTGGAACATTGGAGGAGAGCAGAGCAGAACAGAAGAAATATAATCTGTGAAGCTACACTGCACAGAGATAATCTAGAGAGAGCTTGTATACCCAATAAGAATATGTTCCAAAATCTGAATCTGATTTCACTTGTGTCTTGGCAGGAAAAGCTGGATGCTAAAGCTCCTTTTGATATGACAAACTTAATAGCAACAGTATTTGACATGTTCATCGCAGGAGCAGAGAGCACTTCGGTTACACTTAATTTTGGTGTTTTGCATCTGATAAAGTATCCTGAGATTCAAGGTAATAGCCCATGACTCGACTTAGATTGGTGTGATTGCACAAAAGGCAACTTAGGCATGCAACTTGTCAATATCCTAATGACAGTAAGGGTAATTAACTAAGAGCAAGTGCATGTGTATTCAATTTTGTGCCAATATCCCTTTTTTCTGCCTAGACCACAATGATGTGCTCCCAGATACTGTTTTTTGGAACTGCCCTCTGTAAAATAAGCATGTACCTCTTTTGCAGAATTAATGTTCCACACCCAAATGCACATGGTATAAAGTGTAAAGAAAAAAGGCATTTAAAGTCCAACCTTTCAGGTTAGGACCACCCCTCTCACTAAATGTACTTATAGTTTCATAATATATTGGTTGTCAGTCTCCGTGCCCCTCATATAATGCAATTCAGGAGGGAATACAGAGGGAGTAGGTTATGTATTACAGCTGTGGATTAAAACTACCATGGACCCTGGATAGTATTCAAGCTATTGGTCCTGACACCACATGTTCTAAACCTGGTTACTCACTGAAACAGATACTTTAATATTTTCTGTTGAACACTTTTGTGTTTATATTTGCATAATACTCTTCCAAATTGTTATAATATATGTAGCAAGATTCAATCTCCGCATATTTTGCAGTAAACAACTATGTCATCTCCCCAAGGTAATTGAACATACAGTAAGTCCCTTAACTATGTTTTGTCAAGGACATGCAGAGTAGCTTTCTACTGGATCCCTGCCAAAGCTGTTCAAGCAGCCTAGAGAGAATCATGGCTGCAGCACCCCAGACTGTGTGCCCAATAATGGCTTCTGCCAAGACTGCATGTGCAGCCTGGGGGCAGGGGCTGCGGGCTCATGAATCAGTCATACCCAGGTCAGAGTTAACTCTCTGGGAGACAGTGAACTGATTTTGCTAGTGAGGCCATGACTGCATGAGACAGTGACAGTGTCATGATGTGATGAGGTAAAAAATGGGACCATGCCGGAAACTCCAGACTGTGGCCCTGTGAAACTATTGAGGAAAGGTTGTGGTGTCAAATGCACCAGTACATTTAAAATTAATTCAATTCAGTAATCTAACTTGTTTTTAGAAATGTTCAGTAGTATATATATGAGTATTGGTGTGACATGATTTATTAATATAAATTAAGTAGGAACATGTGATATTATTTATGCCGACATTTTGTGAGCTGAATTATTTATAGGCTACTGGTAAGATTTAATATGAGTAACATCTTCTGTTCTAATTCCCTGCTTTAGGAAATATCATCCATATAATCCAATGGAATAGTGCAGTGGTCAAATGTTTTTTGCCAAATGCTGTGGTATCCCTTTTCTTTTTATGGTTTGATTGAATCAATGAACATATTTTAAATATTACATAATGTTTGTTCATCAACCCTGAATAAAGAAAGCTCAAGAGGTTTTGTTGTTACCTCATCCCTCTTGCACCAACAAATCTGTGTAGTACATGTTATTTTTCTTTTATAAAATACAGGTAAACTGCATGAGGAAATTGATCAGGTGATTGGCCGAGAACGGGAACCTAGTGTGGATGACAGGAACCAGATGCCGTACATGAATGCTGTTATACATGAGATCCAGAGAGTAAGTGATATCCTCCCCATGGGGTGTATCCGCTCCACCACCAGAGATGTGACCTTCCATGGATACAGCATACCTAAGGTAATTACTGCTAACATTAACTGCATGCAATAAAATTATTTTAGCAGAAAACAAGAAACAATGTAACTGTATTACCTCTTTAGAGAAAATTTATTTGTATGGTATAGTAATGATTTTATTTTATTACTAATTTTTTATTTGAAATAGGTAGGATGGAATGCATCAGAACTACTTTTCTTTACTTTATTACCACTGGCACTAGCATTGCTTATTTTCTACAATGTAGTTAGCAATGTGGGTTTGTTTAGCACATTTGCCCTTTTTTGCCTAGACCAGATTTAGGTTTATTGCTCAGGGCTAGATTTTCGTCCTCATCTGACTACCTTTGAGCATGGGACAAGAAAAACTTTCATCCCTCATTATTCCTCTGAAGATGAGCGTTACATCAAAGTATGACTCATCATGCTCATCTTTAAAATGCCTTGAATAATCACTTATTTTCACTACTGTTAGAACTTGATATATTTTTCTTAAATGCACAAAAGGTGTGAATAAATAAAGACAGCTCTGTGTCATGATATGATAAAGGCATTAATAAAATAAACACAAGATTAATTATCATCTAAACTGATAACATGAGCTAGCCTGTCCATAATTACATAGGTTTGACTTATATGTACAAAGTAATTTGGCATATGGAACATTTGGGTTTATTTTTTGGGATGCTTATCTTATCTTCAAGTCAACATTCTCTGTAAAGTAACGGACAGTCAATACAATATTATTTATATTGTGACTTCCCAGTACAATAGGGGTTTGAGTTAAGCTGGGTACACACTACACAGTTTTCATCCAAAAATCGGCTAAATCAGCCGACATACGACCGCTCATTCAAAAGTCGGGTCAGTGTGTGTAGTGACACGATGGTCGAAAGTCTGCCCAAATGGACGATTGTTGCCTCATTTGGCTGGTCGTACCGTTTAATATTTTCGTTCCAATCTCGTTTCCGTTGTGTAGTGTGTATAAACTTCCGACCGATCCATAACAGTGAGTACGAAATAACAGTCATTGCTCACAACAACATGGCTGTAAAAAGTCGCTAAAGGGATGTCCGCTCTTCCCTTTATCGTCCTAAACAAGGCTAGTGTGTATGCAGTCCATGGATCGAGCGATCAGAACATCGATCGCATGGAAAATTGATCGGCATAAAAAGTTGGTGGAAAATTCTGAAGTGTGTACCTAGCTTTAGAATGGATGAATAGACTGACTAGTGATAATGATAGATGCAGAAAAAAAAATATTGATTTTTTTTGAGCCTGTCAGTGCAGTTGAGCTGCCAATATATTGCCTGGGTATTTGTACACGTATATAGCTAATAACATGATTGACAAATAGTGAAAATAAGTCACCAGTCCCTGTACTGTAAAAATATACCAGTTGAGATGGTAAGCAATGTACTACCTTAGTATTTGTACATCTGTATTGGTATATCTTGTAACATGATCCATGGGATCCTATGGTCCAGTGTTCTCTTCTATAACAACTCATTTCAGGTAGCATGCACACATACAAGGTGGAGAGTTAGATCAGGGGAATATAGTTGGGAATTGGAAGATGAGAACAATTATGGGAAAAGAAGACAAAGCTCAGACCTTTCACAGGAATTTTAGGACCAGGACTATACCACTATAGATATTTCACTTTAAAGCAATCACTTTTTTGTTTATTGAAACATTGATTGGTTATTACTTTTGTGGACTCTTGTAATTAGTTATATAATGAAGCATCATTGCCTATACCTCTGGTTTATAGATAATTGCAGTAATATGTTCTACAATTATAGTTGAAACAAGCCACTTTCTTCTGATACCCTGACCAAATAACTTTTCAGGCAAAAACTTGGTTAGTTTATTATCTTACCATATTTTATTTTTTCCCAGTATACTGAACTAGATTCTTCCAATAGTCATATTATAGCAGATTACATCATGAATAATAGAGAAAAACAGAGATAACCATTGGACGAAGTGAGGGTGTATACGGTGGTATGCCATACCACCACTTCTTCTACTGCCTTCAGAGTTAAACTATCAAATTCTCACTTACATTCCCATTACATTTTTCATACCGCACTTCTAAATTTTCACTTCCACCACTGAGTAAAATAGTAATATAAACAGTGCATATCAGCCACAATTTAATTTTTTTTAATGGTAGACTAATATAAGGTAATATTTTGAGTAAAAATATGAGTAATGCTACTAAAAATATAGAACACTGAAAAGAGTAGAGAAGACATAAGTGAGCAGATTTCAAGATATAATTTGATCACCCAAAAAATCTACAGACATGTCTGGGCCTATGTGACATAATGACATAATTAATTTGTTTATTATGTGTTGTGTGTTTCCTCTAAAATGTCATATACTTGTAGCGTATGTTAGGATGAGCCTAATAAAACACAACAAAATATTAAAACTGTAGTAAGTTGATTAACAGGTCTGTTTTTTAGGGGACGGATGTTTTGCCAGTGTTGACCACTGTTTTACGAGACCCCTCACAGTTTGAAACTCCTGAAGAATTTAATTTGAAACACTTCTTGGATGAAAATGAAAAGTTTAAGAAAAATAATGGATTTATGCCATTTGCTGCAGGTATAAAAGTGTTTCCCTATTATGGTCAATGATCCACACTTTTTTTTTTGTTACATATTTATATTCATTTTCTGACTCTCTAGTCTTCTAAATGACAGGCTTTTAATTTGTGCAATTTCATTATCCCAGGAAAGAGGGCATGCATTGGTGAAAGCTTGGTCCGCATGCAGCTCTTCATCTTTTTCACCACAATTCTACAAAAATTCACCCTGAAGTCACTTGTGGACCCCAAGGACATTGATATCTCTCCAACCGAAAGTGGCATAGAAAATATACCACCAGCCCACAAAATGATCTTCATCCCTCGAGAATAAATGAAAAGGGAAGATGTAGGTTAAAGAATGTCCTTCACCAAGCCTGGACAACTTGTGGCTCTCCAGGTGTGGCAAAACTACAAGTCCCGGTATGCTATGCCAGCTATCAGCTGTCTATCTGCTGGCAAAGCATGCTGAGGTTTGTAGTTTCACAACCCTTGGAGAGTCACAGGTTGGCCAGGCCTGTACTACACCATTTTATCTCACAAATCACATTGGGCTCCGTTAGCATGTTTGATATGAAGAAACATGGAAAAACTGACTTTATATGCACCTCATGTTTCATTACAGTTACCTAGAGCTGTCAATATCATATTTGCTTAAATTATAAAGTACTATAGGTATTACTCTCGCATAACTGTGAGGCACAGGAAAACTGTAATGTCTTGGAAGAGTTTCCATTGACCATCAAATATTGTTTCATTCTTTCAAGCTTTCTTGTGCTTTTTTTAATGGGATCTTGTTCTAGGAATTTGCAAATTTCTAAATATATATGTGATGTGCCTAATTTTACTGCTTGTTCACTTTTAAGTGCACACCACTTTCTGTAGTCATCGTCTCTAGTGTTTTGCAGGGTGCAAGGTAATGAAATGTGTACATTGCTATGCACATCATCCAGATTGATAAGAACATCAGTGCACAGTACTGCCTAGCATCACAGTCTCATTAGTCTTCCGATTTCTGCTTTTCTCATCAAATTCCACTTTTTTCATCTTATTTTGATATAGTTTAAAGTAAGTAAGGTGGTGATGGACCTTTCTTTTATGTGTCAAATACATAAAGTTTGTGCAATGGAAATTATTGGTATTTAAGTCAAACGAAAAAACACTTCTTAAGTTCTTGTCTCACTCATTAGCTTCCATCTGGCTCTTCACTGCACAATTACGCACTCCTGCTGCACTTACCATGACTACTGTGTTCCCTGGGTTTGCCAAGGGTTCTTTCTCCAAAGGCAACTACTGAGAGCCCTTTAGACAGGGCCTGATCAACCACTAGGCTGACCAGGCTGCAGCCTGGGGTGCTGGGTCCCGGGGGGCGCTGCACTGTGGGTATTTTTAAAAAAAAAAATAAAAAAATATATATTTTTTTTTTATTTATTTATTTATTTATTTTTCGGGGAGGGGTCGCCACGGGGGGGTGGAGGGCTCGATGATCAAAAGCATTGGTGGTCAGTGGTTAGCAGCACACAGCCAATCGCCAGGCTGCCTGTTGCTGTGCAGCAGACAGGAAGCAGGACGTCTTCACTTCCTATCTGCTGATCTGAGGAGAGGAGCGATGCTGGCACAACTACAGGTAAGTGAAGGGGGGAACTGCCCTGCATATCTATAGGGAGGGGGGGAACTGCCCTGCATATCTATAGGGAGGGGGGGAACTGCCCTGCATATCTATAGGGAGGGGGAGAACTGCCCTGCATATCTATAGGGAGGGGGAACTGCCCTGCATATCTATAGGAAGGGGGGGGAACTACCCTGCATATCTATAGGGAGGGGGGGAACTACCCTGCATATCTATAGGGAGGGGGGGGACTACCCTGCATATCTATAGGGAGGGAGAGGGGGGACTGTCATGCATATGTATAGGGAGGGAGAGGGGGACTGTCATACAAATCTATAGGGTGGGAGGGGGGGGGCTGCCATGAAAATCTATAGGGAGGTAGAGAGGTTGATATGTATGAAGGAGGGCAGAGGAGGGGGGCTGATATATGTGACTGGGGGAGTTTTGATGTGACGGGGGGGGGGATAGCTAGCTAGCAGAGTGGAGGTAAGGAAAATAGCTGCAAGGGGGATGGATGCAGGGTGGGAGGTAAAGAAAATGGCTGTGCGGGGGGGGGGTTGTGGTTAAGGAAAATGGCTGCAGGGGCTTTTTAAAAAATAGAGCAGCTTTGGGGGGCAGAATCTCATGATTGTGTGGTGGTCACATGGGTGGTCTCAGCAATCACTAGAATACTAAATATTAGTGAGATGGGGCTGGTAGAGGTTTGTATTTGATTGACAACAAATATTCAGATATTGCTTATATATGCCTGTCCAATGGGGTACTTTTAGCTGGCCATAATGGAGTGCTTTGTTTTAACTAAAGGGCCTAATCATTCAGGGTTTGCATTATAATACATTTTTGCATTTTCAAAAAAGGACGCCAACTTTCCAGAAGCCAACGAGAGGATAACAAAGTTGCAAGAGAGAAGAGCAAGGACAGGTAAGAGACAATGGCACAATCTGTCTAAATTTGAATGCTGGAGAATACACCTGAACATTCATATTCAGGAGTGTTCCTATACACCTATATATTCGGAGGAGGGGGGGCGCTACGGCCGTATTAGCCTAGGGCGGCCAGAACCCTTAATCAGGCCCTGCCTTTAGATAAGCTTCAAGGAACCAAGCAAACATCTGATCTTCTGTGGCAACCCAGGGTAAACATTAAATACGGTGTAAGTACATACTAACAATAGTCAGACAAGTCAGGTTGTTAAAAAGCCAAAGTGCAGTTGAAATTCAAAAGGTCAAAGTTCAGGCAAAAGTAGCACATAGAACAAAGTTCTTTAGCATTCAGACAGAAGGTCAGCAACAAAGAGCCAACAAAGCTTTATAGCTCTGATGTGAAATATCGCAGTAGCAGCAAATTATTATATTTGGACACAGATTATAGAAAGAGGCAAGTTCATATAGGCATAATAGGATATAATATGACTACTAACTTATAAGATAGTTTTTGACAGGAAGTATCCATAAACAAATATGGCTACAATTAAATAAGTGGAAGACAAAGTGTGTGGGATTGGGTTACTCAATAGAGCAGAAAACGCCTAAAACGCATGCATGCACAGACTTGAGTAGAAACAGCAGAGCAGACCCGGTGAGCAGAAACAGCTGGTGAGTACATTACAATAACAGAGTAAGAAATTTGACATTTTGTAAATTCTATAAAACACTTTGGGCTAGATTTACTAAGCTGCGGGTTTGAAAAAGTGAGGATGTTGCCTATAGCAACCAATCAGATTTTAGGTTTCATTCATTTAGTGCTTTCTACAAAATGACAGCTAGAATCTGATTGGTTGCTATAGGCAACATCCCCACTTTTTCAAACCCGCAGCTTAGTAAATCAAGCCCTTTGTCTTTTAAGGGTTTTCCAAATAAAAAAATAACTGGAATTTCCAGTAAGAAAATAAGCTTTTAATTAGATTTGCACAGAGCTAATTAGTTTCTATTTGATTGCACCATAACATAAAGCTACTTTCTAAACTACGGAATGTGTTGTTGTACTAATAAAATGTTTATTTACTGTTTTGAGAGTTCATGTTTTCAAATGTTCATAAATTAATGCATCAGAATGGCATTGAGTGAAAGATGAGCAATTAGTCGTTGAAAATGATGGATCAGCATGGCTGGTATTGGGCAGCTCTTGAGCATGCTCATAAATGTAAAAATAAGATTTTATAGGATTAGACATAATTATGAACTTCAAGGATTGAAATTACAAAATGTGTTCCGACATTAGTGTAATTCCACATATATTTAGCAGTCATTCATATCTGCATACTACATTGGGGAATTACAATAATCAGTACTAGGCCACTATTTTGAATGAGGCACATGTTGCTCTCTCTGGGCTCATTTTACAGAGGAAGCACAATTGAGTTACCATGTTGCCAGGGCTTAGATTACAGCATTGGGCAGCAAGTGAATAGTATTCTGCTTCCTAATGGTTTCTCAAAGCTCAGTCCATGAAGGACTAAAACTGTATCCCCTTCTCTGGGTGCCCTAATGAATGGATCACTGACAGGTGGCTGAGCTTTTACTTTGGATAACTCTTTTGTTTAAATTGCAAGTGATACAGAAAACGCATGGATAATGAATTTTTGAGCAGGGCAGAACAAAAGAAGGTTGAGAGGTGTTATGACTAATGGCTGGTTTAGATAAGCTACTAGAACCAGATTGGTAGAGATCTACACACTTAGCAGCCACCTTTGCCCTAGAACTGGTTTGTTTTGAGGTACTTGGATGCCCCCAGGACTTTGCTTTATAGTAGTAATAGCTAATCAGAAACTAACTGCAGTGCAAGGCGGAGGAAACCGGACAACTGGAGGCGGGTATCAGTGACAGGCAGAAGGTTGTAGGTTGTAGGTCCATAGCAGGCAGGAATACAGAGAAACAAGATAATAGGTCAGATTAAACTGAGCGCTCATTTACTAGGAATCCCTATCTAATTTGAGATATGTTGATGTAAGAAATGCAATTGGCGATAAGATGTCTAGTAATTTAATACAAATAAATAAAAAAATCCAGGCAATGTAAGTCACATATATACCTGCATGTCACAGATTAACTAAAACAAGCAATAATGAGCATCGCTAAAAGTCCCAAGTTTTAGCAAATAACATATTCATTCCATATAATAATAAGTAAAAGTTTCGTCCCATACAGGACTTTCTCTTGAGAAAGTCCTGCATGGGACGAAACACGCTGGGACACGCCCACCTCACATAACGATCCATAATTTTCCACACTGGTACCTGATGTACATGAAGGAACAATGGAAGATACAACAGTATCTTTATTACATAAATGCAAAAGTACAACTGTAAAATAATAATAATAATAATAATAATAATAATAATAATAATAATAATAATAACAATAATATTATTATTATTATTATTAATAATAATAATAATAATAATGATAAAAAACCACAATTACAAACAACTTCCAGGATATCACCAGACCTCACAGGAATCCCCACAGATCCCAGAGTCAATAATATGGCAATCCCTATATACATATATAAATAGAAATTACTTACTAGAATAGGTTATATATTTCCCAGACCAAGCTGTAGCTTTGCAAGTGGTCCTGATACAGTTATCAGGACAACTGCAAGGAAGGTACACCAAGAAAGGTATACCAAGGGAGGTACACCAGTAATCTATAAGTGTGAAGAAATGGCCACCTCCAGAATCAAGCCCAGAGGGATAATGGTTTTATGTTCCATGATGGATCAATTGAAAGAGAAATTCTGGGAGAGTGTATCAACCTTGATGTTGCTGGACCCTGTTCCTGCCAAAGTCATCTGCTGTTATACTGCAGGGTTCTCATCTCACTGCTGAATGTGGTTAGACAGGACCCCTAAAGGACAGCCTTTTCATTTGGGTTATCTGCACTGTAAAAGTGTTTATATCAGTCCCCTAATACATCAGGTAAGAGCCACCAATGGGAGTGCTGTTTACAGCTACTGAATATTCAATCGCAAACTTTCTCAACCCTGGGGCTTAATTAACACCCACCTTACAATGGAACTCAGAGCTATATGTCCAGAAGCTTTAAAATAACATCCTCCATAGCCATATCTACACCATTTATCTATAGAAGATTGTAGGATGTGATGCTGGACTAAAACTGGCATCTTTGTGTATAAGAATTTAATAGATTGTTGCTCAATGTTAACGGTCCTTATCAGTAATTTATCATAATGTGAAGAAGTTTATTTTTAAATACCAATATCTAAGTTTAGTCAGAATATGTTTGCTACTACCACATGTTGGTCTATGTGAGAATACAGCAAACTATGTTTTACGTTATAATTATTTTTTATTTATGTATATTATTTTATATGTTTATATTAATAAAAGAAATGTATTCAGAATTCATTGTGTTTGTATATAGTTGGTCCTTCTTTGTGTTAAGTGAGATTTTTGCAGAATTTTCCTCAAAGTGTTTCATATGAGGTAGACCTTTAGTGCGCCTTAGGATTGTGTTTCTTTTATATTTTAATGAAGTCGAAGCAGGTTAGGAATAGTGTCAATGATGCCCATCGAGCATCCAAACTCTTGACCCTCTGAATATACTTTAAGTTCTTGTGGTCTATGATGATGGAGACAGGGAACCTGTCCCCAGAGCCGTAACTAGGGTGGTGCGGGCGGTGCCATCGCCCCGGGTGCAAGCCCAAGAGGGCGCAGCAGCCGCCCGCTACCTTCCCCAACCCACCGGCATATTAAAAAAAAAAAAAAAAGAAAATTGCAGCCGTGTCAATAAAGTTAATAAAAAAGGAGAAAAAAAAAAAGAAAGTCACCTGATCTCCCGGCGGCTCCCGGCAGTCTCCTCGCTCCCACTGAATGTGACGTTGTATTCAGCGAGGAGCACTGCTGGGGCAGAGGCAGCGTAACAGCACAGGACACAGGACACAGGACGGGTAATTTAAATTGTATTTATATTATGTGTGTGTGTGGGCAAGCTATGTATTTTTACTCAGCTTAGGAGGTCACTCAATATTCAAAAGCCAGCATTTTTTTGCAAAATGCCTTTTACAACAATCCAGTAACTGTTTTACTAAACAATTGATCTATAAGCGATCTGGAATGTACCCAAAGTGCTTATTTATTAACTTATCCAGCAAGTTAGTAGGTCAATTGTATTTTAGAAAAAAAAGTAAAATATAAAAAAAAATAAAAAAAAAATTGTGTTCTGCAAAATTAAATATCCTTTTTGCTTGTGGGCGCTTGTGAGTGCTAAATATATATATATATATATATATATATATATATATATATTATATATTCTTTCAGTAAAGTGCTAGCCACATCCACACATTAGGTTGGCCACACCCACTTGTCAAATGCCACTCCCACTTAGATGGGGGGCGCCGGTGCCCTGTCTCGCAAAGGGCACTAAAATGTCTAGTTACGGCACTGCCTGTCCCCTTCTAGAAGATACCCCACTCTGTAAAAGTGAGGATGATGATCAGCAGCACACAATTTCACAAGATCATAATTTACCTCGACAGAGGTCAAACCTTTGAAAAAGAAAGAGCAGGAGTGTAGTACATCTTTGTTGTTAGACTGGAATAACATGACTCCCATTCCACTCTCTTGTGCATCAACTTCAAGGGTATAGGCCCGACCATGGTTGGGATATCAGAGGATGGGTGGTGAGGTGAAGAGGTTTTGTAAGGCTTCAAAGTCTTCTTGTGCCTAGGAAGTCCGTTTGTCCTTGGTAGTCCCTTGTTTGGTCAAGGCCATTATAAGGACTACTCAAATAAAATGTCTATAGATGTTGCTAAACTCCATGAACCTCTGGATGGCCTTGATCCCTTTGGACAGACAATTGAGCATTGCAGAGCGTTGCTTCAGTTCCAACCATATGGGCTTTGATTAGATGGCTTGTCCCAGGAAGCTCAAACTGGACTGGTTAAAGAAACACTTTTTGGCAAATAATTTATGGTAGGATTTGCAGTACCTGTCCTACATGGTTGGGATGTTTCCTGAGTGTGCTAGAGAATATATGTATATCTTCCAGGTAAGTTGTTGACGTGGAAATTTAGAAGTGGTGGTAAAGAAATTTAGAAGTGGGATTAAAAAAATGTAATGGGAATTTAAGTGAATGGAATTTAATAGTTTTATGAAGGCAATAGGAGAAGTGACATTATGGCATACCACCATATATACACCCAACTTCGAACACTTATCCAGCTAGATAATGACGGATGTATCCAATAGGTCCCTAAAGAGAGGATTCACATAGGCTTGGAAGACAGTCAGGGCATTATATAGTCCAAAAGACATGACTCCGTATTCGCAATGCCTATCCTTAGTGCTGAATGCCTTCTTCCATTTGTCTCCCTGTTGAATATGGATTAGGTTGTAAGCTGCTCACAGGTCCAGATTGTGCCCTGATGAAGCACGTTGAAGAGGTTCGAGGTCAGTGAGACCTTGAACCTCTTCAAAACCATTTCTTGATTGTTTTTTAATTGAGACACTGTTAATTGATGCAGGGTCTTAGGGAACCATCCTTCTTATCTACAAAAAGAAACCTGCAGCAGTGAGGGATCTGGATTCCATTATAGATACTCATTCTAAGATATCCTGTATATAGGTGGTCATGGCCTTTGTTTCAGGTTCAGGTATTTTAGCGCTACGGAATTTGCTGGCGCTATATAAATAAATGTTGATGATGTTGATGATGGTGCCAGGCAGCAGGTCATTTGGTCAGTACCATTCTCTGCGGGATGGGAGCAGGGCCGGCGCCACCATTAGGCAGCTTTAGGCAGCTCCCTAGGGTGCTGGGCGGTGGGGGCCGCATGTACCCAAGCTAACAATGTATCTGAATGAGACTCTGGCGCTAGTCTTCTGGCAGCATCATGACGCTGCCAGTGGAGAGGAGCCGTGAGGCTCCAGTAAGAAAAAAAGAAGTGCAGATGCAGACATGGAGAAAAGAAATAGAAATTACATTAATTGGAGAGAGAGGGCTGGAACAAATGGGTGAGAGGGGACAACAGTAAACTTTGAAAGAGGGGACTGGTGCAGATGGGCCTACAGTAAACTTTGAGAGAGTGGGCTTAAAACAATGTGGGGCAGAGGGGGCAGCAGTAAACTTTGAGAGATGGGACAGGAAAAAATGGGGGGTAGAGGGAGCTACAATAAACATTGAGAGATGAAGTTGGAGAAAATTGGGAGCAGAGAGGGCAACAGTAAATGTTGAGAGAGAGGGCTGGAGAAGCTGGGGGTGAGGGGACCACAGAAAATGGGGGAGAGAGAGGGCTACAGAAACTGATGGGGAGGGGGGAATTTGTGACAAAAGCTGGTGGGCAGGGAGAAATGGGTAAAAAAGCTGGATAGGGTAAGGGTGCATAAGAAAGAAAAACTAATGGGCAGGGGGCATGTTAGAAGAACTGGTAGAATGGTGGGGGCATGGTGACATGAGCTGATGGGTATAGGTGATTTGTGAAAGAAATGCTGCTGAGCAGGGGGCATGTGTGAGAAAGGTTGGTGGGCTGCGGTGAACATGTCAGTTTGTAACAGTTTGTTTTCGTTTTTTTGCATTGTTGTTAACATTTGGTGCCTACCCCCTAGATATCCTGCATTTGCTCTTGCGCAGCAGTGAAGCCTGAAAAGCATTATGTGTCAGACATCAGTACATCTGTATATCAGTGCATCTGGAGTACAGCCTTGGCAACCAGCCAGGAGGAGGTAAAAGTTACTATTTTTATTTTACAAATGTCAAGTGAGTGAGGGGCTAGGATATTGGAATTGGGGGTGGTCGGCTCAAGATATGCCTAGGGTGCCAAGAAACCTTGCACCAGCCCTGGATGGGAGTGCCTGTGCCTACTCATTATCGTAGACCCCGATGAACCCTTGATACTCCTTGGGCAGCCCATTTGGGCCAGACTTAGTCTCCTCACCTTGGGTAGTTGTACATACTATTGTCACTCTTGTTGAGTGTAGGTAAGTGTTCTGGTATGAGTCATCCCACCCATGTATCTGTTTTGTCCTCCAATTGATTCAGTCCAAATGCAAGTTACGTTTTAAAAAGAGCACAGAACTTGATGTTAAAAGCAATATGGCATGTGATCCTCAGCTACTAGAACCGCTTTGCAAGATGTTCACCTTTAGCAGGCCTCTTTCTGAGGAACTATGTAAGTTCCACAGTACTCAGTTGTCCCCAGGACTTATGATCGGGTAGTAGTAGTTGTTGATCTCACTATTGCCCTATGGAGTGGACAGAACACAGTAGGAGGTAGTGAGCAATCTAGATGGTAACAGCAGAGTAAACTGAGAATCAGACTGGCAAGGATTCATGCAGAGTTATGGACAAGCCAAGGTCAGGAGAGGACAGCAGTTCCTTTAGCAAGTAAGAGGTAAAGACAAGTAGATATATATATGCAGATCCGTTTAATGAGCCAAGGTCAGTAACAGAAGAATACAAAGAATCCATTAAACAAACAGGACCAAGAACTGAGAACAGAAAAGATCAGGATACAAGGTACACTAGGACAAGCAGAAACTAGCATCAATATGGTTATGGTAACAGGAAGGGGGTTATAAAGACAGCAGAACCAATGATATATTGCAGGATGATTAGCTGCATGAATGCAGCAAGTGATTGCACAGCTGATGCTGCCAGACTGAGAGATGAAGAAATGCTGGTTGCCATTTACATAGCAAGCGGCTGATCAATGAAGCATCGGCTGTAATGGAGAAGAGGACGCTACTATTGTTGTTAGGCAATTAGTCCAGAACACAGCGGTGGACATCCTGCTCATATATGAAACTTAGTACAATACACTTCAGGGCAAACTCTACTGTCGACTGACAGGAAAAGGATTCCGGTTACAGATCTGACATGTAGTGGTGATCATCAAATCCCTAAATAAATGAAAGCGTAATTCTTTATCACCTGACAGAGAAAAGACACTGGTTACAGATCGGGTATGCGGTGGTGATCACCATACAATTGGAACATCAGGGTGCAATCCACTGTTGCTTGACTGAGAAAGGACGCCGACTACTGCTGCTATGCAAGTTAACAATAGACAAGTACTAGCTTTGTTAGGGGTCATGGGATATTATCTGAGGTTTACACTATCTGCCCCAGGAGACAGTGTCTGCTACTTGTTCCTGCCACAATATCTATATTTATATATTTATAGCTAATTCCTGATCATCTCACAATATACTGAATGTGTTAAGTGTACATATGCATATATACTACAATCCCTTAGATTGTACGCTCCTCTGAGCAGGGCCATCTCTCCTCCTGTTTCCACCACTTCTAACTCTGCTCTCCAGCTACTTAGCCCTCCTCCTCGAGGGTCCTCCACCCCACGTCCACTCTTGCTCCCTCCTCCCCCCTGGGGGTCTCCCTGTCTTCCGCGCCCTCCTTCTTGGGCCCCGTCATTTGCGGATCCTCCCTCGCCCTTCCCCGCCCTCTCTAGCTGTGCATTGAGCTTACTGAGTTGCTGTGTTTACTGTACTGTGCTGTCTCCCATTGTATTGTAATTTTGTTTGTCTCTGTACGGCGCTGCGGATGCCTTGTGGCGCCTTATAAATAAATATTAATAATAATAATAAATACTAGAGAACCAATAGAAACAATGTTAAGCCAAATTATTCTAAGAATAAGGACATCTCAATACTATAATTAACACCATCCTGTATTCTGGCATCTTGTTTCAAAACTTCTATCTCTAAAAAAAACGACTAGTGTCTAAGTTCCTCCCTCTTAGTAAGTTTTCCTCTAAAAAAAAATGATTCTGGTAGTAACATCAACAAACAGAAACAACATCATTATTAAATTTAATCAGATCTCTTTTTATTCTGCTATTCTTACCCTTCCAGAATGGCCCCTATTGACAAGTGTCATCCAATTAGTTGCCTTTGGCCTGCTATTATGTATATGATAGAAATGGTTCAGAATAGCATAGGAACCTATCCCACAGATCTCTGCTCCTACATTTAAATTTATTCTAATCTACGCAAATTCTACATAACCTTACCCATTGTCCCAGGGGAATGCTGCCAAATAAACTTCTGGGATTACAACTTTCTGCTATTGCATGAACCAGGTCGCCTTCAGTTGACTTGCTAAGCCATTTTTATTCTTAATACTTTTTTTTGTTTTTGCTAGATATTGTTTCAGTATAAAAAGACGAAAAACAACTTTTTTTTTGAATGGCATGAGTTGCTTCCTTTCAAATTTCATGTGGGCAGCAGCGTCCTGCACCACAAACCTGTGGCCAGTTGCAACAGAGGATTGGCTCACCATAGCAAGTAAGCAGAAGAGCTTTACCCTGTATAGATGAACTGTGCTCCATACATTCTAAAGTACTATTAATCCATGTAATGCCAAATAAGAAGCTAGCCCATCATACTATTTTTAAAGAGACACCTGTATATTATTCATATCAATTAAAATATGCATAATACAATTGCAATAATAATAATGATATTATTATTATTATTATTATTAATAATAATAATAATAATAATAATAATAATAATAATAATAATAATAATAATAATAATCTGAATAAATAATATGCTCTATACTTGTACTGTGAAGTGAGTATTGCTGCAAAAAACTGAGGGATGTCTGCTTACCAAACTCTCAGCCTATAATACTATTGAAAACTGAAGTTTCATTGAGACTCTCAGTTTGAAAAGTCTTCAAACAAAAAAGCTTCTCTGTATCACAAATCTTTATATCTTTCTCCCCCTTGTGGTGTAGGTAAGATATTTACAGATCCAGTTATTTTCATACCTCTCAGATCACTATTATATATTAAAGTGAAATGTCTCAGAACACTATGATTAATAAATATTTTAATAATGTTAGTTCCATGTTCTGAAAAGTAACAATTTAATTACCAAAATGTGCATCCTATCTAGTGTTGGCCACACAAACACTCCAAGAGACAAAATCACAAATGTATCAATTAATAAGGCTAGTAAGTATTACTTTCATTAGTAATAAGAATAGAAACAAAATTTCTTATTAGTAATGTACATGTAAGATAAGTACATATTCCCCATTTGAGACATCCATAAAACAATCTTTTAACAGTATTTCCTATCCCTTTTTCCTCAAGGGAACCAGGATGCTCCTTGTAAAAACTTGGGGCCTGGTGTAGAGTTGGATGCAATTTACACTGAAATCGTAAGTGTAAATTGCATCCCGTAATTTACATAGAATTCCAAGTCACACGGATATTTAGATACTATGCAAATTGCACAGACACACCTCTTTATCTGTTTTGTGGGGCCACTGTGACTGATACACTTAAGTGTATCAGTCACAGCAGCCCTGTAAAGCAGATAAATAAATTACAAAAAGACAGTTGTTGTCAGTGCTTATCCTTAACACTGCATATCTGTGTGTATCTAGCAAAATGAAAACATGAGGTATTGATTCATATTTTGATCAAAACATTTAAGCCTGCAGCCCAGCATCAAGGGCACATCATTGTCTGCAGGTCCTACACTGAAGTATATGTTTTAAACACCATTGAAATACAGTTAAAAACAGATGCACTCCCCTCCCAGTTATAGAGGCTTATATCTAACAAGGGTTGGCTCGGGAGCCATAATCAAATGAGCCTAATTAACACAATTTATGCTATGCAAATGCACTATGCTCTTATTTTTAGACCTCTTGCCTTATGTGCCCCAGGCCCCCAAAGCTGAAATCCAGCTCAGAGCACAGGTTATAATAATAGATAACAAATTCCTGTCACATACTTTTAAAAAACACAGTTGCACAGATGTGAGACACATGTTACAATGAGATGAAGTTCAGATTAGGATAAGATGAGAGTAGTAGAAGTTAATATACATACTGTAAAAACAAAACACAGTTGCATAGATGTGAAGCACAAGTTACAATGATATGAGGTTCAAATTAGGAGATTCAGTTAATTTAAAAAGAAGAATAAAAAAATCTACTATTTTTAGTCAGGCTAGGTGATTGCCAGACCAGGTTGGTGTCATAAAATATGCTTCACTGATCAGCAGCTTTGACCCAAGTTCTAAAAATAAATAACAAATTCCTGTTACACACTTGTTATTTCATATTGAACATCAATATTGTCCATGGACCGGACAAGAAAGTTGAGAAATTCTGCAGTGGAAACATAGTGGAGTTTTAACTGCCAACTAAAGACTATAGTGGGCGATTGTCCACCAGTCACGGATTTATAATATACAGCTGCCTTATATTAAATATATATCAACTGGGCTCAAGAGATTATTGACATTATTGTTTGTGTTCTTCTCAAGTTACAGACATTGGCTTTATTATCATTTTTCCAGGAAGTACGAGTGATGTAATATATTGTCTTCCACAGTATTTATGGTTCTAAAAACAGTAAATAACATGCATATGTCAGCCAGTATTACAGCAAATTGTACCTTATATTTATAATTTTTTATATTAAAGTTTATATTTCTACTCTATTGGTATTCTACTATTTAAGATTTGCCCATTCTCAACGCTGTTTTATTCCTTATTTCCTTGTTTGTTCTCACAAATTTATCCATCTCTACCTCCTTTCTCCTTATTCTTTGTTCTAGTTTTGCCTTCTTATGTAGTCGTGTTAAAGGGTGAGGGCGACCTAATAGTCTAGCAAATGTGTTGATGACCATTTAATTGAGTTTTTATGACTTTTACTTCAACAAGTTCCTTGCAAAGGTAGTTCTGGTTTAACCCAAGGAATATACTTCCTATTCTGCACTAAATCGAAAAGACCAATATTTCTATAATAAGCTTGTGCTTATATTTTCAAGAAAGACTACACACAAGATGTAGCTTTATTGAAAATGTTTTGTATTCTAAGAATCATTCTAATTGTAACAATTGTAGACATAAGATAAAACAGCGTATTAAACAAAGTATATTATATAAAGTCATTAAGTTTTGTTTATTCTATTAGTATAGATGTTAATACAATACATTACATTCATTGCCTGTTTTATAAGTATATAAAAGTTATTGTGTGAGTGTGTCAGCTATTGTAATAAGTGTTTGTGTATAGACTTGTATTGTGTGGTGAGAGGTTAAGGGGAGGGAAATGTGAATGGAGGAGAGCTGTATATAAACTCCTCCATTTTGCAATGCAACAAAATATACTTCGGTCTTCCACATAAATTTCACAACACTATAGACTTCATAGACAATTTACATCACAAACTACTCACATTCATTCTCTATATTTATCATCCATAAAGTATCAAACACACACTCTATTATATGCTTAGTCAAACTCCATATGTATCACAAACAATCCATCATACACATCCTTTTCAGTATTAATTATTAACTGCATTCTCACAGAGCAGAAGGCCTTTTGCCTGTACCAGGCCATTCACCGCATACTTCATTTCCTCACCCAATAAACCCACAGATTTTGCAATATTCAACATAGTATCTAGCTCATACTTACTCTCTCAGAAAATCCGGGAGACTCCTGCACTCCCATAAGAGTAGGCTTCCTCCTGGGGTGTTGTGGAGGCGGGGTTTAATGACACAATTTAGCTTCAGCAAGCCCCTGGTATGCAATGTCGTCAATTTCACCATTTCATACACTTGTCACATGACCTCCTCTTTGGGATCTTAAAAGTGGGCAAGTATGATCTAGCTATACTGTTCAATCCTAATACTATCTCACAACCACAAGTTTCTACAAAACGCATGCAATTCCCATTCATGCAACACAATTTAGACGGGCACATATTAATCACACAGTCTCCATTATCTAAACTACAATTTTCATTCACAACATCATATTATCTCACATAATATAAAGTAATACAAAAGTACAAAAACTAACCAAACTCTACTGCATCACATTACAACTCCTTTACAAAACAAGCAGTTTCACATCATAAATATCTATCATTCAATCCATTTAAATATAGCACTGTAAACTAAGTCCATTACAATTAGTACAAACATACACTGACCAAATTCCAGTAAAAAATAAATAGTTTTACATCACAAACTACCTTCCATTCTATCCATTCAAAATACAATAGAAACTCCATGGAATCCAGTTTCACATTCTAGCCATCTGCACGCAAAGACAAACAATCACAAACACAAACTATACATATTCCTTTCAAACTAAGTTCAACAAAGTCTATAATGTGAGCCATACTCTAATGCAAATGGCCGTGTAGGTTTCCTCACACACACACAAAACTTAATTCCATTAATTCCATTAATTAAGCTCCTGAGCCCTGTGTGTGATAAGTTTCATATGTAAATGTAGTCAGGGCAAAGCAGGTTTAACTACTCATACATTTTGTACTCAGCCTCATGCTATATGAGCTGGGGGAGAAAATGATCTATTTTGTTTACCAAGACTGATTTAAACAAGGTAAAAACTGAGGCCAATATATATTCATACCTACCAATGTTTAGAATTCCAAAAGAGGGACAAAATAAGCCCCGTCCGTGGTCCACCCAAACTCCACACACAGATGACACATTCCTATAAACCCCTACACTTTTGCGGTCTGCAAATTTGGTTGTCCTGCCAAAATCTGGACAGTCGGGAGGCATGTATAGGGGTATGTAGAAAGGGATACATTAGGAGTAGAGAATATACTTAGATGGGTACTGGGGGATATAGCATAGGGTGGGTAGTTGGGAGGTATGCACACATGCCCCCTCTGCCCACATGCATTACACACACCATACCCCCTCTGCTCACATACTTTATGTACATACCCCCCTCTGTACAC
The DNA here is from genome assembly GCF_038048845.1 of Mixophyes fleayi. NCBI lineage: Eukaryota > Metazoa > Chordata > Amphibia > Anura > Limnodynastidae > Mixophyes > Mixophyes fleayi. Next base: position 24,273,621 of record NC_134410.1, read on the forward strand.
ATACCCACTCTGCCCACATACTTTATACACATGCCCCCTCTGCACACATACTTTATACACAAACCCCCTCTGCCCACAAAACCGCTTTGCCCCCATACCCCCTCTGCTCACATACTTTATGTACATACCCCCCTCTGCACACATACCCACTCTGCCCACATACTTTATACACATGCCTCCTCTGCACATATACTTTATACACATACCCCCTCTGCCCACATAACGCTTTGCCCACATACCGCCTCTGCACACATACTTTATGCACATACCCCCTCTTCCCCCATACTTTATACACACATACCCCCTCATTACATTACCCTTCTTCTTACCATTCCAGTTATACAGTAGTGATCTACTGAATCAAATCTACTGATTATATTGTTTCATTTGCACCTTACGAATCTGCATTTTGCTATGTTTATTTTTTACTGACTATGCGGCACTTTGGATTCTGTCATGCCTTATAAATAAGATGATGATAATGATGATCACAGCGTTCTTACAATCAGCACCAGCAAATTGCCCTGCAAAATAAAAAACAGCACTTTTTTTGGAGCTGCACCCACTTTTTTGGAATGCCCTCCCTCAGACAAAAATAATTTTCTCTATTAGTAGACAATAAGGTACTAACTAAAGGCTATAGATGCCAATTGAATTTTTTTTATATAAAGGTATGATTTCACTAATGGTACCATCTACAAGTTAATATAAACACAGGAAAAACAAATGCAAATAGCTACCTGTCCTTGAAACACCTATAAACTTAATTTGAGTTACTGAAAAACAATTGCTTTCAAAAGGAAAACAGAGTGCAATATATAAAATGAGGCATATCTATAGAGGATAATGTTTATCATGAACATAAATGCAAGCAAATTACAAATGGGTGATGGAATAGTGCATTGCCTGGCCACATAACAATTTTTTTTAGGGTCAAGGCAATGTCGCTCTTGCCTCCTGGTTCCCACTCTTTGCTACCAAATGAGCAGATCAGAGTTTTCCTCTGAGCATACACGGTCTGGCCCATTCTCATAAAAGTCCTCAACTCCAGGGGCACATGGGACAAACTGGAGCCTGGGAGGGCAGGTCAACCCAGCATTGTCAGGCCCCCTTCACTTCTGGGCCCCAAAGAGGCCACACCTCCTGTAGTTCTGCCATTGGTTATAATTAACAGCTTTGCAAACACAGCAGAGAAATATCTAACCTGACACAGTACAGATAAAGGGTGGTACATTTAATAAGATGTAATAAAAATGTAAGTATGGTAAGCATTCCAAAATAGCTGCTTCCAAACTTTCATTAAAAAGTTCAGATAGGGTTGCATACCACATATCAGAAAAGATGTAGCATTGACAAAACAATTAAAAGACAACATATACAGATGTGCAAATATTCATATACATTGGCAGTAAAAATAACCTACATAGATATAAATCCCCCCAAAGCTACATATAGGGGATATTTTATTTACATAGAAAATATATAAACCGCTAGATACATATAAACAATATGTCTCCATATAAATTAAATCAAGATCCCTCATAATAAAATCTAGACAAAAAGAAGGATATTTCAAAGGCATGAATACCACATGCTGAGAGTGCTGTAACATTATCTTAGTGATGGAAAAACCACTTTTCTGAAAGTACATTTATTCTATTACAGCTTTGCAGCAGCTCTCCACTACATGCAAGAGATATCACTCATCAATGGTGTGTCTTGAGATGCGACTAAGGTTAATTAAGTCACATATTTTTGACCACACCCTTAATGTACGCTACTTACACTTGCCTGCCTCTTCCCTCTTCTCGTTCCACCTTTCCAGGTGTAAGATATGTAATGATATCGATACAGACATATGTGTAAGCTTTTTTTTTGTACACATGTGCAGTACAGAAATGTGTATGTTGCGCAAAAAAAGACGTATGTCTAAATCTAAATGAGCTCTTAGTTGCTGGCATTGAGATTTAAACTAAAGAACCTACCCCTCACCTTTCCTCATTGGCTGAAATGGGGAAGAGGGGTGTGTTTAAATATTTAAATTTATTGCAGCACACTGCATTCAGCCAGGCCTTCCCCTCATATCCCCTTTCCTGTCCTTTACTTTCCTACCTTGTAGAAGCAGGATGTAAGTTATAAGCTGGGAGAGTGGAGCTGCACTGACATTACTACATCGTGCTACTAGTCCTCTGCCTGCCACATCCCCCCAGTAAGAGAAAAAAAAGCAGCAGGGAGGGGAAGAATGACAAGTAAAGAAGGAATAAATGAATTACAGGGGGGGGGGGGGGGGGCAAGGAATGGGGGCAAGACTTGAGGATTGAGTGGTGCCTGTCAGTATCCATAGATGCATATTACTACACAGACATCTTAATCCTAAATCAATTTAATTGTTATTTCACTATTTACATAGGGGTATTACATGTGTGCTTGGAATAAGGGGACTGAAGCTTTGCCTAGGGTGTCTAGTATCATAGTATTAAAAACCAATAAGTCCAACATGCTTGGTCATAATAAAGATTATTTAAAGAAATAGTTTGCTGTATTAAATTGTTGCACAGGCAGCATAAGGTGTTAGGTGTTATTAGATTATTTTTATGACAATGTGCCAGGGAAGCTCTATAGCAAAAACTGTGACCCTTCTCAACTATTCCCAGCCTGATATTCATCCAACTATGCCACTCCTTTATGTATCCAAGCCATCCAAATAATTGCTTCTCATATACAAATAAGCTAGATATATAAACTGCCTTGAATGGACAATCACTTTACTTTTTTATTTTAAAAAGACAGTTGGCATTATGGGTACGCTGCTATAATTTACTTTATAAAACATACATTTTCTTGAAGTTTTTATTTTTTTTCAGAATTACAACCCACTTTCCTATGCATGGGACATTTTCATAGTTCACCAGTGATAGGTAGGGAGCAGGTAGGCAACTGCTCCCTTTCACTGCCCTGCCATGCAGGCTTGCCTCTGCTCAGTGATTGCATTTCATACACTAATCAATTCCTCAAAAGACTAATGATGGGGCCATGGCCTTCTACCATCTCGAGCAAACGTGTGGCACTGGAGCTCTGCTACTATATACCATTCCATCAGGCTTTATTCTCCTCATTTGGTGCTGTTTTTCCTGCACACTAGCACCTCTGTTTCTCTGTTGTCCGGCTCAGTTGTGACTACCACCTCCTCCCTGCTGTGATCTTCTACAGTGGTCTGCGGCCTAAACAACCGCCATTTTGCTGAACTGCTTCCCTACCCATGGGACCCTCCTGCTGAACTCTGTCACCTCCCGCCCCCTCCCCATGACTTGCTCATTTATTTCCCTTCTCACAGACCTATAGTATGTTTCAGACACAGCTGTGGAACTCTGCTGCCTGCCTTCCCCATTCATATACAAGCTGATTATTGTTATGTTGTGATTTTTATTCTGTCTGTTTGCTTCCCTGATTTTTGTCTCACTGCAGCCACCACTACTGGACTTGACCTGTTGCCTCTGATGATCGCACCGTGATTTGTATCTTCTCCCGGTGTTTGGTGTCTGTTTCCTCTGGACACTCCGGTTTCTTCCCACAATCTAAAAAACATACTAGTATGTTAATTGGCTGCAATCAAATTCACCTTAGACTGTCTGTGTGTATGTTAGGAAATTTAGATTGTAAGCTTTATTGGGGCAGGGAATGATGTGAGTGCATTCTGCACAGCGCTGAGGAATCAGTGGCGCTAACATATATATATATATATATATAAATAAATGATGATGATGCTTCACATAAGTCATTTCATTTTGATGAAATGTCCCCTACTCTTTGTTCCCTTCTTGCTGACACTGTGTGTGTGTAGGACCCTCCCCCCTTTTTTTTCTTCCTCCCCCTACTTTTCGCTTTGTTTTACTCTTGAGAAAGGTATTCTCCTCATATCATTTCCGCACCCACTTCCCAAAGTTCAAATTCTCTATCCTGGGCACTCTGAATCTCCTTTCTGGATTCCCACTCCTCCGCTCTTGATTGTAGCTAGCTTAACATCCCCTTGGTGTCTTTATCTCTTTGCTGGTCCCCCTGATAACTCGTTTATCATGTCTTGTTGCTAACCAGCACTTTCGACAGATGACTCTTGTTTCACTTGTCTCTCTCCCTCCTCTTTCCTTGCTTTCTATTTTTCCCCACCCTTCCCCTCCACTCTGGTGGTCGCTCTTCATGCCCTACCCTTCCTTTTTCATTCTCAACATCTCTTTCCAATTTTCGTCCCCTGCTTTCTGCCCACTGACTTTCTTATGACCCTTAATCTTATTTCATACAGTGTAAAGGGCCTCAACTCCCCTTAGAAGAGAGCCAAACTACATTTCTCTCTCAAAACCCTAATGGTTGACCTGATATTTGGGCAGCAAACACTTTGAAATTCAGGGTGAATGTAGATAACAATACAGAAAATTTCTCCTGACTTACCATGCATGCTACCTTAGGCAGAAGAAACATGTCTTTGTGATCTTATTTGCACGCCACTTTACTTTTGCCCTCCTTCATTCCCACAGGTACATGGAGGCTAGCTACCTGATTCTCATAGTTTCTTTAAATAATCTCCCCTGCACCGTGGTGAATATTTATGCTCCCAACACTTAACAACATAAATTCTTCAACAAACTAGGTTCCCTTCTAGCACAAGCACACCAGGGGGAGCTAATCATTGGTGGTGATTTTAATACCATTCTGGTCCCAACTGTAGACCTCTCCTCCTCCCCCTCCACTCCATCCCTTAGGAGAGACACCCACAACACCAGAGCACTTAAGGCATTTTTAAAACTCAATAACTTGTATGACTCATGGAGAGAGACCATCTGGCCAGTAACTACGCCTTCTTCTCCCCTTCCCATATTACCTATTTCAGGAAAGATATGATTCTGCTCAGTCACAACCTCACTCTCAGACATGCCTCCTCCCAAATTCACCCTGTCAACTGGTCGGATCATGACCCTGTCTTGGCTGTCCTCACCTCCTTAGCTGAAAAGGAGACTATTGCCCAATTATACTCCCTCCTTTCTGAATATTTTGACATGAATAACACCCTGACGTCTCCCCTATGACCCTCTGGGATACGCACAAGGCTGTTATTTGGGGTCATCTTATTACTCTAGCTTCTATATCTAAATGGTCCTGTCTGGCAAAGACTATTCAGCTGACAGACTGATTGCGAGCCTTAGAACAATGTCCCACCCTGATCCCCATGTACTCCAAGAAATTGGCTATGTTAGAGGTGAACTCAATCTTTTGCTTTCTCATAAGGCAATAAGATGAAATGGCTTACCCGACGCTATTATGAGAAGGGCGACAAGGCTGACAGACTTCTGGCTACCAAATTTAGGGCCAAGATTGCAGCCCAAAATCTCCTGGCTATCAGTGTCTCTGGTGGTGTTCTACATTATGACCACCTGAGGATTTGTTCTACTTTTCATTCCTATCATTCAAAACTTTATAACCTCTATCAACCATCCTTTCATCACCCGCAGCTGATTGATTCTTTTTTTATCTTCTACTAAGCTCCCTAAACTTTCCTCACTGGCTGTTGCTCGACTGGGTGCCAAGATTTCCATGGAAAATGTTGAGCAGTTTGTGAAGTCTCAGAAGTCAGGGAAGGCCCCGGGACTCGGGGGTTTACAGATGTTTACTACAATAAGTTTACTAAGATCCTGGTTCCCCATTTGCACACTCTCTTCAATTCCATCCTTGCTGGGAATTCTTAGTCCCAGGAATCCTTGGAGGCTCGGAACTCTGTGATACATAATGAGGATAAAGAAGTATATGACTGTGCTAGTTACCACCCTATCTCCCATCTCAATACAGATGTCAAATTGGAAGCAAATAGAATAAATTCAGCACTCCTATCCCTTGTTCATTATGACCAGGTCAGATTTGTCCCATGCCGCAAGATGAGGGATAAAACCAAGAGGATCACTGATCTTATTCATGACATGAATACTAGGAAATTTCTGGTCATTATTCTCTCCATGGATGCCGAGAAGGCTTTTGACAGGAGTTCCTGGAATTTTATGTTTAGAGCCTTGTCGACATTTGGTATCTCTGGTAGCCTCCTTAACATTATTCAAGCACCGTATTCTCATCCATAACCGAGGATTATGATCAACGGCTCTGAATTTATTTCCATATCTAATGGTACTCGTCAAGGTTGCCCCCTTTCTCCTCTTAACTTTGTCCCTGTCATGGAACCTCTTGTTGCATCAATTCAAGCCTGTTCTGACATAAACTGTGTGCAAATGGGGGACCTTGAAAGCAAACGTTTCCTGACCTGGTTTCTGACAGCTGATTTCTGAATCTCCTGTTTTCAGAGACCTGTTTCCTGATTCCGATAGGCTTGAATACAAACCCAACTGCTTTTTTTAAAAGTAATCCTTTTTCTACTTTATTTCTTAAAATATTTTAATTAGACAGGTTGTCTAGGGAGAGTAGGATGTGTGTTTTCCCACAGGGGCAGACAGAGCAAGAGATAGGAGTGCAAACTTCCAGCGATGAAGAAGTTGAAGAAGTGGACGAGAGCTGTATTTTCCCTAAACCCATCGCAGCAGCTGCAAACACCTGCCATCAGGATAAGGAGCATGAGGAGGAGGAAGGGAACATGGAGGACAAGAAGCAAAGTGATTAAGATGACCTGGAAGAGGGTTACAGCACTTCACACCAAAGGCTGAGATTTACTGAGGCAGAAAACAAAGTTTTAGTTTAACAAGTACCGATTTATCATTAAACGTTGATGTCTCCATTACATTTTTCACTCCATTTTAATATGTAATATTTTGTATGAAGCCAATTTCATTTTCACTTCTACATTTTAAATAGTTCATTATATTTTAGTATAGACCCTTTTTCTTTGTACATGGTAACATTTTTGTATTTTACTAAGGTGGCTCCTAGTTTTTTTAACTGGGTTTGTATGTTTAAATGTAAGTGGTGAACTAATTTGATGGTCTATTCACTGTGTTCACTTTATTAACCAATTAAAATCATAATGAAATTTAATATATATTAGTTGTTTGTATAATATTCCCATTTCTTCATTTAATGTACAGCGAGTTTATGACCAGATCCTTGTTCCAACGTTTCTCAAAACAATCCACTATGTGAGGTGGATGATAAGGAAATTGATTTCCAAAGCGGTTTTAAGGAAACAATTGAACTTCACACTACATGGATTTAATATCAATGCATTGTACATTTAATGAATGTAATGTAAAGCCCCCTAGTGGTGGTTTAGTAAACTCTGCACCCCAGTGAATGCAGGAGGGGTCACCAAAACACATGAAACTTTCCCCACCTTGATGTCCTTGTCAACAATTTGATCAAAGTCAAACTGTAAATCTCAAGTGGTAACTCTGGTGACAAACTGCTCATTCACATACCTATATGAATGTCCTGTTCACAAGGCAGTAGGAAAGGGACGCACCTATGTCTCATGTTCCAGACATTGGTCCTCATGTTGCAATAAAAACAAGTGTGTGTGTGTGTGTACTTGCATTCATATGCTTGTGGGGACATTGACCTGTTTACACAACAACACTGTGGGGAACTGAGTAGTAGTGGGGACACAATTTGAGGTCCCCACAAAGCTACTCAAGGCTAATCAATGCAGGGGACCTTGCTGATATGCTCTGCATAAAAATCTGGTATGGGCCAATGAGTCACATTTCCCGGGGCATAAGTGTACGTGTGTCCGATGGGGAGGGGAGAAAGTTTGTGCCTCCCACCACTATAGGCCAGTATTCTGTCTTAATGTATAGCAGGAGCAGGAAACGGAAGTGACTGCATCCTGCAGCGCTTTGTACACCAAGCCGGTAAAGATACAGTCGAATCCGTCTGCTGCTGAAGATGATGCAGGGAAGCTGAAGCATGACAGAGCCCACCATTAGTTCCGACTATAGCCCAGAGAGCAGTGGAGAAGAGTATGCCCCTGTCACTTCGGAGGAGAGCGCTTCAGACACCAGTGGTGATGCCCCATTGCCCACCAGTGCAGCAGAGATGAGTTCTATGTACGACTATTGTCGACTTTCTGCATGCCGTGTTGTAAACACAGAGGGTCGGAGAGACTACGCAGTGTCTGTCCAAACGCTATCGAGAAACAGTGATGGCTCCAGGGCATATAGCAAAAAGCAGTACTGCCTGTACTGTGAGAAGCCCCTCTTAAAAATTGCCCTGCACATGGAGTATTTTTACCACAATGAGACTGAAGTAGCCTGGGCCCTGATATTCCCCAAGCACTCAAAAGAAAGGTGCATGCAATTGGCACATCTTTGCAATAGGGGCAACTTTGCACACAATGCTGAGGTAATTAGGGCAGGCCATTGCGTTCTGATCCAGTGCAAACTTCCAGACAAAGAGATGTATGCTGAAAGCTTCATACAGTGTGTAGCCTGCCAGGGCTTGTTTGCAAGAAAATACCTGTGGCAACACATGAAGAGATGTAAGCTAAATCGAAGGGGCAAGAAGCTCACACCTGGCAAGAACAGAGTCCAGTCACTGTGCTCCTTTGCTCAGCTTGTTCCACCTGACATCAGTGATGGCTTTTGGAAGCTCTTGAGTGACATGACCCAGGATGAAGTCTTACTCGCAGTCAAAAATGATCGATGCATCATGCAGATGGGACAGCATCTGTTCATCTGGGTCGGATCTGATGTTGGCAGGCATGTGTACATCCGTCAGAAGCTTAGAGAAATGGACAGGCTACTGCCTACAGGCCAGAAGAGCTACCACTTTGGAGAGGATGGAAGACTTTACTGCCCCATAGAACTTTCTGCACGTAGTAGATGCTGTGAAGCTGGTAGCTGGCTATGACGAGGAGACAGGTACATTTAAGATGCCCTCGCTGCCACTCAAGTTCGTGCACTACCTGCAAAAGATAGCGAGCATTGTGGAGTGCCGAGCCATGATGGAGGGCTGCACTACTGTGGTTGAAAACACATTGAATTTCAGGAAGCTATATGATGCAAGATTAAACGAGTTCAATCTCATTGGCTGCCTTGAAAACTCTTAAGGAGTCCAAGTGGAACATGCCTCAGCTCTTACCTTTCATGGAAGATGTGAAAAAGATGCACTTGTACCTCGATGAGAAGCACCAAGCCTACTGAAGTGGGCTATTCAACGAGCCTATGGTTATTCACTAGGCACTACTTGCAAAAGTCACCCTGGCACAGGTGATCTTGTTCAATCGAAGAATGGAAGGGGAAGTTTCAAAAATGTTGCTGACTACCTTCTCCTCAAGAGATACCTCAGATCTCCACGAAGATGTGTCCCTAGTGTTTTCCAAGGTTGAAAGTGTCTAAGATTTTCCTAATCTTCACTTTAAATAATAATTGAGATGAGCAGGTTTCCAAAATATAATATTTCTATTCTTTATTTAAAATATATTATGTATAGATACAGCCATACTGAACAAAGCAGACATATGCCAGGGTCTCAAATGCCAATTGACAATCTATATTTGATTAAGTCATTCTTTTATAGAAAATGTTACTTGTCATTGCCAAAACCACACGTTTCCAGCTTACCTCACTGATGACACTCTAAGGGCTAGATTTACTAAACTGTGGGTTTTAAAAAGTCGAGATGTTGCCTATGGCAACCAATCAGATTCTAGCTTTCATTTATTTAGTGCATTCTACAAAATGACAGCTAGAATCTGATTGGTTGCTATAGGCAACATCTCCACTTTTTCAAACCCGCAGTTTAGTAAATATACCCCTAAGTCTCTATCCTTAATCTTCATTATAGTGACATGTTCTTGGAGGGGCCTTTTGGAAGGGTCTTCTTGACCTTATTTGGAGCAAATATTTCCTTTGGCCTTATATTGTGAAATGAAGATCATGTGATCATTATATAACTTGTTGTTCTCTGTATTGTGCAATATGTAGAATAAAGGTCAGTATTTTTCCTCTTAAAAGCACAGACACATAAAATTCAAGTTCATTAATTCATGCTATTGAACTAATTGGTAATATAGGGTTTTGGTTAATTATTACTTTGACAGGAGGAAGCTTTGCCAGCACTTCACTCTCATTGAAATCCGAGGAAAACAAGGGAAAAAAGTCCCCCTCCTGCTGACACCAGCTATGTAAGCTGCAATGGAACTTCTCGCAGAAAAGTGTGACAAATGTGGAGTGGATAGCCAAAATGTCTACATGTTCGCAAGACCAGCTGCCTTGTCACAGTTCAGAGGCTCCGATTGCATACAACTGTTTGCCCGAGAGTGTGGGGCCAAGCTTCCCCACACGCTGTCTTCCACAAAGGTTCGAAAGCACATTGTCACTCTCTCGAAGGTCCTCAACCCAAACGACACAGAGCTGGATCAGTTGGCAGACTTCCTTGGGCGCGACATCAGGGTGCACCAGCAGTATTAACGCCTCCCAGAAGGTACCCTCCAACCCGCTAAGATCAGCAGACTGTTAATGGCTCTCGAGAGTGGCAGACTGGCTGAATTCAAAAGCAAGAAAGTGGACGAGATGCACATTGATCCGGACGGTAGGTGGAAAATCTGGTGCCTGATGTATGCTTTTGACTTGTACCTCGGTCATTTACATATTTGTTTCTTTTCATAACCAGTCCAGCTACAGAGTGACATGTCAGATGACAAAGGGACAAGTGGCCAAGTCTTTATTCGACATTTCCACGTCAGAAGAGAGGCGGTGTATGGACCTGGCAACACGGGACCGGTGCCCAGCCATGGCTACCACAGGTAGGTGTAGCACACAGTTATGCTAGGTATAGGAACTTTGCCTTCTCTGTATTTTGCGGAGCCATAATGGACGACTCTACTTCCTTTCAGGTTGCAAAAAAGTGCGGAGGAAATCCTGAAACAGAGAGGAGGTCCAGGCTATGGAGAAACACCTGATGAGATTTATACAGACATGCCGGGTGCCCGGAAAGCGAGACCATGTTGCGTGCCTCATGACTGAACCATCCATACTCAAAGATCGGAACTGGTCGGGGGTGAAATCCTACATAAAGAACCGTAAAACAGCTCTAAAGAGTGATCAAACTTGTTGAAATGATGCAAAGTGGTTGAACAGGACTAAGTGTCGGTGTAAACAGGCATGCGGATGTCCTCAGACGGCGAGGATACACAAATCTTTCCCTACCATTGTTATTATTTATTCATTTATGTATACGGGAATGTGGATGTCCTCAGACAGTCAAAATACATGACACTTTCCCCATCTTGCAGTCCATGTCAGTACTTTATGCAAAGTCAAAGTGCAAATCTCTTGTGGTAACTCTGGTGACAAACCGCTGCTCCACATACATACCCTTATTACTGTTCTGTCGACAGGGCATTAGGAAAGGGGTGTCCCTATATGCCATGTTCCAGACATGGGTCCTCACAAAGCAATAAAAACAAGTATGTGTGTGTGTGTGTGTGTGTGTATTTTTGTGTGTGTGTGTGTGGTTTGATGGCTAGTGTACAATATACCTATCCTGATAGTGTGCCCACTTTCCTGGTTCTGTTCTATAACTCTAGAACTGCTGTTAGTCTGAGCAATTAGTAATTGGAATTGTCCAGTTTTCAATCCCACTGTTAACATGGTAATGAGATTTAAGTGCAGGATAAGAAAATGAGGACTATGAGCCATTAATATTGCTGGCTAATAGTGGTTCTGGGGTCACACAAATCCCCTAACAGTTTCTATGGTGCTCCTGAAGGCCATCCAGAATGTTGAAGGCAATGGGTCAAGCTGTTGGAAAAAGATAGGGGTAGGTCCAGCTTCAAACATAGGTAAACAAATAGTTTGATTAATTTATTGAGTCTCCTGAAAGGTATACTTTCAATGAACCACTTTGAATGTGCTTATTTGTTCATGCGCATGTGAAACCTACTAAACTATACAGCACAAATCTTTTAAATGTTGTAAATATATTTAGTATGACAAAGACTCCAGACAAATAAGCATTCCTGTCAGTGATCATATTATGTGTCCACGCCTTCTCCGCATACGGCTGCCAGGAGACTTAATCACGTGCAAAGGATTTCTAAAAGTCAAAATACTTCCTTCCCAGAATAGAAATCACAATAGCTTGATCTTAGCTCAGCATGGAGCCCCTGACTCTGGTTCTGGTGTTTCTGATCTCCTGTGTCCTATGTCTGTACACCTGGGACCACATGAATAAAAGACATAATCTGCCTCCTGGACCTACCCCACTGCCTATTATCGGTAATCTTCTCCAGCTGAAGCCAGGGAAAATGTTGGAGTCTTTGAAAGAGGTTAGTAGAAGAGATCAAATAGGGATTGGTAAGTCAGATGTTTTCCAGTAAATAATGTTTTGGACTTACAAGATATAATGTCACATTTATTTTCTTGTTATTATTTATTAAGACCTACTGTTTAGCTGAAATGTTTGCATCTTTCATATTGTACTGAATGAGAATGTTGCAAATGCTCTGTGTGTGTAATTTAGACCCTGTACTGCATAGTTGTAGGAGATCTTACACTGTATTGTATATTGTATAGGAGATTGATCCTTGTATTATACAGTATGGGGGGGTGAACAAGCCCTGTAATGTACAGTGTTGGAGGGAGGTCAGGGAGTGTTCTTAGAATATCATTTTCCATCTTTAACCCATATAATTAGTTGCATTGGAAACACATTTATGCCTCACTGTATAACACACAACGTTGTAAATGCTTCCCCTGTGTAGATGAGAGAGAGATATGGAGACGTGTACACACTTTATCTGGGACCACGTAGAGTGGTTGTTCTCTGTGGATATGATGCTGTTAAGGAAGCTCTGGTGGATCATGGAGAGATTTTTGGAAACAGAGGTCTACTGCCATGTGTAGAATTATATGTTAAAGGTCATGGTAAGTAAATCCCATCTGCCTTGTACGGTATCTGATCCTTCAATATAATGTCGGTAGATATGGTCCTCTATATATATATATATATATATATATATATATATATATATATTATTAATATTCATTAATAACACTATAAAATCAAACGTATTATCATTAGTAATTCAAAACAACCTATTCATATAAATTATCTGTGTGTAACAGTAATAGACTTCTCATCCTACCTTTTTAATCGCTCTTTCAGTGTTAATTTTTCTGGATACACCTCTGCTCCACTTCCTTTATCAGTTGGAGTACCACAAGGCTCAGTGCTAGGTCCTCTGCTGTTCTCTATCTATACCGCTTCTCTTGGAAATCTAATAAACTCCTTTGTATTTCAGTATCATCTCTGTGTGGATGATACCCAAATTTATCTATCCTCTCCTGATCTCTCGACATCTGTGTTGTCACGTGTAACTGACTGTCTTTCTGCCATTTCATCTTGGATGTCCTCTTGCCAACTCAAACTCAATCTTTCTAAAACAGTGTTAATAAAATTCCCACCCACCAACAAGAGCATTCCTGACATTTCTATCTTTGTTGATAACATGAACTTAAACCTCACCTCTCAAGCTTGCTGCCTAAGTGTGATCCTTGACTCAGAACTATCCTTTTGTTCCCCACATCGACTCTATCTCTAAATCATGTTATGTACATCTAAAAAACATTTCCAGGATAAGCACATATCTTACACAAGACACTGCAAAAAACATAATTCATACATCTCCTGCATTGACTTTTGCAGTTTTCTCCTTACTGGTCTTCACGAAAACAGCTTTAAACCCCTACAATCTATTTTGCATGCAGCGGCAAGATTGATTTTCCTTGCAAATTGTTATTCCTCTGCTGAATCACTCTGTATGTCTTTACACTGGCTGCCTGTTTTCTACCGAATCCAATATAAAATGATCTCCTCTCTTGTCTCAAAATATCTCTCAACTTGGCAACTCCGATCCGATCTGCATAAGATCTGCATGTCTCATCCACCCTCATTACATCCTCCAATTCCTGGTTACATGACTTTTTTAGGGCTGCACCCACTCTATGGAATTCACTCCATCGCACAATAAGACTCGTCTCTGGTTTACAAACTTTCATGCGTTCTCTGAAAACCCACCTCTTCAGACAAGCTTATAATATTCCTAAATCACCCTCTTAACCTCACCAGATTACCCTGTTACCACCAGTTACACAATTCACACAAGATAACAACCTCCCGACCAACATTGCTGTGTGACTGGATCATTTAGCTTGCAAATCACTTTTTACCTTTACAGTCTGGCTGTACCGAAATGCAAAATGAAGACTTAATCTCATGTACCAAACTCCCTTTGACCCATAGATTGTAAGCTTGTTAGCAGGGTCTTCTCACCTCTTTGTCTGTTTTGCCCAGTGTGTTTATTACTTTAATATGTTTGTCCCCAATTATAAAGTGCTACGGAATATGTTGGCGCTTTATAAATAAATGATGATGATAATGATGATGATTATACATATTTTATAATACAAAATTAATCTCCATGCAAAGCAAAGCCTTATGAAATGTATACTGTAGTAGTTTCTCTCCTGAAGTCAACACTACAATTCACTTTAAAGTCCCTTGTTCTTCTCTCCTGCTGGATGTGGGTCTCACACTGATGATATACCTCCCCCTGCTCTTATTCATGGAATAGAAAACAATTTCATTTGTCTTTAATAGCGGCTTGGAACAAATTAGCAGTTTTGGATTTGAACCTATTAACGGCCCCAGCATGCCTGTAAATTTACTCATTGTCTCTGTAACACTGCTTGACAATCACTAATCTCACCCTTATAACTCAACCTAGAATGACTCTCGCCAACACTTTGAGCATGGATTCTCCACTCAGCACACACCAGCCAAGTTAGATACTGGTCAAGGTCAAGATTAACTCAAAGGATGTGACTTAACTTATGCACTGGTCACTTCCCTATAGGCTTCTCCAGTTTCAGTTAACAGTTAGTTAATGGATGAGGTTAAGAGGGAAATTCGCTCCCTCCAGGCAGGACAAGGGCAGCAAAACCAAGGGTATCCCCCTTTAGAAGTCAAATTGAATGAATGTGGGTATTGCGCTCAATTGTCCCAGTATGAATATAAGCTGATATGTGCATAAACAGTGTTTGTCCAGACAGGAGCATACAGGGGTCTACATGAAAGTTTATTAAATAACAGTAAAATTAAACCAAAAGAGCCACTTTAAAATATGGAACATATAAACAATATGATAAATAATAATAATAGCACCAATAATCACACTTCATAAAGGGAAAACACATGAATGAAGCACTAAAAACCACACAGCTAAAACGGCAAAAATACAGTAGCTCTTTTGGTTTAGTTTTATTGCTATTTAATAAACTTTCATGTATACTATTGTCTGGACAAACACTGTTTATCCTCATATCTACTTATATTCATATCAGGACAATTGAGTGCAGTACCGACATTCGTTCAACAGTTAGTTAAAGTGCTATTTGAGATCTGTCTTCTGTTTATCAGTAAGAATTTTTATTCTCTCAGGAGTATGTTGATTTTTTCCTCTGCACACTACTCTTTACACAAATTTTATTGGGTTGGCTGTATTTTATTTTACTCCTCTTACCCTACCAGGAGTTGCACCTGTAAAGTACTGATAAAAAGCTGCAAGCCTGTTTCCTCAGTCTGTTGCTACCTGGGGAACAGGCCAGATGCCTTTTAAGGGACTCCGTAAATTTTTACCAGTAAGTGCTGTTATTTTGTGTATATGTGGGATATTAGGTTCGTTACCTTAGAGAAGACGGTCCTTGCTGTATTAGTGAGAGCAGGACTGGCAAGGACTTCTGTTTATGTTTTGTTTTGTTTATGTATTTTTTATGTTTTGGTACTGCTAAATAAAACTAGATGTAGCTACTTGAACCAAGACACTGGACTGGTGTGATGTACTTGACTGATGCATGTGAAGTGCAGCAGTTTACCTGAGGAGACTTCAACCCTAAGTTGATCTTGCGACAATATATATATATATATATATATATATATATATATATATATATATATATATATATATATATATATCTATATCTATATCGTGATACCCTGTATCGTGTTTCTGTCTGTCCCTGTACGGCGCTACAGATAGCTAGTGGCGCCCTGTAAATAAAAAATAATAATAATATATATATATATATATATATATATATATATATATATATATATATAATTTATTTATTTATTTCATTTCTTTATTGTGTTGCTGTCTGTCCCATATGGGTATAATGCATGCACTCTCTTACACAAGTATAATGTTAAGCATTGGCAAAATATGACTCTTCGTATATGCATATATCCAGTGTCAGAAAAGAGCAGAAATAACCCTCAAGGAAACTTAATGACAAAGAAGAGTATTATGATAAAATAAACAAAAGTTTGACTGCACCAGCTATATCAGCCATGAGATATTGATAGACTCTAAATAAAAAGTCTAATAAGTTAATTAGCAATAGAGAGTCTTATCTGGATAACTTGCAGGGTTAATTGTTCCTGAATTCCTAATGATTATTGGATCTAAAGAGCCAAATAAAAAGTCCAATAAGTTCATTAGTAATAGATTGCACTGCAGCAGAGCCTTGTGTAAGGTAAAGGAAGACGTTAACTCAATTGCATATTCATCAGGGCGGCTGCCTGGTATATAAAAAAAGCACCTATATGATGAAGTAAGTAAGTACTAATGTGCTTAACACTTTATAAGTATATGGCCTTCTACGACATATAAACATAGAGAGACTTATCTGGAAATGTAATGGGGTTAATTGTTCCTGGATTCATAATGATGGATCTCAAGCACTCAAATCCCTCTTTATGTCACGTAGACTCCCACAGAATCATGGGAGTATATATGAATATAAATTGAGAATCACGTAGTGTAAAAGTATAAAACACATTTATCATTATACAAGGTAATGTCTTAAAACAGTTTATCTGGACATTTGGTGACATGAAGTACTCTGATTGATGGCTGAGATGTCCTCCTTAAGCTTAAATGACCTAATCACACAGGTACTGAAAACATAGATTTCTAAAAAATGTCAGAATTAAGTCGTTTGAGTGACAGAAAGCAGTAGAGATTGTGAGGATTGGTGTTTAGTAATGCATCTTTTTTACACTCTACAAAATACATGTTATATTGATTGTCTTCCTCAGGAGTAATATTCAGCAATGGAGAATGCTGGAAACAGATGCGTCGTTTCTCAATAAAGACCCTCAGAAATTTTGGCATGGGGAAAAGGAGCATTGAAGAGAGGATACAAGAGGAGGGTCATTATCTGGTGGAGACATTTAAAGAAAGCAATGGTATGTATTCCTTATTATATCAACAGTTACTCAAAGATTTCAGACATTTCAGGACAGGTAAGTGCTTTATAAAAAAAAGTGTAGATAGCCTTTAAAGTAATCTCAAAACTGCTGCTGTGTACAAATAAGCTAAATTGCGACACATGATTTATATTGGAAAAAATGCATACAAATTATGAGTTACACAACTATCAATATTTTTATGCTGCAATAGGGGCCATCGTGCAATTCTGCATCTCTAGCCTAGTTGCAAAGACATAAGAAAACATGGTAATGCTGCAAAAATGATACACTGCTTGCATCTGAAGAGGTGTGAGGGAGCAGGGAAGGGGTATTGTAACATAAGCCATTCTAATGTAAGCCACATACAGTATGGGCATGTTCAAGGAATTGCAAACTGATTCAGACCATAATGCACATGCAGATACACCTTTTACAGCCGTGCTATTTGCACCAGTCTAGGGGTTGGTGCAAATACATGGTGATGATGGCAATAACCAGCACTAGATAACTGCTTCCGATTCACTGATGCCGATTTCACCTTTAAAGCTGCTGGAGGATTTCTTCATTGATTGCACTTACATTATAGGAACTTGACAAATTTATCTATATGCACATGTATATGCAAAAAATATGCTGTTACTTTCATACACTGCCAGGAAAAGAGTTATATCTGCTGTATTCTATGAAGCCTAATAGCAAATGCATTTTTCCTATGAAGACAAATATTTACAAAGCTTTATTGCACTTGCAAGCTGGTTCTGGGTATATGTATATGTGTAAGTACGCCTGCCATAAAGCTGGCACATGTGCTTACAGACGCAGATCTTGAAATGCTTCCGACTTGGTATATATTTTTTGTGCACATTTTTGGCCTATACATTACGTCCAAATTGCTTTCAACTCTGCATCAGATCTAGTGTGTATAATGTAAAAATATTGCTAACATATTTTTTATATTGAATTCTTATTGATTAGTCAGGATTCATGTTGGTATACAACATGTACAAGTTTTCCTTTGTTTCATACTTAGGGGCTCCCATCAACCCGTCTTGTCACTTCACTCAGGTGACTGCCAACATCATCTGCTCCATAATCTTTGGGAATAGGTTTGCCTATGAAGATCCTGATTTCCGCAGGCTCATGCACATCATGCAAGACATATTTCGATCTATGTCCTCTTTCTGGGGCCAGGTATTCAGGAACCATTGTTCCCATTTTTTTATGTAACTCGAAATATTAACATGCAGATACATATGTCAAGGGCTTTGTAAAGTATTTTTCAATAGGGTCTGACCACATTAATGTATCCATCATCATAATTGGTTATTTGTATGGCGTCACAGGTTCCATAGCTCCTGACATAAACATACAGATATGACATACATGAAAACAGCATGCATACTGCAGTAGCCTAGATGGGCCCATCATGGTGCAGGGACCAATATGGTACAGAGTCCTGGATGGTGCAATGGTCAAAATGGGGCAAAATGCCAAGATTGTGCAAGGGCCTTGAAGGCACATAAGATATGGTGTCTGAGATTAGGTAGTGTAGAAGCCCAGATGGTGACAAGGCATAGATTTCTTGTATTTTTTAGCCAATAAGTCGATCAGAGTTTTCATACTGTAGCATAATTGCTGAGATCTATAATGCTCACAGAAGTACATAGTATTTCTGGAGATGAGTCAGCTTGTGAGAAGTAGTGACCTGTCCTCTCATGAGAGTGTGTTAGTGATGACAGGGGCTTCATGTGACATGGGCAATGTCATTATGTGAGGATGGGAGTAGATAAAGCAGGAAGCTACAGGCAAAATTATATAGTGGATTTTACAGGCTTCCCAACAGCCTGAAATTAAGCTCTTATAATACTTATGGAGGAAGATTGGGGTTGCAAACTTGTTTAATAAATGGGTAAAATGTAATTTCTTAATGGACCACTGGAATTAATGAGATTGCCTAGTAATAAAGGTCCCTGGTATATTAAGAAGATAAATGAAATCAATAGTTAAGTGGTTTTTTTCCTGCTTTTAAAAAAAGGACATTTGTTGAGGTATTTTGCAAGTAGTCTGCAATTGTGCATCGTACATATACAAATAATGTGTGATCACTGGTTATATTTTAAAACTTTTTAGACCTGCGAACTTGGGTCTTTTTGCTAAAATATTTGTTTTTAATGGCTGCAGTGATCACAGTATTATTTTTTAAGTCCTAGAAATGAAAGCTATATGTGTGTTCAGCAGAGCAGGCAGTAAAGAGGTCCCGTCATTGGCTGCATGGCATCATCAGCATTCTTTTGCTTTTGCTGTGTTATTACAAATACTGTGGAGCTTAGGGGAGCCTTCTTCTTACTCTAATGGAAAGGTGAAGAAGAAGCTAAGATTGGAGGGAGATGTAAATAAATATTAAATAATTTAGAATTTTTAAGATAGTAGGTACTCTTTGAAGAACACCTATGTTGGAAACACCTTCTCAATCAATCATTAATCGATCACAGACCCCCTCTTTTACCAGAAGGTGGGAACTGGCTCGTTGACTTACTCTGCAGAGTATAATATTCTGCTGAATGGAAATTGGGTGTAATTCAATGCTGGGACTGGCTCCAGGTCGTCTCCATGCTCATATACTCTAAATGTGCTAAAAACACAACATCTTATTATTTTTACTGGATTAAGCTGTTGGGGATTCGTCATGGGAACTGTAAACTCATGAGATGGGAGATGTGTTTGTTTACTGCTAACATGATTCTTTTTTTGAGGAATGTCTTACAAAATTAATATTGTTATAAATGCATTTAATTGTCAATGTACCATGTGTGAGCATTGTGCATCCAATCAATTATTCTCACCAATAGACAGGAGCCTGGTAGACACGAGACAGTAGTCGAAAAACCAAAAGCAATTTAAATATTTGAACATTCTATTATAATTGAAGGTACTATAGCCTCAAAATGCTTAATTATGCCTAGCAGAAATGAATCTATATGCTAAACATCGGTAAATATCCTTATGTGCATCCCACAAGTCAACTCAATATATTGTATTGTGAGGGGATTATTGACATAATGAGAATGTGAGTAATTACAGATAAGAGACTTAATAACACACCCAAGTAGCATCATAAAAACTAGGTAAAATCATTTCATATGAATATATTTTTACATTTATCCCTTAAAATTTACATTTGATTTTTACTTTCGTCTTTTTTACAATGTAGCTGTATGACGCTTTTGACTTGTTCATGAGGTACATACCAGGACCTCATCACAGGACAACTATGTATATATGCCAGCTGGAAGAGTTTGTCAAAAAGAGGATGGAGATTGACAAAAAGACATTGGATCCAAGCAAACCACGACACTTGATAGACAGTTTCCTTATCAGAATGGAAGAGGTATAATAATGTTCATTATTCAGATAGTGTTTTTTATTTTAGTTTATTGTAAAAATGTTTCTATGTGAACTTTTATACAGATAATACAGATAATAATTTTTAACAATATTTTAAGCTTCAATGTGAGAAGGGCCATTAAGAATTTAATGTCCGAACCCAGAATTATGATCTGAAAAAGGCGGTGATCCAGATTAAGGAGAATAATACTGAGGAGGCTTATAAGCAACTCAATAATGCAGAGTTTTATACAAGACTTACCCTACTAAACAATTTCAAAATGAACTTAAGATACTCCGTACGGATGCTTTTGCAGATGAGGTGATATCCAGGGAGGGGATAGATTTTTTTATGTTCCATATTTATATATCAAAGATGCAACACAGTTTTTGAATATGACTGAATACATTATTTTCTCACATGTGAGATAGAATCTTTGTAGAAGGATATTCCACATGTGGGAACAGAATAAACAGTTAAATATTATTATTTTTTTATTCAAATCTTGGTGGGATGCAATATGAGTTCGCTTTGGAATCAATTTTGTTCATTTTTTTTTATTTTATATTCTCAAATTTTTTTTTACAGACATGGGACTGCCATGGGCACCAGGTTTGCCCTGAGATTTGACAACTTATATGTTAGGTATTTTGAGAAGACCTATGTTTGAAATGGTCCCCTGAGGGAGAAATTGGTGCTATATGGCAGATTTTTGATTATTTGTTTTTTGTTTGGAGAGGGGGGTTATCTGCTATTCTGTCATTTTGTGAGCACCTTAATAGGAATACTTTTGGTTTAAAATTCATGAGCACAAACATTTCCCATTCGAATCAACTTTCTGGAAATCTCCCTAACTTTTGAAAATAAGTAGGTGGGTACAGAGACACAAACAATAAAGTTGATTACAATAACTTTTTGAATTACAAATGTTGTAACCTAAGAACATGAAAGAAACATCCCAAAGGGGCACTTATTGAGATTAAGATGCAATTGCTCAAAATATGCGACTTTTTTTAGGCAGGCAAATTAACTTTAAAAATCAAGGCTATTCAGATTTTGATTTAAATAAATCAGTAATGAAGATAAGCAATATTTATATTGAAATTATTTTGCAAGATAAGAATAGAAGGACTGGGAGTAAAATGGATGGCAATTGATGGCAAATCTTTGAAAACATGCATAGGGAAGAGTGCAAGTAGAGTTTTAAAGAAAGCAGAAACCATGAAAAAGAAAACTGTTGCCAAATTGTTTTCCTTTAGAAGAAATATTCTATGAAAAAAAAAATGTCATGAGCTTCATTAGACCGGTTTTGTTACATCAAGTTTGTTTTTGATGTAACAGATAAATGTACATCACTTATACTTTTGCTCAGCATAAAATAATTGATGTATGTTCATTTGCAACTGAAGAGAGATACAAAATTACGGATTTTATGAATTGCCAATCAACGTTTATAGTATATCAAATAGAATGCAGTTGTGGTAACCAATATGTGGGCAGGAGAACTGAGATCCTAAATATATGATTTCTAGAACACAGAAGAAATGTTATGAAGGGAAATGCAGCACACGATTTATCACAGCATATTATACATAGTCATGAAGGGAACGTGCATGAACATAAATTAGTAGGTATTACCCAGATTAAATCAGTCAGAGTTGGCGATATATTTCTCACACTCTGTCAGTGGAATGTGTCTGATTTTCTCATTTTGATATTTATTTTCTCAGTGATTAAATAAAACTCAATGAAGGTCAAATATCTCTGATATTTCCTGATCTTTATATATGTTTGCGACAGAAATATGTGATACATTTGTGTCAAATAAAGCCATTTGGGAATGTGAAGATTATTGTCTATCCATATTAACGTGACTATACTAATATTCCTGACATTAATGAGTTTTTGATCGCGTATATTTACAATAGCTTGAGTTTTTCCGGAAAATTTTATGCTTCTCTTGTTAACACCGCTCAATTATGATATTCTATATATCGGTCTTGGAATTCAATATAGGTTGAAACTTTTTGGTTTATTGAATTCCTTATAATTTATGCTAAGACTTAATTATGGTGCTGTGGTTTAGAAAGATAAAGATACTGCTGAGTTAGAATGAGGGTCGAGGTTTGAGTATTGTTATGATCGATTCATTTAAATTAATGTTGATTGTTTGATAACAAGGATGATGTATTTTTAAGATTTTGATACTCATATCACTTTATATTTCAATGTATGATGGTTATTTTTTTAAATCCCAAAATTTGTAATTGGAGAGGTTTCGGGCAACCAAATACTGTTCAGCAGGGTTTAGTATACTAATATGGTTACAGCTTGAGTCTCCTAGTTTTTGTATACGTCACAAATAAGTTTGAAATCACCTTAACCAGCGAGTCCCTCATTTCTCACAAAAAGGGGAGCATAATAACATGCAATTTCTAAAGCCCTGTTAATGTTCCCCAGTACAAATGCAGTGTCTAATTACATGTGGACAATACAGACATTGTAGCTATACTAGATATGGAGGCGGGGAAGGCCAATTAGTATCCATTGTTTTCTACAGGACTAGCCCAGACATTTTGCAGGGACACAGCAGGGGAGGCACTACGAAAGGACAGCTCATCTCCACTCCCCTTAAACCCCATGGACCAGCACCCACCAATTTTCAAGCGGGAGAGAGCCAGAGGGAAAAAGACAGTAAAAATCTGGCCCTGGATATAAGGAGCCACTCCAGGTGGGATTGGATTTTGATTGTTTACTGGAAGTTGTGGGACTGACTCGTGTTGAGAATCTTTCTCTACCAGCAGACCTGGTGACCATCGTTGGCCTGTGCCCTGGAAAGCAGGCTGTTGCTACAAATCTCAGCTCAGAGAAATGCATGGGTCTTTGATTCTGCAAGTCAGGACAGCTAGGTAACCCCTTAAGCTAGTGGGATAAGGGACAGATAATAAGGTAAACCTGTCTCGCATTTATTTACTGTTTGTATATAGTATTCTAGTGATTGTTGTTATTACAATAAATAAACGGTTGTATTTTTCTAACTGCATTTGCCTGAATGACTATAAGAACCCTAGAAGGTACTGGGTAGGAGTCACTGGCATAGTTAGGCAACCCTGGGTGGCCAGCCAGCATGAAGTAGGTATAATTGGGCCAGATAAAACCTGATATCTTCACAGTATATAATATATCCTCTAAAAATTTTAAAGTATATTAAAGAGACTTTTATGCACAATTTTAATGTCTAAATGCTGACAAGATGAGTGATTATTTAAGGTAATGTTCTAATTTTCTCCTAAATGCTTTATGGATCTTTTGTTTGGATGTGTATGGTATAAAAATTAGGAAATGGCTTTGTAACCCAAAGCCTCAGATGAAACTGCCACATAACCAGGCAGAGAAAAGCTTTAGTTATTTGATTGCAAAAGGAAGCTTTATATCTGCACAGACATACATCTTGGAGAGAATCAGTACTTTATCTCTGGACACCCAGGTCTTGTTTAAATCTGGAGATCATTAAGTGCTGTTACTCATGGGCAGGGCTGCCAAGAGGAATTCAGGGCCCAGGTACAACAAAGTCATCAAGCCCACCTTATAGTCAAGCACGCAAAAAAATTGCGTGTTTTAATGGGTGTGGTCATACAATTGGGGCCGTGGTAATGCACCACTGGGGCGTGGCTAGCAGGTCAAAATCACTAGGCCCTGAATTCGCCTGAGCGTGACATATGTCCAAGCACTCCTGACTTTCAGGGACATCTAGCATCACAGCGTAGTATAGAAAGAATGCAGTGTGTACAGAAAGAGTTCAGACTTGGCCTGCACCTTACATTGGGCACAGCAATCACCAAAAATTGGCAGTGTCCCTACTAGAATCACAACATTTCTCTTCTACTCTCTCTTACCTGTTCTTCTCACTTTTACCACCTGTGGCTGCAGGTTTCTTTATTTGTGGCTTGTCTGGATCCTGGAATGCTGGGGGCCCCATTAGTGAAAAATGGCTACATTTAGATAATTCCAAACCCTGGCGTTAAATCAATACCACCCACAATTAATAATTAGGCCTTCCTCCAGCTACAACATTAAAATAATAGTATTCCCATTTAATAAATAATCCAATTTCCCTACCTACAAACAGCCCCAGCAATAAATGAATATTATTTATTCTTCAGCAACATACCTATTTCCTGCTACCATCACTGCCGTTTAATAATTCATAGTCACATTCATTTAATAAAGAGACCTTATTCTCCCCAAACTCACCCCCACATTCAATAGCCCCCAAACCACCCCATCTTAAATAGTCCCCATTATTAAATTGCCCCACCATCACCCCACAAACAAAATAGCACCCATTAGTTATCCACCAACTACTTCATGTACACTACATTGCCACAAGGCCCCTGTACCATCACACATACATTACTGTGCGCCCTTCATCATCACCCTGCTGTGCCTCTTTATGATCACACTGTGCCCTCCATGCTGCTTTCCCCTTCACCTGGCCCCCCTTCATCACACTATGCTATGCTTCTGCTCCCCTTTTTCAATCCCACTGTTCCATGCTGCTCCCCCGCCCTTTTTCAATCCCATTGTGCCATGCTGTCTCCTCCTTTTTTTCCAATTACACTGTGCCATGCTGCCCTCCATTTTTCAAGCCCACTGTGCTATGCTGCTCCCCCCCTTTTTTCAGACCCACTTTTCCATACTGCCCCCCTGTTTTTCAAGCCCACTGTGCCATGCTGCCCCCTCGTTTTTCAAGCCCACTGTGCCATACTGCTCCCCACCTTTTTCAAGTCCACTGTTCCATGCTGCCCCCCCAGTTTTTCAATCCCACTGTGCCATGCTGCCCCCTGTCTTTCAATCCCATTGTGCCATGCTGATCCCCCCTTTTTCAATCCCACTGTGCCATGCTGCCACCCCTGTTTTTCAATCCCATTGTGCCATGCTGCCCCCCCTCGTTTTTTAAGCCCACTGTGCCATGCTGCCCCCCTTCTTCAAGTCCACTGTTCCATGCTGCCCCCCGTTTATCAAGCCCACTGTGCCATGCTGCCCGCCCCCTTTTTCAATCCCACTGTGCCATGCTACCCCCCATTTTTTAATCCCACTGTGCCATGCTGTACACTGCGCGTTTTGTAATCCAACTGTGCCATGCTGCTCCCCCCCTTTTTCATTCCTACTGTGCCATTCTGGCCCCCCCCCTCCCGTGTTTTAAGCCCACTGTGCCATGCTGTCCCCCCTTTTTCAATCCCACTGCGCCTTTATCCCCCCGTTTTCCTCCCTTTGCTTCCGTTCCTTTACATACCATTTCCTTTTTTTCTGTCTTCCCTTTTCCGTGTTCTTTCTTCTTGTTGGGTCCTCTCTGCGCCGCTCCTCACTGGATGTCAGGTGTGACTATATGACATCACGCCCGACATTCAGTGTGATCAGAGCAGAAAGGAGGGACGCCAGCGCACGATCACGAGGGTATGTTTTTTTTTTTTTTCACGTTTGTTTTTTTAACTTTCCTGCTCCCCCCTAACAATGAATGAACCACCCCCTCTCCCCCGCCACAAAGAAAGAAAAAAAAACAAAACACAAAAGAAAAAGAATATAGTTTTAAAAAAAATAATTATAAAAAACAATAGTCAGCAGTGAGGGCCCGGGTAATTAGTACCCGCATTTCCCCCCTCTCGGTAGCCCTGCTCATGGTCGGTTATTCAAGTGTGAACTTAATGATACAACACTCTATTATTTGTACCTTTGTGGATTCCTTAGAGCCCTGCAGGATAACATGTTCCTAAACAATCATTGATGCAAACAAGGAGGCTGATCCTATTAATTGTTATTTGAGGTTGGGGAAGGAAAACCTTATAAAAGGATTTAATCCTTGCAGGAATAATTGGGACGATATACCTCCAAAAATCAAATTGGCAGTTTTAGTAACAGTGTGGAGGTTGTCCTTAAGGAGTTTTTATTGCAGTCTTTTCCTTCCATATGGTTTGATCATTAAATCTTTGAATTGCAGTTGCTCCTGTATTGAACGTATATATATATATATATATATATATATATATATATATATATATAATTTAATGAAGTAGACTGCCGATTGAGACATATTGAGCATCTGTTTCAATAAGTTTGTCTTTCTGATGCCCCACAGGAGAAGCTGTCTAGTCTTGTTCTTTTCCTATGTTGGTCTTACATATTGGGATTTTTAAATTATATTTTTGGTTATTAAGATCTCATTACAGTTTATATTATAAAATTTAAAGGTTAGCACCTGTATATATTTTTAATTGGCTATTTGTGTAAAAAAAGAGCACCAATGACGTGATATGCAAATGTTGTATCCCATCTTCAATTATAATGGAAAATAATGATGTGGTGTTGATTTTCTCTCTCTCTCTCTCTCTCTCTTTCTCTCTCTCTCTCTATCTCTCTGTCAGGAAAAGCAGAATCCTTCTACACAGTTTAATATGAAGAATTTTTATACAAACACTTTAAGTTTGTTTGTTGCTGGGACAGAAACAGTGAGCACAACGCTGAGACATGCATTTCTGCTCCTACTAAAACACCCTAACATCAAAAGTAAGAGACAAAGTCTGAGGAAGTGAGGTTCCACAGATATTGTCAACTATTGTTATTTCATGATTGAGTGAGACAAAGCACCTGCAGAACTGTAATTCAGACCATGATTGAGATGTGGGCGAAGGGACATCCCAGTGGGTGTGCTTACACCTATATAATAGCTTGTTTTGAGAGTAAATAGATATATCTATTTGTTGTCTAAGTTATTTGCAGCATGTTGCCAGTTGTGTATTTTTGTTCTTTTCAGTTATTGAATAGAATTTGAACTAGCTGTTCAATATCCCATATCTTATCGATGCCTTTCTGTAAAACACCATGGGAATTACAAAGTCTAGGCATATTTTCAATCAAGATTCTCGCTATATTCATTCTAAGACATAAATAATTCAACCAATAGTCTGACTAGGAATTCTTCATGACAGGTAAAGTACAAGAGGAGATCGATCAAGTGATTGGCAGGCAGCGAGCCCCGAAGCCAGAAGATCGGGATTCTATGCCATACACAGATGCCGTAATCCATGAGATCCAACGATATGCCAATGTGCTGCCTATGAACCTTCCACATGCAGTTTCAATGGATACTAAGTTCCGTGGATTTACAATTCCTCGGGTACTACAATTAACCATGTATTGATCTCAAGCTAACTATTTAATAAGACTCTAAACATAGTGATAAATAACACCCTTTTTAAAGAGATTCCAAATGTAGACAGAAGTACTTTACTAACTTCTGCATTAAATTAAAATGTTGAAATATTATTAACACTTATATTTGGGTCCTGTGTGTGGTTTCGTGAATCAGAAAAGGAAGAGAAAACATTTACTTTTTATTTTTCTATTTTGATATTTTACATTTAATTTGGACTGAAGAGAGTTCTTTTTCTAATTAATGCTCTCCATGTTTTTCTCCAAAATTTCTCACGTTCCACACCATCACATGCAGTAGGAGATTTACTTAATTGCTGTTTGTAAATCCAAACCTTTTTATGCATTGTTATGTACAGTTTGTAAACTGTGTGGTTCTGACAGGCGAGATGGCCTCCATTTTCTAAATGCCCAGCCTCTTCAGCATGAGGCCGATCTCTGATTGGCTGAGCAGTCAAAGTTTGTGACTGGGTGAGCATTGCAAGAGACCACACCTGATTGGCTGCTCAGCTACTAACTAGCCTGGCTCACCAGAGCTTAATGTATTTTGTGTTGCGTATTCCTATCTGAGTAGAACTATGCTTCTTAGATAGTTTTTTTTTTTTATTTCTCCTCAAGGATTGCAAGATTACCATTGTATTATGACAGAACAAATCAGAAGACTTTAGATAAATTTGGGATTTTACTTGAATATGGAGGCAACATGTATTTATTAATGTTGGGGGCAATAAAAGCGTATTCATGACGAAGGCACTATTTTATAAATTCCCACCAAGGAATCTGCTATTTATTATATTATTACTGGGGACACTGCCATTTAGTTTATTACTACTGGGGCTAATATTATTTTATGGATATTGGGATGCACTATAATATATTTATTTCTAACGGGGGTACGACTGGCTTCTTATTTTATACTGAGGGCACTACTATTCAATTTATTACGGGGGCATTTCAATTTTAATTATGATAGGCACACATTTTTTTTTTCCCATGACAGGGACCTTCACTTGCACCCATGTGAACTCTGGTACTTGTGGTTCTTGTAATTTTACAAGCTGCACCATGCAAGAACAATCATGGGCTGTCAGTGCATGCTACCATTGGTAATGCAACAAGAGACTGCACTTTATTCTCAGAGTGTCCAGTGGTATTAGGAGGGGCCAAGTGCTACTCATCATTGGGCCAGCACTCTCCAGTTGCGGGAGACTGAAAAAAATTATCTGGCCTTAGCAGCTAGGGAAAACAAGCCACATAGTGAACTGGGCCTGATGGTGAGTAGGCTTGGAATGAAATTTTTTATTTTATTTTATTTTAATTCAATCCAAGCTAACCTGGCGTGGTTGCTCATGCCTGCTCTGGCTCTCCACAAAGGCAAATCGCAAAGTAAAACGTGATATCTAACATCCGGGATTACTATGCAGTTGGCCCAGAACCAAATGAGGTTTAGGGTTTGCATACCACCACACATCATACGCATATGCATTTGAGTTGTCACCACCCAAACCCGCAATACAGAAATTTGGATCTGAAAACCACATCTAATGTGTGGCAGCTTGCAAACCACATGTTAAAATGCACTTTAGTAAAACTTTAACTATCTCTTTTCCCAATTCAAGGCCACTTTTAGATACAGGCAACATTCAAGCAATGAATTTATAAACAGTCTCTTCCTTATTTATCACCCTATATTATTAAGAGAGTAGCCAGAATTTAAAACCACCAAGAACCTTTTTTTGTTAATTTCTAAAACACACTCTTAGGCCTAGATTTACTAAACTGCTGGTTTGAAAAAGTGGAGATGTTATCTATAGCAACCAATCAGATTCTAGTTATCATTTATTTAATAAATTCTACAAAATGACAGCTAGAATCTGATTGGTTGCTATAGGCAACATCTCCACTTTTTCAAGCCTGTAGTTTAGTAAACATACCCCTTATGCTTTAATGATGTAAAATATGAGTAAAAATGTTTAACTAAATAGAATCCTTTTGTTAGGTGTGACCTTTCGCTAGTTATAACAGAAATATCAATTCAATAACTCAACTGTGCATACTGTTTTAATCATTTTGGCTCCTCTTGTCCTCTCTGCTTCATAGGGTACAGATGTATTTCCTATCCTGACTTTCGTTCTTCAAGATCCAAAATATTTTCCTGATCCATTTACCTTTAATCCAGATCGGTTCTTAGAACAAAATGGAAGTTTTAAAAAGAATGAGGCTTTCATGGTATTTTCTGCAGGTACAAACTGAACCTACATTTCAATAGCAATAATAATAAAGAAAAACTGCCTTGTACTGCAGTACATTTCATTCAAATCAATGTTCAATATTATATGCGTTGTGCAATCTAGCTTCATGTCAAAGTGAACCAGGCATATCTGATCAATGTGCATCAATTTCCTCCACACCTCTATCTCAGTAAGGGATATCAGCTTTGCAAATTGCCGATAGGAAATAACAAGACAATTATACTGTAATACGTTCTTAAAAAAAACTTGACAAAATAAATACAATATAGGTAATAAATGTACATCAAAATAGAGATAGAAAAAAGTGTATCTGATAAGGCAATTGTCCCACCAAGCAGAAAAAACTCTGTACTCTATAACAGCAATTATTATTTCAGATAGCAGCTTCAAAATCAAGGCAAAAATCATAATATGTAGCAAACACAATGTTCCTCTACATTGAACAAGTACAGCAGCTTTGGCACTATTGTAAAAGATTCAGGATCTTATACAAACTACATATTTAATATGTGTTTTGACCTGTAAAGAAAGCAATGTACTATTGACTTACTATTATCTGCTCTTTTGGGGACAGAGGAGGAACATAATGAAACTATTCGTAGTGATCAATGAATTTGAACTGAGTTCCTGGAATGAACCTCTAGAACCAGGCTAGTCATAATCTTTACCTATAACAGCTCTCAGTCTCTTAAAGCCCAAAGTGTTAACTTACACTTGCCTGGCCATAAGTCTTAGGGTATAGGCTTATTCTGGGATTGATGATGACACTAGAAATATTATAGACATCAATCAACAATATCCAGAACAGAGAAACACGAGGCAACATGCACTCATATAGGTTGTAGAAAGTGGAATAAAGTTTTATGTCCAAGCAGAAATCAGGGCAGATGGCAATTCAGGAATGATCAATGTACATGTGAAAGGTCAGGGCAGGCAGCAGTCCAAAGAATGGCCAATGTCCAGGAAAATGGTCAAGACAGGTAGCTA
This sequence comes from Mixophyes fleayi, assembly GCF_038048845.1. Lineage (NCBI taxonomy): Eukaryota > Metazoa > Chordata > Amphibia > Anura > Limnodynastidae > Mixophyes > Mixophyes fleayi. The sequence continues at coordinate 24,304,692 of NC_134410.1, forward strand.
TCAAAAGAAGGGTCAATATACAGGCAGTCAAGACCAGTACCAGAACCAAACCAGCACAAGGACCAGGCAGCAAAGACAGATCTAAAAAAAAGGTAACATGTGACTGCTCTTTAAATTACCTGTCCAGCTGCTTTGAAGCATCCATAGTGACAAAGTAGCTAGCATGGGAAGCTGCGTGAAGTGGTGGCGTGCACCTGACAATCCATACTGCTTACACTTGAGAGACACATTGTTAATTACATCTGTAGTTAATTTCAATACACAAGGGTTATTTTCTGGTCATTTTTTATTTAGGCCATACATGCCATTCTTAAAGGGCCACATGCATTATGGTTGAATGATAACATCCAGAGCATGCTAATAGGCCACTTACTAACCATATTTTCTATATTGCTCAATTAACATTTCATCAGATAGAGCTTTGGTTTTGGGCCAAAACACCATAAAGTATTGATCCAGATTCGTTCAAACTGACTGACAGGATGATGGCTAGTGTGTCACTACATTTAGTCAGAACAAATGTATAAGACATTAGGATAAGTGTAATAATTTTATAGTTAAAGTATAGCATTTGACTGTTTTCTTTAATTTATCTTTCCCCAGGGAAGCGTATCTGTCTTGGTGAAGGTCTGGCCCGATTGGAAATGTTTATTTTCCTTACCACTGTTCTGCAGAATTTTGAAATCACTTCCCCCATAGATCTCAAAGACTTGGACATCTCACCACAAATGGTTGGGTTCTCCAATTTGCCCCGACCTTACAAAATTAGCTTTGTCCCTCGTTGAGCTAAGAGAATGGAGATAATGAGGGACCTACATGAAATTATACAGAAATAGCTATATAAAGAAGCTAATGTTATTCTTTTAGTATAAACTGGCGATAATTAATGGGATTAGGTAGACAACTGTATCAGTACTTGGGACTCATGAGATGCTGTTTAACCCAAATAAATGATCATTTAACATCATTAATTACTTTGCAGTTTCAATTGGAATAGTTCTTATATTTTTTTATGTTTTCCAAAAATAGGAGAAAGTGGGACATGCATTATTCTAGAACCCATGCATGCATGTAACAATGCAAGGGGTGCCAACAGGGCCATCTTATCCATTGGCTGCGATGGGCAGCTGCCTAGGGGCCCCACGGGGGGGGGGGGGGGGTCAAGTCTCTTAATAAGAATAAATAATCCTGCAATAAAAAAAATCCTGCTAAAGAAAAACTTCAAGGGTCATTGAGCGAGTACATTTAAAAAAAGCTGTGCATCGAGGCCCCTATAAATTATTTATATATATATATATATATATATATATATATATATATATATATATATATATATATATATATATATATATATATATATATATATATATATATATATATATATATATAGGGCCCCCGATACACTGCTTTGCCCGGGGGCCCGTAATGTTGTTAAGATGGCCCTGGGTGCCAATGCAATTTTTTTTGTATACAGGGAAAAAAAAACATGCTTTTTTATTTTAGTGCATAAATACTAAGCGGTTCTATTTTTGTACTGCAATTTAGGCATCAATTATAAGGTGCCCAATTTTAATTCTGTCCGTACATTTTACATTTTTGACACCCACCCCTAAAATGCAACATGGTAATAGAATCCGAAAAGCAAACAGATTTCTTTCTTTTAAACTTGAAAGTTTTTTTAGTTAAAGTAGTCTTGTGTGGGGCAGTGACAAATGAAATAATTTAGAAAAAAACTGGATGCTTGCCTGTGAGATTCAGCAGCAGTTGCACACACCAAAAAAAAAAGTTATATATTATTATATTATAATCTTTTCCAGTATTTTTCAATATTTTTATAATTTAGAAGGGTCATTCAGTGAAATCTATAAATAAAGATGGCTGTTTGTGAGAGTCAGCATGCAGCTGGACATCCCCCCAAAAAACCTCCATTTATTCTAATCTTTTTGATTTTTCAATACTTTTATTTTTTGGAAGGGTCATTCAGTGAAATCGATATTTAAAGAAGGCTGTTTGTGAGGATCAACACATAGCTGGACTCCCCCCAAGACGCTATATATTCTACTCTTTTCTATTTTTCATTCTTTTCAGTTTCTATCTATAAAAAAACATGCTGAGGATGCTGAGAGATAAATGTGGCCTGCACCCCTTCTACAAAAATGATTAGGCATAATGCTGCCTTTCTGAATCAAAACAGGAGACTCATATTTATGGTGACGGAGGGAGGAAAAATCATTCCCCCAAGTTAAACTTCATCCAACCCTGGGGCAAAGGGGACTGCCAGAGACATGCGGCGGAGGTGGACCCCAAGACCAATATATATAAATATGGAATATATCAATTATATTTATATGTTCTATTAGTAACGTGTAAAAAATATGTAAAAGAGACAGTTCATATTGGCCAGAAGTCACCCTTCCCACATATGCAAGTATGTATAATACTCAAATTGATGCACATTTGGTTGCCCAAAACATGTCTGCAATTGAAAATCCACACTCTGTGAGTGTAACAGGACACATTTTGGACCTGGCAAAGAATAAGAAATACCCACTTAAAAGTTGACTCTGGCGCTCACGGGGATAAGGGATACAGAATTCTTAAAATAATATAAAACCAACAATCTGTGATATAATCTCCAGCGCAAACTAATTCTCTGATGCAGCTGATCCGTGGTCCCGAATAGAAAGAAAGCCATAATATAAGAAGGATCGCGCTGCGGATAAAATCTTAATGATGGATGGGTCAGACAATTCGTCTGTAATGACATAAACAAATATGCATGAAGCTACCTCATTTAGCTTAGGCAGAAGATGGTGCAATATAAAATGGACATTTATTAATACTCCACAATAAGATCAAATGCAAAACACATAATATACATAAAGATCCTTAAAGACATATATACACACACATTTGCTGTATAAGAATAAAATAAATATAAAAAGTACATAGATAAATATCAATATTAGAGCAACATATATAACTCTCACATTAGCCTCAAGGATGTGGTAACACAAATGTAACAAGTAGTAAATTCTTCTGTGGAAGGCATGTAAACACAATCCTCCTTTGGAACTACTTCACATTATTAGGATGTTAATTATCCCACTTGCAAGTGTAATGAGTGCTGTAAAGACCGTATGTTTATTTGAAACATTAGGCAATTAGAACTATATATATATATATATAGTTTTAGAAGTGGTCCAGTTTGTAGGGAGTTTGATTTTGGAGAGTGCTTATTCATGTTAAATGCTAAATTGTAATTTTAGGCACATTAGTTTTGTGTGTTAAATTGTAACGATTTATGGCAATCAGCAAAAATCACAGAAACATCTAACAAATCTCTTAGCTCTCTTGCCGTTCAGTTTGCTCCACTGCCTTTATTTTCCTTGCATTGCTGTCAGGTACCCTGCCTTCAAGGTACCTGGCCAAAAAGTTTGTAGCAATATGAAGCTATTTCCTTAAAAAGTTGGTAGCTCTCATGCTTGCAACTGAGTAAGGATTTTAAAAAAAACACAAATGCATTGATTGACTGATATTTATCATCAGGGATGTGTGGCCGCTGATGTCATCATGCAGATTAGCTTCCGCGAATCCGTTAAGTTAACTCAACACACATGGCCGCCCTGCATCCAAATTTTCCGTCTGAAAAAAAAAAAGCTGAAAATTATTTCCAAATTGCCACCAGCTAAAAGATGCCAAAAAATGTGGCTCCTACTATAAAAGGCCTCCAATCCATTAGATGAAATCCTTGCTTGTTTTTGGGACAATTTGAGATTACAGCAAAAAACTCAAAAATGCAAAGACTGCCAGAAGAAACCCAGCAAGGTAAGCCAACTGTTGAAAAAGACAGCCCAATTTCTCCTCCCAAGAGGTGGAAATTCTGTTTACAAATGTGGTGGAAGTGCTGCTTGGAGCTAGTTGGAGTATCTCTGCACCTGCCAAACTAGCCAACTGACAGCACAAAATAAGCAAAGTGGCTCAGAGGAGGGGGTCAAAAATGATGGCAGGATTTTAAGCACAGGCTGAAGGAAAACATATAGGACCACCAAAGAAATGCAAGAGTGGCTGGTGGCAGACCTATTAGCCATCTGCAATTGACTTTCATGGACCAGACAGCCATAGCCTTCACTTATCTACAGAAAACAGAGGGATTGGGTGGCAAGGACATAGATAGGAACATAGTAGAGATGCAGGTAATTTTAACACTAAAAAACTATTGTTATCAGGACTCGCTCTTCCTATCTTCTTGTTCATTCCCACGTCTTACACATGTGTTTCCTAATATTATGGCTCTTGCATGTTATGTACTATGTTTTATCTTTGACATTTACCTTACCACCCTAAAATATTTTAAATGTTAAATCACATGGAGCATATTATTTATTTTAAATACATTCCTATTTCATGTCATAAATGTACATCATACCCTATGTCTACCAATTGTCACTATGTACTGTATATATGTCTACCTAAAGCTATGTAAGCAAAGTTGTGTTACTTTTAACACCTGATTTTTAAAAGATGCTTTTTATACTGATTTGGACACAGGCAATTTTTAGAATCAGGATGCAATGTGTTTACACAGAAATGAATTTACATGCATAGCAAAGCTAACAATATTTACACTTATCTGTGAAATTCTAGAAACACTGTGATGTCCTGCATCTTGCAGTGGACAGCAAGTCTAATTACATCTTCCTATGACCCTCACACATCAAAAGCATGCGATTAGCATGAGTCCTATCTACCAACAGTTGCAGAATACACATTTCTTCCAAAGAAAAAAATTCCCCAGGAAACGTAATCCCCAAACAAGACATTTCCTTACACCAAGATATACAAAAGGCTTTCAAAACAAAGGCTTATTGTATCAGATATATACATCAGTAATAAGGCATTTCCTCTAGAAAGTTTAAAACAGAAAAAAACTAATTTTCTACCCTGGTCTCAGAAAAAACGATTTCATATATGAAAACATACACAATATCAAAAATAAGTGCATTGACAATTATATAAATAAGCACCTGCACTATTTCCTTTAAATAAATGTATTCCATAAGTTATTTATAAGTAATCCAGTCACAGTGCCCACAGCACTTTTTAAATCTCCAGCTGCCAGAGTTACACCATAATTTATTCTCAGATTTGAGGCAGGCAGTGGGAGATTTGCAAACGGCGCTGATGAGTCCCAATGGCATTCATATATTTAACATGTTCCGATTTTGGTCTTATTTCAATGCTTTTATAGTTATTTAAAAGTTTTTTTCATTATGAATGGTTTATTTCAGTATGGTTTCATAGATTTTTCATGATTTTAGAGTATATTCTTTGCAATTGAAATAATATTTTATATGCAGTATGGACTTTATAAATATTTTTATTTGAAGTTCTTGACAGGGTGTATCCAAGCACTTCCTAGAACAATGAATATAGGCAGAAGTTAATTCTCTGTAATTCAGGACTAAAGATAAATTGTACTGTGTATCATATAAACTTCCTCTGAAAATCACTAACAGTTATTGGGAGTCATTTTTTTAAGATCAAAATAAGACATTGGGGCTTAGTTAATATGGTGCTATGTGAACAAATGCACTTTAACCTTTAGAAACAAATGAGATGCTTGCTTTCATTTGCTAAATAGTAAAAGACCAAAGGGGTAAATTTACTAAACAGAGGGTTTATAAAAGTGGAGATGTTGCCTATAGCAAGCCATCAGGTTCTAGCTGTCATTTTGTAAAATGTACTAAATAAATGATAACTAGAATCTGATTGGCTGCTATAGGCAACATCTCCACTTTTTCAAGCCAGCAGTATAATAAATATACCCCCAAATTGGATGTAGGAATTTTGTTTCTTATAGAGGTGTATTTAACACTACAGTCTTCCTGCATCCGTGTGGCAGGAGCCTCACATCCCAACTCTGTGCTGCTGGAGCCTGGCCTTTCACTATATAACTCTATCTGAGGCTTCCTGTTGCTTCAATCCCTGTCCTCATATCATAAAGTGGACACAGTGTTGGATTGAGGAATGAAGGGTCCAATGGAAGAATGCATTGGTAGGAGCCCTACTGCCTTCATTGTAAAACTAACACATTAGATTAAGTTACAGTCCCATTACATTTTTCACACCATCACTTTTAATTTTCCATACCATCACATCAATGACTATATGTATGTATAATAATAATAATAATAATAATAATAATATATAAATATCGGATCTGAAAATGAATCAAAACTTCCTTTTCCTAGAAAATATGGAACCAAAATGCTTGTTATACAGGACGTGCATCATTAAACTTACAGTTTATATGTTGGAAACTGGAGTGCATACCACCAAAGTGTGCACTTGATAGTGGAAGTACGTTAGGTGTTCCATTAACTCACCTAGGACTCGCTGTGTTTGGTTGTTAGAGTGAAAACCGTTTTGTGTACTTCTGGTTTTGGCACTTCCAGTTTATGCGTTCCAGGGTAGAATGCATATTATTTGTAGTGCATCATACAGAATATAAGAGAGCCAATGCCTCATATATTTTGCAATGATATGCAGACAATCACCTTTTGATGAATTATGAGTCACAGCTGAAGACAATCTGGGATTGCACAAGAAGTCAAGTAACTACATGATTTTTTTTTAATATCTTCTTTTCTGTTGCTCTATGTGGTTGTGTTGACAAACGTCCAAAAGTCGGACTGAAACATCAACTTACAAGGTGAGACATGGAATTGAAAAGAAAATGAAATCAGAAATGGTGATTGTATCTTTTGGTAAACTGCCATGTATTGTTTATGCTACTCTGTCACTAATTTTAACCAGCCAGCTCACTGCAGACTTTGGAAAAAAATTGTGAAAATTTGGACACTTGTGAAGAGATCATTAGGAAATAAGCTGTAAATGACTGTAAATGAATGGTAATGCTACAAATAGTAATATAGCAGCAAATTTTTTATTAAATCCAGAACCAAAACCAAAACCAAAACCTTTCAGGATATTTAGGCAAAACCTATAACAAAACCAATACAGAAAGACGTTTTAGAAATGAAACCACATCCAATACCAAATCACAGGGGTCAGCGCACATCTCGAATATATATTTGTGTGGTGAATGTGTGTGTGTGCCTTTATCCCTATAATTGTGGGGACATTGACCTGTTTACACACCAACATTGTGGGGACCTCGTTCGTAGTGGAGATAAATAATGACGTCCCCACAAAACTTACCAATGTTAGTCAATGCTAATATACTCTGCATCAAACTCTAGCATGTCCCTGTGAGACACATTTGTTGGACCAAAAGTCTGTCTTTTTCTAAGGTGGAGGAGACAGTGGGAGGGTAACGCCACTGGATGTCATTGGAACCGCAGTGTTTGTCCATGTTTGTCCATGTGCACACTGGAGGTGAGTAGACTGTAGCTTTCCTGCCGTATTACTCATTATGGGAACAAGAAATACTCTCATCCTTCTCCTGCCAATTGCAGCAGTGATGTGTCAACATTTTGGGGCAGTGGATAAAAGCGAACACAGAGGAACACAGAGGCACGTTCTATGGACAATGATTCTTAACTTGATGGTTGCAGAGTTTTGAACACAGAAGGCAGAGAAGATGATGCGGTCTCCATCCAAACACTTTATGTAAAAGTGATGACAGCAGGGTGTATAATAAAAGCAGTACAGTCTGTACTGTGTGAAACCCCTCTCAAAAATAGCCTGGCATATCCAGCATGTTCACCATAATGATACTGAAGTAGCCTGGGCCATGAAATTTCCCAAGCACTCGAAAAGAAAGGTGCATGCAATTTGCACATCATCGAAATAAAGGCAACATTGCCCACAACGCTCAGGTGATAAGGACAGGGCATGGCGTTCTGATTCCATGCAAATGTCCAGACAAACAGATGGTTGCCAAAGGCTTCATGCACTGCGATGCCTGCCAAGGTTTGTTTGTAATAAAATACCTGTGATGACACATGAAGAGATGTAAGCTAAACCAAAAGGGCAACAAGATAAAACCTGGCAAAACAGAGTCCAGTCTGTGTGCCGTAGCATCATGCAGATGTGGCAGCATCTCTTCAACTGAATCGGTTCAGATGTTGACAAACACGAGTACCTCCGTCAGAAGTTTAGAGACATTGGCTGGCTACTGTTATATGCCACAAGAGCTTTGGAGAGGATGGAAGACTTTACCATCCCATCAAACTTTCTGTATGTAGTAGGCGCGGTGAGGCTGGTAGCTGGCTATGACGAGGAGACAGGTTCAATTAAGACACCCTTGCTGGCACAGAAGATCGGACCTTGCTTGCAAAAGATAGTGAGCGAAGATGGAGGGCTGCACTGCTGCGGTTCAAAATGCAGGCAGTTTCAGGAAAAGCAATGAGGCAAGATGGAATGAACTGATCACATCAACTGCCTTGGATACTTTCAAGGAGTCAAATTGGACCATGCCTCAACTGTACCCTTTCACTGAAGATGTGAAAAAGATGCACTTGTATCTCAATGAGAAACAGCAAGCATAACAAAGCAGTTTATCTACCGAGCCTACGCTAAACAAATGCAAAATTCACCTGGACACAGGTGATTTTGTTCAATCGAAAAAGGGAAGGGATAGTTTCCAAGATGCTTATGACTACCTTCTCCTTATGAAATACTTTGGATCTCCATGAAGATGTGGCCATAGCACTTTCTGAGTTTGAGAGGAAGCTCTGCCATCACTCTACTCTCATTGAAATCCGGGGAAAATGAGGAAGAAAAGTCCCCACCCTGCTGACACCAGCCATGCAAGCAGCAATGGAACTTCTGGCAGAGAAGCGTGAAGAATGCAGAGTGGATATCCAAAATGTCTACATGTTTGCAAAACCACCTGCCTTGTCACACTTCAGAGGCTCCGATTGCATACGACTGTTTGCCCGAGTGTGTGGGGCCAAACATCCCCACATGTTGTCTTCCACGAAGCTTCAAAATCATGCTGCAACTCTCAAAGGTCATCAACCTAAATGACACAGAACTGGATCAGATGGTGGACTTCCTTGGGCACGACATCAGGGTGCACCAGCAGTGTTAGCACCTCCCAGAAGGTACGCTGGTGCCATGCTAATTATACCAACACTTACTTAAGAGTCAAAAAAAAATCTGAAGGCTATGACAGCAACATTAATAATATGTACACAACATCTGTTAAGTCAGTATCAGTATTATAAGTATCACAATTACCATTACCACCGCTGTTAATCTGAGCAATTAATAATTAGAAGTGTCCAATTTTTAATCCTACTGCTAACAGGGTAGTAAGAGTTAGTGCAGGACAAGAAAGTGAGAACTATGAGCGATTAATATTGCTGGCTTATAGCCAGTGAGTTGAGTATCATGAAAAGGTATACTTTCCATTAAACACTTTGAATGTGCTTATTTGTTCATGTTCATGTGAAACCTGCTAAACTATACAGCACAAATCTTCTAAATGTGTAAACACCCCTGGAAATCCTCCTGCCTTTAGTATAACAAAGACTCCAGACAAATAAGGATTCCTCTCAGTCATTATGTGTCCACGCCTTCTCCGCATAGAGCTGCCAGGAGAATTAATCACATGTGAAGGATTTCTAAAAGTCAAAATACTTCCTTTCCAGAACAGAAATCACAATAACTTGATCTTAGCTCAACATGGAGCCCCTGACTCTGGTTCTAGTGTTTCTGATCTCCTGTGTCCTATGTCTGTACACCTGGGACCGCATGAATAAAAGACATAATCTGCCTCCTGGACCTACCCCACTGCCTATTATCGGTAATCTTCTCCAGCTTAAGCCAGGGAAAATGTTGGAGTCTTTGAAAGAGGTTAGTAGAAGAGGTGAAATAGGGATTGGTAAGTCAGATGTTTTCCAGTAAATAATGTTTTGTACTTACAAGATATAATGTCACATTTATTTTCTTGTTATTATTTATTAAGACCTACTGTTTAGCTTAATTTTTTGCATCTTTCATATTGTACAGTATGAGAATGTTGCAAATGCTCTGTATGTGTAATTTAGACCCTGTATTGTATAGTTTGTAGGAGATCTTACACTGTATTGTATATAGTACAGGAGATTGATCCTTGTATTATACAGTATGGGGGGTGAACAAGCCCTGTAATGTACAGTGTTGGAGGGAGGTCAGGAAGTGTTCTTAGAATATCATTTTCCATCTTTAACCCATATGAATAGTTGCATAGGAAACAAATTTATGCCTCATTGTATAACACACAACGTTGTAAATGCTTCCCCTGTGTAGATGAGAGAGAGCTATGGAGACGTGTACACACTATATCTGGGACCACGTAGAGTGGTTGTTCTCTGTGGATATGATGCTGTTAAGGAAGCTCTGGTGGATCATGGAGAGATTTTTGGAAACAGAGGTCTACTGCCATGTGTAGAATTATATGTTAAAGGTCATGGTAAGTAAATCCCATCTGCCTTGCACAGTATCTGATCCTTCAATATTATGTCCGTAGATATGGTCCTCTATATATCAGTATGGATCCTATATGGTCTTCCTGAAAACATTAGTAGGAAGACAGCAAGAGATTGTCACATTTTCACAGTTATATTCACTGATAGTTCATATATGCAGTAAATTAAAATATTTATTGAATGTCTCATTCATGTATTGATTATTAGAAAAACTCTATTGGCAAAATCATTCAGTGTAGTTTCAGTATGTAAAAACAACTGACATAATTCAAAAATCTGTATTGAGCACACCAGGGAAAATGTACACAAACATGGATACAAAGTTATACAAAAGGTTTATGCTAGCATATTGTAAATATTCTGTTCTTTTTATGAAATGAATGCACTAAATATTCATTAATGTCATTTTTTTCTAAACTAGAAATAATAATTGGACAATAAGTGAATACTTAAAATATTAACCAGCTTATTGTAATACTTGGTAGAAGCTCTTTCAGCAGCAATTACAAAACTACAGTTAATTTATATTATTATCAATATTTATTAATAATACTATAAAATTATTATCATTGTAGTTCAATACAACATATTCTTATAAATTATCTGTGTGTAACAGTAATAGACTTTCCCGACATTATGTATCAAGTACCTGTAAACAATGTAGCACATATGCGCACAATGGGCCTGATTCATTAAGGATCTTAAATTAAGAAGTATCTTATTTAAGTCTCCTGGACAAAACCATGTTAAAATGCAAGGGGTGAAAACCCGTTTTTTGTTTTGCACATAAGTTTAATACTGACTGTTTTTTCATGTAGCACACAAATACTTAATAGCTTATTTGTACACTGAATTTTAATGTTGATATTTGTGTGCTACATGAAAAAACAGTCAGTATTTAACTTATGTGCAAAACAGAATACTAATTTGCACCCCTTGCATTGTAACATGGTTTTGTCCAGGAGACTGAAATAAGAAGTTTCTTAAGTTAAGATCCTTAATGAATCAGGCCCTAGGCCTTTTTCTGCTACTTGTCCCTTAATTTCTTCTTTACTCCTGGGATGCTCCAGAACATGCACTTCTGGCTTGTCACCTTGCTGCTCCTGGTGGATTTCCATGTGTTGTTCTTTGATAACCGTCAAGAGCTTCTCCTGCTGGTCTAGGAAACGCTTTTGCTGCACTGGCTGCTCCTTGATGACTTGCAACAAGTTTGCATTGTCCAGCAACTCTACTTTTCCAGCTTCTTCTTGGGTCTCTACTGCCTAGAGCTCTGCATCTTGCACTTCACGCTGCTCTAATTCTTTGTCGGCGGGTGCTTGCTCTTTCTTCTCATCTTTCTTAAGAAACTTCTTTTCCGCCAGCTACGTTTCTCTTTTCTTGTCGAGTTTGGAGTAAGGTTGTTGCAACAGTAACACATTTGCTTTAAGTTTTTGTTTCTTAGCTTGAAGTTGTGTTATTTCACCGTCCACTTTGTCACTCTGATAATGGTCATGTGCCTTTATATACTTTTGCTTCATCTGTTCTTTGAATTTCTGCAGCTCTGACACTTTCTCCTCATGTTCCTTCCTCGTCACATAGCCCGAACACATCTGTTCTCTCAAGTCCTGCAACTCTGATTTTAGAGCCACCTCCCTGTCTAACAGAGCTTGCAGGGCTGCTTGCTTAGTAACCTCTCTCTGCAGCTCTGTCCGTATCTTAGTCAGGTCTTTTGTCTCACTCTCCAGTTGCTTCCTGATCATGGCTAGCTCAGCTTTAGCTTTCTCCAACTCTGTGGTCAGTGCGGCAGAGGCTTGCCGGTGTGTTGTCAGCGCTATGTGGTTGTCTAGCAGATTGGCATTTTCTGAGAGGAGAGAGCTTCCTCTTTTAGCTTCCTCTTCATCTTTCTGTGACACATCTGCCAACCGCTTCTCCAGTTCTATGATTCTTAACTGCATATCCTTCATATCTTTTCCATGCTCCTGGCGAGGAGTAAAGGATGCTTGAAGAAGCATCATACCCTCCTTTAGTGTTTTTTTCTCCATCAGCAACTTGCCCTACTCCAGCTCAGCCTTCCTATGATTCTGCTCTAATCTGCAAATTTTTCCCTTAGTTGAGCAATGGTCTCCTCAATGGCTTAAAGTCGTCTGTTGGACCCTTATTTGGCTATCTTCTGTAGCCTGTTAGTTTCCTGCTGAGCTGCATTAGCCACCTGCTGTACCTGTTAGTTTCTTTCTGAGCCAGAGAAGATTGTACCAACACTTCTAGGCCTAGGTTTTGTTGCCTCAGGGACTCCTCAACTTTTAACTGTTGTTGATTTATGGCGGATTGCTGGGCTATAGCAGCTTGTAGAAAATCTTTAAGCATGTCCTCCTTTTCAGGGCACTGCATCACAGCCTTTTCCCAGAGTTCAAACAAATGCGGATCTAGTCCTTTATCAGACATAGCTGCAGCATCTATTAACAGCGGTTGCCTAACAGCTGTCTGCTGGGCCGTAACAGTTTGCAGTAAGTCTTTATCAGAAACATCCTCCTCTTTTAACCTAGCACAATGACGAGGGTCATAATCTACCGCTACACAAACGTGCTCCAAGTTGTGATTTTTGTCTCTCTCCATATGAACACTTTGACACACCTGTATGCACTCTTTTTGGGTTGAAACAGTAGGTTTCTGCTTTTTCTTGGACATTGTAGCTTGAGAAGCAGCCAATTTTATCTTTAATCTTCACTTAACTTGACTTAAGAGGTGTGGAACTACAACACCCAGCATATATCACAAACTTTTTCTTTGCAGAGCAAAAGTAATTTTTTCTTCTCCTTTAACTTCTGCTCAAGGGTTTTGCAAACACATTTGCCCACTTCTGTCATTTCAACACAGAAACATCTACTTTCTTTGTGAAAGGAATACCTCACTTGACTTAAGATGTGTGGCACTACAATACCCAGCATATGTCTCAAATGTTTCCTTTGCAGAGCCAAAAGTTTTTCTCCTTAACTTCTGCTCAATAGTTTTGCAAACACATTTGCATGCTTCATGTTTCCGCACAGAAACACCCACTTTACACTGACAAAGATTCTCAATAAATTTTCTCTTTAAACTCTTTTGCTCTTTGCTAATGCACAGAACCAAGCCACACCCAATTTGTGCTTTGCAGACACACACATATACTTGGGTTTTCTTCCCAGTCTTAATGAACACACCTGCTTTCCATCAATTAACACAACTCAGTCTTTGCATTGCAGAAAACATTTTTGTCTGTGCCAATAATGTGCTAATTTTTCTGAGACTTCTTGCTGCTTTTTGTGGAAGCCCCTTGGACACTGGGATAAACCACATCAACTGTAATGCAATGGTTGCACTAATCCATCTTTGTAAACATGGAGAATGGCTTCACAAACAAATTTGTATTGACTCTGCTTTAGAGCAATTAACAAAAACAGTCCATGAAACACTTGATTCCTTTGCCTCTCACTGGTCTTTGCATACACTTCTGTTTTTCCAACACAGATGGTCAGTCTTCACTGACAACATTTAACTCTTCTCAAATCATCATATATGCAGCAAATATGTTCAAACAGTATTTCACAGTAGGATTTATTGCTCACATCCACGTGGTTCTCTGGATCCCACTGTTGCTGTACATAAACATTCCAATTTTTAGCTGCATTTGTCCACATGATAAAACATACATGTATTTCCACGGTGTCTGTCCCTTTAAACTTTCCAAGCACACACACAGAGCTGGTTTCTGTAAGTATCTCCAAGACTACTGCTATTCTTGATCTGCGCAGATCTTTGTAGTATAAACAGGGGAACAGGTATCATCTCCTGGATGAACAGCACCAGTAAGACACACGAGTCCAGAAGTTTCAGGATAACAGCCACAGCCAGTTTATTCACCAGTTTGTAAACAGAACAAAAGCACAAATAAAATCCTAGCCATCTGGCTTCTAGCTAATACATTTATGAAGGCCCTCTCTCATGTGCAGGACCTTATGTCCCAAACAAACACCAAACCACATGTATATTGTTGCTTACTGCAGCAGAGTGTCTCAGGAGGCAGCTCACCTCTTCCCAGGTCTAAGACACTGGCTGCATATCCCAGCTGCCTTATTACAAGCACCTCACAGGTGCATCTCTTGATCAGTCTGTTAGATACTGATAGAACAGAAGACACGGACTGGGCCTTATGTATACAATGCTGGAAGCCTGGGACACATACCTCTGTATCTAGCCTCCTTCCAGTGACTCCGTCACAATATATATATATATATATATATATATATATATATATATATATTATTATATTTATCTCCCCAAGGATTGGTGTTTAGTAATGCATCTTTTTTACACTCTACAAAATACATGTCATATTTATTGTCTTCCTTAGGAGTAATATTCAGCAATGGAGAATGCTGGAAACAGATGCGTCGTTTCTCAGTAAAGACTCTCAGAAATTTTGGCATGGGGAAAAGGAGCATTGAAGAGAGGATACAAGAGGAGGGTCATTATCTGGTGGAGACATTTAGAGAAAGCAATGGTATGTATTCCCTGATATATCAACAGTTACTCAAAGATTTCAGACATTTCAGGACAGGTAAGTGCTTTATAAAAAAGTGTAGATAGCCTTTAAAGTAATCTCAAAACTGCTTCTGTGCACAAATAAGCTAAATTGCGACACTTGATTTATATTGAAAAAATGCATACAAATTATGAGTTATAAAACTATCAATATTTTTATGCTGCAATAGGGGCCATCCTGAATTCTGCATTTCTAGCCTAGTTGCAAAGACATAATTTTCTTATGCAACTAGGATAGAAATGCAGAATTGCAGGATGGCCCCCTATTGCAGCATACAAATATTGATATGCAGCAAATCTGTTGGTAATACTGCAAAATGCTGCAAATGGTAATGCTGCAAAAATGATACACTTGTGTCTGCTTGCATCTGAAGAGATGTGAGGGAGCAGAGAAGGGGCATTGTAACATAGGCCATTCTAATATAGGCCAAATACAGTATGGGTGTGTTCAAGGAATTGCAAACTGATTCAGTCCATAATGCAGATTCAGTTACACCTTTTACAGCTGTACTATTTGCAGCTGTCTAGGGGTTGGTGCAAATAGATGATGATGATGATGATGATGATGGCAATCACCAGCACTAGCTAACTGCTTCTGATTGACTGATGCCGATTTCACCTCTAAAGCTGCTGGATGATTTTTTCATTGATTGCACATATATTATAGGATTTTGACATATTTATGTATATGCATATACATTTGCAAAAAATATTCTGCTATGTTCATGCATAGCCAGGAAAAGAGTTATATCTGCTGTTTTCTATGTAGCCTAATAGCAAATGCATTTTTCCTATGAAGATAATAATTTACAAAGCTTTATTGCACTTACAAGCTGGTAAGGTATGTATAGGTGTAAGTATGCCTGCCATAAAGTTGGCAAATTTGCTTATGGATGCAGATCTTGAGATGCTTCCGACTTGGTATATATTTTTTGTGCACATTTTTGGCCTACAAATTACGCCTAAATTGTGTTCAACTCTGCATCAGGTCTAGTGTGTATAATGTAAATATATTGCCAGCATATTTTCGATTTTGAATTCTTATTGATTAGTCAGGATTTATGTTGTCATACAACATGTACAAGTTTTCCTTTGTTTCATACTTAGGGACTCCCATCAACCCTTCTTGCCACTTCAGTCAGGTGACTGCCAACATCATCTGCTCTATAATCTTTGGGAATAGGTTTGCCTATGAAGATCCTGATTTCCGCAGGCTCATGCACATCATCCAAGACATATTTCGATCTATGTCCTCTTTTTGGGGCCAGGTATTCAGGAAGCATTCTTCTCGCTTTTTCATATAACTCAAAATATTACCATGCAGATACATATGTCAAGGGCTTTGTAAAGTATTTTTCAATAGGGTCTGACCACATTCATATATCCATCATCATAATTGGTTATTTGTATGGCATCACAGGTTCCATAGGTCCTGACATAAACATACAGATATGACATACATGAAAACAGCATGCATACTGCAGTAGCCTAGATGGGCCCATCATGGTGCAGCAGCAAATATGGTACAGAGTCCTGGATGGTGCAGTGGTCAAGAGAAGGCACAGAAGATATGGTGTCTGGGATTAGGTAGTGTAGAAGCCTAGATGGTGGCAAGGCATAGATCTCTTGTATTTTTTAGCCAATAAGTTGATCAGAGTTTTCATACTGTAGCATAATTGCTGAGATCTATAATGCTCACAGAAGTACATAGTATTTCTGGAGATGAGTAATCTGATCTTGTGAGAAGTAGCGACCTGTCTACTCATGGGAGTGTGTTAGTAATGACAGGGGCTTCATGTGACATGGGCAATGTCATTATGTGAGGATGGGAGTAGATAAAGCAGTAAGCCACAGACAAAATTATATAGTGGATTGTACAGGCTTCCCAACAGCCTGAAATTAAGCTCTTATAAGATTTATGGAGGAAGATTGTGGATTCATCCTTGTTTAATAAATGATTAAAATGAAATTTCCCAATGGACCACTGAAATGAATGAGATTGCCTAGTAATAAAGGTCCCTGGTATATTAAGAAGATAAATTAAATCAATGGTTCAATGTTTTTTCCCTGTTTTTAAATAGAGGACATTTGTTGAGGTATTCTGCAAGTAATCTGCAATTGTGCATCGTACATATACAAATAATGTGGGATCATTGGTTATATTTTAAAATTTCTTAGACCTGCGAACTTGGGTCTTTTTGCTAAAAGATTTGTTTTTAATGGCTGCAGCGATAA
The DNA here is from genome assembly GCF_038048845.1 of Mixophyes fleayi. Lineage (NCBI taxonomy): Eukaryota > Metazoa > Chordata > Amphibia > Anura > Limnodynastidae > Mixophyes > Mixophyes fleayi. The sequence goes on from NC_134410.1 coordinate 24,321,926, forward strand.
CAGTATTATATTTTTAAGTCCTAGAAATTAAGGCTATATGTGTGTTCACGAGAGCAGTAAAGAGGTCCCATGATTGGCTGCATATGATCATCAGTATTCTTTTGCTCGTGTTGTGTTATTACAAATTTTGTTGGTTCTGCCGTGGCGGAACTTAAAGTTCCTGGGAGTGGAGAGAGATAAGGAGGTGCCGTGGGAAAACAGAATAGTAGCAGTACAGACAATATACTGGCGTACTGAATGTTGTAGCTTGGTGATTATAGCTTATTTGCAGATTTTAAGTGTTATAGCTCTTTTGCTTCTTGTTTATAGCTCTAATGCGATGTATATTGCTGTAATGGGAAAGACCACTAGATTCTGTTAGCTCTCTGTTTATAGCTCTGGGGAGGGAATGTCAGGTGTTTATAGCAGTATTTATAGCTCTTAGTATTATAGCTCCTATTAATTAGTTTATGTTGGTTTTAGAGAGCTAACGTTATAGCCGTTAATTGTGTGTGGTTGTATAAGTGGGTATTGGGTTGGTAGCCTGGGGTGCTGTGTAGTGTGCATGTTATTCTGGTATTCAAGTTATGTAATCTATGTGGTTGGATTAGCTGCGGTGTTATATGTTATGTTTTGCTATGAATAGCGGATAATAATTGCATGCTCTTAGATGCATGCTCTTATAAGAGCAGTTGTATTTGCTGCCCATCTCCTATCCCAGTGGAGATCTGTGAGGTGCGGGGCTTTGTTCTTTGTTCCTTTAGCGCCTGTGTAGCTTGGCCAAGCGGTTTCGTTTGAACGGCACTTGGAATGCACTGTGCGTTCCAAATGTCGGACTTCCGGGTTTCCGGTGGAGCGCACAGATGCCTGTGCGTTCCACTGATAGGTCTGCTCACTGCTGGCTTCTTCGGCTTTTCTCTCAGTAATTCTTCGGTGCAGGGGGTGGATGTTGCTTGATGCTGGATCCCCGCTGGCATGGGGATTCTTAGGGTCTTCTGGTGTGGGTGCCGTGAAGATTGTATCCAACGCGTTTTGTCCGGAGACTTTGTCAGGGATATATGTCCCTGAAGAAGCTGAACAGAGAGCTAGTACAATCTAGTGGCCATTAACATTACAGCAAAATACATCACATTAGAGCTATAAACAAGAAGCAAAAGAGCTATAGCACTTAAAATCTGCAAATAAGCTAAAATCACGAGGCTACAACATTCAGTACGCCAGTATATTGTCTGTACCGCTACTATTCTGTTTTCCACCCCACCTCCTTATCTCTCTCAACTCCCAGGAACTTTAAGTTGGCCACGGCAGAGCCAACAAAATACAAGACCTTGTCCACGGAAATCGGGACGACCGTGACACCTGTAATGGCAGCAACGACTATCAAAACACATAATAGAAGTGCAGACATCCAAGGTAAACCCCCAAAAAAAGGTCCCTACAACCTCCACTGTGTTATTACAAACACTGTGGAGCTTAGGGGAGCCTTCTTCTTACTCTAATGGAAAGATGAAGAAGATTGGAGGGAGATGTAAATAAATATTAAATAATTTTGAATTTTAGATAGTAGGTACTCTTTGAAGATCACCTATGTTGGAAACACCTTCTTAATCAATCATCAATCCACCACAGACCCCCTCTTTTACCAGACGGTGGTAACTGCCTTGTTGACTTACTCTGCGGAGTATAATATTCTGCTGAATGGAAATTGGGTGTGATTCCATGCTGGGACTTGTTCCAGGTCGTTTCCCTGGTTATATATTCTAAACGATGGGAGATGTGTTTCATGACTGCTAACATGACTTTTTTTTTGAGGAATGTCTTACAAAATTAATATTGTTATAAATGCATTTATTGTTAATGTACCATGTTTGAGAATTGGCTATGTAGCCAATCAATGATTCACACTAATAGACAGGAGCCTGGTCAACACGAGACATTGATCCAAAAACCAAAAGCAATTTAAAGATCTGAACACTGTATTATAATTGAAGGGGCTATAACCTGATAAAGCTTAATTATTCCTAGCAGAGATTAATCTTTATGCTAAACATAGGTATATATCCCTATGTGCATCCCACAAGTCAACTCAACATTTTGAATTGTGAGGGGATTATTGACATAATGACAATGTGAGTAATTACAGACAAGAGACTTACTAACACACCCAAGTAGCATCATAAAAACTAGATAAAATAATTTCATATGAATATATTTTGACTTTCCACCCTTAAAATTTACATTTGATTTTATATTTATGTCTTTTCTACAATGTAGCTGTATGATGCTTTTGACTTGTTTATGAGGTACATACCAGGACCTCATCACAGGACAAATATGTATTTATACCAGCTGGAAGAGTTTGTCAAAAGGAGGATGGAGATTGACAAAAATACATTGGATCCAAGCAAACCACGACACTTGATAGACAGTTTCCTTATCAGAATGGCAGAGGTATAGTAATGTTCATTATTCAAATAGGGCTTTTTATTTTAATTTATTGTAAAAATGTTTCTATGTGAAATTCTATACAGATAATACAGATAAAAAAAAATAAGAATAACTTAAGCTTCAATGTGAGAAGGGGCCTTTAAGAATTTAATGTCAGAACCTGGAATTATGATCTGAATAAAGTGGTGATCCAGAATAAGAGGATAATAGTGAAGAAGTTTATAAGCTGCTCAATATAGCAGAGTTTAATATAGGACTGACGACTTGCCGTACTAAACAATTTCAAAATGAACTTAAGATCCTCCTTACAGATGCTTTCTAACATGAGGTGATATCCAGGGAGGAGATGATTTTTTTATTTGTTACACATTTATATATCAAAGTTGGAACACAGTTTTTGAATATGACTGAATACATTATTTCCTCACATGTGAGGTAGAATCTTTGTACAATGATATTACACATGTGGGAGCAGAACAAACAGTTAAATATTAACTTTTTTTGGATTCAAATCTTGGTGAGATGCAACATGAGTTCGCTTTGGAATCAATTTGTTAATTTTGTCACATAATTATTTTATATTTGATTCTCAAATGTACTTTACAGACATGGGGCTGCCATGGGCACCAGGTTTACCCTGAGATTTGACAACTTATATGTTAGGCATTTTGAGAATACCTATGCTTGAAATGGTCCCCTGAGGGAGAAACTGGTGCTATATGACATATCTTTTGATGAATTGTTTTTTGTTTCAAGAGAAAGGTTATCTGCTATTCTGTCATTTGTTGAGCACCTTAATAGGAATACTTTTGGTTTAAAATTCATGAGCACAAACAGCCCCATTTGAATCAATTCACTGGACATCTCCCTAGCTTTTGAAAATAATTAGGTGGTTACACTGACATAAAAAATAAAGTTGATTACAATAACTATTTGAATTACAAATATAGACACCTAAGGATATGAAAGAAACATCCCAAAGGGGCACTTATTGAGATTAAGATGAAGCTGCTCAAAATATGCGACTTTTTTGAGGCAGGCAAATAAACTTATAGTAGCCTTAGAGATCAAGGCTATTCAGATTTTGATTTAACTAAATCAATAATGAAGATTTATAATATAAATATTGAAATTATTTTGCAAGATAAGAATAGAGGGACCGGTAGTAAAATGGATGACAAATGGTGGCAAATCTTTGAAAACATGCATAAGGAATAGTGCAAGTTGAGTTTTAAGGCAAGCACAAACCCTGAAAAAGCAAACTGGTGCCCATTTGTTGTTTTTTAAAGAAATTATTTTACTAAAAAAAATAATTATGAGTTTGATTAGATCGGTTTTGTTACATCTACTTTTCTTTATAAGTGATGTACATTTATCTGTTACATCTACTTTTGCTCAGCATAAAATAATTGATGTATGTTCACTTGTAACTGAAGAGAGATACAAAATTACGGATTTTATGAATTGCCAATTAATGTTTGTAGTATATCAAATAGAATGCAGTTGTGGTATCCAATAACGCTGTTCAGCAGGGTTTAGTATACTAATGTGGTTACGCCTTTAGTCTCCCAGTTTTTGGATATGTCACAGAATGAGTTTGATAACACCTTAACCAGTGAGTCTCTAGTTTCTCACAAAAAGTGGAGCATAACAACCTGTAATTTTTAAAGCCTTGTTAATGTTCCCCGGTTCACCAGAGTACAAATAGAGTGTCTAAATACATATGGACAAGGGAACATTGTAGCCAGGCATATATTGGATACTATTTTCAGTATGTTATGCATTGTAAAAATGTATATTGGTTATTATATTTTGTGGATATTGCAGTGACGCTGTTATACATTAAGCGAAGCCAGGTGGTCTATAGGTAAGGATTAGGCCGGGTCCAGTTTCACGATACAGGTGAGAGGGAAAGTGGGGGGGGGGACACGACTGTAGCTACATTAATTCTTCTGTGCTTTCTCTGTAGGAAGTCCTGAACAGCTGGAAGCTAGGTCTGGCTCAAAAAGTTTTTATGGGGTGAATTTCAGGAGACGCTTAGTGCTATACTAGATATGGCATTTTGTAGGGACACAGCAGGAGGGGAGGCACTGTGGAAGGACAGCTCATCTCCACTCCCTTAAAACCCCCTGGACCAGCACCCACCAATTTTCAAGAAGGAGAGAACTAGGGGTTTGCCCTAGGGAGGGATAAAGACAGTAGAAATCTGGCCCTAGATATTAAGGAGCCAGGAGGTGTGGTACTCACTATTGATTTATTCCTGGAAGATGTGGGACTGACTTGTGTTGAGAATCTTTCTCTACCAGCAGACCTGGTGATCATCGTTGGCCTGTGCCCTGGAAAGCAGGCTGCTGCTGCAAATCTCAGCTCGGAGAAATGCATGAGTCTTTGATTCTGCAAGTCAGGACAGCCAGGTAACCCCTTAAGCTAGTGAGGTAAGGGACAGATAATGTTGCAAACCTGCCTGGCATTTATTTACTGTTTGTATATAGTATTCCAGTGATTGTTGTTATTACAATATATACACTTTTGTATTTTTCTAACTGCATTTGCCTGAGCGACTATAAGAACCCTAGAAGGTACTGGGTAGGTTTCCCTGGCATAGTAAGGCAACCTACATATAGTAGCAGATTACAGGCATATCTGTACAGCGATCACAGATTCGGTAGATGACATACAATGATCCCGGATAAGCAGAAACAATAACAAAGTCCTCTCAACGCGTTTCATCCATATTATCACCGGACTTCATCAGGAGAATGTGTTATCTGCTACTATATGTGTAAGTAGCTACTGTGCATTTAATAAATTGCATATTTAATATTTTACATCTGTGGCTTCCATCTCTGTTTTGCTCCTGAGACACCTACTATATGCGGGACTTTGATAATGTGTGACCTGCTTCCTTTGGGAAATCTGATTTGATAAGCCTTAAAGATCTTCATTCTGGTATGCATATTTATACTCAGGAGTGTCTGGTGTATTCACTACATCTTTTTTGCACTTTAAACCTTTGGTCCATTTCTCTGGTGATAAGGACATTTTTCTTTCTGGACCTTCCTTGGTCCTAACATATATTATAATACTACACTATTGTGCGCCTTTGTCCTGTTTACTCTCCATTTCCAGATTTTTCCTTATTACACCACAAGGTTTTTGGAGGACTGGCATCCACCTGCAAATGGGAAGTGTACACTCTGTTTAATAGATGTTTTGAACAGTAGATTCTCATATGAACTTGTGATATTTCTGCTCTCTATTATATACTGATACTTTGTTGAAACACCCTACATGGTATTTGGTTTTGTTTTATATATATATATATATATTATATTTATCACACATATATTTTAATGAAGTAGAAAGCTGATTGAGAGATATTGAACATCTGTTTGAAAATTTAAAGCTTGCCTTTCTGATGGTCCACAGGAGAAGCTGTCTAGTCTTGTTCTTTTCTTATGTTAGTCTTCCATATTGGGATTTTTAAATTGTATTTTTTGTTATTAAGATCTCATCACAGTTTATATTATAAAATTTAAAGGTTAGCACCTGTATATATTTTTTAATTGATTATTTGTGCAAAAAAAGAGCATCAATGAAATGTGATATGCAAATATATCACATTGTTGTATCCCATCTTCTCTAATGATGGTTAATAATGATGTGGTGCTGATTTTCTAATACTAGAACTGCAATAGTCCAGTTTTACATTGTGTCTCTCTCTCTCTGTCTTTGTCAGGAAAAGCAGAATCCTTCTACACACTTTAATATGAAGAATTTTTATACAAACACTTTAAATTTGTTTGTTGCTGGGACAGAAACAGTGAGCACAACGCTGAGACATGCATTTTTGCTTCTACTAAAACACCCTAACATCAAAAGTAAGAGACAAAGTCTGAGTAAGGGAGATTCCACAAATATTGTCAACTATTGTTATTTCATGATTGAGTGAGACAAAGCACCTGCAGAACTGTATATCAGACCATGATTGAGATGTGGGTGATGTGACATCCCAGTCGGTGTGCTTACACCTATATAATAGCTTGTTTTGAGAGTAAGTAGAGATATCTATTTGTTGTCTAAGATATTTGCAGCAAGTTGCCAGTTGTGTATTTTTGTTCTTTTCAGTTATTGCCAATCTGAGTAAAGTAAGAGACTTATATTGCTCTGTCATACTAGCAGATATTTTACCATTTTAACTAGCTGTTCAATATCCCTTACCATATCGATGCCTTTCTGTAAAACACCAGGGGAATTACAAAGTCTAGGCATATTTTCAATCAAGATTCTCACCATATTCATTCTAAGACAAAACAAATTCAACCAATGGTCTTACTATGAATTCCTCATGACAGGTAAAGTACAAGAGGAGATCGATCAAGTGATTGGCAGGCAGCGAGCCCCGAAGCCAGAAGATCGGGAATCTATGCCATACACAGATGCCGTAATCCATGAGATCCACCGATTTGCCAATGTGCTGCCTATGAACCTTCCACATTCAGTTTCAATGGACACTAAGTTCCGTGGATTTACCATTCCTCAGGTACTACACTTAGACCAGTGGTTAATGATGTATTGATCTCAAGTTAACTATTTAATAAGACTCTAAACATAGTGATAAATAATATCCCTTTTAAAGAGATTCCAAATATAGACCGAAGTACTGTACTAACCTCTACATTAAAGCAATTTGTTGACACATTATAAACACTTATATTTGGGTACTGGGTGTAGTTTCATGAATCAGAAAAGGAAGAGAAAACATCCACTTTTTATTTTCCTATTTTAATTTTTATCTTACATATAATTTAGACTGGAGAGAGGTCCTTTTCTAATTAATGCTCTTCATGTCTTCATCCAAACCTTCTCACTTTCCATACCATCACACCCAGTAGGATATTTACTAAATTGCTGTTTGTAAATCCAAAACTTTTTATACATTGTGATTGTTACTTTACACTGTGGGCACTACTATTCAATTTATTATGGGGCAATTCAATTTTAATTATGATAGGCACATTTTTTTATCCCATGACGGGGACCTTCACTTGCACATATGTGAATGCTGGTACTTGTTGTTCTTGTAATTTTACAAGCTGCACCATGCAAGAACACTCATGGGCTGTCAGTGCATGGTACCATTTGTAATGCAACAAGAGACTGCACTTTATTCTCAGAGTAGCCAGAGATATTAGGAGGGGCCCAGTGCAACTCAGCATTGGGCCAGCACTCTCTATTTGTGGGAACCTGACAAAAATGTATCTGGCTTTAGCAGCTAGAGAAAATAAGCCTCGTAGGGGACTGGGCATGTTAGTGAGTAGGCTGGGAGTAAATTAATCTAAGTTAAACTGGTGTGGTGGCTCATGCCTGCTCTGGCTCTCTACACAGGCAAATCGCAAAGTAAAACGGGATGTCTAGCATCTGGGATTACCATGCAGTTGGCCTAGAACAAAATGAGGTTCAGAGTTTGCATGCCACCATACATCATACACAGTTTGAGTTTAAACCCCCAAACCCGCAGTACAGTAAATCCTGCAATTTGGATCTGACAACCGCATCCAATGTGCTGCAGCATGCAAACCACATGTTAAACCACACTTTAATAAACCTTTAACTATCTCTTTTCCAAATTCAAGGCCACTTCTAGCTACAGGCAACAATCAAGCAATGGATTTATAAACAGTCTCTTTCTCACTTATCACCCTATATTAAGAGAGTAGACAGAATTTAAAGCCCCCAAGAACCTTTTTTGTTAATTTCTAAAACACACTCCTAGGGCTAGATTTACCAAACTGTGGGTTTGAAAAAGCGGAGATGCTGCCTCTGGCAACCCATCAGATTCTAGTTATCATTTATTTAGTACATGCTACAAAATGACAGCTAGAATCTAATTGGTTGCTATAAATAGCATATCCTCTTTTTCAAACCCGTAGTTTAGTAAATATATCCCTTAGACTTCAATAATGTGAAATATGAGTAAAAATGTTTAACTAAATAGAATCCTTTTGTTATGTGTGACCTTTCGCTAGTTATAACAGAAAAATCAATTCAATAACTCAACTGTGCATACTGCTTTAATAATTTTGGCTCATCTTGTCCTCTCCGCTTCATAGGGTACAGATGTATTTCCTATCCTGACTTTCGTTCTTCAAGATCCAAAATATTTTCCTGATCCATTTACCTTTAATCCAGATCGGTTCCTAGAACAAAATGGAATTTTTAAAAAGAATGAGGCTTTCATGGTATTTTCTGCAGGTACAAACTGAACCTACATTTCAATAATAACAATAATAATTAATTCAAATCAATGTTCAATATTATATGAGTCTAGCCTCATGTCAAAGTGAACCAGACTTATCTGATCAATGTGGATCACTGTCCTCCACATCTCTAACTCAATAAGGGACATCAGCTTTGCAAATTGCCGATAGGAAATAACAAATATACTGTAATACTTTCTAAAAAAAATTGACAAAATAAGTACAATATAGGTAACGAGTGCACATCAAAATAGAGATAGAAAAAAACTTACCTGATAAGGCAAATGTCCCAGCAAGCAGAAAAAGTCTGTACTCTGTTACAGCAATTCTTATTTCAGATAGCAGCATCAGAATCAAGTGAAAAAACCCTAATATGTAGCAAACACAAAGTTCCTCTACATTGAACAAGTACAGCAGCTTTGGCACTATTGTAAAAGATTCAGGATCTTATACAAACTGCATATTTAATATGTGTTTTGTCCTGTAAAGGAAGCAATGTACCATTAACTTTCTGTTATCTGGTCTTTTGGGAACAGAGGAGGAACGTAATGAAACAATTCGTAGTGACAAATGCATTTATCTTTCTCACACCAGATGCTGAGTTCCTGGAATGAACCTCTAGAACCAGGCTAGTCATGATCTTTGCCTATAACAGCCCTCAGCCTCTTACAGCCCAAAATGTTAACTGGTACAGGGCTGGCCATAAGTCTTAGGGTATAGGCTTATTCTGGGATTGATGCTGGCACCAGACATTTTGGAGACATCAATCAACAATATCCAGAACAGAGAATCAAGAGGCAACATGTACTCACATAGGTTGCAGAAAATAGATTAGGTTTCTATGTCCAAGCAGAAGTCAGGGCAGGTGGCAATTCAGGAATGGTCAATGTATATGTGAAAGGTCAGGGCAGGCAGCAGTCCAAAGACTGGTCAATGTCCAGGAAAATGGTCAGGACAGGTAGTATACAGGCAGTCAAGACCAGTACCAGAACCAAACCAGCACCAGGACCAGGCAGCAAAGACAGATCTAAAACATAGGTAACATATGACTGCTCTTTAAATTGCCTGTCTAGCTGTTCTGAAGCATCCATAGTAACAAAGTGGCTTGCATGGGAAGCTGCGTGAAGTGGTGGCGTGCACCTGACAATCCATAATGCTTACGATTGAGAGTAACATTATTCAATTACATATGTGGTTAATTTCAGTAACCAATGGTTAATTTTCTGGTCATTTTGTATTTAGGCCATACATGCCATTCTTAAAGGACTACATGCATTATGGTTCAATGATAACATCCAGAGCATGCTAATAGGCCACTGACTAACCATATTTTTCATTTTGCTCAACTAACAATTGATCAGATAGAGGTCTGGTTTTGGGCCAAACACCATAAAGTATTGATCCAGATTGGTTGAAAATGACCAAACTGACTGACAGGATGATGGCTAGTGTGTCACTACATTTAGTCAGAACAAATGTATAAGACAACAGGATAAGTGAAATAATTTTATAATTAAAGTATAGCATTTGACTGTTTACTTTAATTTATCTTTCCCCAGGGAAGCGTATCTGTCTTGGTGAAGGTCTGGCCCAACTGGAAATGTTTATTTTCCTTACCACTGTTCTGCAGAATTTTGAAATCACTTCCCCCATAGATCTCAAAGACTTGGACATCTCACCACAAATGGTTGGGTTCTCCAATTTGCCCAGACCTTACAAAATTAGCTTTATACCTCGTTGAGCTAAGAGAATGGAGATAATGAGGGACCTACATGAAATTATACAGAAATAGCTATATAAAGAATCTAATGTTATTGTTTTAGTATAAACTGGCAATAATTGATTGGATTAGGTAGACAACTGCATCAGTACTTGGGACTAATGAGATGCTATTTATACCAAATAAATGATCATTTAACATCATTAATTGTCTTTGTAGTTTCAATTTGAATAGTTCTTATATTTTTTTTTATGTTTCCAAAACATAGGAGGAGGTGGGACATTATTGTAGAACCTATATACACTGATTCACTTACTCATTACCTCCTTGCCCCTCCAGCCACAAAAATATTTACCATGCCTGTGTCCACCCACATACACACTTGGCATGCATTCAGTATGCTAGAGTGAAAATATATATATATGGGCAAACATGTAACAATGCAAAGGGTGCCAAAGCAATTTTTTCTTGTATACAGGGAAAAAAAATCTTTTTTATTTTAGTGCACAAATACTAAGCGGTTTCATTTTTATACTGTAATTTAGGCATCAATTATAAGGTGCAAATTTGAATTCCGTCCGTACATTTTAAATTTGTCCCACACGCACCTACCTACAGGTGGCTTTTGTATCAGATGTCTTTGTTAGCAATGTTGTCTTATGTTTCATTTCTAAATATTCTTGCCTTTAGGCATCAGGAATCTTCAGCATTTGGCCTTTGCTTGTTTTGTTTCATTTTTGTTCAAGTTTTATCTTTCTCTTTTCTATGCTCTGTTTTGACAGTGTAAGGTGTTGGTTAAAGTTGTGGATGTTTTGTCAAAATTTGCATTATAGATGTTTATAACCCACACATCTACCACTATCTACTCTATGGAAAAGTGATAAACAATATAACAATACAAGAGAGTATGCATAAAACAAAAAAAACACAATGACAAGGGAGTATGCAAAAATAGAATTGAATGTAACAGCTATTTGCTATGCAATGCAAAAACACAAAAAATCATAGCAAATGTCACAAGGCAGGTAGCAAACAATAGAGTTCTGGACAAGCAGGGTACAAAACTGGAGAAACCACCAGCAGGTCAGTACCTAGACTGGACTTAGCCAAGGGTAGAACTATGTGGTCACAAACCCCAAGCAAGCAAAACAGAATTATTTGACGCTGTGAGTCAGGATAAGTTGGACTAAATAGTGTGCTTGATTGCAGAACCAGTTGCAGAAATAATGAAAGTAAATTTTCCTGACATTCAAAACACCATAGGAAAATAAACAACATAAAAAAAGAAATCATCACCATATTAAGAACTGCATAAAGGGAGAGGCAAACTTCAGGAAAGATTGATCCACCCCTATCGTCTCACTACTCTTGAATGTTAACTCTCACAAGTTTAGCCATCTCTACCTTTTATCTCCTCATCCTTTTTGTAAGGTTCCCTTTGTTCTAGTTTTATCTTATTATGTGGTTGTGTTAAAGGGTGAGGGTGACCTAACAGTCTGGCAAATGTCTTGATGATCATTTAATTGCATATTTATGACTTTTACTTCAACAAACTCCTCAAAGAGGTAGTTCTGGTTTAACCCAAGTAATACACTTCCTGTTCTGCTCTAAATCCAAAAGACCAATATTTATATAATAAGCTTATGCTTATAATTTCAAGAAAGACTACACACAAGATGTAGGTAAATTTAAAATGTTTTATATTTTAATTATAATTGTAATTGTAACAATTGTATACATAATATAAAACAGTGTATTATGCAAAGTATATTATATAACATCAACAACAAATTTTGTTTACTTTATTAGCATAGATGTTTAATATAATACATTACATTCATTGTCTCTTTTACAAATTTCAGAGTCCTCATAGGTGTTCACGTACCTCCTGCAAAATCCCTGCGGGTATTGTTTTTTTGCCCTCTAAGCAAGCCTGCTCATGTCTGCCTCTGTGGCCATCTCTGTGAGATTCCCTACTAGTTCCTGAATTGATACTGGTGCTGACCCTCTGTTGTCTCTCATCCTTGCAGAGCCTGACCATATCAGAATATGTGTCCCTAAGCTCTATCCAACATCAGAACTGTGTGATCGCACTGTCTGTCACCAAATGTGAAGATACCGGGTTTTTAAGACTAAGGAGGGGGCTGAGGAATGGAGGAAGGACTTGAAGATTGAGTGGTGCCTGTCAGTATTCATAGATGCATATCACTACATACTAGAGATGGGCGGGCTCGGTTCCCTGAGATCCGAATTCATCCGAATTTAGCCTATCCGAGTACCGAGCCTATCCACTCGGTGCTCTCCAGCTCGTTCGGAATCGAAATTGAGGCTAAACGTCATCGTCACGTATTTGTATTTCTGAGCTCGGTTCTCGCGAGATTTAAAAAGCATAAATACCAGCCTCCACAGCAATTCATCGCCATTTGACAGAGGGAGAGAGCAGGGTTAGGTCACACAGGCTATATCAGCGCAGGGACAGAGCAGTATTTGGACACATTATTGTTTCTATTCAATACCATTCTAATCCTAATACCAGTTGTTACAGCAGTAAGAGGAGGATAGAGAAGGGTTTTTGTTTAATTTCTGGCACTCCAAGTGCTTTTGGGGTGTTCCACATTCTTTTGCATTAATTTTTCTGGCTGTCAAAAGTCATATTTGTCAGCAGTATAAAAAACAATTTTTAGCACTCCAAGTGCTTTTGGGGTGTCCCATATTCCCCAGTGTTTTACAGTAATTTTTCTGGCTGTCAAAAGTCATATTTGTCAGCAGTATTTCTACAATTTGTAGCACTACAAGTGGTTTTGGCTCATTAAAATGGATTCAAAGCAGTCCACATATGAGCAGAATCAGCAACCAGGTTCTGTCACCAGTCCTGATGGTAGTGTTCCCAGTACGTCATCTGGGAAAGGCGATGTAAAAGTACATAGTCTTTTTAAATCAGGGAAAAAAACATACACCAAAAAAAAAATTACCGTGTTGAAACGAAAAAGAAGTGTAACTGAGGAAAAGTTAAGTGCGGATAAAAAAAAAATTGCCAACATGCCATTCTACACACGCAGTGGCAAAGAAAGAATGAGGCTTTCGCCTTTCTCTATTAATAGCAGATCAAAAAATGTTACTGAGCCTTCTTCTTGTAGGGTCACTCGTGACCAAGCAAAACCAAGTAATTTGGAGTCTAAAAGTGGTGCACAACTACTGTTACGCGTGAAAGCTGAGCTGCAAGAAAACAGTAAGGCATTAGAGGATAATGTATGCTCTAAATCAGAAATGACACCAATCCCTGTGGAGAGTCCATCCAACAGTGGTATGTCTAATCGTGAGCATTCTGTTAGTGACAGTGTACCCATAAAGAAGGTTCCTTTCAGCAGTTCTGCTGATGTGTGCCTTAACAGCCTGAGTGTAGCCGGTGATACACCAATTGATAATGCCACTTTGGAATTAGAAGAGGTTGAGGGGGAGATTTGTGTAGGCGACGAGGGCACTAATGTTGATGTTGATGATTATGAGGAAGACAGATACCAAATTGCCTTTCTCAATTTCTATTTATATTCTAGACTCTATAACGGCTGAATAGTTTTCTATTTTACTCCTAGTGGAGAGGGGGTCTGATGCAGACAGATACCAAACTGCCTTTGTCCATTTCTACAGTCTATGCAGGCTGCTTTTTTTCTATTCAACTACAAGTGGAGGGTGGTGGGGGGGGGGCATAGATAGCCACCAAACTACCTTGGTCCATTTATTTTTATATTCTAATTCTACAGTCTATGCAGGCTGCTTTTTTTCTATTCAACTACAAGTGGAGGGTGTAATATACACCTAAAGACGATGGCTACATTGCCAATAATCAAAGATGGAGGAGGTAGACAACAAGGTGTGTCTGTATAATTTGCAGGCAAGTGTTAGAATTAAGGACGGCCTACCAGGGATTAAACTGTTTTTTTCATAATTTATTAGCTTTAGAATTACCTCACTTATCCAAGAAACTGGTGGAGCCCTAAATTAGGTTATTTTAGACCAAAAAAAATGTATTTTTAAAAAATAGCAAAACAAAACCAAACAAAACCAAAACCAAAACACGCAAGGGTGGTTTGGCAAAGCCAAAACCAAAACACGACGGTAATCCAGATCCAAAACCAAAAACAAAACCAAAACACGGGGGTGAGTGAGCATCTCTACTACATACACATCTTAATTCTAAACAATTTCATTATTTAATTATTTACATTGGAGTTTTACATGTGTGCTAGGAATTAGGGGACTGAAGCTTTGCCTAGGGTATCTAGTAATCTAGTACCACAGTACTAGCCCTGGGGACTAAAAGTCAATAAGGGCAACATGCTTAGGCCAAAATAACAATTATTTAAAATAAAGAATTTGCTGTATTACATTATTACACAGGTAGCATTAGGTGTTTGGTGTTAATAGTTATTATTTATATAGGTATATTAATGTGTTTACAGTATTTTTCAATAAAATAATTTCACACTTACCTAAGCCAGTAGAATACCAATACACTGACAATGGGCCAGGGAAACACTATAGCAAAGGCTGTGAACACCTCATATATAATTAAGCTAGAGATTTAAAATGTCTTAAAAGGACAAGCACTTTATATTTTATTTTATGAAGACAGTTGAAATTATGGGCGCACTGCTATAATTTACTTTGTAAAACATTAATTTTCTTGCACTTTTCATATATATATTTTTTTCAATTATACGTTGTGACATCATTACATCCCACCTAACCATGCATGGGTCATTTTCATAGTCCACCAGTGAGGGGCAGGAGGCAGGTAGGTATCTACTCCCTTTTCCTTCCCTGTCATGCAGGCTTGCCTCTGATGAGTGATTGCATTTTATGGACTAATTACTTCTTGAAAAGATCACTAACTTAACATAACAGCAATAGTTATTGGCAAGACATTGACAATTAATTTGGAAATATTCTGATAATGGTTTTGATATTGTGTCGTAAGTGATCACAGACCATAGAGAAAAATTGCCTATACATAGTGGATGTCAAAAACCTCCAGGACAGGGGGGGAATTGACTCTGCAACCTTTGGCGCTCCAGTTAATGAGGATTCTCAATGTAATTTTAGAGTGATTTATTGGAGATTTAATAGTACTTGTTAATTATATGGGTGTAACTTCCACGTGTACATATCAATGACAGCCTGTATACTGGCATTCCTTCCAAATAATTTATTAACCTGTACTAGCTGTTATTTACATACATTGACATCTCTCTAACTCTTCAAATACATTTTTATTATTTTAGCTAATAATTAACAAGTACTACCATCTGTTCATATTATCTCCCTCAGACTGCATGCCGCTGTTCATTGCTATAGAGCTCCAGCATCCACAACAGAACCACTGCTTGATTCCCCTGCTCTCCCTGGCCTGTTTAGAGCTCCTTCTCCCAGTAACACAACAGAGGCCAGGTACTTGTATATGGATATACAGTTTGTGGGAGAGACTCTTCACCCGTGCTCTCCTCACAGTGGAGTGAAGAAGAGGTAGAACATCAAGGTTACAGGTAACCTGTCATGTCTCTGGTGAAACTGGCTCAAAAATAATTTGTAAGCTGTGCCCATTGCAGTTTTCAAATATCCAGCTGCCAGATAGACACCATAATTTATTCTCAGATTTGAGGCAGGCAGTGGGAGATCTGCAAAAGGCACTGATGAGTCCCAATGGCATCCATATATTTAACATGTTCCGATTTTGGACTTATTTCAGTGCGCTTTTATAGTTATTTAAAAGTTTTTTTTTCAGGATGAATGTTTTATTTCAGTATGGTTTCATAGATTTTTCATGATTTTAGACTGTATTCTTAGTAATTGAAAAAATATTTTATATGCAGTATGACTTTATAAATATTTTTGTTTCAAGTTCTTGTCAGGGTGTATCCAAGGACTTCCCAGAACAATGAATATAGGCAGAGGTTAGTTCTCTGTAATTCAGGACCAAAGATAAATTGGACTGTGTATCATATAACCTTCCTCTGAAAATCATTAAAAGTTTTTAGGAGTCATTTTTTTAAGATCAAAATCAGAACTTGGGGCTTAGTAAATATGGTGCTATGTGCACAAATGTACTTTAACCTTTGGAAACCAATCAGATACTTGCTTTCATTTTCTAAATAGTACTAGACCAAGGGGTATATTTCCTAAACTGCTCTGATTGCCCTTTTAAATACAGACAGGTGACTGTCTCTTCCTTATCTGACGTGAAACGTAGCTGCCAGCATGCAGGATGTTCAGAATTTACAGCTGTCTACATGACACTGTTATCGGTAAAGTTCTATGTGTGTTTTGTTGCATGTGTACATTTTATTTATGTCGCTTTCTTAGCCTTCAGATTTTTTTTGTCTGTTAAGTCAGTGTCAGTATAATAAGTATCGCAATTACCATTACCACCGCTGTTAATCTGAGCAATTAATAATTAGAAATGTCCAATTTTTAATCCTACTGTTAACAGGTTAGTAAGAGTTTAGTGTAGGACAAGAAAGTGAGAACCATGAGCTATTAATATTGCTGGCTCATAGCCATTGAGTTGATTATCCTGAAAAGGTATACTTTCCATTAAACACTAAACACAATGTGCTGATTTGCTCATGTTCATGTGAAACCTGTTAAACTATAGAGCAAAATTCTTCTAAATGTGTAAACACCCCTGGAAATCCTCCTGTCATTAGTATAACAAAGACTCCAGACAAATAAGGATTCCTCTCAGTCATTATGTGTCCACGCCTTCTCTGCAAATAGCTGCCAGGAGACTTAATCACGTGAAAGGATTTCTAAAAGTCAAAATACTTCCTTTCCAGAACAGAAATCACAATAACTTGAACTTAGCTCAGCATGGAGCCCCTGACTCTGGTTCTGGTGTTTCTGATCTCCTGTGTCCTATGTCTGTACACCTGGGACCGCATAAATAAAAGACAGAATCTGCCTCCTGGACCTACCCCACTGCCTATTATCGGTAATCTTCTCCAGCTGAAGTCAGGGAAAATGTTGGAGTCTTTGCAAGAGGTTAGTAGAAGAGGTTGATAGGGGTTGTTAAGGCAGGTGTTTTCTAGTAAACAGTGCCTTGCAATTACAATATATAATGTTATATTTAATTTTTTTGTGTTCCAAGCAATTATTATTTTTTAACAATTACTGTTTAGTGTAAAGTTTTGCATCTTTCCTATTGTACAGTATAAGAATGTTGCAAATGCTCTGTGTGTGTGGAAATTAGACCCTGTATTGCATAGTTTGTAGGAGATCTTACATTGTATAGTATAGGAGATTGATCCTTGTATTCTACAGCAGGGGTGGGCAAACCAGTCCTCAAGGGCCATCAACAGTTCATGTTTTTAGGATTTCTTTAATCATGCACAACTGAGTTAATCTATTAGGCTGGGTCAGTAATTATCCCAGCTGTTTCTACAGACAGAAATCCTAAAAACATGAACTGTTGTTGGCCCTTGAGGACTGGTTTGCCCACCCCTGTTCTACAGTATGGGGGGTGAACAAGCCCTGTATCGTACAGTGTGGGAGGGAGATCAGGGAGTGTTTTTAGTATATTTTTTTCCATCTTATCCTATATGAATAGTTGAATAGAAAGTAAGTTTAAGTCTCACTGTGTAACAGTCAAATGTTGTAATTGCTTCCCCTGTGTAGATGAGAGAGAGATATGGAGACGTGTACACACTATATTTGGGACCACGTCGAGTGATTGTAATCTGCGGATATGATGCTGTTAAGGAAGCTCTGGTGGATCATGGAGAGATTTTTGGAATCAGAGGTCTACTGCCAAATGTAGAATTATATTACAGAGGTCATGGTAAGTAAATCCCATCTGCCTTGCACAGTATCTGATTCTTCAATATGATGTCAGTAGTCCTCTCAAAGATAGATCCCCTATATACCAGTTTAAATCATGTATGGTCTTCCTGAACTCATCATTAGGAAGACAGCAAGAGATTTATCAAATTTCACAATTCTTTTCATGCATAGTTCTATTTTATACCATAAATCAAAGTATTTCTTCAATCCTCAACCATATATTGATTATTAGCAACACTCAATTGGCAAAATCATTCAGTGTGGTTTCAGTATGTAAAAATAACTTACATAATTGAAAACATGATGTATGTAGAACTCCAAGGAAAATGTCCACAGACGTGGAACCTAAAATGACTGACAAATGCCCTCAGCAGAATGGTTAACAAGATTACACAAATTTTTATGGTAGCATATTTTAAATATTCATTTCAATTTTATTTATGAAATGAATACACTAAATATTCACTAATCTCAACTAAAAACATTTTTACCTAGTTAGAAATAATTAGACAATAATTGAATACTTAAATATTAGCTAACTTATTCCAATACTTTGGTAGAAGCACCTTTAGCTGCAATTACAAAATTAAGGTTTAGAGTCTTTTCGAGTATCTGCCAGCTTAGTATAAATTAATTTGCATTAATCATAATATAAAATCACTCTTATTATCATTGGTAATTCAATACAACCTGTTCATATAAATGATTACATTTTCTATGTGTGACAGTAATAGACTCTCCCGATCTTATGTAACTGTAAACGATGTAGCAATATGTGCTAGATTTAAATTTAAATAGTTCCAGATTTAAACTGCCTCTCTATCTCTTTTGGGCATCAGATAAAGATTGAATAAGCGTATTCCAATTATTCGTGGCATGTCCAATGATTCTAAAAGCCAAAAGCATTGATTATTTATTTTACACATATTTCAAATCCAAGAAGTTGTAAGAAAGAATATTCTCTGTGGCGCACAAGGCCTCCCTATGCACTGTGTACTGCAGAATGTTAACTCTTGATCTCCCCAATACACTTATCTTTATAGTTCCTTGTCCTTCTCTCCCTCTGGACATAAGTCTCACACTTATGATATGGCTCACCATGCTCTCATCATGGGTAAAGAGTCTCTCTAATTCGTCTCTACATATAGCTTTGGCCAAATTATCAGTTTTGGATTTGGACCCAATTTGATCCCAGCATGCCTGTAAATGCACTCACAGTCTCTGTAACTGTGCTTAGCATTCAATATTCTTACCCTCGGAACTCAACCTAGAATGTCTCTCAATGGCACGTTGATCATTGGTTCTTCCCTCAGCACAGACACCCCCAGCCAGCTACTGGACAAGATCAGGACTAGGTAGGCTTCTCCATTTTCAGTTAAGGATTAGAAAATGGGATAATTGAGGTCTGATTTCTGTCTATCAGCAAGGATTATTATTCTCTGTACATATATACATATATGATCATCACAGGAGTATATTGAATTTCTCTATTCACACTTCTCTCTACACAAGCTTTCTACTGGATTGGCTGGGTTTTATTTTAATTCTCTGGCCCCATCACATACTTCTGATCCCCTCTCAATGTGTGGTACTTCTAATTGCCCTCCTTAATGGGCACACCCTACGTCAAATAAATATATATAATTATATATATATATATATATATATATATATATATATATATATATATATATATATATATATATATATATCTCTATATACACACACACACACACACACAATGGTCTCCTTCTGTTTTGATTGTAAAACTATGAAATGCCATTGAATTACATTTCCATACAATCACTTCTAAATTTCTATACCACCACTTCTAAAATTTCCACTCCAGCCACTTTATATCTAGCAACCTTGTGTATGTATGTATACACATAACGATTCCAAAACCACTTCTACCTTGGAAGGTGGAACTCCCATTCCTGATTGTGAATAACTCTATCATCAAGGTAAGCAGTGGGGTATTCCCGATGAGGCTTTAGCAGTTTGTCCATTGCCCACTGGAATATGGCTTTTGCCCCATACATCCCAAATGGCAATACCCTGTACTGGAACTGGTGGGGTGAGAATGTCATGTTCAATTATCTTGGTTCTCCCTGGAATAGCGAAAAAACATATTGTCTGAGTCGATGTCAGGAAAAAACTCCACGGGGACTATTACTGCTCCCAACATTAACATCAGGGTTTCCTCTACCCACGGCTTTAACAAGTTGATATGATAGACTTGCTCTTTTCGTAGTCTACCGAGCTGCCGTACCAGGTAATTTACTTGTCCTATGGGCTCTATTACATCTTAAGGGCCTTGCCAATGTGCATACAGTTTGCTCTCTTGAGTTGGTACCTGGAAAAGCACCTTGTCACCTGGGTTAAAGGTGCTTTAGATGGCACGGGTACCATACCCCTTTTTTTTTGCCAACCTGTGCTTCCGTTGGATGCTGTTTTTACCAATGGACCGATATGTTGTAGTCAATTGTATAATTGGAGCACAAACTGTACTATATTTGACTCTTTGGGTCCCTACTCTTCCTACCCTTCTTTGAGGATATCCAGAACTCAGCAGGCTTGTCTCCCTCAGAAGGACGTGTACCTATGGCACAAAATGATGATTAACTATTTTCTCCTATACCACCACTACCCAATATAGCAGTTGCCTTTTATTATAAAATAAGGTTCGCCCCTGGCCGGTCTCTCAGTCTTCCATACTCCACTCACTCCCACCACATATTTATTAGCATTTTCCAAAGGACTATCTTTAAGTTGGTCCCTTGCAAAGTCCTGCAATGATATAATCCTGGCTATTGAGGACCAATCTTCACCAGCTGACAAGGTTTCTGCAACTTTCCAACTTTCTCCAGTTAGGACTTTTCTCTCCCGTCTTCTGGAACACAATGTTGGCATAGTTGCAGCCAAAGCCTGTTATCCAGGCTCTAGGTATTGCGGCTTCTCTGTCTCTATCTCCAGTTCTGTGGTTTGAAAGGCAGGATCAAGTAGGGTCGGACGACCGGCCAGTGACTCAGTTGCCGACATGTCCAGACTCTCCCCAGAATATGGGGTATGGTAGACTTAGAGCTATCAATGCTACAGCTTGCACTGTTTATCCATTCACAGTCATGGGAGGACTGACACAGTCTTATTCCTCAGTGACCCTGTGAATGCACTACCTGAATCTACCAATGCTAACACCACCTGCTTTTGTATCAGGATGGTCACCCAGAACAGCAGCAGGTTCCCAGTGGACGAGGACATGGTAAAACAAGCAGGAAACTTGGGGTATGGTTGAACCACCGTACAATCCAACAGTTCTGGCCAGTTTGGACAATGTCTCCGGAAGTGCCCCTGCTCGCCACACTCAGAGCACCTCGCTGAGGTCATCATGTTATCTTTTCTAAGCTTTGGTGTTGGTTTCGGCCTGAAGTCAAGCCTACAAATATTGACTCTTTGCATAAACTTAATGTTATTGTCAATAAACGCCTTTGACACTTATCTGCTTGTAATTTTACTTCAGTATACCATAGCAACATCTGATAAAAAGGTCTAAAAGCACTGAAGCAGCAAACTTTGTGAAAACCAATATTTGCGTTATTCTCAAAACTTTTGGCCATGACTGTATATCCTGTGTTAGTAAAGAAAGAGAGTGGTCCACAAGGAACCCTAGTTATATAAAATATTATGGTAAAGAAAATAAAATTTTGACTGCAACAGGTATACCAGCCACAGGTGATATCAATAAGTCCTAAATAAAAAGTCCAATAAGTTCATTAATACAGAGAGGCTTTTCCAGCAAACATATGGGGTTAATTGCTCCTGGATTCCTAATGATCTTTGGATCTCCACAGCCAAATAAACTGTCCAGTAAGTTCATTAATAATAGGTTGCATTGCAGCAGAATCTTGCATAAGGTGAAGAAAGACGTTTATTCAAGTATATCAGGGCGGCTGCCTGCTATATAAACCTGTTTCTCAAGTGTGGCATCTGTGCAGGAGAGTGAAAAAAAGCACCCATATGATGAAGTAAATAAGTACTAATGTGCTTCACACTTTATAAGTAAGTGGCCTACTTTGTTCCACAGTAAGCTGAACATGTCGGCGGCCAAGTCGACTGCACACATGCTGTGTGTGTGTATGTATGTATATATATATATATATATATATATATATATATATATATATAATTATAGTTAGCTTATCTTCCCGAGGATTGGTGTTTAGCGATGCATCTTTTTTACACTCTACAAAACACGTGTTATGTGTATTGTCTTCCTCAGGAGTGGTGTTCAGTAACGGGGAATGCTGGAAACAGCTCCGTCGTTTCTCCATTATGACCCTCAGAAGTTTTGGTATGGGGAAAAGGAGCATTGAAGAGAGGATACAAGAGGAGGCTCATTATCTGGTGGAGGCATTTAAGGAAACCAATGGTAGGTATTCCCTGATATATCAACAATTGCTCAAAGATGGCAGGAGTTTCAGGACAGGTAAGTGATACACAGAGCTGGATTAAGGCTTTGGGGGGCCCGGGGCACTTAAGACAGGGGGGCCCCCTAAGATCTAAAATTAAGAGCAAAGTGTCTTCATTGGGTATAAGGCTGTAAGCATTGACACATCCTGCATTACAACACCTATAACCAGCAGTACGACACTTACAGCTCTCCCAGAGGGCTCGCCTAGGTTGTCTGCATAAGAAAAGTCATTACTTCCACAAACTAAAATACTTTACATTAAAACAATCATCAAAACCCCACACTAAAACTAGCAGTGATACCGCACACTAAAACTAGCAGTGATACCGCACACTAAAACTAGCAGTGATACCGCACACTAAAACTAGCAGTGATACCGCACATTAAAACTAGCAATGATACCGCACATTAAAACTAGCAATGATACCGCACCCTAAAACTAGCAATGATACCGCACCCTAAAACTAGCAATTATACCGCACACTAAAACTAGCAATGATACCGTACACTAAAACTAGCAATGAAACAATGAACAATGAAACTAACATAAAAAAATAAACATTGATAACATAACACCAATTTTGACTATATATGTCTGCATGCAGGGGTGGATTGGGAACTTAAAGTGGCCCTGGAAAAAAAGTCTGAAAATGGCCTCATGTGGGCGGCGCCAAATAAATGGTAGGCGGACCGCAGTATGTGTGTGTACCCACTGTGTCTGTCCCTGTATGTGTGTGCATTTACTGTGTCTGTCTGTGCACCCACTGTATGTGCCCAAGTATGTGTGTCCTGTTCTTGTCGCTTTCCCTACCTGTGGCTGCTGGTGTTTTTAGCTCAGTTGCTGCTTGTCTGGATCCTGGAATGTTGAGAGTCCTATCTGGAAAAAAAATGGGTACATTAAATTAAGAAAAAACTCTGAGCCCCTGCGTTAAATCAATAGCACACACGTTTAATAATTAGGCCTCCCTTCAGCCACATTAAAATAATAGCATTCACATTTGATAGAGATATTTTCCTCCAACCAACCCAAACATTTAAATTAATAGTATTCCCATTTAATAAATAAACCTATTTCCCTACCTCCAAACAGGCCCAGAAATAAATAGCATTTACGTTTAATAAATGTAACCATTTCCCAAAACCATCCCTGACATTAAATTATTCGTATTCACATTTAATAAATAGCCCTCCTCCCCAAACTCAACCCCACACTTAATAGTCCCAAACTAGCATTGAATTAAAACTCCTTCCTCCTTATCTTAAAATAAAAGCCCCCCCCCACTATTCAACTAAATTGCCCCACCATCACCCATTAGTCACCACCTATCTCACACCCCAATTTCATTGCCATAAACCCCCTGCCCCCAACCCCATTACAGTGACATAAGCCCCACTACCCACACACACACTATACTGACATAGGCTCCCCTGCCCACACACACTACATTAACACACACTATATTGACATAAAACACCCTCATACTTACCTTATTATAGCCGCGCTTCCTGCATTGTACACATGGGACTGCACCTGTCACGTGGTGCGCGTCCCATGTGACCTTTGCTTTTGACTGGATAGGACAAGGACGAGGCCACGTATAGGAGGGCGGGGTTTAACATAAGTTCCGCGGCCACAACAATTCTCCCCCGCTGGCACCCGTGATCCAGGAGAGGCCCATGTTAGGCTGGTGACGCTGGTCCTGATTGTTGGTCGATACCCAATTATAAAAAAAAACAAACAGACCAAAAATATATGTAACGGAAAAAAAAAACTTCAAGCAGCCTACGGCCCTCCACATTAAGCCCCCGGCTTATCGGGAAAATTCCCGGTAAGCCCAATGGCCAATGCGCCCCTGTCTGCATGTGTGTAGCTATGTACGTATGTATACCCTTATATAATGCAGCAACTATGTTAGCGAATCCTCTTTTTTATTAATCAGTAGTGAGGTAGTTATCGAAGCCAGACACTTATTTTAAAGCTGTAATTAGAATATATATATATATATATATATATACACACACCTAAAATCTTATTCAAGCAGTAATTACTTTAATAATGATTACTAAATTACGATCTGCCCCTCTTGTACGACTACATTAACCTGCCACTCTGGCATGGATTGGCTTTACCAGCATATTATTAATGTTTAAGTACTTTGTATATTTACTGAAACATAACTGAAAAAAAATTATATGTATATACATATTCAAGAAGACCCTTCATAGCGTATAGTTTTACTTGATCAAATATGTCAAATGTAGCCACCTATAGCAGCTAAAATAATATATATATATATTATTCTAGCTGCTATAGGTGGCTACATTTGACATTTAATCAAGTAATAATCATGCGATGAGGGTCTTCTTGAATAAGTATATACATATGATTGTTTTATCTTTCAATTTGTATAAATATGTACATGAGCAGTAAAAGTGTGACTACTTACCCAGACACTTGTTCCAACTCCTTGGAGGAGCTGCGCAAGCTCAGCAGCTCCATTTCCTCCATCTTAAAATGTACAGCAGCAGCGGTGCTACTGTACATACATCTATCAGACATTTAGTCTGTCGGGTGGAGGAGGGTGCGCATACGTCAGCCCCCGCCCCTCTCCCACCGCGCGCACAAGCAAGGGAGTAATCGGATCACCAAATGACAGGTGAGGTGATCCGATCAGCGGGGGGCCCTCGGAGAGAGGGGGGCCCGGGGCACGTGCCCCCTGTGCCCCCCCCTTAATCCGGCCATGGTGATACATAAAAAAGTAATCTCAATATTTTATTCTTCAGAAATACATCTATCCATAGACTAATTGCTGCTGGATTTGGTTGTTTCTTTTTTAAGAAAGGGAGAAGGTAAGATAACTACTTTCCTCCTTTAGTTTAATTTTGCTGCCTATATCCTTCCAATTACCATTGCTGCTGAGTACAAGTGCACAAAATTCCAACACTTGATTTATATTGAAAAAATGTATACATACTGGGCATTGTTCATCAAGAAACGCAAAATGAATGTAATGTGCGTGTTTTTAAAAAACGCACGTAGATTGGGCATACGTATTCAAGGGCGAGTGTATCCAGCCAATATCTTCCTTGATAAATACAGGAGTAAACCACTTATGTGACGTAAAACGTGGTGCATGTAGCTGTGTATTTTTATTTGCACCTCTATCTGATTCACCAGCAGACGTACTTTTGTGTACAACATACAGTTGTATTGCCGATTGACAGAGAAACGCACAGGTGTGCAGTCCCTTCCTTACACTCATGTTTCAAGACATAATTATCATACTAACCCTGCATATTAACCCTTTGTATGATGCATTAACACTTAAATCTCTATTGTTACTAGGTATAATTACATGATTATTGCATGATCTAAAAACAACACCTAGCAAATACTTCTATCATTTTTAAAAGCAAAATAACTTCTTTTTTCTTTATAAGCAAATCTTGAAAAAAAACTTTATTGAACATAAAATCAAATCTAAAACTAACTAAAATGCTTTGTTCACTTTTTTGAACTATATGTGGGTGGGTGTTTTTTCTTGGCCAATAATCTTATGACATTTTAAAAACATATCTTAGCTCTATGGGTGTAGGTTGTTCACACATTTTGTAGCTCAGCAGAGTTCAGAGATGCTACATAATAAAAAATGATCTGCAAAGGTTCATCTTATTGTGAACACAATACTAGCCTGAGGACCTGTCATGCATAGTTTATATATGTATATATACTATGAGTTATAAAATTCTGAATATTATTAAGCTGCATTAAGAGACCATTTTGTATTTCTAGCCTGGTTGTAAAGACATTAGAAAACATGAGAAAGCTGCATTATGTTTATAATTGTATAGTCTAAATAAAAAAAATTTTTTTACTATCATATTCGGGTTGCCTAAGATATTGGTGGTTGCCGCACTTGTGTCTGTTTGAGCCTAAAGAGTGATGGGGGAGGGACGGGGCATTGTTCATGGGTGTGTTCATGGAATTGGAAACTGATGCAGAGGCAGATACACCTTTTGCAGCCATGTTATGTGCCCTAGCCTAGGGGTTGGTGCAAATTATGCCCAAGTTGCGTACAACTCTGCATCAGGCCCAGTGTGTTTAATGTAAAAATATTAACATATTTTTGAAATTTTGATATTGTTATACATAAGTATGTCAATAGAAGTGCATGGTTTGGGAGGATCAAAACTATTATGTTGAGTTGAACTCTATTGAATTCTTATTGATTTGAAAGCATTCATGCTGGCAGACAACATGTACAAGTTTTCCTTTGTTTCATACTTAGGTGTTCCCTTTGACCCAATTTGCCACTTCAGTCAGGTGGCTGCCAACATCATCTGCTCCATAATCTTTGGAAATAGGTATGCCTATGAAGATCCTGAATTCCGCAGGCTCATGCACATCATCGATGACATATTTCGATCTATGACCTCTTTCTGGGGCCAGGTATTCAAGAGGCATTGTTACTGCATTTTTATATAATCCAAACTATAACAATGTAAATACATGTGTCAGGGCTTTAAAATATATGTTTTACTAGGGTCTGACCACATAATGTATTCATCAATCACCATTGTTTATTTGTATGGTGTCACAGGTTCCGTAACTCCTGACATAATCATACAGATATGACATACATGATAATAGAATGCATACTGTGGTAGCCTAGATGGGCACATGATGGTGCATGGGCCAATATTGTACACAGTCCTGGATGGTCAAGATGGGTCAAAGGCTAAAATGGTGGAGGGGCCTTGAAGACAAATAGGAAAATATAGTGTCTTGCAATAGGTAGTGTAGAAGCCCGTATGGTGGCAAATCACAGATTTTTTTTGTATTTTTTTAGCCAATAAGATGATCACAGTTTTCATACTTTAGCATAATTACTGAGATCTAGAATGCTCACAGCAGTACAAAGTATTTCTGGAGATTAGTCAACTAATCTTGTGGGAATCAATGACCTGTCCACTAATGAGATTGTGTTAGTGATGACAGGGCTTCATGTGACATGGGCAATTTCATTATGTGAGGATGGAAATAGAGACAGCAGGAAGCCACAGACATAATTATATAGTGGATTGTGCAGGCTTCCCAACAGCAGAGTACCGAAATTAAGCTCTTATAACTTATGGAAGAAGATTGTGGTTTCACATTTGCTTAATAAATGGGCAAAAGGTGATTTCCCAATGAAACACTGAAATTAAGGGTCCACCATGAGATTGCCTAGTACTAAAGGTCCGGGAGCCATCTTCTTACTCTAATGGGAATGTAAAGAAAAAGCTAAGATTGGAGGGAGATGTAAATAAATATAAAATATTTTAGATAGTAGGTACTCTTTGAAGATCACCGATGTTGGAAACCCTTTCTTAATCAATAATCAATCCACCCCAGACCCCCTCTTTTACCAGAAGGTGGGAACCAATTTGCTGGCTTACTCTGCATAGTGTAATATTCTGCTGAAGGGAAATTGGGTGTGATTCAATGCTAGCTGGGACTGACTCCAGGTGGATTCCATGGTCATCTACTCTAAATGTGTTCAAAACACAACATCTTATTATTTATACTGACCAAACATGGATTTAGCTGCTGGGGATTAGTCATGAGATGAGAGATGTGTTTCATGACTGCTAACATGAGTCTTTTTTTGAAGAATCTCTTACAAAATTAATATTGCTATAAATGCATTTAATTGTTAATGTTCAATGTTTGAGCATTGCATGTGAGGCCAATCAATATTTCACACTAATAGCCAGGAACCTGGTCGACAAGAGACATTATTCCATAAACCAAAAGTAATTTAAAGATCTGAATACTGTATTACAATAAAAGGGGCTCTAACAGTAAATTGCTTAATTATTTCTAGCAGAGATGAATCTATATGCTAAACATAGGTATATATCCCTATGTGTAGCCCACAAGTCAACTCAATATTTTGTATTTTGAGGGGATTTTTGACATAATGAGAGTGTGAGAAATTATAGGCAAGAAAAGCGGAACAGGAGCATCTCTACTGAATGGTGAGTTCTGCAAGCAGACTTACTGACACACCCAAGTAACACCATAAAATCCAGGTAAAGTCCTTTCATATGAATATTTTCTGACATTCATCCCTTTAAAATTTACATTTGATTTATGTTTACCTCTTTTCTACAATGTAGCTGTATGACGCTTTTGACTTGCTGATGAGGTACATACCAGGACCTCATCACAGAATAACTATGTATCTGTTCCAACTGGATGAGTTTGTCAAAAAGAAGATGGAGATTGACCAAAAGACACTGGATCCAAGCAAACCACGACACTTGATAGACAGTTTCCTTATCAAAATGGAAGAGGTATAATAATGGTCATTATTCAGATAGGGCTTTTTATTTTAGTTTATTGAAAAATGTTTTCTATATAAAATTCTATACAGATAATATAGATAATAATTTTTAAGAATAACTTAATAATCAATGAGAGAAGGGCCTTTAAGAATTTAATGGCAGGTGGTGATCCAGAATAAGGAGGATAATACTGATGAGGCTTATAAGCAGAGTTTTATATAACATTGATGAGTAAACCCATAAAACAATTTCAAAATGAACTTAAGATCCTCCTTAGAGTCTATTGAAGATCGGGCGATTTCCAGGGAGGAAATTGATTTTTTTTTTCATTTGTTACACATCCCATTGCTCCTACCTATTATCACCTACCCAAAATTCATATGTCAATCACATTCACCCCCAAGAGACCTATTATTTCAGGTTTTGGATCCCTCACTTGAAGTGTGTCATTATTTGCAGATTCCTTTTAACAGGCTCACATCGCATCCTTACATTCCTATATCCTAAATTAAAGATACAACACAGTTTTTGAATATAATTGAGTCTGTTAAATGGGAAAAAGGGTTCTAATTCCTCACATGTGTGGTAAAATCTTTGAACACCAACAATCCACATGTGGGAGCAGAGGAAGCAGGTAAACATTACCTTTATACGGATTCAAATATTGGGGGAATGCAAATTTGAATAAATTTTGTTAATTTTGTCACATGGTTATTTTATTTTTGATTTTCATTTTTTTTTTTTTTTTTTAGACATAGGACTGCCATGGGCACCAGGTTTACCCTTAGCTTTGGCAACTTATATGTGGGGCATTTTGAGGAGACCTATATTTGGAATGGTCTGCTCAGGGAGAAGCTGGTGCTATATGGCAGATCTACTGTTGATTTGTTTTTTTTGCTTGGAGAAGGAGTTTATCTGCTTTTCTATAATTTTTTGAGCACTTTAATTGGAATTCTTTCGGTTTAAAATTTACAAGCACATATAGTGCCATTCAAATCAGCTTTCTGAACATCGCCTTAGCTATTGAAAATAGGTGGTTACAAAGACATACAAATAAAAGATGTTTGAATTACAAATGTAGTCGTCTAAGGACATGAAAAAAAAAATCCCAAAAAGGGCAGTTATTGAGATCAAGACAACACAATTGCTCAACATATGGGACTTTTTTTGAGGCAGGCAAATGAACTTATAGGAGTCTTTAGAGATCAAGGCTATCCAGATTTTGTATTAAATAAATCATTAATGAAGATTAGCGATACAAATAGGTATATTCTTTTTGCAAGAAAAGAATAGAAAAACTGGTAGTAAAATGGATGGATTTGCTGATGGTGAATTTTTGATTTTTGTTAGGTAGCTTAATTCTTATTCAGAACAAATAAAGAAAATTCATGCATAGGGAAGAGTGCAAGAATAGTTTTAAGACCAGCACAAAGAATTAATTCTACTAAAAAGATTTAATGAGTTTAATTAGACCTGTTTGGTTACCAGATAAGCCGAATGTTTTCCTTTAGATGTAACAGAGAAATAAATTTGCAACAGTAAATTAGAATTGTAACTGATCATGATATGCTAAATATGGATGATGGAATTCACTATAGGTTGAAACTTTTGGTTTATTGAATTCTATATTGTTTTTGCTAAGGCTTAATTATAATTTTGCAATACTTAACTATGAATTGAGCTTTGTGTATTTATTTATGATGCTGTGACTCAGAAAGATAAGAGACTGTTGAGTTAGGATGAGGGTCGGGGTTCGAGTATTGATATGTTTGATTAATTTAAATAATGTTGATTGTTTGATCACAAGGATGATGTATTTTTAAGATTTTGATGCTCATATTTATATTTAAATGTGTGTCATAGTGATTATTTTAAATCCCAAAATGTATAATTGGAGAGGTTCCAGCCTACCAAATGTTGTTCAGCTGGGTTTAGTATACTAATGAGGTTACACCTTGAATCTCCCAGTTTTTGTATACAATGTATATTTATTCAATTTATTGTTTAAATGCCAACAAGATGCGGGATTATTTAAGGTAGTGTTAATGTTATATCCCTTGTTTTTGCTAATTAGTTTGTTTGGATATTTTGCTTGGATGTGTATTGTTTAAAAAGTAGGAAATGGATTTGTTCCCCATATCCTCAGATGAAACTGCTACATAACCAGGCAGAGAAAAGCTTTAGTGATTGGATTGCAAAAGCAGGCTTCATATCTGCACAGACATAAATCTTGGAGAGGATCTGTACTTTATCTCAGGAGACCCAGGTCTTGTTTAAATCTGGAGATCATTAAGTGCTGTTACTCATGGCGGGTTATTTGAGTGTGAACTTAATACAATACACTATTATTTGTACCTTTGTGGAATCCTTAGACACCTGCAGGATAACATGCTTCTAAGAAATTATTCATACAAACATGGAAGTTGATGCTATTAATTGTTGTTTGAGAATTTAATCCTTGCAAGAATAATTGGGAAAATATAACTCCAAAAATAGGGACTTATCAAATTACCAATTGAATTAACAATGTGGAGGTTGTCCCTACGGACTTGGGAGTTTCTATTGGCTGTGAAATGTTTCAGTCTTTTCCTTCCATAGGGGTAATATTGGCGTTGAATCTTTGATTGTATTGCAGCTGTTCCTGTATTGAAAAATATATATATTGTTAATTTATATGTATCCATGTTGAGAATTGTGTGTGCATGTATAGATATATATATATATATATATATAAATATATTTATTTAGTAGAAAGCTGATTGACACAAACTGCGCTTCTGTTTGAATATTTAATGTTTGTCTTTCTGATGTAAAAGGTGGAATTTGCAGTATATCTCCACAGGAGAAGATATCTAGGGGCAAATGTATTAACCTCCGGATTGTTGAACTCCCGGCGAGTTCGCCGTCTTCAGCGCTTAAATTTAAAGCGGCGCTGCCTTGTAAAGACGGCAAACTCGCGGGAGTTCAACAATCCGGAGGTTAATACATTTACCCCCTAGTCTAGTTCTCTTTATATGTTTGTCTTATACATTGGTATTTTTAAATTAAATATTTGTTTATTAAGATCTCATTGCAGTCTATATTAAAAAGTTTAAAGGTGAGTACCTGTATATATTTTTTAATTGGTTATTTCTGTTTATACCAAAAAAATGAGCATCCAGGATATGTGATATGCAAATGACTACATTGTATCCCATCTTCTCTATTGATGGAAAAAAATTGTGTTGCTGATTTTCTGATACTAAAACTACAAAAGTCCACTATTACATTGTTTCTCTCTCTCTCTATCTCTTTGTCAGGAAAAGCAGTATCCATTTACACAGTTTAATATGAAGAATTTTTATGCAAACACTACAGTTTTGTGTATTGCTGGGACAGAAACAGTGAGCACAACGCTAAGACATGCATTTCTGCTTCTACTAAAACACCCTAACATCAAAAGTAAGAGACAAAGTCTGAGGAAGTGAGGTTCCACAGATATTGTCAACTATTGTTGTTTCATGATTGAGTGAGACAAAGCACCTGCAGAACTGTAATTCAGACCATGATTGACTTGTGGGTAATGTGACATCCCAGTTGGTGTATTTATACTTTTATTCTTGCTACTGTTGTATCCCATTGCCTTTTAAGTAACAGCTTGCTTTGAGAGTAAGTAGAGATATCTTAGTGTTGTGTAAGATATTGGCAGCAGTTTGTCATGTGTGTATTTTTGGTCTATCCAGTTATTGTCAATCAAAGAAAAGTAAGAGACCTTTATTGTCCTGTAATAATAGCAGGTGTTTTGCAATTTGAATTAGCTGTTCAATACCCCATACCTTATTGATGAATTTCTGCAAAACACCACTGGAATGACGAAGTCTAGGCATATTCTCAATCAAGATTCTCGCCAATTCATTCTAAGACATAAAAATGTCAACCAATGGTCTTACTATGAATTCTTCATGACAGGTAAAGTACAAAAGGAAATTGACCAAGTAGTTGGCAGGCAGCGAGCCCCGAATCCAGAAGATCGGGAATCTATGCCATACACAGATGCTGTAATCCATGAGATTCACCGATACGCCAATGTGTTGCCTATGAACCTTCCACATGCAGTTTCAAGGGATACTGAATTCCGTGGATTTACCATTCCTCGGGTAAAACAAGTTATTAATATTAAATTAACTATTAAGATTTAAAATATAGTGAGAACTAATACCCTTTATAAAGAGTTTCCAAATGTAGACATAAGCACTGTAATAATCTCTGCACTAAATTAATTTGTTGAACTATTATAAACACTTATATCTGGGTGCTTCTTGTGGTATATTTGGATGCTGGGTGTGGTTTCATGAACCATTTAATTTGGACTGGAGAAAATTCCTTCTTTAATTAATGTCTCCATGTCTTAATCAAAATCCTCTCACTTTCCACATTATCAGACCCAGGAGGAGATTTACTAAATTGCCATTTGAAAAACTGAAACTTTTTATTCATTGTGATGTGCAGTTTGTAAACCATGTGGTTCTAAAAGGCGAGATGGCTTCCTTTCATTTTCTAAAAGCCTAGCCTATTCAGCATCAGGCCAATTTGTGATTGGCTCAGCAGTCAAAATTTGTGATTGGGTGATCGGTACAAGAGACCACTCCTGATTGGCTTCTCAGCTATTAACTAGCCAGACTCACCGGAGTTTAATTAATCTTGCATTGCATGTTCCTCGGGAGCAGTATGTTCCGTATATAGGTGCTTTTATATTTCTCCTCAGGGATTGCAAGATTACCATTGGATTATGGTAGAACAAGATAGATAGAAGATGTTAGGTAAGTATTGATTTTCGAGGCAACATGTTTATTAATGATGGGGGGGAATACAAATGTATTTATTAAGGAGGCATAATTTTTTAAATTTACACCAAGGGTACAACTAATTATTTTATTGCTACTGAGGGCACTACAATTTATTTTGTTACTAATGGGGCCACTATTATTTTAACATGAGACTGCACTTCTCAGTATTACCCTGGTACCAAAAGACCAGGGGTACTAGGAGGGGCCCAGTGCTACTCAACTTTGGGCCAGAATTCTGTAGTTGCGGGGTGCCTGAAATATTTTTATCTGGCCTTAGAAGCTAGGGGATATAAGCCCCATAGTGAACTGGGCCTGATGGTGAGTAGGCTGGGAATGAGATTTTTTATTTTACTTTATTTTAATTAAATCCAAGCTAGCCTGGCATGGTTGCTCATGCCTGCTCTGGCCCTTCACACAGATAAATTTCAAAGTAAAATATGATGTCTATCATCCAGGTTTACAATGCGGTTTGCCCAGAACCAAATGCAGTCTAGAGTTTGCAAGCCATTACACATCATATGCAGTTTGCGTTTCCATCCTTGAAATCTGCAGTACAGTAAATTGTGCAATACGGATCCGAAAATCGTATCTAATGTCAGGCCGCTTAGAAGCCACATACTAAACTGCACTTTAGTAAATCTCCTTCAATATCTTCTTTCCCAATTCAAGTCCTCTTCTGAATTTAGTCAACAATCAAGGAATTGATTTTTAAACTGTCTCTTTCTCGTTTATCACCCTATATTATTGAGAGTAGCCAGCAGTTAAAACCAACACAAACCATTTTTTAGTTCATTTTTAAAACACACTCTTAGGTTTCAACAATGTGAAACATTAATTAAAATGTTTCACTAAATAGAATCCTTTAGCTAGGTGTGACCTTTCGTCTAGTTATAACAGATATATCAATCCAATAGCTCAACTGTGCATACTGCTTTAATAAATTTGGCTCCTCTTGTCCTCTCTCCCTCATAGGGTACAGATGTTTTTCCTATCCTGTCGTTCGTTCTCCAAGATCCAAAATATTTTCCTGATCCATTTACCTTTAATCCAGATCGGTTCCTAGATCAAGATGGAAATTTTAAAAAGAATGAGGCTTTCATGGTATTTTCTGCAGGTACAACCTAAACCTACATTTCAACAATAATAATAATCCTAAAAAACTGTGCCCTGTACTACAGTGCATTTCTTTAAAAATAATGTTCAATATTCAATGCTCTGTGCAATCTAGTTTCATATCAAAGTGCAAAAATGAACCAGGATTATCTGATCAATGTAGATCAATGCCCTCTACACCTCCTTCTCAATGAGGGACATCAACTTCGAAAATTGGGGATAGGAGATAACAAGACAAATATATTGTAATAAGTTCTCAAAAATAATTAATAAAGTACATTATATAGGTAATGAATGTACATCAAAATAGAGATAAAAAAACAGCTTGTCTGATAAGGCACTCATCCCATCAAAAAGAAAAAACTCAGTCTGTAACATCAATTCTTATTTCAGATACCAGCATCAGGATCAAGTGAAAAATCCATAACAATTAACAAACACAATGTTCCCCTACATTCAACAAGTACAACAGCTTTAGCACTAATGTAAAAGTTTCTGGATCTAGTACAAACTGCATTTTTAATATGTGATTTGTCCTATAAAGGAAGCAATGCACCATTGACTTCCTGTTACCTACTCTGTTGGAGACAATAGAGCAAGTTAGTGAAACAAGTTGTAGAGACCAATACATTTATCTTTACCACACCACATGCTGAATTCCTCGAATGAACCTCTAGAACCAGTCTAGTCATGATCTTTGCCTATAGCAGCTCTCTGTCTCTTAGAGCCCAAAGTGTTTTCTGGTACTTGGTGGCCATAGGTCTTAGGGTAGAGGCTCATTATGGGATTGGTGCTGGCACTAGAAATATTGGAGACACCAATCAACAATATCTGGAACAGAATAACAAGAGACCACATGTACACATGTGTAGGTTGGAGAAAATGGAATAAAGTTCAAGCAGAAGTCAGGGCAGATGGCAATTCAGGAATGGTCAATGTCATCCGGAGCATGCCAATATGCCCTTGACTAACCATATTTTTCATTTTGTTCAAGTAATATTTGATAAGAGAGAGTTCTAGTTGACCCAGATTGGTTGAACATGACCAACCTGGCTGACAGGATGATGGCTAGTGTGTCACTACATTTAGTCAGTCATGCTATATAGGAACAAGTGTATAAGACAACAGGATAAGTGGAATATTTTTTTTAATTATCTTCTAGAATATGACTGTTGGCTTTAATTTATTTATCCACAGGGAAGCGTGTCTGTCTTGGTGAAGGTATGGCCCGCCTGGAGATGTTTATCACCATTACCACTGTTCTGCAGAATTTTGAAATCACTACACCCATAGATATCAAAGACTTGGACATCTCACCACAAATGGTTGGGTTCTCCAATGTTCCGCGGCCTTACAAAATTAGCTTTATCCCTCGTTGAGCTAAGGGAATGGAGACAATGAGGGAATGAGATGAAATCATACTGAAATAGCTATATAAAAAGCTAATGTTACTCTTTTAGTATAAACTGACAATATTTGTTGGGAATAAAGTAGACACCTGCATCAATACTTGGGACTAACGAGATGCTGTTTAACCCAAATAAATGATCATTTAACATCATTAATTGTCTTTGTAGTTTCAATTTGAATAGTTCTTATATTTTTTTAATGTTTTCAAAAAATAGGAGAAGGTGGGACATGCATTTTTCTAGAACCTATACACACCCATTCACTTATTCATTCCCTCCTTGCCCCTCCAGCCACATATACATTTACCATACAATTCACCACTCTCATACACCATTGGCATGCATTACAGTATGCTAGAGTGCAAACTTAAACATGGATTAACATGTAATAATGCAAGGGGTGCCAACGCAATGTTTTTTTAAACAGGGAAACAACTGCTATGTACGCTTTTAGCGGACAAATACTAGACAGTTTATTTTTATACTGCCCTTTAGGCATCAATTATGTGGTGCCCAATTTGCATTCTGTTCATACATTTTAAATATGTCCCACTCAACCCTGTAACATGGTTTTGTCTTAGGTGTAAAATTGTATCTCAAGCTCATGACATTCACTCAACTCAAAATTGTGTTTAAGTTGTGAGTATTGTGAAAAATTGTACTAAAACCCCATTTTCCTATGGAGCAAATTAACTTAATTCCATCTCTGAATCAGGCCCATAACCACCGATTCAATTCTGTGCGACTGAACATCACCTCAGTGTTTTGCCACAGATATTTCCAGGTATTACAGTATCCATCATCCTCTGTGGAATGTGAAGCAAAATCCATGATGTTATATCACCGTAGAATGCCCTCTACCATTCCGGAAGCACTCGCGGCATAATCGCAGGCATCATTTGTATTTTATAGTATATAGGAGATTGATCCTTGTATTGTACAGTGTGGGGGGAAGAAAAGGTCCCGTATTGTACAGCATGGAGGGGCTGTATTGTATACTGTGTGTAGGAGGACAAGACTGGTACAGGGAGTGTTCTTAGAATATTATTTTCATCTTTAGCCTATATGAATAGTTGAAGAGATAAAAAGTTTGTCTCACTGTAATACATACAGCATTTATAGAAATGCATCCCATGTATAGGCAAGAGAGATATATGGAGATGTGTGCACACTATATCTCTGACCACGTTGAGTGGTTGTTCTCTGTGGGTATGATGCTGTTAAGGAAGCTCTGATGAAACAGTGTTCTACTGTGTTCCATAGAATTAGATTTTAAAGGTGATGGTCAGTAAACACCATCTGCCTTGTATAGTACCTGCTTCTACTATATGATGTCAGTAGATATTTTCAACACTATGGTCCACTTATATAAATCATTATGTATTATATATGATCTTCTTGAAAACATTAGTAGGAAGACAGATAAACAAATCTCTCACAATTATTTTCATGGATAGTTCTAGTCTATATGCCATATAATAATAATATAATAAACTCTTCCTTGAAAACTAAAACCATATATTGATTATTGGCAAAACTCAACTGGTAAAATCATTCACTGTGGTTTCAATATGGAAAAATAAACTGTACCTTTAGCTGAAATTACAAAACAGCTTAACACAATTTGACACTACAATATTTGCCTGTTTACAATATTGCTTAAGTTCTATACGTTTGGATGCAGACTTTTTTTAAACAAACTTTTCAATTCATTCCACAGACTATCAATGTAACTGAGGTCTGGAACACTCCAGGACATTATTTTTTGTATTTAAACCACTCCAATATGGTTTTTGCTGTATCAATTATGACTGTGTCCTGCAGGAATATACAGTCAACTTCAGAATTATTGGCATCCTTATAGAAATTGGGAAAATATATATTCCTACAAGAGTGTTGTTTTATTTTATGGCTTGTGCTGGGAAACCAGGATATCATGTTGCCATGTAAGTAAGCAGTGGAACAAAGATCAGCCTCTGCAGTGAGTCAGAGCTAGGAGGAGAGACAGAAAGGAAAGAGAAAACAGGCAAGGAGAGGTGCTAGAAGTTAGAGACGTATGTAGCAGCAGCAAAGAAACGAGACAGGTCTGAGAGGAGGGTTTTCTGGAAATACAGAATGTACAAGCAAACATAGAGCCATTAGAGTCATCAAAGAGATGCTGGGTGTACAGTTGCACAGGAAAATCTTGTAGCCGGATCCTTGCAGAATATCAGCTATCAAGCAGCCTGAGAGAGATTATACAGCAAAGCAAGCCTATGTGGAGAGAGGGAGACTCCCACTATTAGCTAATTGCGTGTTAACAGAGAGGGACAGCTAGCAAGATCAGGCTTGCAGGTAGTCTATGACACAAAAGTGGCTGAGATCTTCATGCAGAGGGAGAGAGATAGGTAATAACACACCAAACACTGTGCTACCACTATTGCTGCATTAAGGAAAGAACACTATACCTAATTTCACAGGTTATACCTCATAACATTAATCTGTACATATATCAATGACTGTGTTATATGTCAGAGATATATACACATTCTAAGTATCTGAGATCTAATGCAAGTTACCCCTAAAGATACCCACGTTGTGTAGCTATACTTTTCTCATACTGTGTGTGAGTGAGTTATGGGAGATTTGGGCGCCAGTCAATGCACATGTGGCGGCCAACTTATTTATTTGGCATTACTGTTCACCGTACTGTTGCCTTTGAATATTATCTTCCCCATCGTCCCACTTACCTATTCCAGAATCTCCCCCTATTTAAATCTGTCTTACCCATTTTCTTCCCCCAAAATAAACACATAGTTAATTGTTCGTAGCTACAGTGTGTGGTCCATAATTGTTAGTGTGGTTGGGCACAAGGGGCTTCCTAAGTCAACCCGTGAGGGATTCATATAAAGTTAACATCCCACCATACTGTATAGAAGGCTTTGGTGGAAGCACTGAAGCAGAGAGAGACAACACTTCACTACTTCTTTCAGAGTGCTAGGAAAAGGGATGTTACTCTAAGAATAGTATATTCTTTCAAATACAAATGGGGCAACATTATTGGCACCCTAAAGAATATTTTAAATAAAACCAAAGTAATTTGCAACTTATGTGCAAAAAACTCTTTTTATTGCTTTTATTCTCCAAGAACAACTGTACTTTTTTAACTATGATAATTTCCTGTTTCCTTGGGGTATAAATATAAAGTAACACACATGTAAAATCCCTTTGTCCTCCTTTAACATGACTAAAACCTAAGAGCTGGCAACTCTAATGAGTCAGAAAGTTGTGGATATTGCAAAATTTAAAAATTCACTGTCAGACACCATCTCCAGGACCAGAAGTTTTCTGGAAAAGTTCCACAAAAGAAGTCTTACCTAACAACAATATGGTGCTACTGGTTTTGCCCAAAAACTGTTTTGGTTTTGAATCTGGATTTAATTCAAAATTGAGAAAAATAGGTAAAATGATGTGATTTTGAACTGGTTTTGCGCCTATATTTCTATTAATAGCAATAACATTCATTTCCAGTCATTTCAAGTCTATTTTCTAATGATCCCTTTACATCAGACAATTTCTACCAATTTTGGCCAAAGTCTTAATGAAGGATTTTGTACCATTGTTGCATTTGCTTTCTCCGATTCAATTAAAAAAATAATTAGCCAGTCTATACGTTTCTCTCACTCTATCACATAATTGCCAGTCATCATATCTGGTGGTATACATTACCACGGCACTGTGAACCCCAACAATGTTGTAAACAGCATGGGACAAACGATGCCTATAAGCCCTACAGTATTAAAATGACTACTAACCATATGTCAAACAGGTAGTTTTTCCAGAGCTTGAAACCACCATCCAGTGTCCAATCTGAATGGCCTAAACACCTACAGTATGAAATTATGTAATTAAGTATGGACAGACTGAAAATGCCGGTTTTAATGCGGCAATACCCGGACCCCAACGCCTGTATTCCTTTATACAGGCCTGGGGTCCTCTTTACCCCAGGGTTGTGCAAGGTGAGGGTTCCTGTCCCACCACCACTGCATTTTCAGTATGTGTGGTTAACATTGTGTTGGGAGTCAATAATAGTATAAAAACAATAGTTCAAACAACGTAAATACTCTGAATGCAGGACTGCTGCTTGAAGTGATTTATAGTTATTTTGTCTGAGCGAGGAGGCGAACAGAGAGTATGATTTAGCAAGTTGAACCAGCAACAGCAATCCATCGGAATCGATAGGAGTCTTACCCTGTTCTCTCCATATGGTCCTGTCCCGGTCTTGTGGTTTAATTCAGCTTGAATTCAGCAACATTTTATTTTATTTTATTTTTTATCACTGAAGAACTTGGTGAGTAAGTGAAGATTCTAAGTTTCCTACTGTGAGTCCGACATGCCAAACACTATTTAGATTAGAGCGGATATCAGGTGTCTTCTATTAAACAATGTTTTGTAAATACATGATCTAATGTTACATGTGTTGTTTTACTTTTTGAATCATTCATATTGTACAGTATGAGAATGTTGCATATGTCATGTGTGGGGAAATAAGACCCTGTAATGTATAGTTTGTAGGAGATTGGATCTTGTATTTTATATATTATAGGAGATTGATCATTGTATTGGATACTGTTGAGATGGATCTGTATTTTATAGTGTGTATGTGTGTGTGTGGGGGGGATGGTAGATGCTGCATTGCTGCATTGTACAGTGTGGGAGGAAGCCCTGCATTGTACAGTCTAGGTGGGGGACAGTATTGTTCACTATGTGTAGGAGGACAAGCCCTATTGTAGAGTATGGGGGTGGACAGGTTTTATATTTTACAGTGTGGGTGGAGGTCTTAGTATACTGATTTAGTACACTATTTTCCATATTTATCCTATATGAACAGTTGAATGGAAAACAAGTTTGTCTCACTGTATAACACACCAATTATATAAATGCGTCCAATGTTTAGATGAGAGATAGATATGGAGACGTGTACACACTATATCTCGGACAATGTCGAGTAATTGTTCTTTGTGGATATGATGCTGTTAAAGAAGCTCTGGTGGATCATGGAGATTTTGAGGATTAGAGGTCTTCTGCCATCTATGGAACTATATTTTAAAGGTCATGGTAAGTAATTCCCATCTTCTATCTATCTGCTATTCCCATCAGTACCTGCTATTAGTACTTAGTATATGATGTTGGTAGACCCTTTCAATGATATCATCATCATCAGCAGCTATTTATATATTCTGCAGCGCTGTACAGAGAACTCACATCAGTCCCTGCCCCAATAAAGCTTACAGTCTAAATTCCCTATCACGCACAATGACAGACTAGGGTCAATTTGATAGCAGCCAATTAACCTATTAGTATGTTTTTGGATTGTGGGAGGAAACCAGAGTGCCTGGAGGAAACCCACACAAACAGGAGAACTTATAGACTCCACACAGATAAGACCATGGTCGGGAATCTAACTCATGACCCCAGTGCTGCCCACTGTTGTACATCAGTATGTATTCCAATGAATCTCTTTGAAGCGCAAGGCACTGTGCCCTGTGCACTGTAGTACTTTTCTCTCCTCTACACTTCACTTTAACGTCCTTCGTCCTTCTGTGGACATAGGTCTCACGTTTGTGATATGGCTGCCTCTGCTCTCTTTCATTGGACAAGGGTCTCTGCCATCCGACTCTACCCACATCTTGGGCCAATTTAGCAGTTTCGGATTTGGACCCACTATTCGTCCCAGAATGTAAATTATCTTACTGTCTCTGTAGCTCTACTTGGCTCTTACTAGTCTCACCATCAGAACTCAACCCGACTGTCCCTCGACAACACTGTAAGCATTGGTTCTCTACTTGGCACACAACCTCAGTCAGCTGCTGGACAATTTCAGGACTATCTCAAAGGCTTGGACTTAACTTGGCTTTTCTAGTTTCAGTTAAGGATGAGTTATTTGGCTAAATAAGGTCTGACTATTGTCTATCAGGAAGGACAACTATTCTCTTAGCATATATCACAGGAGTATATTGAATTTCTCTCTCTATACTTTTCTCTACAAAAGCTTTCAACTGGATTGGCTCGGTTGTATTTTAATTAGAGATGCTCGGGCGTGGTTCCTTGAGAACCGAACACACCCGAACTTAGGGGATCCGAGTACCGAGCCGTGCCGCTCAGAAATGTCGCGTGCCCTCTAAATTGAAAACGAGGCAAAACGTAATCGCGACGTCATTGGATATCGGATCTCGCGAGTTTTGAATTCATTTTAAAGATCCAACATCA
The DNA here is from genome assembly GCF_038048845.1 of Mixophyes fleayi. NCBI lineage: Eukaryota > Metazoa > Chordata > Amphibia > Anura > Limnodynastidae > Mixophyes > Mixophyes fleayi. The sequence continues at coordinate 24,364,567 of NC_134410.1, forward strand.
CATAGGGTGGGAGGGAGGGCAGACCCCAATTTATCTTTTCTGCCACTGCTGTGTGCCAATGTGTCCCAGATGTGCTAGGAAGTGCCGTGTGTTTGTGTCATTGCTCTGTCGCTTACCATCCAGCCAGGTTGCTGCAGTCTTTGTTTGAAAGTGTATGAAAATAATATTGTGACCTGTGAGGTGGTCTAAATTGACTTCAAATGACTTGAAATTAGGGTTATTGAGGTTAATAATAATGTAGAAACAAAAATAAGAGCAAAATTATGTGATTTTAGCATATTTTAGGATTTTTTCTAAAAAATCCAAAACCAAAACCAAAACACACGAGGGTGGTTTTACCAAAACCAAAACACGAAGCTAATCCAGAGCAAAACCAAAACCAGTTCATGGGGGTCAGTGAGCATCTCTAATTTTACTCCTCTGGCCCCACCACCTACTTTTAATTTTTTTTGTATTGTGCTGCTATCTGTCTATATTGCTATAATACAGGTATTGTCTCACCCAAGGGTGGTGTTAAGCAATGGAAAATATAATTGTCCATCCATACATATTTCCATTATTAGAATAGAGAGAGAATGGCCAAGGAAACAAGGAAACCTAGTTATATAGAATAATATTATGATAAAGTACATAAAAGTTTGATTGCACCAGGTATATTAGCCACATGAGATATCAATAAGTCCTAAATAAAAAGTCTAATAGGTTGCACTGCAGCAGAGTTAGAAATGCTCCATTTTCATCAGGGCGGTTGCCTCCTATATAAACCTGTTTTTCAGGTGTGGCACCTGTGCAAGAAAGTGAAATAAGAGGCACCAATCTAATGAAGTAAGTAAGTACTAATGTGATCAACACTTTATAAGTAAATTGCTTTTTACCGAATATAATAGTAGAGAGGTTTATCTGGAAACCATATGAGGGTAATTTTTCCTTGATTCCTAATGATGGTTGGATCTCCAGCACCCAAATCCCTCTTTATGGTATATCCCAGCGACTGGGAGTCCATGTAAAATATAAATTGAAAGTATAAAAATATAAAACACTTTCATTAGCATAAAAACATATGTTAAAAAATACTCAAAACTGTTTATCTGGACATTTGGTAACATAAATTACTCTGATGCTAGCCTTCTTAAGCTTTATTGACCCAAAAAAGCAGTTACTGGAGACACAGGCATATAGAAACTATAGGTTTTTATCAAATAGAGCTTTCTCAGAGGGATGTTCCTCATCAACTTAATAACCAGTTATGTCAATCTCCGCTACTTTCTGTTATGGCAACCAGAGCAGCGTAAACTTATAGAACTTAGTAGAAGTGGTCTTCCCCTTTAGCAGCCACCTTTCCCATAGAGACTGGTTATGCTCACAGGTACTCGGATGCCCCCAGGACTTATGCTCAGTGTAGTACAAGTTTATGCTCACACGGCGGCGCACAGGTACAGGAGGTAATACACAGAGAGGAGACAGGCCATAGATCTGCGGACTGGACAGAGCACCAGTGGAGATGTCAGATACCAGCAGGGTCAGGGTCACAAGCAATGGTTCGGAGTCCGGGTACGGGCAGAAGGTCAGGGTCCAGGCAATGGTTCAGAATCCAGGAACAGACAGAGGTCATACACGGAAAAAGCATTCTGAGGTTTAACACCAACACAGCAGAGAAGCAGGCAGCAATACTGAGAACAGAACGCTATAACCGGCAGGGAGGCTAAGCCCTCCCTGCCTTAAATACTAGTACTGGCTAATCAGGGCTTTGCCCTGTAACAGTTCTCAGGGGCAGACTAATAAATTGTGCAGCTTCATTAATTAGCCCGCAGACTGCCCTGAGATGCCGGGGTGTGCTAGGAGAATGCTTGGCCTCTGGTCGTTGTGGCCGCTGCCCTGGCATCGGCCGGGCCCGAGAAGCAGGAAGTGACGTCCCGGTCATCATGAAGACGGCCAGGATGCCAGCAGTAGGGAAAAGTGAGTCGCGGCGGTGCCGGCGGCAGCCGTGGCTCCTGCAACTTTCTGCCAGTCTAGCTATGTGTTTGAGTGCTAATGCTTGTCACACATGTTTATATCCTGTTAGCTGGCTGAGTGACGTGTTGGTGTTGTAGTGATGGGACGTCTTTCACCATAAAAAATGTGTCATGTGAATTGTCTTCCTCAGGATTGATATTCAGCAATGGAGAATGCTGAAAACAGCTTCGTCGTTTCTCCCTTAAGACCTTTAGAAATTTTGGCATGGGGAAAAGGAGCTTTGAAGAGAAGATATAAGAGGCTCATTATCTAGTAAAGAAATTTAAGGAAACCAGTGGTATGTATTCCCTGATATATCAACAGATGACTGAAGTTTCAGGACAGGTAAGTGCTATATGCACTAAAAAATGTTCATAGCCTTTAAGGTAATCTCAATTTTTCACAAGTACACCTAACTATAAACTTATTACTGCTTAATTTGTTTGTTTCAATTTAGAAAGGGAGATGGTAGAGTGACTACTTTGTCTCTGCACTTTTTGCCCTTATAGTTTTGCCCTTATAGCACTTTTGTTGCCAACATCTTCTCAATTACCTATAGCTGCTCAGGACAAAGGTTCCAAATTCCAGTACTTAACTTCAATTCTATCGGAATAAAGTTTATATATGTATACAAGTTAACCCATGCATGATACTCATGCATTCTAGTCAAATCAAGCTACTTAAGGTGTTAAAAAAGGTTCTTGTCATGCATTTGGGCCATAGCCCAGGCCTCAACCACCAACCACTCCCCACTGTCACCCCCGGCAACCACCAACCACTCCCAACTGTCACTTCTCCTTCAAGAAATATATATATATTTTTTTTAAATCTTTATAAACACTTTTAACAATTAACAAATTAAATTAACAAATTAAAAACATCTTAGTATACCAAATTTCAGCCCTTTCTGAGTTGTTTTTTCCACACACACTAAGAATTTAGTAGGTTAGTGTATAACTTCGCCCAGCAGGTGGCGCTGCAGCTTGGTTTTATTTTTTCCCCACACAGACACACGCCACTAGGCTTTTATATAGTAGATAGTACCTCCCACCCCCCGCAGGCATTTACAGGCACCTTGTTCCAGCTGTGGTGCGCATCTCATGTGACACCAGTAGGAGGCCACACATAGTGTAAGGGATCGAGCTGGTTGGATTCTAATGATCCGTGGCCAATAGGAAAAAGGTTGCTAGTCCCGGAGGAATAAACACTAGGGACCGGCCCAAAATAGATTTTATTTTTGTCCGACCCAGGGGGGCATATGCCTTTCCTGCCCCACCTGTATATGAGGTCACTACAATTCAAGTTTTTATTTAGTCGTTCAGGCAAAAAAATTAATGGTTGAAGTTTCAATCTCAAAAGGAGCTTTCTCAAGACCAACTGACATAAAAAGTCGGACCATATGCCACCGCCACCACACTTAAATTACCTTTGTTTGTTACCACACCATCATAGCATGCACTGCCCACCAGATATACCAATAATAATATGCGTAGCAACACTGGAACACACAGAAGTTCCTTACATACATGAGTGCTTGCATTCCTCAGTTGATCACAAGACAGAAGCAGATATATTAGCCCAAACATATAGCTCCATATCAAATATACATTGGCTAAAATGACTACTACATGTGTATATATGAGCGTGACACATAGGAACCAAAAATCAAGGCATAAGAACAACATTTTATCTTATTGGGAGGCTTACAATTGGATGGCATGGACACAATTCAAAGCTGTCAAGTAGAAAAAAGGGTTTTAAATAAAAAACACATGTAAGAGGCCACTATCTATCATAAGAGCACCAACGCCATACTAACTGTTTCTAAATGTTCAAACAGAAAGTAAAAGTTATTTAAATCTGTTTCAGATAAATGATTCCTTCACTTTCAGAGAAATAAATATAGCATAGCATAGCTGTTCATTTTCTTTATTTTCACACTGTGGAGTCCAGCATCCATATTGGTCTAAACAAGTGAGGGCTTGATTTAGAGTTAAACAACAAAATTGTGACTTCTGTCCATATATTTGTATCTGTTCAGCTGTATTTTTAGTTTTATGCATCACAATTTACTTTAAATATAGCGTCCATCATCATCATCATCATCGTTAACTTTGAATGTTGAACCAGGCTAAAAGTTGTGTCTTAAAGATATGTATAAGTCAAACTAAGATGCATTGTCATGTCAAGCACTTCTCTCTATTAAAATTAAATTCATACATCAAACTTGTTGGAGTCATAAGCACAACTAACAGTGAAACTTTTATTGCAGCATGTTTTAACATCTAAAGTTAATAAATCTTTCAAAATTCAGTGTGACATTTTGAAATACTGTGTTCATTTGAATAATCTATTGTGACCGGCAACAGGTTTCTTTATTCCTACCCACTTCCTTACAGATACACACTGATGAATGTTAGCAGAAAGGTAACTGAAATTGTCAGACTCTATTTGAAAACTTAAAAATGGGTATATAGGATCTGTGATATGCAAATGACTACATTGTGTCCCATATTCAATGCCGACAGTAATATTCTTGTGTTGCTGATTTTCTGACATAAGACCCACAAAGTCCACTATTACATTGTCATAGTCTTTCTCTCTCACTCGCTCTCTTCTTTTTATCAGGAAAAGCAGAATCCATCTACACAGTTTAATGTGAAGCATTTGTATGCAAACACTGTAAATTAGTTTTTGCTGGAAGAGAAACAGTGAGCTCAACAGTGAGACATGCATTTCTGCTTCAACTAAAACACCCCAACATCAAAAGTAAGAGACAAAGGGCTAGATTTACTAAGCTGCGGGTTTGAAAAAGTGGTGATGTTGCCTATAGCAACCAATCAGATTCTAGCTGTCATTTTGTAGAAAGTACTAAATAAATGAAAGCTAGAATCTGATTGGTTGCTATAGGCAACATCCCCCCTTTTTCAAACCCACAGCTTAGTAAATCTAGCCCAAAGTGTCACACATTGCACCAGCTAACCTGCATTTTGGTGACTGTTCTTTCCTGTTTCCCTTGGTTCTCACTCCCTACATTCACTTGCTGGTCTGAACTGAGCATGCGCACAACTGTTTTTTTCAAAACTTTCTACATTCTCTTGATAGGCTAATTGCCTGCCAGCTCTGCCAATTTAAAGTAAATGCTTCTCTGCTAAGTTGCTAGATCTTCAGGTCTCCTTACCTGTTAGGATGCTGTTCTCTCTGGCTTCTGTCTGCACATCGGTATCCTGTGCTACCTGTTCCACGATGAAGACCTGTGGTATTATTGAAAGAACCTTGTGCCTCATCATCGGTTCCGTCTTCAAGCTATTCACTTTCCAGGGATGTAAGTGCATCAGTTCTCTGCAGTTCCCCACCTCTCAGTTGGTATCCTGTGTTACCTGTTCCACGATCAAGACCTGCGGTATTGTTGCAGGAACCACGTGCCTCATAATCAGTCCTGTTCTCAGCTATTCGCTTTCTAAAGACCTCAATGCTTTGGTTCACTGCCATTCACCTGAGCCTCTCCATTTATCATTCAGCAGTCCTGCTCCACTCCACGGTTCCTTCTCATCCTGCTCTAATCCCCCTTAGAGGACCGCGACTTGCAGCTAGAGAGCAGTCCATATTCCCTTGTGGGGATCCTTGGTGAATACCTCTCTACTGTTAGGCTCTGCACCTCTCTGGGGGTAAGTCTATCTTGAGCGGGACTTCGAGGTCTATTCCAAACTCAGGCTCCGTGACACAAAGTCTGAGGAAGTCATGTTTGACAACTATTGTTACTGAGACAAAGCACCTGCAGAACTGTAGGTCAGACCATGATTGAGATGTGGGTGATGTGACATCCCACTCGATGTGCCTACACTTTATCCTTGCTTCTATTGTACCTTGTTGTCTCTTTAATAACAGCTTGCTTTGAGAGTAATTAAGGATATCTTAGTGCTGTCCAAGATATTAGCAGCATGTGCCAGTTGAGGTTTTTGGTCTCTCCACTTACTGTCCATAAAAGCAAAGTAGGAGACTAATATTGTCCTGTAATAATAGCAGGTGTTTTACCATGTGAATTAGCTGATCAATAGCCCATGCCTTATTGATGCCTTTCTGTAAAACACCATTGGAGTTATGAAGTCTAGGCATATTTTCCATCAACATTTGTGGCCTGTTCATAATAAGGCAAAATATTTAAACCAATGGATTTACTATGAAGTCTTCATAACAGGTAAAGTACAAGAGCAAATTGACCAAGTGATTGGCAGGCAGTGGGCCCCGAAACCAGAAGATTGTGAGTCTATGCTGTCGAAGTCAGATAATTGCTTATAGTCAATTCAATTAATATCTAACGACTTGATTGTCTTTTGTCTAAAGTAATGCAAATAGCACGCTATGGCGCGGAGGAGCGTAACTAACCGCAACACGTGGCAAACACTTATTTACACGCACACATACACTTATAATTAGCTCATAATAAAAATAGTTGCAACACATAGCTATTTATGAAGATATGTAGCAGAGTTTATGATTGATATTATAAAGTTCTATACACGTTAGTGAGATCTAAGGTTCAGGTCACAGGAAATATATTATGTCTGGTATCATTCTAATCCCCAATTTATTCGCAGACATCCGGTTCAATCGCCAAACGGATCGCACCTTGTTATAGATTGTAGGGAATTAATGATTAGAATGATATTGTCTGTGTAGTGCAAATAGATCAGTTTAATCCAGTTCTTGGCGGGAAGAATGGAATGCATCTCCAGGAGAGCTGACCCCCACCCTTGGATATTATTGTTTGAACTTGCCAATGACCTGCATTGCACTGGACCTTCCTGAAGCCTGAACCTATAGAAGCAAGCCACATCATCTGTATTGTTTTCACTGTGTCACTGACTGTATATAAGTGGGACCTCTGGGACCAGTGTCCAGTCTACTTGACCACAGCCTTCAGACACTGGATCAGAGCGCCTGCAAAAGGTAACGGCTGTACTTATTCTATTTATCACTTGTTACTCTGCTATCTTTGGCTAATAAATCGAATTGTGCTTTGGAACCACATCACTGGAAGTGGACAATCGTACGGTCATAACAATGCCATAAACAGATGTCGTCATCCATGAGATTCACCGATATGGCAATGTGCTGCCCACGAACCTTCCACATGCAGTTTCAAGGGATGTTAAGTTCCGTTGGTTTACCATTCCTCGGGTACTACACTTGCACCAATGTAGACAGGACAGAAGTACTGTAATAACCTCTGCACTAAATATATGTTTTGATATATTATACACTTTTATATAATTTCTGTGTGCTGGGTGGGGTATATTTGGGTGCTGGGTGTGGTTTCATGAATCAGAAAAGGAAGAAAAAACCTTTACCTTTTATTTTCCTGTTTAGTATTTTACATTTAATATGGACTGAAGAGAGTTCCCTTTCTGGGCTCCTAATTTCTTCATCCAAACTTCTCTGTTTCTACACCATCAACATCCAAGATTTACTAAATTGCATGCTCTCTCCCCTTTAATTTTCTAAAAGCCCAGACTACTCAGAATTTGGCCGATCTGTGAGTGGCTGGCAGTGAACATTTTGTGATTGGCTGAGCGGTGCAAGAGATGCTCCTGCCTGGCTGCTCGGCTATTATCTAGCCAGGCTCACTGTAACTTAGCTCATTTTGCATTTCATGCTCCTCGGGAGCAGTCTGATCCTTACATAGTTTTTTTTTTTATTTCTCCCCATGGATTACAAGATAATCATTGTATTTTATCTAAACAAGATCGAAAGAAGAATTTAGGTAAATATTGATATGGAGTCAACATGTATTAATTAATTATGGGTGCAAATAAAAATGTATTTATGATGTAGGCACTACTAGTTTTTAATTTCTACCTGGAGGTTCTACTATTTATTTTATGAATAACAAGGATATTTTTATTTACTTTATGAACATCAAAGGAACTATTTTTTTTATTTCTAATGGGGGCTGTAATATCACTTGTTTCCAGCAGGGTGAGGAAGAAGACAGCTGTCTCTATTTTTCACTATTGACAGCCTGCAAAATAATATGTATATTTTTCTGCATGCCTTACCATATTTTATTATTCTTGAGGCCTTATAGATTATAACATATTATAGAGCAATGCATAAAATGAAGAGGTGCATAATAACCAAGTTTAGTGAATAGTAAATATGACATGATGGGAGTTGTGGTGCTCCAAAACAGCATCACCTATAATAGGCCTAGATGCATCATCGTAAAATGATAGCAGTTACATTTTATGCTTCAGATACTGAGAGCTGTTCTTCCAATCAAAATCCCCAAACCAACTGTTTTGTTATAGTGTATTTAGAGTGTAAATTGTATTTCATGCAGTGCATTATTTGGATCCCTACATTAATATTTGAGAACAAATATATTCAGATTTGTGCTTTGGACACAGTCGTTTCTATTCCAGAGATTAGTTGTATCATGGGGCAATGAAAACAGACATCTGCCTTGATAATTAGATTTTCTGAAGTTGGAGTTCTCATTTAACACTTTCACTGCCATGGGTGTATTTGCATTGCTTCTCACAAGTAGCCCTAGATGCAAGATTATTATTATTATTATTATTATTATTATTATTATTATTATTATTATTATTATTATTATTAATATTTATTTATAATATGCCCTGCAGTTAATCCTATCTTGAGGCCATTTCATTGTTCATAGACCAATTGTGTCTGATAATTAACTTTTCAGCTACTGGTTCCAAAGGGAGGTTGGTTCACACTCTGGAAGCAATGTGACCACCTTCTGGTCATATGATTACTCGTCTGGGCCAGTCACTGCTGCTTACATTTAACCCACATGGAATCAGATCCAGCTGCCTCATGATGCTATGTGTAATGGAGGTTGTAAGGTGAATGTAGTTCATTCACTGACAATTTCTAATTGAATGTTTTCACTTTTACATGGGAGGGAGGCATGTAATAAAAGCAAATTGAAAATCAAAAAATGCATAAGAACATTGATCCTCTAATGGGGATTATATAAAAATAAAAAAGTGTCAAAGAAAAATTAGAGACACCAAAGTAAACTTCACATAGAGGTACCAAATCTCTAATAAATTAGGTATCGCTAAAAATGTAACAATTAAAAAAATAATTTTTGGCAATGAGTGTTGAAAATGGGAGTGAGTCAAAGTCAATTAATCCCTGTCAGTTCTCCTCAGTAGTATAAGAGAAGGTTAGGTGCAAATGCTAAAGGTTAATTCCAACAAAATCAGCTTTCACTTAACCTTTATTGGTGGACAAAATGGTGCTGAACAAGAAAAGTTTAGAAGATATTGCTGGACTGTCCTAACTCTTACCACCCTGTTATTTTTACAAATAGGCAGCATGCTGGTCACAGTAGTCAGCAAGAGCGTGTAGAACCATGCTGAATAATAACATGTGTTAGATGTTGAGGAGCCATTTCTCCAAACTTTGCCTTTTCTATAACCAGGACAGGGGTATGGTCACATCATAATGGGGGCATGGCCATGTAACGATGGGGGTATAGCCATGTCAGGATGGGGGCACTACCACACAATTACATGCATATGGTATGTTTACCATATAGAATATCAAATACTTGATAACTTATTTGTACACTGAAATTTAAAGTTTATATTTGTGTGCTACATGAAAAAACAGTCAGTATTTAACTTATGTGCAAAACAGAATACTAATTTGCACCCCTTGCATTGTAACATGGTTTTGTCCAGGAGACTGAAATAAGAAGTTTCTCAAGTTAAGATGCTTAATGAATCAGGCCCCAGGTGTTTAAACAAGATAGACCCTGCTAGAATCTACAGCCTGAAGAGAGAGAATGACTTGGATGGAGACTTTGCATTGAGAAGTCATGACAAGGTGGGATGACCCTAATCATAAGTTTTACCTCCTCTCTCTCCAACAGGTGCATTGAAGTGCCCAATGGTGCAGGGACTACATAGTTATACTGGGGTTAATAAATCTGTGCCATTAGAGCAAGCTGTTGAATGTCTGATATGAGCTGAACATTTTGTATTGTGCTGCTCAAAATAAACTCTTACCTATAATAACAAATTGTGCAGCCAAGTTTTCTTTCTTTTTTTGGTGGGTGTCCAAAACCTCGTGTCCACCTGGAGGCAGAAGATCATATTACTTAACTTTCCCTTTTACAATAAATAAATGTGTTTCACCATCTCTTACAGAACTGGTACTTTGTAATATGGAGAGAAGATCTTAAGAAAATCACAGCCTAGTGACTGAGCTGTGCAGAGTTAACTCAGGCATGTTAAACTGATGTTTTGGGAATCTTGGTGTGCACCCATCAGTCACTTGCATGAGAGACCCAATCCCATCTCATTTTTATAGGTGACCTTATCCTTGATAGCACTATTCACACTAATGTACCCTCACAACTATCCCAATCTCCACTCTGTGCCACACTTACTCCTCTTGTTTCAGCTGTGCCCTCTTCCCTTTAGAATTTAAGCTTCCTAATGAGCAGGGTACCCTTTGTTTTCATGTCTCCATTTATTTTGTCTGGTTCGTCTGTTCTTGTTTTATGTATGTACAGTTTTATGTATGTCCTTGTCTTCCCTACTGTGGAGCACTGTGGTGCCTGACTCATCAACGATAATAATGATAATAATAATAATTACAGCGTCTGTTGCTGTAATGGTTAAGCATCCAAATTCTTTTGACCCCTCTCTGTGATTTTACGTGGTCTTCCACTTTGTGGCTGAGTTGCTGTTGTTCTTAAATGCTTCCACTGTCTAATAATATCACTTACAATTGACTGAGGAATATCCAGCAGGGATGAAATTTCACAAACCATTTTATTGCAAAGGTGGCATCCTATCATAGTACCAGGCTTCAAGTCACTGAGCTCGTTATTTTGACCAATTTTATATCACAAATATTTGCAAATGGAGACTGCATAGCTAGGTGCTTCATTTTATACACTTCTGGCAAAGGGTCTGATTGAAACACCTCAATTCAATATTTAATATTTTTAAATATGATAATATATTGTAATATTTATGGCCAAATACTATCTATCTATCTATCTATCTATCTATCTATCTATCTATCTATCTATCTATCTATCTATCTATCTATCTATCTTTATATCTATCTTTATATCTATCTTTATATCTATCTTTATATCTATCTATCTATCTATCTATCTATCTATCTATCTATCTATCTATCTTTATATCTATCTATCTAATCTACACAGAAGATCTATTGAAGTATGGGGGAACAAAAATAAAAGATTTCTGCTTCAACAACAGGATTTTCTAAGGAGTTTCCTTTTAATTCTTAACTGCTATGGATGTATTCCACATTACGTCCTGCAAGAAGCACCAGACAGAAAAGATATACCCTGCAGTTATCCCATTTTAGCTTTTTCATTTCTCATAGATCAAGTATGGCCATCATCACCTATGATTTTAAAATTTGGTTGTACTGTTAGATTGAGGCAAATGCAGTCATTGATCATGGATAGACATTATGGCTGATCATTAACTTTTCAGGTGAATTTGGTTCACCCTCTAGATATAAGGTGAAGACCTCTCGGTCACTTTATCACTCCTCTGGACCAGTCACTGCTGCCTACATCTGACCCACATGGAATCAGATACTGCTCTCGTGATATGTGTAAACCAGGGTGAATGTAGTTCACTGTTGATCCCTGATAAACTTTTTACACGTTTACATGGAAGACATGTTGGAACCCATTGTAAAAGTAATTATGAAAAAATATATAAGATTAAATAAAAAAGATGGTGCTCATGATGGGTGTAATATAAAAATACAAAAAAACTTTAAAAGTAAACTTAGGTGCTAAAAAGCACATTGCTTATATAGGCACTGAACATCTAATAAAGCTCACAATATTGTACCCCTGTAAAAATAAGAATTAATGGAAGAATTCTCAACATTGTGTGAAAATAGCAAAAGAGTAAGGGTTTGAATAATCAAGCCTTCTATAAATGGAAAAGTGAAGGTGTAGCAGCCAATAAGATTCTAGTTATCATTTATGTAGTACATTCTAGAAATAGATAGCTAGAATCTGATTGGTTGCTATGGGCAGCAGTTCAACTTTTCCTTTTAAGAAGGTTTGATAAATCTACCCCTGAATTGTTGTTAATGAATAATTATTCAAAATGATTTTACATTTATTCTCTCCGATCCACCCACTCAGGAAAACCATAAATCTGTAGAGTTCATGAGCCTACCCTATTCCGGTGTTGTAACTCCATATTGTCCCACTCTGACAGCATTCACAAGGAGTATGCATAAAGTTCTGTTAGTGCTAGTGCTCTTTCTAACTTGTAAGTGTGCTAGACACTAAAACTGCATTATTTTGATTAGGGCCAGATTAAGGGCACAGGAAGGCGACAGTAACTCCAATAACCTCGAACCTTGAAGTTGATGTGCTACAGTAGCTGAAGACCATACAACACCCTTGTTAATGACACAATATAGAGCACCATTGGGACCACCACAGAATACATAGCACCTTTGTGACCACCATACAACACAGAGCACCCTTGTCACCGCCACACAATATAGAGGGCAACCTTGTCATTCCCACACAATAGAGTGAACAAAATATAATTTTTATTGATACATACAAACTGCAGTTAATGTGTGAGAACGTGTTTATCAGCTGTTGGTTACTTTCATGCCTCCTAACACTTAAAATGGCCAAAGATTGTATAAGATTTGTTATATATAACTATTCTTTCTTCAAGTGTTCATACATCTGAGCAGACTTCAAAGTACAAATAGTTAAACACAGTTAACTGTCAGTGGCCACAAAATATGATCTCCATTGAAAAAAATTGTAATTTTGTTATGAGAAAAGGAACTGATCCTTATGCTAATATACACGGGCTATTTACACATGCATATTATATTTCCACATATCCCCTGTTGAGCCTGTTGTCACATATCCCCTGTTGGGCCTGTTGTCATATATCTCTTATTATCATAGATCCTTTGTTGTCACATATCTCCTGTTGGGCCTGTTGTCACATATCCACTGTTGCCACATATCCCTGTTAAAAATAAATTATTCCTACCTGTTGTGTTGAGTGCCACTGACCTTGGTCTAGGACTGGGTAGAAGTTGGTACAGCATGGGTCACACACAGCCTCTGTAAGCATAGCTCCCGCTAGACTTAGCAACAGGCAGCCTCGCGATTGGCTGTCTGTTGCTCTCCAATGACTGGCCCACCCTCCCTGTCACACAGGGAAGCCGCCACCTCCCCAAACCCCACTCCCTGGGCCAGATGCTCTCACAGAAAACTTTTTTTTTCCCTCCTGGCTGGCCTGGGCCTATTTCTGTGGAGAGGCCTGGGGCTGAAGTCCCATCAGGCCCTTTGCTAATTCGAACCTGGGTCCTGATTCATTAAGGATCTTAACTTGAGAAACTTCTTATTTCAGTCTCCTGGACAAAACCTTATTACAATGCAAGGGGTGCAAATTAGCATTCTGTTTTGCACATAAGTTAAATACTGACTGTTTTTTCATTAGCACACAAATATCAACTTTAAATTTCAGTGTACAAATAAGCTATTAAGTATTTGTGTGGTACATGAAAAAACAGTCAGTATTTAACAGAATGCTAATTTGCACCCCTTGCATTTTAACATGGTTTTGTCCAGGAGACTGAAATAAGAAGTTTCTTAAGTTAAGATCCTTAATGAATCAGGCCCCTGATTTGGATTTTAACTTTCCCCGCGTTGTCAAAATCAGTAGAAGAATTGGCACAGTTCTGTCAAGAGCAAGGTCATCCAATCTGTAGGGTTTGTGACATGGTATCCTAATAGTTTTGCTAGTTTGGTGAAGAGAGTATGGGAAATAGTCTTTATTAAACCTTTGCTATTTTCATGGCTTTGCATGTCTGCCATTTTAGCATTTGTGCAAAACTGAAAGATATATGTGGGAATGGTAGCCATTTTGGGTGATGTTTTGAAGACATTATTTTGCTTTCAATACTTCAGAGGTCATAAAGCAAAGGACAATAAGCCATATTGCTGGCAATTTTGTTTCCACCAAGTATAGGGCTTTTTTTACTTCACCCCATACATGTATGGGATTACCGATGGCACTAAAATATAAATTTAGCTTTTGCATGGGAGAGACTGTCTATCAAGTAATGCAGTAGAATTAGTTATGTTGCGATACCTGTTCTGTTAATTCCATCTTCATCAAGGTTGAATTGAAAAAAGATTGGTGATTTTTTTTATTTTTTTACAGCAATTATCATCTTAAAATAATTGGACTATTACTCTGCCCCTAGAAAATAAAAAGGGGAAGTTGCTGTAATATAACATACTAGTTAAAAGCCTGACAAAATGATGGTAATAAATTAGAGTAAGATCATGTTGGACCAAACAAATTGATAGAAAATCAAGATAATTTGGAATAGCAAAGCTCTTTATAAATGGTAACTGCCACACAAAAAACATAAAAAAACAAACAAAAGAAGCTGAAGAAATTAGGAAAACCTAGTCAGTAGGAATAGTCAAGTGCACAAAAGAGTCATTTACAAATATTGTAACAAATTTGTGGAGGTGTGTTTGGTGGTGATGTGTGGAGGTGTGGGGGAGATAGGAGCAATGTGTGAAGGTGTCTGTGGGGGTGATATGCAGAGGTGGTGATGTGTGGAGGTGTGGGGGAGATATGTAGGAGCAATGTGTGAAGGTGTCTGTGGGGGTGATATGCAGAGGTGGTGATGTGTGGAGGTGTGGGGGAGATATGTAGGAGCAATGTGCGAAGATGTCTGTGGGGGTGATATGCAGAGGTGGTGATGTGTGGAGGTGTGGGGGAGATATGTAGGGGTAATGTGTGAAGGTGTCTGTGGGGGTGATATGCAGAGGTGGTGAGGTGTGGGGGAGATATGTAGGAGCAATGTGCGAAGGTGTCTGTGGGGGTGATATGCAGAGGTGGTGATGTGTGGAGGTGTGGGGGAGATATGTAGGGGTAATGTGTGAAGGTGTCTGTGGGGGTGATATGCAGAGGTGGTGATGTGTGGAGGTGTGGGGGAGATATGTAGGGGTAATGTGTGAAGGTGTCTGTGGGGGTGATATGCAGAGGTGGTGATGTGTGGGGGTGTGGGGGAGATATGTAGGAGCAATGTGTGAAGGTGTCTGTGGGGGTGATATGCAGAGGTGGTGATGTGTGGAGGTGTGGGGGAGATATGTAGGGGTAATATGTGAAGGTGTCTGTGGGGGTGATATGCAGAGGTGTGGATGTGTGGAGGTGTGGGAGATATGTAGGGGTAATGTGCGAAGGTGTCTGTGGGGGTGATATACAGAGGTGGTGATGTGTGGAGGTGTGGGGGAGATGTGCCTGGGCAAGATGTGCAAATGTGTGTGGTGTAGATGTGCGTATGTGTATGTGTGTGGGAGATGTGCTGTAAACTGATATTACCTGATATAATGGCCATTTCTTAGGAAAATATACCAAGCATTCTGCTTTCAGAACAAATAAATTATCCAAGCCAGGATGTAACTTCCCTAACACACAAAAACTTCCTGACACACATGAACTTATAACTTAAATATTGTAAACTAACAATATGTGATAAATCACATGATCAGGGTGCATCGCTGTACAGATAGCAACACTGCCCTCTAGGGGAGATGTACAGAAGTGTGTTATAAATGTGAGGAGCAGCATTAGCCTTTTATATATTAAGATAGTATAGTTATCTTTTAGTTGTTACATTATATATAAAAATAGTTTTCTTTTTCTAAAAAATATTTAAGTACTTTTTTTGAACCAGCAGTGGATCTGGAAGGTAAAGCCAATCTTCCATTTCTACGCATGTGCTGGGTCCCAATACGGTAGAAGGAGGGCATAAGAGCAATAAGCAACCCATTTTGCTCTGGATGATTTTCACCATGGTGGCTGAGTATTGTTCATCAGCCATGATAAATAAATAATGTTAAATTGCATCAAGTTACACCCATTAGTGCTGAATACAAAATATCAGTTTTAAAGTGTTTACAAAAATATATGATTAATCAATGGGGAGAATAGGGTGCAATGAAATTTGGATCTTCCTTATGTTTCATTAATGTACGCAAAATCAAGTGAAAATTGTCACGGCCAACTGAGATTTAAGAAATCAATAGACGCCAGCATTGAAAGGATTAAAGGATATTTACACCCAAAACTATAAAATGTAGCTGTGCCAATGCATACATAATAAAAACTACTGGTATTTACTTAGTTCATGGGTCCTCTTAAAGCAACTGCGTAAACACAGAACAACAAAAGCAAACCTGGAGATAACAATTAGGCTACACAGCTTCTATACAAGATATAAATTATACCATTTGTTTAGTTTCATTTTAAAATATACTGTAAAGGGATTCCAGCACCAGTTGACCGCTATGGAAAACTATGATAAAATTAGCAAAGTATGCTACTACATGATAAGTGAAAAAAGAGGCGGTATATACTCTATGTAAGGACATAGAGTTGGTGAAGGAATAATCTTTCTGTTTGCATCCCGTGCCTCAAATGTAGACTGCAGGGTTAAAGCGTGTATGGCAAAGAGAAAACATTTAAGCTATGAGCCACTGGGTCCACTCCCTTAAATTATGTTGATTTATAAACTGGCATGCTGTGAGATAGGATTAAAAATAAATAAGTAAAAACATCAATGGAAACTAGTTTTTCTACTGTTAGTAGAATAAAGTTTTTAAAAGAGTTTCTTCCAGACTGGCAAAGAGGGTCATCTCAAATATTTGAAGTTGGCTCTCTCATGCCAAGTCAAACACTAATTAAGTCCCAGTGATGAAATGCGTTGTTGTGTTGCTTGACCCTAGTTCCCCTGAGGGGAAACTCCTGAAAACAAGGATTGGCTCCTCAATGTGAACAACATCTAGCAGTGGAAGCTTTATTGTATGGACTTTTCAGTGAACGCTCTTGTACATTATATTTGTTGAAAGCATTACTAACAATCATTTATTATTACACTATTGCACACCACCTCTCTCTCTTTTTTTAAACAGATGTTGTGAGATCACACAGTCTGGACATTTAGCTACCTGAACAGAAAACACCAATTATCCTGATTGAGTAGGCTATACCATGATTTTTCCAGCCCCATTATAATCTTGTAACCAAGCTGTAAATTATTCAATATTTGGGGGACATTACTAGTTGACATACAATAACCATTTACAACATATTGGAGTGACTTTTACCCTCTTTATCATATATATTCCATATAAGTGACTATTGATTTGAAAATGTTGCTATGATGTAAAAATGCTTATTAATGTGTATTATTAAGAGTTTAATTACTTTGTTATGTTTGTATCTTTATATAGTAAGATGTGGTATATGTACATTTATAAGTATATATAGATGTGTACTGAAACCAAGTATATCATTTTAACCATATTCTTTAGTAATCCTAACACTAAATCCCAATCCACACAATCACACCTGCATATTAAAGTATATGTGTTTGAACACAATGTCATCATAGTCCCTGTTGGTTTAATGGTCAAGCATCTCAACACTTTTGTCCATATAGTGTATATGGTATATCCTATTCATTGAAGCTGGATGACAAAATTTGTCTACTGACGATGTTGGAATTGAAATAATTTTAAAATGACCTATTGATTTATCAGCAAACTTGGCAGAAGAATACCCCAAATTTAAATATTTTCTTGATACCCTTACATGGTCACCTATAGAGTGCTTCTTAGCAGATCAACAGTGTTCATCTGCTTTTCATTTATATCACTTTGAGCCTCCTTTAGGCAGATCACATTTCTCCAAATCCTAAATAGATTCCTATGAAAAAGAGAGACAGCTGGCACCATAGATTCTGAAACCGTACTGATACTGGATGAGGATGGTATCCATAAATTTGAAAGAATGGATTATGTTTTGTTGATCCATACACTGCATTATAATATACAGAGTCACAACTGACACAGTTTGTTACAATATTAAAGATTATACCTTAAACATGTTTGAGACTCTTAAAATTCCTGAATGTCAATTGAATTTCATCTCTAATGACGTTGAGATTAAATCACACATAAATAAATATTCTATAGACAATATATTATACACTATGATACACTTTAATTGGAATATCTAACAAGTTACCCCAGTGTAATATCATGTAAACATGTTAGATTAAGGGGAATTTAACATAAGTTTCATTTTTGCAGATGTAAATATGTTATTGAAGGTCCCCTTAATCATTTGTAGTTATAGTATGATGAATCACACTTGTGGCATTCATCTTACAATCACCACTGTTCTCCAGAGAATAGATGTAAGCTCGCAGTTGACAAATAACAAATAACCGAGGACCTGTTACAGAGGTCAACAGCTAGCTAGTTGTTGTGTAACCTAGTATCATGTGTGCCAAATTCAACCCTATTGATTGATCCTCAGTATAAATAAGACTGGTTTGTATTCTATTAGCTTCAATGTAAGAGTGCGCAGCGTCAGTATGGAAATCTTCGGAGAAACCACTGTGTTACTTATAGCCAGCATGGTCTTCCTGCTTTTAATTATAATTGAAGTTAAGAAACAGAAGAGTAATGACAGACTGCCCCCAGGGCCGACCCCACTGCCCATCCTGGGCAACATTCTGCAAATTAATAGCAAGGATGTTTTTAAATCCCTCAGTAAGGTAAGTTTATCCAGTGCCAATTGATGAAAAACTGACTTGATTAAATTTTGCAAGTTGAGTAGTTTCAATGCCACTTTGGAAGACAATTGGGTCTGTTTGGTTATTATTGTTTAGTGTAAACTGTGCACCTATGAACAATTTTAGCAAATGAGAATATATCAATAAAGATAAAGTTAGTGATGAATAAATGAGAGAATTAACATGTGTGTGCTAATGCGCAGCATTCTTGTCAGTGACATGCAAACATTTGTGTTTTGAAATATATTTAATCTTGAAATCAGAAGCAAACTTTTATTATCATCCTGTAATATAAATTGAAAAAACAATTCAGTAAAAGAATGTTTGAGTGCTGATGATATTACACTGAATGAATAATCCAGACCAAAATTTAAAACTGAGATACAGTAAAAAAATATTAACATATTAATCAGAATGCATCAAAAGGATTGCCTTACTAAAATACCAAAATATGATAAGCAAATGATATTAATGTTAATATTATAAAATGTATAGCTCTGATCAGGGCCATCTTAACAACATTATGGGCCCCCGGGCAAAGCAGTGCACCGGGGCCCGTATATATATATATATATATATATATATATATATATATATATATATATGTATAGAAATACAGATAAAGATATATAGAGATAGAGGTAGATAGATGTACTTGCTCAGTGACCCTTGAAGGTTTTTTTTGCAGGGTTTATTTTTTTGCAGGATTATTTATTCTAATTAAGAGCCCTGCCTATGGGGCCCCCTTTGCCCGTGGGGCCCCCAGGCACCTGCCCATCATGCCCAATGGAAAAGATGGCCCTGGCTCTGATTTCTCCTTTCCTTCACCCAACCTCATTCTATCTTAATTTCTACATATATTAAAACTTTACCAAATAAAGACACTGACACCAGATTATGATGTTGAAGAAAGATCACAGTTTATTGAATATAAATTGTCAAAATCAAAAAGGGTGGCAGCAAGAGCAGGGCAGCCAGCCAATTCATTTTCAAAATCAATAAGGTGGAAGGTCAGACCATTTCACCACCGACCCAGGATATACCTTATCTATTGGCCAGTGCTAGTTTCTGACAACAGAGTGACTACACCCCTTCTGGACTCGAAAGTGGTTTGTCCTCACAAAGCAGTCCAAGGGGACCTCCTCATAAAAGGACTAAGAGTCTGTTGACTTCGAAGTGGGTAGTGACCCGTGACCAATCCATATAAGCACCATATGCTATCTGATGGCTGACTGCAATGCTCTATTACCAAAAACTGTGCCTTACCTGTGTAGGAAAAAAAAAGTTAGCACAAATATTAAATCACAAATGCCGGGTGGGAGGGAGGTATCCAATGTAGAGAAAAGAGGACCAACAGCCACTACTGTAGCTCCTATATAGAAAAGACTGAATGCTCCCAGTGGATACTATTGACTGTTCCTTCTGGAGACTTAACCCCTAAGGGGTAAGTACTATGACAGATGCAAATGCATCATTTCAACTACATTTGGCTTATAGCCTCTCTTGCATTATTATTATTATTATTATTATTATTATTATTATTATTATTATTATTATCATCATGACTATTATTACTACAATATGTATAATCTATTAAAAATGATATATGTTTAAAGCCATTTGATATTATATACTCATAAAATACTTGGTGACTTCCAATATCCATAAAATTTACAATAGTTAGTGCATTATCTATTACAGTGCTTCTGAAACCCGGTTCTCGGGACCCCTAACAGTGCATGTTTTGCATATCTCCTTGCTGGAGCACAGGTGTATTCATTACTGACTGACACATTTTGATAAGATCCACAGGTGGTAATAATTGTTTCACTTGTGATCTGGAAAACATGCACTGTTAGGGTTCCAGAGGACAAGGATTGAGAAGCACTGATCTAGTAAATGGTAAATGAATTGTACACTTTTCAGTCTGTATATCTTGCACCTCCTTACCAATTTATGTGTCTAGGAATTTGTCACAGGGAAGGACTTACCTCCAGGCCTTTGGACTCTTCTGAGACATTTGTATGGCACTTGTCAAGGGCCTCACAAATGATTGTACAGGTGTGCCATATATAAGGAGAAACATCACATAAGAAGAATCAGTAGTTAATGTTTAATTGGCTAGTAAGAAGACATCCGATGAGAAGACATCAAATCTACTATCTATCCACTACCTAATGTAAACTGCTACATAAGCAGGAATTGCTGGGACAGCTTTTTTATTGTAATGTTGCAATACTGCAATGATTCATTCCATTCAGGGCCATTCTCATGCAGAACAAACAGCATAATAGACATATAATAGCACAGGGGATTTAAAGGATTTACATTTTATTTTTACATAATAACCAAAGTAAACAGCAAATGCTATACATGTTCCTATCAAGCTCATACATATTATGTTTGCATTGTGGAGTGGTCAAGTCTAGTCTTGTGGGAAATCATTTCATAGAATAAAGCAGGAAAAAAAGATAAAGTCTTGCCAAGATGCTTTTAATAAGCTTATGTACAGACCTAGCAGTTCAAAATTTGAATGCAAACCAAGAAAAAAATATTTTACAAATGATTATAAAGGCTAAACTACTTCATTATCATAGCAGGTGTTAACTTACAACAAAACTCTCCTTGCTAATTAATATCTTAGTAAATTATCAAACTCTAGGTTATAACAGATTAATGTATCAGCATATGTCTAATAAGTGGCTTAATCCTTACGTATATGGGATTAACCTGTAGAATTCGGTAAAACTTTTAACCAATAATATTCACACCATTGCACGTTTATTATGTAAAGTTTTATTGAAAAACAACTCTACTAATCAGAATCACATAACCTTGTTGATCTTGATTGCTTCTGGTCACAGTGATACAGAAAGTTGTACCACCACAATTTAAGAATACTTTCCTGCTGGGCAATCCTCGGTGAAAATCCCTTTCTGTACCAAAACATTTGTTTTGTTGCTGAAATGGACAAGCTCCATTGAACTGACAGAGTTGACTTTCTGCACATGTGTTGATGTTTCACATATTCACAGTAAAGTCAACTCTGTCCTAAGGACGGGAGGATCATGCAGCCAAACAAAGAGTATCCTCTCCGGCAGGACTGCACTAGATTGGAAAATGTAAGTAACATCATCCTGAGATGACGTTAAGTTTTGAGTACTAGCAGTGAAAAGCAAAGATTTTCACCTCTTGATAAATTGATTCACTTCGTCTTCCTCATAGAGGTCTATATGGACGGTGCTAAACAGCTGAAGTTTGCTTAAGGCCAGAGAAATCTCTGATTTCTTCGGTGTTAAGACTTTGATAAATGGGGCAAAGTGGTGAAAGAGATTTTTTACAACACTTATGCCAGATTTTAGGCTCTTTACCACTTCATAAATAGACCTCACAGTTTCTTTTTCCAACTTCTAGCAGTTCCACTTCCATAAATAACTTATCTCAATTATCAGAGACATCTATGGTAGGCAATTTCTTATAATTAACAACATATTTGTTACATAGTCAAAGTGGTCTCTCGCCATTTTCAGATATCATATAGTTTATTTAGCTATGTAGCTACAAAGTCCTTCAAAATCTTAAGTCAAGATGATTGGAAAAAGCACAAATCATCATTGTGGTGATATCAGGTGTTTCATAACATTTAACCTATGCTGCCCGTCCTGATCTTAAACATTTATCCCACTACATTTGTGTATTATCCCTTCATTTCCATTAATTTCTTTATTCTGTTACTGTACAGAAGGTCAAACTTGTTGGCCATGACTTGCTTGTGGGGGTCCTTGGCAGAGTTCAGACCTTCATTTTGCACCAATAGATAACAGAACAGCAGATCCAATCCCAAAGCCTGTGTTAACTCCCCAAGTCTGTGACAGTTTGTTTCTATATGACGTCAATTTTTTGTGCTACTTAAAAAAGGTTCCGAGCGAACTAAACCATTGCAGCATGTCATGGTTACCCTATCCCATTACATTTACATGTTTCAATGTCACCACCATTTTTTTTTATATTGTTTTATTTGAGCTGCAACTATCTCAGAAATCAGATTCAGTCTACAATTTATCATATCTGTGTTAAAAGTTAAGGCTCATGTATGATTGACCAAATAACAGTGACCTGTATTTGATTTCTCTCATGTAGTTCAGTGAAAAGTATGGCCCAATATTTACCATCTACATGGGTCAGAATCCTGTTGTGCTGCTCTGTGGCTACGATGTAGTGAAAGAAGCTCTCATTGACTGTGGAGAGGAGTTTGGTGCCAGAGGTCACATGCCTTTGGTAGACAGGATGACTTCTGGAGGTCACGGTAAGGTTCATTTGATGGCCTAGCCTGCAAACTTTTGCCTTACAAATTCTTATGATGAGAAGTCACTTTGCGGCCTCCAAAGATTTACCATGGTCAGAGTTTAATAGAAACTGGTACCAAGCAAAACATACTAAGCAATAATCGGCACAGAGCTAGAAGATTTTTTAAAATGTTTCCTTGCGATTACTTTACACAATTAATATATATTTTGAAAATTGTCCATATAAATATACACAAACCGACTCATTACAATGTGAATTATAAATATTGTACAGGTACTATACCAGTGATGGTACATGCAGCCTGAGTGCCCCTAACGCTGCCAATATATAGAGGAAGTCCTATGCACATGCAGATAGGGATAAAGCGAAGTCAGAGAAATTTCACCTGGATCCCATTGAAATTTACAGGTAACGCCATCCTGATATGGCGTTACCTTGCTGCAAAAAGCAAATATTTTCTCAGCTTAAGAAATTGGATAACTTTGCAGCAGCCATGTTGATATATGTGTTCTGTGTTAAGCACCGTTAAATGGGTTATGGCTGGTGAAATCTATGATAATCATGCTGTGTGCAATAGAACTGTTTTTCTTTTAATTGGTCAATTTTTAACCTCACATATGGAAATAAAATTAATCAATGCAACTACTTTTGTCAGTTTTTTTTTTGCATTCACTAATACACAGTTTTAAATATTATTTTTGTAACACCCCCTTATTCATTCTAAGAGGTGCACAAGTAAGTTCGCTGTGTGAATCACTTAATTCTTAATGCACAGTGCTTCCACCAAGTCTTCTTTTATGAGGTTGAGTTTGAGACTAACTATAGATATATTAATAAAATTGATTATTATAATATCTATGTAATATTAGTGTTTCCTTACTCATTCCTATTTTAAAAGGGTTTTTCCACACTTATGGACCGAGCTGTATTTCTATTATCAAATGCTTCTTCTCATAAATGATAAAATCACAGATCCAGGAGCGCACGAAGGGGGGGGTTTCTGGGTCTTCAGAAACCCCTCCCCTCCGCTAACGATGTGCCCCACATAGCGGCACTGTACTATACAGCAGCCGCAGCGCTGTCAAAGAAGCGTCCGTGGCGGTGCTGTATTGTATACAGCACCGCCGCGGATGCTTCTTTGACAGCGCCGCGGCTGCTGTATAGTACAGTGCTGCCGAAACGGAGCTGCTGTGCATGCGCGGGCACATGCGCAGCAGCTCTCTCTCGTGTTTTCTTTTCTTTCTTTTTTTTGGGTGGGGGGGAAACCCCCCCCCCTAGCAATCCTGCGTGCGCCGCTGAGATCTGTCTCCATTAGTTTTCTCCTCCTCACATAGCTTTGTCTCCTCTGTCCCTCGCCCTGGTTTTCAGTAAAACCATTATTTCTCCTCTCTCCACTGTAACTGACACACTCCCCTGTCAGTTCTGGGGTGATCTCCGGCCGCTGGGACTCTGGGATATGTAGTCCTAGCCAGGGTCGGCTTTTATTATTTTTTTAAATCTCCACTCGGCAGATGTTACATTTTGCTGTAATTATTAGTTTTTCTTCTTCATGATCATGTCCCCTCTTATTTAAATTTTCTACACCCATGCAAGGGAAAAATGTGTATATATTGTGCACTAGAAGACTTACTCCTGTTCTCCACAGCCTCTGTTAAAGAAATGCAACATTTTCATCCAGAAAGAACAAAAAACTTGGTACTTTCACTATTTTTAGGTTACTTTTGCCAGTCAAATGGGTTATAAAAATAAATATGATTCCCTAATCACATTATATTTCTAGGAGTGATAGGCAGTAACGGTGAGCGCTGGAAACAGCTACGACGTTTCACTCTGATGACCTTAAGAAATTTTGGGGTAGGTAAAAGAGGCATTGAAGAAAGAATCCAGGAAGAAGCCGAGCTCCTTACTGAAGAATTCAGGAAGAACAATGGTAGGTGCTTTATCTAATTCATATCGCTAAAGTATAGTTGCAGATCACAAACAGAATATTATTGTGTACACAGACATTGTCTGTGGATAAAGCTCACCCCCTAATGCCACTACACTCAATCACAGCAAACACTCCATGGGCAGGAGGTAATTTACAAAGTAAAAAATCTTCCTGCAAAAGCAGCTTTGGATCTATAATGAGCCTTAATCTTTTCAAGTGTACCTAGATTTCTGATTGGGTGTTTGTGGAGGAGGAATGGTTTGCACATGCCATGGGCAGGAGATGAGTGGAATGAGGGCATTCTCTGACAAGCACAGGGTAGGTGCACCAGTGTGCATAGTTTTGCAGAGTAAGACTATTGAAATTAGATGAAGGGGTGAAGAGGGTTTATATAGCACTTTGGAGAAGAAACGCATATCGCATTCTTTGCCCAATGAAAAACACACTTTCAAAAGAAACTTTCATAATCCTGTAAACCATAAGGTAAATTAATGATGATTTAAAATGAGTCAAATATTAGTTTACTGTGTGGAATTATTAATCCCAATAAGCGCTGTAAGACATTAAGTACTTGGGTTTGCTGGTGCTTGTAGAACAACATGTGTCAGCATATCCATGGTTGCCAGTTGCTGCCAGAGCATTCTGGTGCTTGAAAAGCTAAAAGTGCCAGCATACCCTGGCATCCAGGGCCTGCTGTAACATGTAGTTCCACATAGTAAACTAACAGTAAATAAACAAACAACACCATAAAAAATACTTTTAGAGATAAACTCACCAATGCCCTCATTACCATCCTTAGGAATCTTCTTTTTATCCATCCTGAAGTAATCCAAGAGTTTCAAAAATATAAATAAAAACCTTAAGGGATGATGCATGACTTGCCCCTAGTCACTATATGAATGAGATATTTTCAAATCTTTCCTCTGATTGGCTGGAGGGTGAGAAACGACTCTGATATGGCTACTTGCATATAGACACTACATGGGTTATGAATGGATTTCATTGATTTGTTCAGGATATGCTTAAATTGCAACCTACTCTAAATGTAATCTGATTTAAATATAATATAAAGGGAAATAGTCCTATCACATGACTATTACAAGGAATCACAGTGCCTTTAGACTGATACAAAATTACCAAAGGCTATGATGCACCAACGCGTTTCAACTTCTATTTCAAGGTGGACAAGGTGTATTGTGCCTGGCTCCATTTTATAGACCCTTGGCCAATTTGTATATACAAAAACTCAATAAATAAACCCAAGTTGTATTAGGTTACTAATGCAAACATGAGGTATCATTAAAAGTTTCATATTTAAAAGTTGAAAGGCATTTTTTAGAAGAATTGCCAATTAGAGTTTAAATAAAGATATCAAGATTGTTGTTGAAAGCGAAACTCAATCAATCCGCTTTGAGCTTTTATTTTTGCCTTATCGGAATAACTGAGACCCATATGAGACAACCATGACTTTGATATTACATTTATGAGAACACCTTTATAACTTTATGCTACAATATGGGGTTTGTTTATCAGTATGGTACCCTTCTCTGGGTAAAACTATTTTTTTTATCTCTGTTCATCGTAGCAATGAAAAAAATGTTCTCCAGTATTTACCAAACTTCTGTTGCTGGGACAGATGTATGTTCCCTGCATACCTGCAGGAGACTGCTGTGTGCGATCCAGATTACAGGACCTTAGCTCAGAGTTTGGGGCATATGAACAAGGGGAGAGGCCTGAGTGATCGGCTACAGTGGCTGCAATACTGATCTTAAAAGCAGACTTGCAGGCCAGAGAGAAAGTCGAGATGAGATAGATGAGTGGGTCAGGGCAATCTTAATCTGAGAAGAAATTTTAACCCTTAAACCTTTCTCTACTTTTTATTTTAAGCAGTTTTATCTGTTTAGCACACAGCACATTACAGTGAAAGGGTTAAAGGAGCTGCCACTGAGCTCAGGAATGAGGGGAGACGCAATCAGGGACCAGAATGCAATCCTTATATTTCTTGCTTATTGGTTCACAGTCTCCATAGAGGTTTATGGAGACTGCATTAAACAGGTTAAAGTAGGTTAAGGCAGAAGAAATGTCTGATTTCTCCTGCGTTAACCCCTTGATAAATTATGAAGATTGATGTGATGGCCATTCTCCTGTGAAATCCGCTGTTTTCTCTGAGTTTATGGCTGATTCTCTGTCATCAAAAGACCCTATGGGCCTGATTCATTAAGGAAAGTAAAGCAAACAAATGAGTAACTTTTCACCTCGGCAAAACCATGTTGCACTGGAGGGGGAGTTAAATTTAAAATGTGATAACAGATTTATTGGGGCAGGGAATGTCCTAGATCAACTTCAAATGTAAAAATAAAGCTATCAAGTATTTGTGTTGTACATACAAAACCACCCAGTATTTATCTTATGTGCCAAATAATAAACTAATTTGCATACCTTGCATTGTAACATGGTTTTGTCCAGGAGAAAACTTACTCATTTTTTTTTGCCTTACTTTCCTAAATGACTCAGGCCCTATGTCTTCTGAACTCACTGGAAAACCACACATTTTAGTCCAAAAGTTGAATCCATTTGACTTTGATCATTATTGAATGATAGACTGTCATTTCAATTGGACAAGCAAACAGTGCTGAATTCAGTGCTGTATTAAACACAGATGATAATGATTTTTTTAACATATCTTCTCTAATGACAGGCCAGCCACTTGATCCAACATCCTATTTTGGCAAAGCTGTTTCAAATGTCATCTGCTCTGTGGTATTCGGAGACCGGTTTGACTATGAAAACAAAACTTTCCTCCGGATGCTAGATCTCTTTGATGTAAACTTTAAATGGTTTAGCTCTTTTTGGGGACAGGTAAGAAAAACATGTTACCCAAACAAAAGTCCATGGAGTATGTTTAGCAAAGTGTGGCTTGGTTTGCGCTTTACAAACCGCTGCACATTGGATTCAGTTTTCAACCCCAGCTTGCAAACCCATTAACCACATGCAGTTTAAGCCAAACCACCTTGTAAATACAGATGGAAAACAATGTGTTTTGTCCTTCAGCTTTAGGCCTGGTCCTCTAGGCGGGGGCCCGAACAAATGATCAGTGCCTTGTATCCAGAGTATCTTGCATGCTGGCTCTTGTAGCACTAGAAGCGCCAATATACACATTGACATTAATACATATGGACACTTTTAGTGCTACAAGTTTGTACTACAACTGCTTGCCCAGTGATAAATATAATAAATAGTGTAGTCTCATTGATATAATGAAATAGTGGAGGTGGTAGTTTAGTGCTCCCTATGGCAGGTTATGGATGGTTTTGCCACCTCTCGGAGCGGGGAGGAAAAAAGAGATAGCTCAACCCTTGGCAGGTGATAGGATGTATAGCTCCCTGGGCGCATGAAACAAAATCAATAGATAAAATATAACATTTAATGGGTAATCACAATAGCAAATGGGTTGCAACCCAGTAGGTACAATACAGTACTCCAGTATATAAATAACCATGCATGCATATATAATTCACAGTAAATATAGGATATAACAGACCATAAATTTTTTCACTTTGAATGAACAGAGATTATAATTGATATACCGGTGTTCAGTGTAGACGTGGCCACGAACAGAGACTGAACAATTGTAACGGTGTTAGGCAGGTGAGGCTATGCTTCTAAAGCTAGCAAAGAGTCCACTGTCTCTAATAGGCGGCGAAGCAGAGCGGGACCTTGTATGGAAGTGCGGGTCTTGCAGTGTATCCTTTTTAGTAAACTGTGGCAGTGTTGTCCATCGGAAGATACACCAGAGAGAGCTTGTATAGGGGACTAACCCTTGTAAAAACAGGGCTATGCATTCGCTGGAGTTGTCCTCTGTAAACTTGGTAGCTCCCGTCTGTCCAATATTGGTTGCCGTGGGGACGGCTAGGTGGTCCTGCTGCCGGGCGTAAGTCGCGGTCTCCCTGTGAATGAGTGTGCACATGCGCATGCGTCTTAGAGTAATGCCGCTGATGAGGACAAAGTTTGAAAGAGTCCACGTTAAAATGCGGTGCCAAAGGGCAATGAAGGCAGCGTGTGGGCTCAATAAACCAAAGCGTTTCGCCCTGGGGCTTCTTCATTACTCTAAGACGCATGCCCACACTCATTCACAGGAAGACCGCGACTTCCGCCCAGCAGCAGGACGCCTAGGCGTCCCCACGGCAACCAATATCGGACAGATGGGAGCTACCAAGTTTAAGGTCTGTTCTATCCAATATTTATTGTGAAATATATATGAATGGTTATTTATAAACTGGAGTACTGTACAGTACCTACAGGGTTGCAACTCATTTGCTAGTGTGATTACCCATTAAATGTTATATTTTACCTATTGATTTTGTTTCATGCGCCCAGGGAGCTATACATCATCTCATTGATATAACGAATAAATGAATAGTTAACCGATTGATATAAATAATAAAATAAAGGTACCCACTAATATAAAAAAATTACCAGTGCTACTATAATAACATAATAATATAGTGCTTTTGCCTCATGATTTTTTTCAATGTAATTTCGCTAATAAATACCTTAAATCTTAATTTTTTGATCCAATGTAATCCATATGCAAATGAAAAAAAAGAACATAATCGAGATGGATGCCAACTGAGTTAATGTTTGGAAAGTTGCCTAATTAATAGCTGGGCAGCCTAAAAAGAGCAGTTTGTATTTGGATGTGTTTTTTTTTGTGTAATATAGTTATTAGGAAATAGTAATATTTTATTTAGGACATTTTCTCCTAGTCAAGGCTTCTCGCGATGTTTGTATAGCGAGTAATTTTGCAAAACTACACTTTAGTAAATGTGCCACCTTGTCTATTAAAAGACGCAAGTACACATGCCTTGATGCTGTTGCACAACTGTCTCTCCAGATGTACAATATCTTTCCCAAAGTTGTTGAAAAGATGCCAGGACCTAACAAAGAGTTTACAAAAAACATTGATGACATCCACAAATTTATTGCAGAAAGGGTGAAAATGCACAAGGAGACGTTAGATCCCAGCTCTCCCCGAGACTTTATCGATACCTTCCTCATTAAAATGGAGCAGGTGAGTTCCAAGGTTACCAACTGTCGAAAACATCTTTTGCTGACAATTTTATAAACTATCTTTCTGGCAGATAACATATTTGCTAACATATTATATGCAGAATTCTTAAATGTTTAAAAAAGTGAAAATAGTAGTACCTGAAGGCGAAAAAGGGTACAGGGACAGAAAACACAGGACTCGTCATCCCATTCAGACCTAGACCACTGGAGTGGTGAGTGCTATGTAAAAGGTAGAATTATCAGAGGGTGTAATATTTACTGTTGACATTTTGGGCTAGATTTACTAAACTGCGGGTTTGAAAAAGTGGGGATGTTGCCTATAGCAACCAATCAGATTCTAGCTTTCATTTATTTAGTACCTTCTACAAAATGACAGCTAGAATCTGATTGGTTGCTATAGGCAACATCCCCACTTTTTCAAACCCGCAGCTTAGTAAATCTAGCCCTTTGACTTTATTTAATCTTAGTCTCAGTAACATTTTTAATTGTTGGAAGCCATGGTGAGTTCAATGTGTATGACACATAGACATTATATTGAGGGTAGTTTCTTCTAGTTAAAGTTTTTGCACTAAATTTTTTACACAAGAACATTCTAGGCCTAATTCATTAAGGCACGCAAAAGGAATGTATTGTGCATTTGAATAGATTGTGCTTTTTTTTGGAAAATCCGCTTGTTTTAGACATACGTCCGTATTTAAGTATAAGCGGATCTGAAGAAAAGTCTATTTTTGAAATTGGCTGTATGTACACACAGAATGTATGACAGACACAAAACGCTGTAGGATACGTACAATACATATGCGCAATGTAAAGTCCCAGCAAAACGCACAGAAAAAGAAAATATTGTCACCTGTTAATAATATTATCAAAAATTAAAAAACATTATAAAAGAAAAACTGTTTTTTTTTTTTTTTAAAAAAAAACGTTTTCCATGAAATACATTTATCAGTATGTTTTTAATGTCTACTGTACATAAAATGCATGTTTACAGTGGCTCTTGTTTGCAAACGAAACTTCTAGCATACATACACCACTGTCATTACTATCACTCGGCGTTACACCTGAACTGCAGTTGGTGCAAGTGATAGGACTGAAAAACACGTACCTGAGGATGCACAAAGTTTAATTTGGATGCTACTGTACCTTGACAATGGTCTAATGCTGATTCCCCTGCCCATTCCGCCCATGAGCCTTGGCTGTCGGAAGTGTCCTTTGCATTCGAAGATTAATTGGATGTATTTGCGTTCACTGACCTTTAGTCCATATCTGGGCATGCGCAGTGCAATTTTATGCAAAATACATTAAGTATCAGCAATTACATTCCTAATTTTAATTTAAGTTTAAAAATGTGCTTCTTAGGCCAACCATTATGATACAGTATATCAGTAAAAACCTGAGTGGAGACTGATAGATCAATGTTACAGTGCTGCTGCCTATAAGATGGGTTGTGTAGTGCGTGAATTTTAAGTTTTTAATTAATGGTTTGGGTTTTTCCAGCCCATGGCGCTAGTATTCTTATGAGACTTCTTTGCTGTTTCTGCAGAAGCTGAATAGCATATTCCTGTGTCCCATTTCCACAGGAAAAAGATACACCTCAGAGTGAGTTTCACATTGATGCGATTGTCAATACCACGTTTGATATGATTTCTGCTGGTACAGAAACTGTTGCACTAACTCTACGTTATGGATTTATGATTCTCCTCAAACACCCAGATGTTGAAGGTTAGTACTGTGCTAGAAATGCTAATAATAATGTCTATAGTATTAGGCACACTGATATCCAACCTGAATTTGTGGAAAGGCCAATGCCTACTTTTAACTTTCTTTTGTTTTAAGGAATATTTGCATCCTTTGGTCAACATTTGAATAACTTATTATTATAAACATAAATCATATGCTTAATTAGAATTGAATCATTTATATATACAGTGGTCTTTCTTTTGCCACCCTCCCCTGTTATAATACCATCTCCACTTGTCAACACAGACACTTTCTCCAGACCAAAGTGCAATAAAATATATTAGTTCCATAAAACACCACCTCTATATAAAAAACACACTTATCGCCAGTGTGTGGAAATGTTTTCAAGAACATATATTTGTTTATACAGCTGGGATGTTGTGGCTTTTGGAACCTTGATAAGCTACACTAGTGGTGGTCTATATGTGTGTGTGTGTGTGTGTTTGTATGTATGTGTGTATGTGCGTGTGTGTGTGTGTGTGTGCGTGTTTGTGGGAGGGAGGGGGGTGTAGTGAACATAAAAGGTTCCATGGGGGCAATAATTGAAAATCCGGGCATTAATGGCATCTCAATTTGAGCAAACAGATTCAATATATTGTCATTGCAGTCTAGTAGAACATTACCTCACTGTTAAAGTCAACAATTTATAAAGGAAGCGGAGCAGAGGTGGCTCCAGAGAAATTAACAGTGAACGAGCGGTTAGAAAGGTAGGATGAGAACCAGGATAGAACAGTATATTGAAGTCCTAGGGATTGCAGCGTTTGTATGAGAAGAGAGTGAACAATGGTGGCAAATGCAGCCGAGAGATCCAGGAGAATTAGGAGAGAGTAATGGCGTTTAGTTTTAGCAGCGATCAGATCATTGACAACCTTGTTCAATGCAGTCTCTGTGGAGTGTTGAGAACGAAAGCCAGACTGAAGAGGATCCAACAGGTTGTTAGCGGAAAGGAAGCGTGTGAGGCGAGTGTAGGCAAGTTTCTCTAGAAGCTTGGAGGGGCATGGCAGCTGAGAGATGGGACGGTAATTTGAGAGAGAGTTTGGGTCGGAATCTTGTTTTTTTAGAATAGGAGTAATCACTGCGTGCTTGTATAGTAATGGAAAGATGCCAGTAGAGAGTGAGAGATTACAGATTTTAGTTAGAGGTGAAATGAGCACAGGAGACAGGAATCATCCTGCTTCAGGGCCTCCTCTGTATTATTTGTCTGAAGTGCAGTGTATCTGTCACGAACAACGGAACAGTCTCTAGTCGGTATTGGTGCTGCTGAGCAGGGAGGCATGGAGACTAATGCACCCCCGGTGTTCACCAGGGACCCCCACAAGGGAGTCTGGGCTTCACTGCAAGAGGTGTGCAGGTCACGATTCTCCAAGATAGTCACCAGCATAGTAACAGGGGTGGATAGGCATAGTCAATCAATCCAGTTCAGAACCAGCTGAATAGCGAGGTACAGCGGGGAGATCTGAAGAATGGTCAGAGGGAGCAGGAGTCAGAAAACAGTAACAAGCAGCAAAGTACCAAAACATTACCCACAGGGAAGTCAAGGAGATTACTGTCTGACAACAGGAGCAGTTACAGGATATGAAACAAGACACTGGAGCAGGTCAGTGAACTAATACTCTGGCACCCTAGTGGTGCCAGAGGCTGCTTAATATAGATAAAAGTGAGTCCTGAAAGGTGGGTGAGGAATTGGCGGTGACGTACACTTACTGACAACAGGTGGGGCAGAGTAGTGTTCCGTTGCCTAGCAACAGGATGCAATGTCCTACTGCACATGCGCGCGCAGCATGCCCCAAACTGGAACCAGGAAGTGTGAAATTGCTAGGCAACGGGACGTGGTGATCGGGGAAAGACAGACGACCATCTCCGGAACTTAGTTTCAGCACGGAGACAGCGCCTGACGGTATCTCTTGTGTACAAGCTCTTTTAAATTCAGGATATCATCCGGTGGGTCACAATTTAACTTAAATACGGTCTCCTCAACTGCATCTATATAGTTTAAATCTCTGTTCAATGCAGCATATTCCAACATGATGGATTCCATGCTGCCTGCATGTTCCATGTCACTTTATGTCTGAAGCAGATATAATGCCACTCCAGTTGTAATATCCATTCCTGTGTTTACATAAGTTGGGCAGTTTTTCAGGGATGAGATGGAGGCATCCAGAAAAGGAGAAGGACATTAAAAATGCAGCATGAGCAGATATGGTTTAATAATGTAGAGTTCATTGACAGCAATGTTGGGCTTAAGGCAGCTAAGCTATTGGTATCTTGTTTTGTGGGGGCCCAAACAAACCAAGCACTTCAGTTACAAAAGTGGTACTCCTTGTCGCTGGAGTGCTTGCTTTGTTAAACTGCACATGTCCTTTTCCATATCTTACATAATGGTTGGTGGGTGGGAGGGCCCAAGGACAATTCTATCTTGCACTACATTTCTTTTTTCTCTGCCACTGCTGTGTGACAAAGTTTCCTAGATGTGCTAAGAACTGCCACATTTGTGTCATTGCTCTGTTGCTTAGCATGCAGCCAGCTTGCTGCAGTCTTTGTCCAAAAGTGTATTAAAATAATATTGTGACCTGTGAGGTGGTCAAAATTGACTGGAAATTAGTGTTATTGAAGTTAATAATAATGTAGGAACAAACAAAGAGCAAAATTATGTGATTTTAGCATATTTTAGCTATTTTTCAAAAAAATACAGATCCAAAACCAAAACACAAACACGTGGGTCAGTGAATATCTCTACAATTTATGTTTAGATGTATTTTAAAACATATCAGTACATTTCAATATGCTTGATGGAACCATATGGAACAAATTGTATCTGTGTCTATTAGGTTAGAGTAAACATAAATCTTGTCTCGTTTTAATTTCTAAAAGGTTCAGAAATATAAAACATCTTTTTGAGTTTGCAAATATTCAATATCTAGTTAAAAGCCCATCAAAAAAATAAGTAAGATCATGTTGGACCCTTTTTTGGTAACAGTTCCGTGCATCATTTATCCCATGTCTTGTGGCTGTGTCTTGCTCAGTTACTCCCACAGCATTCATTTTCATTCAAGGTCCAATTGCAGCTACACTTTGATGCTTATATAAATGGTAAATGCTACACAAAAAACGTAAAAAAGCAAAAAACAAATAAGCCCCAGAAATGAGGGAAATCTAGTCAGTAAGAATAGCCAAGTACACAAAAGAGTCATTTGCAAACATTTTACCGAACTTTTTTGTGTTTTGTGCGTGTATTTATAAATTTGAGGAGCAGCATTAGCCTTTTATATAAATACAGCTTATCTGATGAGTGAAAAATTCTGTGGCGTCGTTTAACAAATTAAGAATGACACCAATCTAAGATTTTAAAGCTGTTATTGTTAATTTTATATCTGCAGAACGCATCCATAAAGAGATTGACCACGTAATTGGCAGAAATCGCGCTCCATGTATGGATGATCGCTCCTCTATGCCGTATATAGATGCTGTTATCCATGAAATTCAAAGATTCATTGACCTCATCCCGTTGGCGCTTGCACACAAAGTGACTCGGGATCTGTACTTCAGAAATTTTTTCATTCCGAAGGTGAGGCCACAATTATCCATTAATAAAGTGCATTCAAAAATCTTATTTTAGACTAGTGATGAGTGGAAATCACTTAATTAAAATCAAGAACTTATGCTGGTGGCTAATTAATGTTTTACCTAAGATACAGTAGTGCAATATATTTTATTTTTATAGTCTACATCAGGGTTGCAAGTGTGGCCCAGCAGGAGTTTTGGTTGTGGCAAGGGGGCAGCGCTGTTAATGGAAAAAAAAAATCCTGCAAAAAAAAGGAAAAGAAAATACTTACCTTGCGGTCACGTCAGCTGGTACTCCAGCTCCCTCCCTTGTCTCCTCCTCCGTTGCGTTGCTCGCAGTGAATGTCGGGCGTGATGTCATCATGCCCAACATCCATTACGGAGCGCAGCACAGAGGAGTCACCCATGTGAGAAAAACAATCAGCAGCACAGAATTGGAGAAAAGAAGAGAAGAGGACAGGAGAACAAGCTGATTAAAAGGTAAGTTAAGGGGGATTTTTTTTATTACTTCAAGGGACGCTGACTAGTGAATAAAAGTCACCTGGTCCTGGAGCATCATGGACCTTATCTCCCTGCTACATACTTCTACTTGTAATACTAATGGGGCATTATATATTCTTCTCTTTGGCCCATTATAAGTTGTTATCCCTTAACTAACATAGTGGTGCAATTAGCAAAACAGGTCACAATTTGGGGTCACAGTGGTGTATATGTCAGGTACCGCAGGCCTGGTCAGGGCACCCTGATATACAATGCCTGGCTTAAATGCACTTTATTGATATTGCTTCGAAACAATACAAAAAGTGATTATAGTATAATAACTAGAGATAATTTTTTTGAACAGGGCGATTGAAAGGTAAGTATAGGGGGATTTGAAAAAAAAGTGATATATATATATATATATCACTTTTTTTCTCATATATATATGTTAACTATGTTTTCTATGGTTTTTTGGATGATCAGCTATCGTTATTGTTAGTGTATCTTATTTGCGGCCCAAACCAACTCGTCGTCTTCCAATGTGGCCCAGGGAAGCTAAAAGGTTGGACACCCCTGGTTTACATGGTCATGACAAGGAAATACTTTTAATTAAACTATTGATCATTGGCACTTGTAACATGCCACTATAACATAAAGAAGAGAAAGAAGGAACAGAACTTCAATAAGTGTACCTTCAACTTAAACAACAGTCCTTCAGTGAAAAGTTCAAGTCAATAAAAACACTTATTTCACTTGTTTGTAGTCTTTATAAAGTCCCTCAGTTCTACCAAACTTTTGCAGGAGCAGAGTTTTGTTTTGGTTTTCTCTGCTTGTGCTTTGAAGAAGACTTGTTCTGTTTGACTGTACATCACAATTCTACCTTCTTCAATCCTTCCAACTTGACGAGTCCCCACTATTCAACCTTCTCCAACCCCTTGACCTAGGCTTTGTACATTAATATTCTACGTTCCCCAATCCCTTGATTTTGGTTTTGTCGATCAATATTCTACTTTTTCTAATCCCTTGACTTTGACTTTGTCCATCACTATTCTACCTTCTACAATCCTTTGACTTCAGTTTGTACCTCACTACCAACCCACTCATGACAAGAAGGCTTTGCCAGACATGGTGTGTCTCTGATTGCTACCCCATTCAAATGGTTCTTTCCTGGGAGCTGCCAGCACCATAACAGGTCGAAGGTATCCCAGGACACTATCACCACATGTGACATATTTAGATTTAACGCCTCAGCTTTAACGTGTGCCTGTAAAGAATTCAAAAGGTTGGCAACTTCAAAAGCACACTGTTGAACAGGATATAGATTACTGTAATGGGGAACAGCCTTCAGGGGATTGGGCTGTCTCTACATTTGGCCTCACTGCAATTTAAACCTGGTCACAAAGTGTGTTGTGTAATGAAAAGTACACAAGAGAAATCCGAAAAGAACAGAACTGTAAGATAAAATAGAGGGTTTTTATGAAAACTGGTGCAATGGACAAGGATATTTAATTTCAGATATTAGCTGCACTGGAAAAATGACAGTTAGATTCTGATTGGTTGCTTTTGGCAACACCAAATTTTCCTTTGAGTAGGTTTTCATATATATTCATATATATCCTTCTCTCTCTCATTATATATATATATATATATATATATATATATATATATATATATATGAATTCACCTAGAGACTGTGAAAAGAAACACTGTGAAGTAGATTTAATGAGACCATAATGAATGAATAAAAAGGTAAAACGTGATCAGATGATCAGTTAGCAAATATTCTATGTAACTAAAAAATGTAAAAGACTCAAAAGCTTCAAACTCTCATACAACTGTAACATTACAACTAACTTAGGAAAAAGGTATTCAGGGAGGAGATGGTTAACCCTGTTAAACACATTAACTGTACTTCCAGGACACCACTGTCTACCCAATGCTGGGTTCTGTTCTACGTGACCCCAAACTGTTTAAATATCCTGATCAGTTCAATCCAGGAAATTTTTTGGATGATAAAGGGAAGTTTTGTCGGAATGATGGATTTATGCCTTTCTCTTCAGGTATGTAGCTGTCAGAACCTAACTATCTATGAGAAAACTGCACTATTTCACATTAAACTTCACCAAAGGCAATCACTAGCGGAAACAAATTGCGTTATCTAAGCAACATGATTGTAAAAATCACTGTTGTAGATTATCATATTAGAATACAGGTAAACTATTATTCCTTAAACATCTACATAAACACAGTAAGTGCCTTGTGAGAGGGCCTACAGTCACTTAAAATGCATAGCGGGGAAGTTTTCCCCAAATAACACACACTGTGACATAACCTTTTACCAAACCAAACAAAGACACGGACACCAAATTAAAGTTGGAATGAATGACGGTATTTATTAATCTTTAAACTAATAGGACTGTAAGGCGGACGAGAGTAGGGCAGTCAGGAACGCAAAACCAATAAAGGTGGAAAGGTCAGACCATAGTACCACCAACCCAGGATCATACCTTATCTATTGGCCTTTGCAAAGATCAAGTCCAACGGCAAGACTACACCCCCTATTAACTCCGCCAGTGTAAACCATACAAAACTGGCCCAATGGTCCTCCTAACATACGGACCAACCATAGTATGACACCATAACCACAGAGGGGTAGTGACCTATGACAAGATCACCCGAGCACCATATGCACAGTTACCGACTGCACTGCTCTCCTACTCTAACCAACTACAACTCCAATGTTGCCCATGAACTTGCAGGGAGGGCGAGAGGAATCCAGAAGCAGGAAGAACTATATCCTGTCTGCACTGACTTATAACTGTGTATAAGTCCCAACCTCTTCCTGCTCCCATTGGCTGAAATTAAAGGAATCCACAGATAATAGGTTCTTTGGCCAGTCACTCACCCGCATGATTTTAACTGTGTTTAGTCTAATGGACACACTTCTCTTCTTCCCATAAAATATATAATTCTTCCTCCACCTAAGAAATTGGGTCTCTTTCTAAACTTATAAAGAAATGCACTTTTCCCTTTCCAATTACGCATTTCTAGGACAGTGCTTTGCTAGGCACATTTTGACCAATAAAGTCTTTCAAACACGCAAAGTGAAACATGTAATAAAGGCATGTGTATGATCCTTCTGAGTGATCGTTTTGATTAGGAAGGTAGGACACCTTTGCACATGTCTTACATGGAAATTTCCCCACTGAACACTCCAAACATATGACCACCGCATCACTGTAAAATTTTAAATTGTTTTCAAGTACACTGCTTGTTTTACTCTCAATCATATGGTCACCTTTATTTTAAGTGATACTATTGCAATGTACTTTTTTAAATAAATTGTTTGACATCCACATATAAATGTGGTATACTTCCATCTTTATGCCATGGGACATGTTTAAAATTTATGAAAAGTACTTACTTCTGCCACCTCCAAGGTAATGTAAATTTATAATTATTCTGAGCAGCCTAAAAGCCCAAATATACCTGCAAAATAAATGCACTTTCAACTCTGAATTCAACTTGAGGTTAAAACAAGAATATGGAACTTGAGCATAGTTTCCCTGTATTCAAATCTAAGCAGATCTCAAGATGCATTTCAATTTGAATCTGTGCGTAAGTACACTCTGCCTAAACGTTACTTGCCATATGTTAACATACAGAACAGAGTGCACTATACACACAAGCATATGTGCAATATAAGGTCACATCAGAACTAGGGATGAGCGGGCTCAGATTCCGCTAATCCGAGCCCACCCGAACAGTGCGGATCCGAACAGGATCCGAGCACTGTTCGGATATTTCCGGCGGGCAAAAAAATGAAAACGAAGTTCTGTCGTCCAAGTCTCGCGTCAAATCTCGCGAGGGGTGGGAGGGAGGGCCCAGAACAGTTCCATCTTGTACCTCTTTTTTTGGCATTATGTGCTCAAGCTACCTCGGTGCAACCTTTTGGCCTAAAAACAATATTGTGAGGTGTTCAGAATAGACTGGAAATTAGTGGAAATGATTGTTATTGAATGTTATTGAGGTTAATGATAGCGTAGGAGTGAAAAAAAACCCACAAAACTGGTTTTTAGCATTTTTTATGTTTTTTTCAAAATAAATCCGAATCCAAAACCTTAAATCCGAACCAAAATCTTTCATCAGGTGTTTTGCAAAACAAATCCGAACCCAAAACCTCAAGCAAATCCGAATCCAAAACACAAAACACGAGACACCAAAAGTGGCCGGTTCACATCCCTAATCAGAACACATGCAAAAAAATCAAATGATAAAATATATGAACAACTCTAAACAGTATAATTATTAATAAATATAAGAATTATTTAGAAAAAAGTTTTTTTTACATAAAATACATAAATCAATATACGTACTGTACCTGTGTTTATGTGGTCTGTTTTAGTTGCATACACATGTTCTATGCTAGCTAGTGGCATGCATATGTGTACTTTTTAAAAAAAGAAAATGCTATAACAGTCATCACTATCAGACATCACTATCAGTTGGCAGATATACCTGCCCTGTAGTAGGTGCGATAACTAAGCTTACTTATGAAAAACCCAAGACTTGAATGTGCTGTACCTGTATTTGAAAGCCCTTACTGTAAATTGCCTGCTCTCTTCCGCACCTTTCTTCCCCCATTCCCGCAAGTCGTAGGCAGTCTTAAGTGTCTTTTGCGTTAAGACAGGAATTGCATGCAGTTGTGTCAATTGATGTAAGGTCCATTTCTGAGTATGTGCAGAGCGTTCTCACGCAAATTATGCTATGCAAACAGGCATACATGAATCAGGTTGATAATCTCTCAAAATCTTCACCGTCTCAGCTTATTCCAATATTTTGTCCCAAAACATATTTTTTTGCTTGTTCAAATGTTAGCCACAGTGAGGTGTGTCAAATCCATGCAATTCTCCAAAACTATGGCATGCACATGATCCTGTGCAGAGTTTACTTTTACCTCTGGACAGTTCTGTAGTTATTTTCCATAAAAATTGGTACACAGAGCCCAGACAGACTTACATGATATTACAAAGACATTTGCAGTATACTTGTGCTATTCATCCAGTACGTAAATTATGTATTTTGTGTTGGCAAAAATCATTACACGTTGTCATAAAAATTATCATGTGACAACTGTCATAAATCAATTATTCCTATTTCAGACAGGTATATCAAGAAGTGAAAAGCACAAGTAGATTTCATCCAGAATGGCATACTAAGATATACCCAAAATGTCTGAATTTTATGAAGCCCCTGTCTCTTCATCTACAGTCATGGCCAAAAGTTTTGAGAATTACACAAGTATTGGTTTTCACAAAGTTTGCTGCTTCAGTGATTTTAGACCTTTTTGTCAGATGTTGCTATGGTATACTGATGTAATATTACAAGCATTTCATAAGTGTCAAAGGCTTTAATTGACAATTACATTAAGTTTATGCAGAGTCAATATTTGCAGTGTTGACCCTTATTTTTGAAGACCTCTGCAAATTGCTGACTGATGGTTGCCCATTCTTCCCTAATCAATGCTTGGAGTTTCTCAGAATTTGTGAGTTTTTGTTTCTCCACGCACCTTTTGAGGATTGACCACAAGTTCTATATGTGATTAAGGTCTGGGGAGTATCCTGGCCATGGGCCCGAAATGTCAAAATTTTGAGCCCTGAACCACTTAGTTATCACTTTTGCCTTATGGCAAGATGCTCCATCATGCTGGAAAAGGCATTGTTCGTCACCAAACTGTTCTTGGATGGTTGGGAGTAGTTGTTCTTGGTACCATTCTTTATACATGGCTGTCTTCTTAGGCAAAATAGTGAGTGAGCTCACTCCCTTGGCTGAGAAGCAACCCAACACATGAATGGTCTCAGGATGCTTTACAATTAGCATGACACAGGACTGATGATAGCTCTCACCTTTCCTTCTCCGGACAAGCGTTTTTCAGATGCCCAAACAATCTGAAAGCGGAATCATCAGAGAAAATTACTTTACCCCAGCAGTCTAATCCCTGTACCATTTTCAGAATATCAGTCTGTCCCTGATGTTTTTCCTAGATAGAAGTGGCTTCTTTGCTTGCCTTCTTCACCATGCAATCCTCCAAAAGTCTTTGGCTCATTGTACCTGCAGATGCACTCACACCTGTCTTCTGCCATTCCTGAGCAAGCTCTGCACTGGTGGTGCCTCGATCCCGCAGCTGAATCAACTTTAGGAGACGGTCCTGGCACTTGCTGGACGTTCTTGGGCACCCTGAAGCCTTCTTCACAACTATTGAACCACTCTCCTTGAAGTTCTCGATGATCCGATAAATGTTGATTTTGGTGCAATCTTACTAGCAGCAATATCCTTGCTTGTGAAGCCCCTTTTGTGCAAAGCAATGATGACTGCACGTGTTTCCTTGCAGGTAGCCATGGTTAACAGAGGAAGAACAATGATTTCAAGCACCATCCTTCTTTTACAGCTTCCAGCCTGTTATTCTAACTCAATCAGCATGACAGAGTGATCTCCAGCCTTGTCTTTGTCAAAAATCTCACCTGTGTTATCGAGAAAATCACTGACCTGATGTCAGCTGGTTGTTTTGTGGCAGGGCTGAAATGCAGTGGAAATGTTGTTTTTGGTATAAAGTTTATTGTCATTGCAAAGAGGGACTTTGAAAGTGATTCATCTGATCACTCTTCATGATATTCTAGAGTACAAGCAAATTGCCATCATAAAAACTGAGGCAGCAGACTTTGTGAAAAATAATATTTGTGTCATTCTCAAAACTTTTGGCCATGACTGTAAATATTGATCACTGTTACTAAAGACACCGACTTCTGGCATGACCCTGCCTTCTCTTAAGTATACTTTTCTCTACTCTGTTCCATCTCATCAGAAATCAGGTCTTTTTCACAACTGTTGATGATTGGATTTGTAGACAAATAGGTGCTGATTCCACCAGTTTTCCTTTTATCCTGTAGGGAAGAGGATCTGTCTCGGGGAAGGTCTGGCAAGGATGGAGCTTTTCCTGTTTTTCACCACCATTTTACAGAACTTCAGTCTCCGATCCCCTGTAGATATAGAAGAAATTGACTTAACACCACAAATAAGTGGATTTGGGAATATCCCTCATCCCTATCAGCTGTGCTTCATCTCCCGCTAATTATTGACATTTTCTATACATTTTAAATGAGTTGCTGTTTTAGATGTTTGAAAAGTAAGTACTACAAGCATGAAACTGTTATTTGTTACAGGAAACACATTTACATATTTGCACTATAGTGGGGAATACCCAGCTTTGTATAAGCAGCTGGATATTCAATATTATAGATGGGTACATATATAAGTAGATTATAGAAATTATGGTGATTACCAATGATGTAATACAATGGAGTCTAGATTTTGTTGAATGAAATGTATAGAAAAAGAGAAGTAATGATGTATCCTTGACAGAAAATAAATATTATTTTTATTTTAAATAAATTATATTGTCTTCTAAATAATTAGTGTGGCTGAGTCACAACTCATCTGAAACCACACAATGTAGAAATCTACTTAATTATGTATTCAAAGCAGTATGAACACATGAACACATTATTAAATATATTTCCACTGTGTCAGTTTAACTAGCAGCTAATGGGGGCCCTCTAAAGCAAGCAAAGAAAGACCAGTTATAGGAACTGCATCTCTGGGTTAAAGGCTGGGAACTAGACAACATTAGTGCTAGAGGTCCTCTCTGGAATGTTTTCTCCTTGAAGTCAAAGGAGGCCAAGTGCCACTATAGTTAATGTAAAATAACCAGTGTGGATAGATAAAGGGGTCAATCTGGTTCGGTATAGAGGAAGGCTGGTCTACTCACTCCCAGACCTGTCTAAAAATAATTGATGGCTGGCAGCCTTTGGAATCTGAACATACTTGTGGTACACTCATATGTTCTTGGGACAACTCTAATAAGAAATAATTGAGTGATGATACTAAAGGTAATGATCTTCATTCTAGGGTCCACTTTATACTTATCATAGAGGATGCAATGTTTTATTGCCCTTTACTATATAATGATTAAAAAAAACTGTGAAGGTTTTCACCTTGCCAGTGCTTAAGTTACAGAGATATGACCCTTAATAAATGTAGTGCACAAGTTATTTAAGTGCTATCACTTATGTGTTCCGAGTGAGTGTTATACAAATAAAACTCCTCCATTGGTTTGAACAGATGATCCCTTTGTTCTTCAGATGCTGGATGAGTCCCAGGTTATGCCTTTCCCTCACTTTAGTTCAGTGGTCCTTTACCTGAGTTTGATCGAACCCCAGGGGTTTGGTGAGTCAGTCTCAGGGGTTCAGCGAAGGTGTGTGTCCATTCTGTTCACCAGGGTTGCCAGGCTAATTAATATATTTTTGGCATTCACACAATACTTTTATGGCATTTTCAATGTTTCACCATAAGAAACTGAAGGCTATTGACGAATATTTATGCCAAATTCTAAAATTTGT
This sequence comes from Mixophyes fleayi, assembly GCF_038048845.1. NCBI lineage: Eukaryota > Metazoa > Chordata > Amphibia > Anura > Limnodynastidae > Mixophyes > Mixophyes fleayi. The sequence goes on from NC_134410.1 coordinate 24,408,796, forward strand.
TGCGCAATTTATGGCAAATAATGCCATACATGGCACGACCTGGTAGCCCTGCCGTTCACCCTACTCATATGATTCGTGAGATCACGCTCAGCATGGCCATAATTGGCTGCTCGTTTGGCCTTGATATCTGTGCTTCAGGGAACTTGGTGCACTCAGTAGTCGCCTTGTGACTGTCGTGATTGTAGGTCATTTGTGATTTCCTTTATAATAGTCCAATCCCTTTGTACTATGTCGAGCAAAATAAGAAAGTGGTCGGATGAATACGTACAATATGGATTCACGTGTATAACAGAATATGATGGAAGTCAGCGTCCTCAATGCATGACTTGCAATGCCAAGTTGAGCAATTCTAGTCTAGCACCAGCAAAACTAAGGGAACACTTCCTAAAGCTGCATGGAGATGGGAAATACAAGACCACAACACTTGCTGAATTCAAGGTGAAGAGAGCCAGATTCGATGAAAGGACTCTGCCTGTTTTCAGCTTTGTACTCATCGACAAACCGATCTTAATAGCATCATACTAAGTTGCGTACCTGAACCCAAAGCAGGGAAAACCACACACCATTGGTAAAATACTTATAAAGCCAGCTGCGTTGAAGATGGCGAATATGATGCTGGGAAAAGCTGCTGAAAATAAGTTGTCCCAAATTCCTCTTTCAAATGACACCATCAGCAGCAGAATAGATGACATGAGCAATGACATCTTGGCTCAAGTATTTGCAGATCTGATTTCAAGCCCAGCAAAATTTAGCCTCGAACTCGATGAGACCACCGATGTTTCCAATCTAAGCCAGCTTGTTGTATTTGTGCGCTATGTGAAATACGACATGATAAAGGAGGATTATTTATTTTGTAAGCCTCTTACAACAACAACTAAGGCAACCGACGTGAAGAAACTTGTGGATGACTTCTTCAGAAACAACGATCTTTTGTGGGATATAGTTTCTGCAATTTGTTTGGATGAAGCACCAGCCATGCTGGGACGAAACTCTGGTTTTGATGCACCCGACATCATTGTTACGCACTGTGTCCTGTTCATGCATGCATTAGCAACAAATACCTTGTCTCCAAAACTGGAAGAAGTATTAAAAATTGTAGTGGAATGTGTTAAATATGTGCGAAATAGTGCTCTGAAGCACCGCATCTTCAAAGAGCTGTGTAATGAAATGGGCTCTGAATTTCTAGGTACTTCTGTACCATTCTAACATTCGGTGGTTATCCCGGGGAAATTGTTGAATCGTGTTTTTGCCATGCGTGTGGAATTAGCCCTGTTTTTGCGAGAGCACCAACATTGTCATACAGAGTTCATTCTCATTTTGGCGTACATGGCTGATATCTTCGATGCTCTCAATCATCTCAATCAACAGATGCAGGGGGGTGGAGTCACCATCATCGAAGCGGAAGAAAACCTGCAAGCTTTTCAAAAAAAGCTACCTTTTTGGAAACGACAAACAGAGAATGATAACTTCGCAAACTTTCCCCTGCTGGACGACTGTTTAAGTAACATCGAAGATGAGTTTGGAATCGGAGATATTTCTGTACCTGGGGAAATGAAGCAAGCAATTGCCATGCACTTAGATGAGCTCGCAAAGTCTCTCGACGGATACTTCCCCACCAGAGAGTCATATCCAGCATGGGTGAGACAGCCGTTCACGTTTAGTGTTGCGACAGCAGATGTCAATGATGAGTAACTCAACGAAATCATAGAACTTCAGCAGTGCCAGGTTCATCAACAACTCTTTAGAACAATAACGCTCTCAACGTTTTGGTGTCACCAAATTGTACAGTACCCTGTTATTGCTAAGTAAGCCCTTGAGATACTCATACCATTTGTTACAAGGTATCTTTGCGAGCAATCGTCTTTGAGGATGGCAGACATAAAAACGAAGAAAAGGAAAAGACTTTGTTGCGAAAATTATATGAGAGTGGCACTGGCCAAGGTGAAGCCGCGCATTTCTGAACTTGTCTCTAAAAGGTAACAGCAAAAGTCCCATTGATTTGCAGTAAATATTTATTGCGTTATGTTTTTGTGTGACATTCATGTTTTGTTGGTTTTGTTCTTTGAACACAGTGATTTTATGTCCAACTGATGCATGGTTCATTTTGTGCACTAATAAAAAATATATATCTATGTTTTGAATTTGAAATTGAATTTCCAACTATGAAGGGTTCAGTGAATGCACGTATGAAACTTGTGGGGTTCAGTTCCTCCAACAAGGTTAAGAACCACTTCTTTAGTTGTTGTCTCTGTCATTGCTGTCCCTGTAGTTGCTGTCTTTGTAGCTGCTGCTCACAATCAAAACAGAAAGGAAAGGAATCAATTTATAGGTTAACAGCCGATGCTTGAACCGGTGGGGTTATCCTGAAAGGAGCAAGTACAGAGAAAAGTCCCCAGCACACAGCTGTTAATCAGTAACAAAGCTACTATTTCCACTTGTACATAAAAATGCAGAATTCTTAGTTACACATATTTGCAAATGCATAGTAAGTCACCCACCAAATCAGGCTGCTTCTGCTAAAAAGGTGGTCCTAACTCTAATCTGTGGGAGTCCTTATTTTTGAATCATACATAAAATGTGTTTTTAAATTGATAGTAAACTTACCAAGAGGTACCCCAAGAACCTCCAAATGGCAGTAAAGCACTAGAGCTCCTCCTGACCTATTGATACCAGAGCATGCCTCTCAGACAAACAAAACAGAAAGGAAAGTTACTCAATCAATTTATAGGTAAATTGTAGGTGCTCAAAAGGTTTGGGTTATCCTGAAAGGAGCAAATACAGAGTAAAATCCACCAGCATACCACTGTTAACCAGTAACAAAGCTGCTATTTTCTTTTGTACATAAAAATGCAGAATTCTTAGTTACACATATTTGCAAATACAGGATAAGCCACCCATCACATCACGGCACTTCTGCTAATAGGATGGTCTTTATTCTAATCCGCGAGAGTCCCTATTATAGAGATAATAGAATGATAAGATAAGCATGCTCAGACCTTAGTGGAATGCACCTGGAAAATAGACAGCTAAGAACTGTAGTTGGCCATGTTGTATTCCACCTTCTATATTGATGTTGCTGTTGATGTGCTGATGATTTTCTGCTGTAATATTAGCTGTTGTAGGGTTAAATATGTAATAAATTATATACTTTTTATGTTTATTACAGCCACTCTCACTGTCTACATATCTGTCTTATTTACTGTCTATATACTTTTGCTAAAAGCAGAACTATCTACACAGTTTCATACATACTTGCCAACTTTCCCGGAATGTCCGGGAGACTCCCGCATTTTGCGAGAGTCTCCCGGACTCCCGGGTGAGTGTGGCAATCTCCTGAATTCTGCCCACTTCACTAGGAAGTGCCCCACTTCCTAGTGAAGCGTCATGACGTCACAGGGGGCGGGACTTAAATGACACAATTTTGCCCGCCGCGCCATCCTCACGCCCACCTCCACTGGCTGGCTCCCAGAAGAGAGCTGAAAAAAGTAGGTAAGTATAGTTTCATATAAAAAAATCTTATACAAGAAACATTGGGCATGGGTTTATGCTTCTACTTAAAGTGTAAGAGAACAAGGGCCCTATTGTCTGCAAAAACAGGAATTTCACCAGAGATTGGGATCTGTATTTTTCCTATTCTTCCTATACATCAAGGGGGTTATCTCAGGCAATGACATTTCTGGTGATAACCCTGCAAACAGTACATTTTGATGTCTTTCTCTGTCTGTTAACAGCATGTCAGGAGGTCCTCTTCAGGGAACACAAGAGGTAGCTAGTGGAACAAGTTGTAGTGACTTCTCCATTTACAGTCATTGTTATTACTCAACCAGATCGGTGCCTTATCTGAGCACATAGTGGTTAGTCTGCTCATCATTCAATATTCAGGCCACACATGATACCATAACACCAGGTCCTCACATCCCCGATTAAATAAATTTAGTTTATAATTTGTGAGCTTTATAGTGAAACGGGTGGTGCACACAAAACATTTAAATACACAGAGGTTCAAAGAGAAAAAAATCATAAATGAGGCACTCTGTGAGCTGCTTATACCCAATAATAAAACTTAATCCTTTATTAGTAGTTAATTAAAAGAAAAGAGAGAATACCATTGGTTCCTGGATACCACAAGTAGCAAAATATTTAAAAAAGTCAAAAAGTGCTGTACAATTGTTGAAAAAATTAAGAAAGTGAATACAATGATAGAATAACTGCCAAGACTTGCTATACTGTATGATATATTAATTGTGTTACTTCCTTATATACTTGTTCTGATAACTGTCTATGGCTTCCAATAAAGCTCTCAGTTAAATAAAGATTTGTCAACCACCTGTGTCATTCACATTAGTAAATGATTTTCATTATTTAATAATATAAATCCTTCAATGTTCAAAGAATTACCTCTATCTCACATGCCAAGATAGGGTTATTTATCCAAGTATGAACAATGAGTGTTTTATAATTCATTTAACATTGTCCTTATTAAATAGACTGAACCAGTTTCATAAAATCTACTGGTATAATTAGTTCTCTCTACTTGTCCTAATATACTAATCAGAGGTAATATTTGCTTGAAACAAAAAAAAATAATCCTGCCTCTTCTAGGCTGCAAATTACTCCAGCTAGCCTCAGCTGATGTCTGTGCCTACCCAAGCGATGGCTATTGCATTAATCGCGGCAGCATGAACAAATGAATCCCCCTGCCGGATAATATCTTTCCCTGAAAGTGTCTATCCCTCCTATTTACTTGTGTCCCTAACTGTCTCACAGTGAGGACTAACTATTCCATATGAACGGGAATAGGGTGGTTGATTAAACATTCTACAGTATATGGATCACAACAATTTGCATAGAGAGACGAACACAGATATGCGTTTCACTTCTCACTTTATCAAGGCAACCTGAAGAAGTGATTTAACAGCTTTTTATAGTGGAAGAACATTCCTCTCCACTGCCGTCATGGTCATGCGGCCAATCAGAGTTTCATAACTAGTAAACAGCTCTTCTTAAGATTAACATATTGGTTGCCAAACCTGAAGTAAAAAAATAGTGTTGGCCACTCCTACTGCCTTCTGATTGGTGCACAGTCATGATAATTTCCACATCTGTTGCTATTTTTCTTCTAAATACCAATGTTTGCCAAATTATTTTTCTTGCTTTCCCTTCATGACATTATCTTTAGAACTAAATATTCCTTCACCCTAACCTGCAGCACACACCTCTGTCCACATTGCCCCTTCATTACTTCACTCACCTCTAGTTAACACTCATGAACTGTTGTCCTATTTAAATTCAATAGTTACAACAGCCTCACCCTTTTGCCAGAAACTAAAAAGACACATATCTTACAATCATCTTTCCTATGCTTCTTTCTCCCTGCTTCTATTAGCTGGTGATATATCACCTAATCCAGGTCCCCCACACTTCTCCCACACAAATATATCTGATTGCTACCAAAATCCAGCAAACCTCAAATGCATCACCTGTCTCTCCTCTCTTCCAAAGTCCTTTAAATGTGCCCTTTGGAATGCATGCTCTGTTTGTAACAAACTTACCTCAATACATGACCTCTTCCTCTCCAAAAACCTAAACCTTCTGGCAACAATAAAAACATGGCTCACGCAATCAGAGACTGCATCACCTGCTGCCCTTTCACATGGTGGTCTCCCTTTCACCCACACTCCCAGACCTGGAGGCAGAGAAGGAGGTGGGGTTTGGCTACTTCTCTCCCCACAGTGCACATTCAGTTCTACCAAATGTCTCACTCACTTTCACATCTTTTGAAGTACATACTGTTAGGATTTTTTACCCATTCTCTATGCCTATCACTGTTATCTATGGCCCCCCTGGACCACACCAACAATTTATTGAACATTTCTCTGCATGGCTCCCTCACCTAACCTAGATTTGCTCATGGATAGACATTGTGGCATTGTTAACTTTCAGGTGAATTTGGTTCACCTTCTGGAAATGAAACAAAGACATTCTGGTCACCTTATCACTCCTCTGGACCAGTCACTGTTGCCTACATCCGACCCACATGAAATCAGGTTCTGCTCTTGTGATATGTGTAAACCAGGGTGTAGAATGTAGTTCACTGTTTATATCCGATACACTGTTTACACGTTTACATGGACATGTCCTGACCCCTTGTAAAAATAATTTGAAAAAATATATAAGATTAAATTAAAAAGGTGGCTTCCATGACAGGTATAACATTAGAATACAAAAAGGTTTAACTGTCAACTTAGGTAGAAAAAAGTACACTACATATACAGGCACTAAACATCTAATAAAATGCACTGTACTGTACCCCTATAAACATAAGAATTAATAGAAGAATTCTCAACATTGTGTAAAAATAGCAAAAGAATAAGAGTTTCAGTAATCAAACCTTCTAAAAAAAGGATAAGTGGAGGTGTTGCCCATATCAGCCAATCAGATTCTAGTTATCATTTTTGGAGTACATTCTAGAAAATTAAAGCTATAATCTGCAATGTGCAATATTTCAACTTTTACACTTTAGAGGGTTTGATAAATCCACTCCTGAATCATTGTTAATGAATAATTTCTAAAAAATATTTAATTTATTCTTATCCTTCCATCCCTCTCACCCTCTTAGGAAAACTGCCAGAATTTCCTAGAGTTCATGAGCCCACCCAATTCTAGTCTTGTAACTTCATCCTGTCCCACTCTGACAGCCATCACATTTAGCTTTTGCATGGTGGATCCTATTTATGAAGTAATGTAGGAAAAATTGTCTTCCGCGATTTCTGTTCTGCTAATTCCATCTAAGAATGAATTGAAAAAATAGATTAGTGAAATACCGGTAAATGTTTTTTTTCCAGCATTTATCTTCTTAAAATGAATAGGGCTATTACTCTGCCCATAGAAAATAAAAGGGAGAGGTTGCTGTAATACAACAAATATTTACCATTTAGTTTTTACATTATTTTAAAAAATATATATATTTTTCTAAAAAAAAAAAAATTAAGACATTTTTTTGAACCAGCAGTGGATCTGAGGCAGAAGGAGGGAATAAGAGAGATAAGTAACCGATATTGCTCTGGATACTTTTCACCATGGTAGCTGAGTATTGTTCTTCAGCCATGATAAATAAAACTGTTAAAGTGCTGAATACAAAAATAAATATCAGTTTTAAAGTGTTCACAAACATATATGATTAATCTATGGGGAAAATATTGTACAATGAAATTTGGAATTCCTTATGTTTCATTAATGTATCCAAAGACAAGTGTAAATTGTCACGGCCACCTGAGATTTATGAAGTCAACAGACACCAGCATTGAAAGAATAAAAGAATAGTTACACCCAAAACTGAAAAATGTAGTTGTGATAATGCATACATAGTATAAACTTCTGGTATTTAATGTCTACTTAGTTCATGGGTCCTCTTAAAGCAACTACAAAAGCAAATCTGGCCATAACAGTTTGGCCACACTATTTGTATTCAAAATATAAAATGCTATCATGTATTTAGTTTCTTTTTAAAATATACTGTAAGGGAATTCTAACACCAGTTTTCCGTTTTGAAAAATGGAGATAAAGTTACGAAAGGATGTTACTACATGGTAAGTGAAAAAAAAGATGGGGTAGATATGGTAAGGACATAGAGTTGGTGGAGGAATAATCACATGCCTATTCAAGTCTGTCTATTTCGGTTTACATTCTGTCCCTCAAATGTAGACTACAGGGTTAAACCATGGATGGCGAAGAGAAAACATTTAAGCTATGAACCACTGAGTCCACTCCCTTAAATTATGTTGCTTGATTTACAAACTGGCATGCTGTGAGACAGGAATAAAATAATAAGTGCCAACATCATTGGAAATTAGTTTGTCTATTATTGGTAGAAAAAGTTGTCTAAGGAGTTGTTTCCAGAGTGCCAAAGAGAGTCATCTCAAGTATTTGAAGTTGTCTCTCTCATGCCAAGCCACGTCATAATAAAGTCCCAGTGATGAATGCGTTGGTGTGTGGCTTGACCCAAGTTCTCCTGAGGGGAAATTCCTGAAAACGAGGTTTGGCTCCTCAATGTGAAAGGCATCTAGCAGTGAAAGCTTTATTGTATGGACGTTTCAGTGAATGCTCTGGTACATTATATTTGTTGAAAGCGTAACAAACAATAATTTATTATAATACTATTGCACACCCCTCTCTTTTTGTGGACAGAAGTTGTGAGACCATACAAACTGGACATTTAGCTATCTGAATAAAAAACACAAATTACCCTGATTGAGTAGGCAGTACTATGATTTTTCCAGCCCCGTTATAACATTATAACCAAGCTGTAAATTATTTATTATTTGGGGGGACTAGTTGTCTAAAAATAACCATTTACAACATATTGAAGTGAGTTTGCCCTATTTTTCATATATACTCCAAATAAGTTACTATTATTTTCAAAATGTTGCTTTGATGTGAAAAAAAATATTTATTGTGTATTATTAAGACTTTAATTGCTTTGTTATGTTTGTATCTATACATAGTAAGATGTGGTATAGGTACATTTGTATTTAAAAGTATATAGAGTTAGGTGCTTAAACCAAGTACAACAATTTATCCAAGTTCTTTAGTAATCCTGACATGAAATCCCAATCCACACAACCACACTCTCATTTTATCAAGATTCATCCCTTTTGGCCATTATGACTAACCCAAGAAATCGTCACTGTTGGAGGGTAAGTTACAAAGTACCAGAATTGCCTTGATATTTACATTACATATGACTGGGCTTCTGAGCGTAAAACAGGGTCATGCCTGACACAGTTTGTGACAGTATCCCCCTCATCAAAGAGCCAGGTTCACCAGGCTTGTCAGGATTCTTTCTGTGAAAACTGTTAATCAGTCTAGGAGCAAGAATATTACCAAGCGGCTCACATGAACATTCATTAATGTGTAAAGTTTCCACTTGTTAAGGTATTGTAATCCTTCACGCTGAATTCAGGAATCTACCAATTTTTCCACAATTCATTCTTCATGCCCCTAAACATGGATGTGTTTGGAGAGCAGGAATATTTCAAATTTAACTTGAGAGGGGTTAGGTACGAATTCCTGATGGAAGAAATACACTTACCCTGCTAACATGAAAATGCCAATAAAGTAAATGCCAGTATTTCAATTTGCTCGACACTGATTAAATGTCGACATTGTGATTGCCAACAGTCAAAATGCTGACAGTCACAGTACCGACATTATATGAGCAATGACAACAGGTCCAGGGAATAGAGCCGCTGGAGCCGCTGGCAATAAACAGTGTTAAAAATAAACAAACAAAATTTGGAAAGTGTGCCCCCCTCTTCCCCAGTCATATTAACCCTAGTGCGGCTAGCCTAGTGTTGGTCGGAGGAAATTCGGGGGGACAAACAGCGTGGGGTCCCCCCAATTCTCCTCCAACCAGCCCTAGACTTTGCCAGCTGGTGCTGGTGACACTATAGTAGGGAAACCCACTGCAGGGACACACCAACCAAGGATGGTCAGCACCGGACTGGATTCTCTAGGGAGTTTGCCTTGGGTGTCAGGGCATGCTGGCACTCCTGTCTCCTCTAGCGACAGCATGCCCTGGCAGCCATGGGTATGCTGGTGCTTGCAGCACTTTCATGTCGGCAGGATAAGTATTGACATTTCTTCCATAGGGAATATGAGTTCCACCACTTGAGAGACATGAAATATATGGTTTATCCTATGGATTAAGGCTGGAAGGCAAGTTAGACTGCTGAAGATGTTGGAATTGAAATTATTTTAAATGTATCTTTAAATTTATCAACCAACTTGGAAAAAGGATAATCCAAATTTAAATATTTTGTTAATACCCTTACATTATCACCTATAGAATACCTCTTAGCAGATCTACAATGTTTATCTGTATGTCTTTTAAAAGATTTTTGGGTCTCTTTTAGGTAGATCAAATGTGTCCAAATTCTACATAATTTCCTATAAAAAAAAATGACACAGCTCCATTTTTCTGTGCCCTGGCTGCATGCCCTATCCACTTTTATAATTTGCAGACACAGTACAAACATTTGGTATTCCTATATTTGGGACAGCAAGTTTAGCAAAGATGAACAACATTTTCAAAATTGTTCTGTAAAATATTTACCTTGTTCCAACTTTAGCCACACAATTCCACATATTTCTCCAATGGAATTTGTCCTTAAATGTCCGAACTCTAACCCTACCACACAACATAGCAGAACAAACTGATCACCATAGTGCCAGCTCTTCTCCTATTTTTGCCTTTTTTTTTTACCTATATAATGACCACAAAATGATAATATATTTATTTGACTATTCTAACAGGGTAATTACTACATAAAATCAACTTTCTTACTCTATGGCATTAAACAGTTATCATGATAATAACTGGCACATCTACAAATGGTGATAATTGGTCATATAAATCAGTGCTCCGCAATCGGTGTGCCGTGTCACATCAGTGTGCCACAAGATGTAGCCAAGTGCGTTGAAGCACAACGCCACCAACAGGAGAAACAACCTCACCACCTGCTCCACACAATGATGCCCCCATCTACCCACCATTGTCTTTTGCCCGAGATTTGCGAGGACCGAGGTGGGAACAATAATTACGCAGGGATGTGTTATTTTGTGTTAAAAACAATTTATTTGTATACTTTTGCTTTTGGTGTGCCGTGGAATTCTGGGAAGGGCTTACATGTGCCGAGGGTGAGAAAAAGTTGTGGAGCACTGATATAGATGAACATCGCACAGTTACGACGTAGTTGCACAGAAATAAAACTTATATAGACAATTTATTTCAAGCTATGGTACACTTTAATTGGAATATCTAACAAGTCACCTGAGTGTAACATCAAGTATACATGTTAAATGAAGGGGAATTTAACATAAGTTTAATTTTTGCAGATGCAAACATGTTAATGAAGTTCCCCTTAATTATTTTTAGTTACAGTACAATGAATGAAACTTGTGGCATTCATATTAAAATCATCACTGTACTCCAGTGATTAGATGTAAGCTTGCACTTGACAAATAACTGAGATGACCTTTTAGGGAGGTCAACATCTAGCTGGCTGCTGTGTAACTTGGTATCATGTGTGCCAAATTAAGCCCAATTGATTGATTCTCAGAATAAATAAGACTAGTTTGTATTCAATTAGCTTCAATGTAAGAGAGTGCAGCGTCAGTATGGAAATCTTCGGAGAAACCACTGTGTTATTTATAGCCAGCATGGTTTTCCTGCTTTTAATTATAATAGAAGTTAGGAAACAGAAGAGTAATGACAGACTGCCCCCAGGGCCGACCCCTCCGCCAATCCTGGGCAACATTCTGCAACTCAATGGCAAAGATGTTTTTAAATCACTCAATAAGGTAAGTTTGTCCAGTGCCAACTGATGTTAAACTGACTTGATTAAATTATGCAACTTGAGTAGTTTCAATGCCACTTTGAAAGACAATTGCATGGAGTTTGTATGTTCTCCCCATGTTTGTGAAGGTTTCCTCCAATCTCTCTGGTTTTCTTCCCACACTACAAAAACATACTAGTAGGTCAAGCAGTATTTAATTAAATTTTGATGATGATGATGAGAGCAGCTCAAGGCCAAGTGTTGGGAAATAGGCATTAACATCTCCCCTTTAGCATTGGTCATGGAGGAAGGAGCTGTGTAAATGGGCATAATATAAACTCTCAGAGATGGAGGACAGCAATATTGAGCAAGGTTACATTGAAGCAGCACCAGTAGCAGAACAATGAAAGGCCACCCAGAGCAAAAGCCATTCTAAGAGCAACTGGTGTCTTCTTATTTGACACCAGAAGTAGTAGCTGAGTCAACAGAGACTGTTCTTACTCTAGTCAGCCTATTGGACTGTGGTGTGAAAGTAAATGATTCAGCAGAAAGTCATTTGATGATACAAAGGCTTCCACAAGACAGAAGGGGTGTGACAGGAGCAATTTAATTAATAAAACAAATTAAACATTTTATAAATTGAAATGTTGTTGTTGAATATATAAAACAATATATTCTAATTATAATGATCTACAACTCAAACAATATGATAAGTGAATGCTTTAGATGTAAAATTAATGGCACAAACTGTTCACAGCTTAGATTGAGTACTACTGCCATCTACTGTCCAGGGTTATTATTGTTGTTTGTGAAATACAATGGAGTCAATTATTTTTATTGAGACTTGAGAATTGCAGATATTTTTTGGAACCTCTCAGTTGGACATAGAAGTATTGTGCCAAAGTCTCCTTGATTTGAAGATGTATTGAAAGTGACACTTTCAACGTAGAGGAGGCAGAAGAGTTGAATTGGTGTCCCCATGCTTATTCAAGACTGTTTGTATGCCATCCTTTATTGAGGCTAAGTGAAAATGTTTATATTATATAATTTTTCTATATTACATATTTGGTGTCTGTTGTCATTCTTTCTATACACTATTATTTCAGGACTGTGTTCTTAGTAAGCTGTAACATGTTGCTAGCATTATTACAATTTCAATGGACTCTAACTGTATTGTGTTGAAGTTACAATAATGATATTTTAGAATTCCTTACTTCATTGTAGAAAACAAGGATTTTTTCCTGAAAATGTATTGTTTCTTTCTTTAGCTGTCTTGTATTGCAATCTCAGAAATTATGTGATTCACTTTACTCTATTGTGGCACACAGTCATGTTTCAATATGTGTGTTTATGACGTAGAGGAGAATATGAAAGTATTGTTTGTAGTGGTAGTGAGTACAATGTTGTCTCTCCATAGGTTTAAATATTCAACAAATAGTCTGTTCTTTAAGAAAATAGTACAATTTGTTTAAAAAGCTTCCAAATAAATTACTAGCAAAAGAGGAGCTTGCAACATGAATTTATGCTTGGATAAAAGCTAGCCCATGGTGCACTACTGCACAAGACTTAATTATCAAATCGTGATACTATTATTTAATCTTAAATACAGAGCTTAGATTTGATCTGGTACAAATGCATGGAATAGAAAGTGGCATTTATTTTGCTAGAGAGATTAGCAGGAAATGGGAGATCACCTGTATTACCAGACTTTGATGATAACAATTAAAATAACACCAGTCATGCACAATCACTGTCATAACAAATGAGATAGAATGTAGACAAAATCTCAGTGCTTGAGAGTTAAGTGATTTAGCAGCAAAACACAGACAAAAACAAGGAGAAAGTTTACCATCATGGTTGTTACATGCCTAAAATGTTGAGCCAATTAGGTGATTTTGAACATAATGAACAAAATGGGGCATGCTACAATCTTATTGTTAGACAAAATATAAAAATTAAGAAAAAAAATAAACACTTTTGGTTTCTTATAAAACTATACTACAAAGTAAAATTAAATGGTCTACCAACTAATGAATTTTTGAGAAGTGGAAACAAATGAGACAGAAAATTAAGGGATAAGAGACCCCAGCAAAGAGAGTGGTACTAAGTGTGTAAGAGCGCTCTCCTGTATTTCCTCCAGCACCTGTCAGTCACTATGTAGCGCTCACCTGTATTCTCTCCAACACCAGTCAGCTGCTAGCTCTGGGTTGCGATTAGGAACATCATGTGACCCTGTGGTGGGGAATCCAAAATAAAGGGAGGATCTGACATAATACCTGTGTCAGATCAACAGGTTTTCCTCCTGACTACTCTTGTGTTCCTGGAGCTCTCTGTAGCTACTCGCTGTGGTGTTCTGCTTGGAGTCCTGTTTTAACTCCTCCGTGAGGTCTCCGCATCTGAACAGTGTACCGACTTGGCGTGTTAACAAACTATTCTACTACTCACTCCACTGCACCGCAGACATCTGAACTGTGTATCGACCTGGCTCGTTTAACCAAAGGCTCTCCTGCTCCCTACATTGTACCGTGGTTATCTGAACTGTGTATCAACCATCTTGACTACATAACTGTCCACCTGTCATCCACCTTGAGTACCTCCGGTCCGCATCCAGCACTCCGCCTGCTCCGTTCTGCTGGTCCTTACTTGCTCATCAGTGATTACCACCGCCCTCTCAAAGGTATCTACTTCTACTCCTTGTATCATCAGTTTCACCTATCTCCCTCGTGTCTAGGGGCAAAACCAACGACCGCGAACTGCAGTTCCCTAGCAGCTAAATCCATCCCACCTTGCGGTGGTTCTTGGCGAAAACCGGGGGCTGTTAGACTCCGCGCCTTGCTAGGTTCTTGCCAATCTAGACCGAGTGCATCCTGAATGTAACAAAGTGTTGCTGAGTGAGTGGTAAAGCCTACCGCACCTCCTATAATCTGGCCAAATCATATGGTCGAATATGAGAGATACCTGAACCTATTGTATGGGGAACAGGCATTCAAATTATATTCCTCCTATCAAAGTCTATATGTTTAACACTGGGGACCAGAATTCCTACATTCTTGTTTCTTTTTTCTGGATGTGGATACATCCACCATCAGCATGTCTCTGTTGCATTAGCTATTGAAACTAAAATAAGTATCTTTCATGGATATATGTCTATAGCAAATAGTGTTATGTGCAAAGTTGCCTCTATTCCGAAGAAGGTTCAAATTGCATGAGTCTTTCCTTTGAGTGCTTGGGAAATTTAAGGGCTCAGGCAAGTTTGATTACAGGGAACATGCTCGATATGCTGGGTTATTTTTTAGACAGGTTTCTCAAAGTACAGGCAGTACTGATTTTTGCAATATACTTTGCATCCCTAATATTTTTTGGGAAGTGTTTGGACAGACACTGCATTTGATGCTGGGTATATTAGCAAGGTTTCCTGCATTGACTAGCACAGTCAGTTTTGTGGGGACCTCCTTTTGTGTTGGTGTGTAAACAGGCTAATGTCCCCACAAGTATAGGAATACAATGACATACACGTGTGATCCCTACATCATGATTTGCCAACATATAAACTCGGGTCTTTGTATTGGTTACAATTAATCTGTTATATCTAAGGGCAACATAAATAAACAAATCTGCCTCTCCTAAAGGATTTTATGTTACCATATATAATGTGGGATATACCGAGCGCGGGCTTGTTTTTTCTCTGGTTTTGTTTCAAAATATTGCCTTATTGTCATAGCAGCTGTCCATCAAGCCTATTTAAGGCACATTTGGGTGTGGCTCACAATCCAGCCCTTGCTAGATGTAAACCCCTATACCTGGGAGGTGAGTGCATCTGATTTTATCTGAATTTTAATGATGTTTAAAGCATATAGGTCAGTGTAGGACCTGCATATAATGAGGTGCCCTTGACGTTGGGATGCAGGCTTAAAGTTTTGATCAAAATATGAACTAATACCTCATGTTTTCATTTTGCTAGACACACACAGACATGCAGTGTAAAGGATAAGCGCTGACAACTTTCTTTTTGTTTTGTATACATATATGGGCATTTATATTGCCACGCAGCTGGTACCACATACAATATGGGATATACTGAGCGTGGGCTTATTGCCAAGCAGATGGTACCATATATAAAGTGGCATATACCGAGCGCAGGCTTGTTTTTTCTCTGGTTTTGTTTCAAAATATTGCCTAATTGTCACAGCAGCTGTTCATCAAGCCTATTTAATGCACATTTGGGTGTTGGTCACAAGCCAACCCTTGCTAGATGTAAACCCCTATACCTGGGAGGTGAGTGCATCTGATTTTATCTGCATTTTAATGGTGTTTAAAGATTTTATATTCGTAACCTTTCAAGGAACAACAGATAAGCTTTACACTCCGCACCATGAAATATTTATGAGTCTTATTGAGCTTATTGCTGCATTTTACACTGCTAGGCAACAAAAAATGTTCTTTTGAAAAATTTTGCCCATCTCTTGTCAGAATTCTAGACCAGTCCTTGACCCACAGGGAATGTGTGATGGTAGGTAAATTAAAGTTGAAATTTAAGGGCAGAAGTAGACTTTAATTATCCAAATATTGAAGCCTGTGTGAGGTTATGACACATATTTTTTTCAAACTACAAAAAAAAAAAGAAAACTATTGAAGAGTATATAAGAGCATCATGAAACTGGTAGTAAAATAAAGAATAGCAGAAATAAGTTGGAAAACTGCAAATCCTTCTTGGTTGATAAGGAGGGTGCCTCATCTTGACAGTGTTAAAGATATGTATGCCGAAAACGTAAAAAAAAGTTATACATTAAAAAATTGGTACATCAACACTGACCTAGTTGTAAAAGAACAAACACATCCAGGCAGAAAGTGGTAAACTATAGATAAATACGTTTAATTTTTGCAGATGCAAACAGTTAAAATAAGTTTCCATAATCCTTTTTAGCCATTGGAGGATGAGCAAATAAATCATGCTTGTGCCAAACATCTGACAGTCATTGTAGCTCTGCAGCGATTGGATGTAAGCTCTCCCTGTGGCCAAAGAACTAAATTAACCGGTTAGGGAGGTAAAAATTTACTTGTTGTTGTGTATCCTGGTATCAAGTGTGCCAAATTCATCCTTAGTGAGTAATTATTTGCATAAATGAGACTTGTAAGCATTTTCTTTGCTTCAATGTAGTAGAACGCACAGTTAGAATGGAGATCTTCTTTGCAACTGCTGTGTTACTTGCAGCCTGCGTAGCCTTCCTGCTTATAATACAAGGTAAGAAAGAGAAGGGCAATGACAGGCTGCCCCCAGGGCCAACCCCACTGCCCATCCTGGGTAACATTCTGGAACTCAATGGCAAAGAAGTCTTTAAATCACTCAAAAAGGTAAGTTTTTCCTTTACCAGCTGATGGTGTCAATACTAAGCTTGGTTGATAAAAAAGATAGGAGTTTAGAAGCTTAAATTGCACTTTGAAAGACAATATGGCTTATTTCCTAGCATTACATGTAGGTAAAAAATGTACACTGACCCATAGCAGCAATTAGCTGTATCTGCCTAGTGCAAGTTAGAAAGAAAGTAATTGATTGCTTATTACTATTTAATGCAAATTTTGTACCCTAATGAGCCCTACTGAAGGATCACATCTATACATATCTACAAGATATATGTACAGAAAGAATAATGTGAGGAAAAAGGGATAATTAAAAGTGAAATATGTGTCACATAGAGTAAAATCTTAAGTCCATATCCATAGTATATGTTACTGAAATAACGAACACCCTTTATGTTAGTGACTCAGACATGCAAACATTAGATTACAGAATGCATTAGTGGTTTGAAATATATTCCATTCTGAGATCAAAAGCAAACATTCATGACATATCATCCTCTAACCAAAATGGAAAATGCAATTCAATAGCTCAATGCTTGGATTCTGGAAATATTAGACTGATAATAATACAGACCAAATTTAAGACTTAGATCCAGTTCTAAAATTATAAGTCCATTTAAAAGTTCAGACTGAAACATTGGACCTTAATCATAAAAGTGGGCAGCACAGTGGCTTAGTGGTTAGCAATTCTGCTTCAGCACTGGGCTCATGAGTTTGATTCCCAACTATGGCCTTATCTGTGTGGAGTTTGTATGTTCTTCCCATCTTTGGTGGGTTTCCTCCGGGTGCTCCGGGTTCCTCCCACACTCCAAAAACATACTGGTAGGTTAATTGGCTGCTATTAAATTGCCCTTAGTCTCTCTCGATCTGTGTGTGTGTGTATGTTAGGGGATTTGGATTGTAAGCTCCAATGGGGCAGGGACTGATGTGAATGAGTTCTCTGTACAGCTATGCAGAAATAAATGATGATGAAATGCAAGGAGAGTAACATCTTACTATATCTTCATTATTTTGTGCATAACACAAAATAATACCCAAATGACATCAGTGGCAGATCCTGAGGTTTTGTAGGGGACAATCCCGGCTATCTCCCCATCTAGCAGGTGCAGGCTGTCTGTAGCTGCACACTATATTCTTGTTCCTGTCAGCTTGTAGGCAGATAGAGCTCTTGCCCGGCCGCTCACAATCAAAGCATCTGGGCAGCATCCTCTGCCTGGTCTCTGATGACAGGGGCATGTATATATTATTGTGCCACACATACAAAAGCAGGCGGGGCACTAAATCACCCCCTCTTTGGGAAAAGGCTAGGTCCGCCCCTAAGGGACATTAATATATGTGTAACTTCTGTGACTGATATCTGAAAAAAGCTTTGCGCTTTTATATTTATGTCACTGTTAATCTAGGAAGCACTTACATTGGGCACTTCTGAGACACTTAGTGGTGGACAGTATGGCATTTGTCATGGGACTCAAAAATGGTTCCACAAGGGTTCCACAAGTAGATATCAGAGCACCAGCATCGGTAGTTATTCTATAGTTGGCTAGTCATACTGGTGAGAAGACATCACCATCCAATGCAGAAGAGTAAACTGCTATGTAAGCACGAATTTCAGGGACAGCTTTTGATTTTAATGCTGCAATAATTCATTCAAGACAAAGCAGAACAAACAGCATAATAGACATATAATTGCATGGGTGATTTAAATCATCTATTGTATATATTACTGTCAAGCTCATACATGTTATGTTATTATTGTGGTGTAATCAAGATTGGGCTCGGAGATGTGGTTAAAAGATCAGTCACTAATTATTATTATTATTATTATTATTATTATTATTATTATTATTATTAATGATTTGCAAGGCACCACACTGCTCTGCAGTGATGGATATTGGGGAAAACAGGACATAAATAAGACAGTCACATACAAATAGCCAAAGTAAATGCAGAAATGAAAATAAAGGGTAAGGCAGGTCACTGTTCATGAGAGTTAACATTCTAATTGGAAGAGAGCACAGCTGAAAAAAGAGGAATGACTGTTAAGGGAGCAGCCACAAGGCCTGCCTCAACGCTCCCCAGGCCTATCTGTAATGGATGGACTGGAGCTGTAGTTCCATCAATCCCATTGTTAATCATGCCATGTGTATGCCAAGACCTCTTCATTAGAGTGTATTTAACCTACTTTCTAGCAGATGCAAAAGATATTCCCCCTAATAGGAGCGTATATGTGTGTTTCTGAAGGTCTGCATGAGCACCAAATCTTTAAATGATCTCTGAAAACCCATCATTTTATTAGAGCTTACTCTACTCCCACCTATATTATCCAGGGGCGGGCAGGCCATCTGGCAATTCTGGCAAATGCCAGAAGGGCCAATGGCTATATGGGCTAGTGTGGACTGGCATTACATAATTCCGGGACCTGAGAGCTAATGGGGACGGCCCTGAAATTTACAGGCTTCCTGTTGGCTGGCTCTTCCCCAGGAAACAGCCACCTTATTACATGTGCCACGGCCACGTAGATCAGGGCTGTTCCATCCCATCCCTCCCCTCTTCCTTATCTTCACCTCCTTCTTCCCTCGTCTTTTTATTAGAGCTTACTCTACTCCTTCCTATATTACCTATACTAATGCATCCTTACAATTGTCCTAATCTTTACATTCTAATTGGAAGAGGGCACGGCTGAAAAAAAAAGAATGAGTGTGACTCCGAGTGGAGATTGGGATAATTGTGAGGATGCATTAATGAAGATAATATCAGGGCCGGACTGGGAATAAAAATCAGCCCTGCTCCGTTAAAGCAATGTAAAATTTTCATTCACTTGATATTTTCACACATTGGACACCACTTTCAAGTTATTTGGTACAAGTCAGATGGAATATGCATGATATTATCTTTCACTGACTATATAGATTCAGTCTTCAGAACACTGACAATAATATACAATTTATTATATCTGTGTTTAACTGGTTGTCTTATTTACAATTAGATTAATTTAATTTCAGTGACTTGTATTGGTTGTCTCCCATGCAGCTCGGTGAAAAGTATGGTCCAGTATACACCATCTACATGGGCATGAAACCGGTTGTGGTGCTCTGCAGCTGTGATGCAGTAAAGGAGGCTCTTATTGACTATGGAGAGGAGTTTGGTGCCAGAGGTGAAATGCCTCTGCTGGACAGGATTTGTTCTGGAAATCATGGTAAAGAAACAACTTTTTAGCTCTGTCACAAAATAAATATGAATTTAAGATGTTTATTACATGTGTCAGAATAAATAAGAAAATATGAATCAATATAAGAAAGGGAGCATGATGCAAAACATAATGCAATGGAATGTACAAAATATAAATTAAAATAACAGCTACGTGCTGGAAAATAAAAAATGAAAAGTAAGTCCAAAATAATTGCACATAAGAAATAGAGAGAACCAGCCAGAACTCACTAGAACTCAAATGTAGAAGTCCAAGACAGGCAAGGAAGAAAACCAGAGAAAGCACCAGTAATACAGGAACAAGCCAGGACCATGACAAAAACAAGATGATGCACACTCAAGGCAGACGAGACAAATTTATCTGGCAAGGAGTGTTAGGCTTACCCATGTTATATAAATTCCTTGTTTCAGAGATGTTGAAAATACTAATGGCCAGCTGTAATGCACAGCATCATAACTGTGGTAAGAAGGAACACAGGCTCCTAGACGAGGGCTGTTCATCTAATGGCCTATTCTTCAAATGTTGACCTTGACAATTGTGTTTCAAATTCAAATTCAGCTATGGTTTAATAGAATCTGGTATCCAAGCAATAGATGATAAATAGCTAGTCAACACTGAGCTGGGAGATTTATAAACTAGTGGTTATATTTATTTGCATCTGATTGTCTCCATGAAAATGTTCATATCTCGGCATAGGAAATTAGTAATACACAATAGTGTCAGCGCCAGCTATTGTCAGACAATTATAGGCATATTAGTAGCCCACACTCTGCCAAAATAGAAAATAAAATGATTTCACATTTAATAGCAATTATTGTATATTTATTTATTTTTATTTTTATATTATATGAGTACTGTGTGTTTAAAAAATGCATTAAAAATAATCCTTATAATAATTGATGCATGTGCCATTGGGCATGTGCCCAAAATGTGCCCAGTTATTGGAGGTGATTTGAATTAATAACAAGGCAGGGGAGAGCTATTCCAAGGGTTTGCTTAGGATTTAGTAAGTGCAAAGGAGGCATGAATAATGATATTGTCAGTGCAATAGAGGCTCGCTATTTGTTCAACAAAGTGATCTGAGAATTGGACCATTGCAAGGTAGAAGGCAGGCAATGGAATCAATGCAAGAACCACTAACGTATCACCAGAGCCAGAATATAGCAGCCCCCTCCTTTACTTTACACATTATAGTACCCCTCCTCTGCTTTAATTCACACATTTTAGCAGCCCCCTCCCTTCATTCACACTTGATAGCAGCCCCCCCCTTTCCTTCATACATTATGGCATCCCCATTTCCTTCACACAATATAGCAGCCCCCCTGTCCTTCACCCATTATAGCAGTACCCCCTTTCCCTCACACATTATAGCAGCCCCTCTGTCCTTCACACATTATAACAGCCCCTATTTTCCCTCACACATTATAGCGGCCGCCTTGTCCTTCACACATTATAGCAAACCTCTTTACCTCACATATTTTGTTAGCCTCCTCTTTCATTCACACATTAGAGCAGTGCCCCCCTTCTCTTCACACATTATAGCAGCCCCCCTGTCTTTCACACATAGTGGAAGCCCCCCTATCCCTCACACTTGCTTTGTTACTACAGCACTGTGTTGAAGACTCTTCTCTTTGCGTCACACTGTGCATGCAAGGGACTGCACCTGTAACGTGGTGCACATCCCATGTGACCTCTGCCAGTACAGGGACTGGAGGAGGCCACTTTAAGAGGAGGATGAAGGAAGGGTCGGATCAACAGATCCACCCGTGTACGCACTCACAACTGTCTGCCCAACACTTCTGCCGATAGTTCTTTCAACATTACATATTGCAGCAGTGTAGGCAGATGTCTTTAGAGTGTGTATGGATTGATCTGAGGGTAAATTTTGCAGTTGTGCAAGCATAAATCAGCATGCTGATTGGGACTTTCAATTGTTGATGAAATCGTTAGAGACATTGCAGTATGATTGCATAGGTGTGTACCCAGCTTTACTGTTCTAGGCTCTCTGTAGATCACTGTATTGTTTCCACCACAAATTGACACAAGTTGATACATTTTACAGAGTATATCACAATTAACCAGTATTGGATCAAAAACTTGATGTATCAATGACGGCTCCAAACCTGGATTTATTCTGACCCTTACTTCCTGAATACAGTATTTGCTAATAGCCAATGTCCCTTAACTGCACTGCAATATTACTGTGTGGCTTAAGGGGAAACTATAATGAAATAAAAAATAAACTTATAATAGATTTATTGCAGCAAAATAATAATTTTTTTATTTAGTCATAATTCAATCACAAAAATGGAGACAAATTTTTTCTTTGCACTTTCAGTAATGAACAAATACAAATATATATATATATATATATATATATATATATATATATATATATATATATATATATATTTTATAATTTTTCTTTTTTTATCATCATCAACCCCCCAAGAATTCTCTATATTATTCACAGCCTCCGATAAAGCAATGTTACATTTTCAAGACCAAACACTTTGTTTTCACACATTGGACACCACTTTCAAGTTATTTGGTACGAGTCAGATGGAATGTGCATGATGTTATCTTTCACTGTCTATATTCTATTATATTATATTCAGGGCTGTCCACTAGTAATGGTGAGCGCTGGAAACAGTTACGACGTTTCGCAATGATAACCTTAAAAAATTTTGGGATTGGTAAAAGAAGCATTGAAGAAAGAATCCAGGAAGAGGCCCATTTTCTAACTGAAGAATTCAGGAAATGCAATGGTGAGACCTTTATGTAAATCATACTACTGAAGCATTATTGTAGTCTTCAAACAATATATTGCTGTGGACATGGACATTGCTCTCACCGTGATAGCACTACTTCCAATAAGAGCACACACTTCACTCATAGGAGATCATTTATGAACTGCAAAACATCCATTGTACAGTGTAAAAGCATGACTAGATTTCTGCCATGGTGCATAGCAAGATGGGGTGTTTCTTGAGGGGCAGAAGAATGCAGAGGCAATGGGGAACATTTGGGGCATTCATTGCATAGCTGGAGTTAGTAGAACCGGTGTTTTAGTTTTGCAGAGCAATGCGAAAATGAGATTGTATTTTGTAGAACAAGTTAATTGAAGTGAAATAAAGGGGAGAAGAGGGTACATTTTTAGGAGTTTTCATTGCTGCACAGAGAGCTGCACAACCATTTGCACTTCCCAAACAAAAATTACCTTTGCACTAGCCGTGTGTATTCAGGTATCATCTTAAACTTTTATTTATAACTCTATTGCTCCTACATGTGGCACTTTGCACTTGAGTATAACACATCTTCAAGCACACAAACGTGCCACTTGTAGAGAAGGAATCCCGTTGTCCCCTCAGTTTCTTGATTTCTTTAAGTTAAAAATTATGCTAAGCCAAGTAGGATTTTAGAAAGAAAAGTAAAAACATTTTATTTAATTTAAGGAGGAGGGACATTCAATATGATGTCTACAGGTTTGCACAGTGCGCTCTTCAGATTTTTAAACCTCTTTGAAGACCCAAATGACACATTTCTAGGAATAAAGCCAATCCAATGCAGATTACATAGCATTAATGGTGGCATTTAAATTGTTCAAATTACAAGGAACTGAAATTTAACTATTTAAAGATACGGTGCTGATTCAGAGTTGGTCACAAAAAAAGAGTAAATTACAATAAAAAAAAATGCACGCAAAAGTAATGAATTTCCACCATATGCCGAGCCGTACACATCTCGAGATGTGTCCAGCTCCACATCATCATATGCGCCTGCTCTACACCTTAATATAATCAGAATGTATGTGTATTTCTGGAAGATTAAGACAAATAATGCATTTGACCAGATGACTTTCACCCATGTGTGCTTAAGGAACTAGGTTCAGTAATACATGGGTCAGTGCCACGTAATTGGTGGAAAGCAGATGTAAGTGTCCTGGACTTGTTGTGGGTTTGGAATTTTCTTGGATTCTGACAGATGTAATTCTCAAATATATTGTAGAAAAAAATTTGCTAACACAACATCAGCACAGTTTCATATAGGACCGGTCATGCCTAACATATATGATTAGCTTTTATGAGGATATACAGTAGTGGCCAAAAATATTGACACCTTTAATTTGTTTCTAGAGATCAGCGATTCGGATTCAGAGATATCCAACACACACATAAAACACAATTTATAAATAGATTATAGCGAACAAAATAATCTGTTATTAAATGTGCACTTTCAATAAATACAGGGTTATAAGGTGCCCTTTAGACGAAAACATACATGAATCAATCTATGGTTCCTAAACATAATAATAAATCTATGGCTCCAAAAGATTTGATTCAAAAATAAGAACCCTATTATGTGTAACAGAAAAAAAGGAGTTCTGGAACTCACCACCTAGTATTTGTTTTTACATATATATATATATATATATATATATATATATATATATATATATATATATATATATATATATATATATATATATAGCTATTGGAGAGTAAACCATAAAAAAAGTAGTAACTTTGCACCTGGGCAAAAACATTTTGTATTGGAGGGACAGGTAAATTTAAAATGTGGGGACAGATTTATATTTGGGGTAAGGTATGTCCTAGATCAACTTTAAATTTCATTGTCAAAATAAAGCTATGAAGTATTGGTGTGCTAGATGAAAAAATAGTCAGATTTTTCCTTACATGCAAAATAATACACTAATTTGCACCGCTTGCATTGTAACATGGTTTGTCCCGAAGAATATTTACTCCTTTTTTTGCCTTACTTTCCTTAATGACTCAGGCCCTATATGGTTAAAAATCTCAAGTCTATTAAGTTCATCAAGTCCAATAGGGTAGGGAGTCATGTGAGTGAGTTCTCTGTACAGCGCTGCGGAATTAGTGGCTCTATGTAAATAGCTAAAGATGATGATGATATATAGTCCTACTCATACACTTTTTTGTTTTCTAAAATACAGATGATGATAATCAATACTATATCTTCTCTAATGACAGGCCAACCACTGGATCCAACATTCTATTTTAGCAAAGCTGTTGCAAATGTCATCTGCACAGTGGTATTTGGAGACAGATTTGAGTATGAAGACAAATCTTTCCTCCACCTTCTAAGTCTCTTAAATGAAGTCTATAAAGGTTTTAGCTCTGTTTGGGGACAGGTAAGGAAATAATTTAGACTCAAAAAAAACACATTGCCCATATGACATGACATTATTGCACATATGTCTGCTTAGATGTACAACCTCTTCCCAAAAGTTGTTGGAAAGTTGCCGGGACCTCACCAGAAACTTTTCAAATGCTGTGATGCCATTCAAGAGATTATTAAAGAAAGGGTGAAAACGCACAAGGAGACGGTGGATCCCAGTTCTCCTCGAGACTTCATTGACTGCTTCCTCATTAAGATAGAGGAGGTAAGTTCTAAGGTTTCCAACCCTTAAAAATATATTTCTGAAAATCTTGTAAAAAAAACTTTCTTAAAGAAAGTTAATGAAAGTGAAATTTGTAATATAAAAATGATGTAGGTACTGCAAATATGGAATTTTCATACTTATTCAGAGCCAAACCATTGGTGTGCTCAGCGCTATGTAATATGTAGAACTGTCAGTGTGTAACAAATTTTTTTGCGACCTCTATTTTGTTGATGGCCAAAAAATTTGACTGTTATGTTTGCCGACGGTTGACAACCATAGTTAGCGAAATGTGTGTCACATAGAAATTAGGAGATAGGAAACATTTTTACTGAAGATATTCTTTCCTATTCAACATTTTTGCACTCACTTTTTTCATGAAAATATTCTAAGTTTAAACTTGTGTTCCTTATGTCTCACCCTAATGAAATTAAATATCAATAAAAATATTAGTGGAGACTGAGAGATCAAAGTGATAGCACGATTACCTGTAAGATAAGTAGTTAAGCGGGTGATGTTTTTGTGTGACATGCATGAAGTTAGCAATAAATCAGTGGGATTTTACAACCCATGGAGCTAGCATGCCTTAGGAGCTGATTTGCTGTAAAATTAAATAGCAGTACATTTCTGCTGAAGCCAAAAAGTATACTCTTGTTTCCCATTTCCACAGGAAAAACACATACCTCAGAGCGAGTTTCACATGGAGGCAATTGTCAATACTGTGTTCGATTTGTTTGCTGCTGGTACAGAAACTGGTAGCACGACACTACGTTATGGACTGATGATTCTCCTCAAATATCCAGATGTTCAAGGTTAGTACTGTGATGGAAAAACTAATAAGAATGTGTATAACATTAGGCACAGTGACATCAGGTCTGGATGTGTGAAAGGCCAGAGGTTCTAGAGCAATAGGGTTATAGAGTTTTAGGGGTGGGACACTGGTCAATTCGGAGATTATTTGCTTTTATGTATTTTATAAATTTTTTGATTAGTATAGGAATAACTTCTTAATTACATCTTATAAGCATTACCCATATGCTTCATTAGGGTAAAATCATTACCATACACAGTGATCTTTTTTCATACCACCCTATCTTATAACGCTATACCTCTTGTCAACAAGTACTTTTTTTTCCGACAAAAGTAGAGTAAAATTGTTTAATTTAACTATAAGTCACCCTCTTTTTATCAACAAATAATAACTCAAGAGTTCAGGTGCTAGCAATTAATATCCACCTGGAGAGAATTCTTCCATAATGCAAAATACAAATGACATTAGCGGCTTGTCCCAAAAGGGAATATAAGTCTCAATCGTCCACTAAAAATCAATTAATTCTTTACAAATTGTAGGCCATGATAAAACAAACCAGATATGGCAGAAATAAAATGCTAAAAGGTATTGGTACTAAAATACACTCATAGTAATATATAAAATCATACGGAATAAAGAAGTCTCCAATATGATTATTTACAAACGTGCTACAAAAGGCCTGCAATGTCGTACATGAAATTTACAGTAGTAATCTATAAACAGACAGCAAAGATCCATTACACATTACATAATGCATAAAGAACTATATAATACAATGATCAGACATCTACTATTTAACAAATTATACACAGATACCTTGGTAATGCAGATCAAAGTTATTTACGGGGCAGTGAGGGAGAGTGATGGTAATGTCCAACGTGAAGTAGGCCTGGGCTCAAGAAAACAGGGCTGGAGAAGCAGGCCTAGATGTACAGAGGGGGATGCAATAGTAGAAGTTGAACACTAGGAAAGAGGGCCCAGCTAAAGACACAAATAGGATGGCACCGAGTGGAGAAGTGGAGGAGATAGCCAAGGGAAAGGAGTTAGGAGGAGACTGATATACTTCAATAAAGAAATTCGTTTTAAGGGCACGCTTCATGAACAATATAAATATTATATCTTCAAGGTAATACAACTGCTGAGATAGTGAAAGAGCATATACAGTACAATATGCTTCATAAAACCTTTGAACAAATTGTATCTGTATCTTTCTTCTGTCTTTGTTTACGCTAAACCAACATCATGCCTTTATTTCTACTTTCTAAAGGTTAAGAAAGAGCCTAACAACTTTGAGTTTGCATATATTCACTAATACTTAGGTGACTAAAAAAACTATTATCAGGGTTAATGCAATGTTTCTCAGAACTAGGCAAATCTTGAGCCTACTGCACCCCCCAATACTGACTTCCTGGCCCCTCACATACTTGACATTTGTAAAAAAAAAATATAACTCTTAACGCCTCCTGGCTGGTTGTCAAGGCTGCAGTCCAGATGCATTGAAGTCCAGAGGTACTGATGTCTGATGCAGAATGCTGTCCAGGCTTCACTGCTGCCAGAAGCAAACATATCGAGAGGAGTCTCCAAATGTTCAGTTTCAGGACAAAGGAAAACAAAGTCTTATATACAGACATGTTCCCTGTTGCCCACCAGCTTTTCTCACACATGCCCCCTGCCCACCAGTTATTCTGTCACATGCCACCCATACCCATCGGCTCTTGTTACACATGCCACTTCCATTCTACCAGATTTTCTCACATGACCCCCTGCCCACTAGCTTTTCATTCATATGCACACCTGCCCTAGCCAGCTTTTTTAACACATGTCCCACTGCCTATCAGTTTCTGTAGCCCTCTCTCCCCACATTTTCTGAAGCCCCCACTCCCCCCATTTTCTCCAGTCGCCTCTGTCCACATATTCTGAAGCCCCATCTCCCCCCATATGCACCAGTCTCTTTTCTCATTGTTTGCAGTAGCCTACTCTATCCATTTTCTCCAGCCCTCTCCCTCCATTTTAAGTTTTTTTTATTTGCTCCTTGTCCACATCTTCTTTCTTGCTTCGCATTTTCTTCCTGGAGCCTATCGGCTCTACTCCACCATGTGGCTGTGAAGTCTGAGAGGTTTCACAGTGTAGAAGAGATACAGCAGCAACAGAAGGATCGGACAGCTAGATCAAAGATAACACATAAGTAGTAATGAAAGATGGTTGGGAACTCACAGACACAGATTTGGGGGAGGGGGAAACCATGTGGATAGAGTGAGGACAAGTGTTTAGAAAGAATAAAAAAATCAAGCTTTCAAATTCCATTCACTTATATGTTCCATAGTGCCAATTCTAAATTTCCACTTGGACTACTCTATATACCCTAATCACTTAATACCCTATACCTTATAATATGATCAAAATCTATTTTTGAGTGAACTGACAAAGGAAAAATTGCCTAATTTTAATTGAAGAAAGTATATAAATACATAATACATAAATAATAATAATAAAAAATAATACAATACCAAATAATAATCATTTTACATTTCCTTTTTTGCCTCCATAGTTTTTTACCTCCCCATTACACTCCCTCAGTTTTTGCTTCTGGATGGAGCACCCTAGTTCCTCATTTTTTTAAAAACATTTTAAGAATTATATAGCATTTACTTATTGTTTTTCCCTCCTTGATGGTCAGCACAGCAGTCAGCAGTAGATGCAGGGGGGCTAAAACTGTGTCTCAGGTCTCACTCACCATTCGTTCAGCAATGGCTGCTCCTCACTTTCATCTCAGTGGGGGGGGTAGAGCAAAGCAAAACATGTTGGAAGGGGAGAGGGTGCGTTTGGCCCTGCAGATAACTTTATACACACTGTCTGTCACTGACATTACCGACAGACAGTGTGACTAGGTGCTGATTTCTATCTATACTGTGGGCGGAGACATCGCTGACAGTCACTGCCAGCATATTGAAAGAGTCAGCGGCCCCCACACATCAGCCGCCGGCCATAGCAATGAAGAAAGTCTATTAGAGACTGACTATTGTAGAATTGATTAACAAATGAAAAGTGAAACCTGTCTAAGACTGTTATATTTCCCTTGCTTTTCATTTATGCAGAACGCATTCATAAAGAGATTGACCACGTCATTGGCAAAAACCGAGCCCCATGTCTTGACGATCGCTCTAGTATGCCGTACATGGAAGCTGTTATCCATGAAATTCAAAGATTCATTGACCTTATCCCTATGGCACTTCCACACAAAGTAATTCAAGATCTGAACTTTAGAGGTTTTGTCATCCCAAAGGTG
Organism: Mixophyes fleayi; assembly: GCF_038048845.1. NCBI lineage: Eukaryota > Metazoa > Chordata > Amphibia > Anura > Limnodynastidae > Mixophyes > Mixophyes fleayi. The sequence continues at coordinate 24,438,214 of NC_134410.1, forward strand.
AGGCCACATGTATCCATTTATATCATGTGTTACATATTTTAGGCATATTGTACGTGGTCTTGGCAAGGAAATTAAACTATTGGTCTTTGGCATCCATAGACCTCATCCTAGTAGGAATTCCACACAAAATTGGTCTGCACTTTTAGAAATGCTTTCCTTCCAAAGGTATCCATTGATACCATGTGTTACCTATTTAGACTAGTGTTGCTTTGAATACACTTTGTAATTTTCAATCTAAGATTTTTTGCTGCTGGGTATTTAATGATTTTCTTGAGGTACGATAACTGCCACATATCTAGTGGACAAAATGGTCTTGGCAAGGAAATTAAACTAGTATTAGTATTTGGCATATTAAATTGTTAGAAACCTCAACTTAGACTACAACACAAAGAAGAGTATATAAGAGTACCTTCAACTGTAAAGCAATATTAAGTAAACTAGTGTATAACTTTTCACCAAATTATCTTTTTGACCACTGTGGCGATTTTATATTGCACCTAATTTTTCCCTTAAATATTCATGTATGACAATGTGTATATCTTATGTAACCTTATAATTTAATGTCAAAGTAGGCTTTGCTGACTGACATAAATGACCTGTGCAATTGACAAGAGTCTTTTGAAAGTAACCAGGCCCAGGGACAAATAGCATCTCTGGGGATTTACAGCGTATGTGTTAAACACCTGGCCAGCCAAGCAGAATAAGCAGAGGTGAGAAGTCCTCCCCTTTGAAATTCCAGAACTATCTCAGAACATCGATAACTTATTGCAAAACTCCCAGTATCATTATGGGATTCAACCTGCCCTGACATTGAGTGAGTTAATTTCCAAAGGTGAGGGTGGGAGCAGTAAAAATCCATTGCCTGACCCAGTAATATTGTTCATTTCTACGGGGAGACCTGTCAAGGATGAAATGGCCCCTGCTCCCAGAGTGTACTCCTCTCAAGTCTTAAACTAGTAAGGTAGTGACTCTGGTATTATTTCCTATTTTATTTCTGAAACTTATTTGTGCAACATATTTGTAAAGGGAAACATTTTTTGGATTAAATACACTTAATCTAGCATGTTCACCGTGAAACTTTGTGAACTTACAAAGCCAAGTGAGGCTCAAGCTACATGTGTATGTGATTTTAAGTTTGAAATATTAATAAGTGGTTTGGTGAATGCAAGGACTCAATATTAAATGGCAGAAAAGATGTATTCATTGGTAGGTGACCAAGGTTACTCCAGTCACGGCCAGCTTTTTCAGATTGCTGTATCTGAGACAGGCTGGGCATCCGTGATAACTACGTATAGATTGTAACAAGATCACAGTTCGCAACTGTACCTCATTGTTTTTGCCCCTAGAAGGTACCTATTATTCTCCAATATTAAAGAGCTGCACAATACAATTCTTTTCTCATTAAAAGTTGATTTTTTTGTGTTTTACAATCTGTTTTATTTCCTAGGGTTTATAAGTGAACATTTATTGATAATGAGCATTTTAAAGTACTGAAAATAATTTTATAATCACATTGAGAAACCATGACTTAATGGGGAATGTAGTGCTTCAAGGTCTGCCAAGACAGAATCACCACATGCAGCTTGCTTACATTCACTGGTTCAGATCAAATTGTACCTGAAAAATATTTTAAATGTTGACAACTTTGCAAAATTACATTGGTTTTACCCAGAGTTATATGATTTGTCAGAATGTCTGTTTCACCTAATTACAATTTACATTACAAGATATGTTTTCTTGTCTGGTGGGTAATTTCTGCCAGCACTGTCCAGAAATCCCAACTCCCATCAACGCTGGGAGCGGGAGGAATTTTCTTTTCTTGGGAGCTTAGGGCTGGGTTGGGACATCATAGCCCAGTGCCACACTCCTATTCCATTACAAACATATAGAAGCAGCAGCTCACAGGTTAGAAGCTGTCAGCTGCTGCCCCTCCCTGTTAGTGGCTGGCACTCAGTGTTAGGGTGCCACTATGCCAATCAAGGCACTGCATGAGTGATATTATGTCACTCACTCAGTGTTTTAGGTGCCCCTTAAACATGGTGTCTAGGCAAACGTCTACGTTCGACTCTTGGTAGCGCCAGCCCTAACTATAATGATAAATTGTTGTACATTGCATGTCTAAAAAATAGAATCTGACTGGTTAGTATTGCAGCAGGCTTTCATACATATCACCTGTATCTCTATGCGTTTACCCAAAGATTGTAAAATTGAGCGTATAGATGCCAAGATTATTTCCTATAAAAATTATGTATAAATGTATTATCATTGACTTCTGAACTACTCAGGCCAGATGGTCTGCGTACACGCAATAGAGTTAATAAGCGTAACTCTATTTCATTATCAATTCCTCTGACTCCTTTGAAAACAGTTACGACAGTTGGTGTTTCTGTCCAGTTCTGTAGGAACAGTGGGTTCAGAATTTTGACTGTAAACAAGTTAAACAGATAGCACATAATTTTGTAGCTAGTGTAAGAGAATCTTGGAGCAAACCAATAGGCCCTAATCAATTGAGCCATAGCAGTCTTTGATAAGTGTGTTAAACCATGACTAAGCTATGCCACATAATCTTTTAGTGCTGGATTCAGACTATTCAGCAATATTCTCTATCCCTGTGGCTTGGATTATCACTTCAATACATTTACCATGATAGTCAGTGGATGTGTCAGCTGCAGATTGGGTGGTTGTCATCATTTTTGTTAAATCTATTAGAGAGGGATTTAGTGCCTTGACTCTGCCATTGCCTTTTATAATCATCTCTAGTTTTCATCTCATCTGGTTTTAAATACGCTTCTCTGACCATAGTGTCTGTAACATTTACTCCAAATATCAAATTAAACAACTTTATTATATGTGGATAAGTAGGATTATGTACAGTATAAATCACATTCAAATATTTTAGAGCACTCCTAGAATCTATCTTAGGGTTGGTGCATCTCATAATAATTTCCCTTAAGTCACTGGGTGACCAGGGGACATGCACCGACCACTCCACTGGTGGGGAAGGTGGTTGTTCTTTCAGTGGATTTAGTGTTGGTACCATAACTACCATCTCTATCCTTAAGGGCATTTGATGTACCACTTCCTGACTGTCATCAGTGACATTTGTAACAGATAAAATATTACATATTGGGGTTACATTGAAGGATACAGAGGCAACATGACCTCTTGTGTTTGAAGTTAAAGGGTGGTCCGTTGCAATATCAGTATACAAAGTTATAGGTACGGCAGCATCTGGGACCTTGGAAGTCCACACTCCCAAATTCATTTCATGGTATCCTTGGCTTTTTGCTGAGGGTAATGTAGTCAGCTGAGAACTGTTCTTGTCTGCCTGACGCAAGCCTCCCTCTCTGCAGCTGCAGCAGCACTTGGCTGTGCCACGGGAGGGGCTGAGGCTGCTGAGCACATCTGAGTTGCAGCTACTAAAGAGTAAAGTATCCTCAGCACTTTGTCTAGCGTTTTCACCCATGTACATTTGTGGAACATGAGCGATGGATGTTTCTTGGTTAGTTTACTTTCTACAACCCACAGATTATATGACTTCCATTTATCAACTCTTTTTCTTTAAATATTTTTAAATTATCCCAAATTTCATCATCAAATGTACCTGTTATAGGGAAGGTTAATTTGCCTGAAGCCTGCTCATGCCAGCATTTAGGGTGTCACGGGCACTAGGAGTCTTTACCCAGGGATCACCAGATGGTAGGCTTACCAGAGCAATGTAGATGGTAATAGGGTACTCTGGTAGCTGGGTGATCACGGAACATGAAATGATGGCCGATGAGATGCTCAGGAAAGTCTATGACTAGCAACACTGGTAGTAATGAGGTAATAATACACAAGGAACTGTATGGACAAGGACACGTGAAGGTAGTCAGTGGTCTGCGATAGCAAGTTGTACCACTGCTATAGTGAGGAGGAATGTCCAACAGAAACAAGGAGGTGATGAGAGTCAGCGGTCTGCGGGTAGCAAGTTGTACCGCTGTCTGAGAGAAGGAATGGAATCCAAGTGGAGGTATCCAGGTAGTCAGTGGTCTGCGGTAGCAAGTTGTACCACTGCTATGTGAGAGAATGATGGAACAGGTGATACCGGAAACAGGGATCAGTGGTCTGACATCAGCAAGTTGTACCACTGAATATATATGTGAGGAGGTGCACAGGGGAAGACTGCAACACAGGATATACACAGGCACCTTATACACGATCCACAATAATATGCACAATATAGATATATATATGGATATAAATGACTGAGCAGGTCTGCAATCTAGAAAGTCTCTTGAAGTAGTCCAGGAATGATAACACAGTCAATGATGGCAATAGACTCAGCGGATAGCAGACTCCAGAGAGAACCAAACACAGTCCAGCAAGATATGCAATACACAGCACAGTCAATGAGAAGTATGCATACCGTGGTTCAGCAGTAGCAGTCAGATGGGATTGCAGCGGTACCTGAGCGGCTGCAGACCGACTGGATAGGAAGTCCCTGGATAGGTGAGGCAGCGGTCTAGCAGGTGCAGCGCACAGATGAGTAGACCGGCAGGGACACGAATCCACAGGAGTCAGCAACACGTGGAACTGGACTCATAGGGGACCCGGGAGAATGGAGATGATCCAGCAGAGGGTAGTAGATGAGATACAAATCCAATGCTGACAGGAGGGTAGAGGCCAGTGGAACACGTGAAGGCGTGGAGAGTGGATCAGCAGGAGATGGACGATAGCGCTGACCACAGCGGCAGGACTCAGCGGCACACGGAGGTAACCAGTAGCAACCACAGGAACCAACAGCGATGGGAAACAGGAGTGCAGCGCAGGGCAGGAGCTGTAGATCACGAAGTGTAGCAGATGGTAATGAAAGCGGCAGTCTCGAGGAAGTCACAGCAAAGATGAGATGAGACTGTAGTGCACGGAGGCAGCGGATAGTAATCAGCTGGCAGTCACGATGTTGGACACAGGCGAGTTGCAAGCAGGAGACTGCAGTGCACGGAGGCAGCGGATAGAAGCAGCTGGCAGTCACGATGATGAACACAGGCAAGTTGCAAGCAGGAGACTGTAGTGCACAGAGGCAGCGGATAGGAATCAGCAAACAGACTTGATGAGAAGCAGGTGAGTGAAGTAAAAGCTGGAGTGCCCGGAGGCAGCGGATAGCAATGAGCAAACAGTCACATAGATATAAAATAACGTTGAAGTGGTTTAGAAGACTGTAGTGCACGGAGGCAGCGGATAGGAATCAGCAAACAGTCCTGATGATACAGTTGATGGTAGAAGTGGTTTAGAAGACTGTAGTGCACGGAGGCAGCGGATAGGAATCAGCAAACAGTCCTGATGATACAGTTGATGATAGAAGTGGTATGGAGACCACAGGAATAGAAGTGGTTTGGAAACCACAGGAATCAGCAGCGCTGAATACACGAGGAATACAGGAACACCTTCAGAGACTCATGAGGAATGAGACTCCAAGATCAGGCCACGTGGTGTTGACCACAGGTGCTTAATATAGGGAGGTTGCCTGATCTGCCAATTGAGTTAAAGGGACATACACAGAAGTATAGGAAAGGGCTGCGCATGCGCAGACCCTCAGGATGGAGGACGGCCACGGTTCCTAAATGTCCGGGAAGAGGCACTCACGGTCCGGTGAGTGACAGTACCCCCCCTTTTAAAGGTGGGCACAGAACGCCTGGAACCGGGCTTGTCCGGATTTTTGGAGTAAAACTTCTTCAAAAGGGCAGGAGCATTAAGATCTTCAGCTTTGATCCAAGAGCGCTCCTCAGGACCAAAGCCCTTCCAGTGAACGAGGAAGTGGAGGACTCCTCGCGAAATTTTTGCATCTAGTACCTCGGTAATCTCAAAATCCTCCTCCTGATGAACTTGAACTGGCTGCGGAGCTGAGGGAGGAGTTGAAAAACGGTTGATAATAAGAGGTTTGAGCAAAGATACATGGAAGGCATTAGAAATCCGAAGACTCTTAGGAAGAAGGAGTTTCACACATACTGGATTGATAACTTGAATGATCCTATATGGACCAATAAAACGAGGGGCGAATTTCATGGATGGAACCTTCAAACGAATATTTTTAGTGGATAACCAGACACGATCTCCAATTTTTAGTGGTGGAATAGCCCGCCTCTTCCTATCTGCGGAAGATTTATATTTGATAGATGTCTTCTTTAAACAGGTTTTGACCTGAGACCAGATATTTTTAAAGGTCTGACAAACAGTTTCCACCGCAGGAACTTGGGTGGGCGGGAGGGCAGGAAATTCCGGAAAAGACGGATGGTGACCGTGAACCACCAGCACTTGACTTTTTGAAGATGACTCCTGAGATCCATCTTCAACGTCCGATGACGTCATGAACGCCCGATGAGGAGGAAGGCGTTCAGACTGAACTTTATCACACAGATCCGTAGATGAAGGATCTTGTGGAGGAGGACCTGGTGGAATAGACGAATGCTGTCTTTTGAATGAAACCACTTGGGAGAGACAACGATGATGACATTCAGTTCCCCAAGATGTAACTCGAGGAGTGCGCCAGTCAATCTGGGGAGAGTGACACTGAAGCCATGGAAGGCCTAAGACAATCGGACTTGTCGTAACAGGAAGGATCAAAAACGATATTTCTTCATGATGCAGGGCACCAATCTGAAGGGTTACTGGAGACGTACTCTGGGTGATGAGACCGTTGATGAGACGTGATCCATCTATAGCCGTCACAGTAATGGGTGTTTTTAAGGTAATCACTGGTAGAGACCATTGATTTACTAATGATTTGGAAATAAAATTTCCTGCTGCTCCGGAATCAATCAATGCCTGTGACTCAAAGGTTTTGGTAGCACAGGAAATCGTAACGTCAAAGGCGCAGACTTTAGATTTCATGGAAGATGGAGAGGACTCCAGGAACCCTAACCTTATCTCCCCAGTATTGGTTAGAGCCCGGCATCTCCTGGGACAAGAATTGAGCATATGCGTAGAATCGGCACAATAGATACAAAGTCTATTCTTTATTCTTCGGTCCCTCTCCTCTAAAGTTAATTTGGAGCGACCTATCTCCATGGGTATCACCGGAGATGAAGCTGGGTGAAATTGAGGATTTGAGAGAGGAGGTGTTTTAACCGAAGTTGTTTTCTCAGGTTCTCTTTCACGAAACCTCAGGTCTACCCGATGGCAAAGAGAGATCAAATCTTCTAAAGAGGAGGGTAGTTCTTGTGAAGTCAGTGCGTTTTTAATTTTATCGGAAAGCCCCTGCCAGAAGGCGGCAACTAGTGCTTCAGTGTTCCACTGAAGTTCAGAGGCTAAGATCCTAAATCGAATGACGTACTGAGCCACAGTGCGAGATCCTTGGCGAAGACGGAGAATGCTGGATGCAGCGGAAATGACACGACCTGGTTCATCGAATACACTTCGGAACGTGGAAATAAACTCGGCACTATCCTGTAACAATGGATCGTTTCTTTCCCACAGAGGGGAAGCCCATGCGAGAGCTTGTCCAGAAAACAATGAAATAAGATAGGCCACTCTGGAACGATGGGTAGAAAAATTTTGAGGTTGGAGCTCAAAATGAACTGAGCATTGAGTAAGAAAACCCCTACAAGTTTTGGGGTCTCCATCGTATTTTGACGGAGTAGGCAGGTGAAGCGTGGAAGCTGTAAACACCTGGGATGGCACTGGGGAAACGGAGGAAGGCACAGGAGCATCAACAGTAGTTGTGGCATCTTGTACAGACGGTCTTTGGGAGGCTAAGGCCTGGTAACACCGCAGTAAATGCCGTTGGCGAACTTCCTGTTGCTCAATACGAGTAACCAGATGCCGCAGCATCTCTTTGGCTGTAGGTTCCGTATCTGGGTCTGTCATGGCCTGATCTTACTGTCACGGGCACTAGGAGTCTTTACCCAGGGATCACCAGATGGTAGGCTTACCAGAGCAATGTAGATGGTAATAGGGTACTCTGGTAGCTGGGTGATCACGGAACATGAAATGATGGCCGATGAGATGCTCAGGAAAGTCTATGACTAGCAACACTGGTAGTAATGAGGTAATAATACACAAGGAACTGTATGGACAAGGACACGTGAAGGTAGTCAGTGGTCTGCGATAGCAAGCTGTACCACTGCTATAGTGAGGAGGAATGTCCAACAGAAACAAGGAGGTGATGAGAGTCAGCGGTCTGCGGGTAGCAAGTTGTACCGCTGTCTGAGAGAAGGAATGGAATCCAAGTGGAGGTATCCAGGTAGTCAGTGGTCTGCGGTAGCAAGTTGTACCACTGCTATGTGAGAGAATGATGGAACAGGTGATACCGGAAACAGGGATCAGTGGTCTGACATCAGCAAGTTGTACCACTGAATATATATGTGAGGAGGTGCACAGGGGAAGACTGCAACACAGGATATACACAGGCACCTTATACACGATCCACAATAATATGCACAATATAGATATATATATGGATATAAATGACTGAGCAGGTCTGCAATCTAGAAAGTCTCTTGAAGTAGTCCAGGAATGATAACACAGTCAATGATGGCAATAGACTCAGCGGATAGCAGACTCCAGAGAGAACCAAACACAGTCCAGCAAGATATGCAATACACAGCACAGTCAATGAGAAGTATGCATACCGTGGTTCAGCAGTAGCAGTCAGATGGGATTGCAGCGGTACCTGAGCGGCTGCAGACCGACTGGATAGGAAGTCCCTGGATAGGTGAGGCAGCGGTCTAGCAGGTGCAGCGCACAGATGAGTAGACCGGCAGGGACACGAATCCACAGGAGTCAGCAACACGTGGAACTGGACTCATAGGGGACCCGGGAGAATGGAGATGATCCAGCAGAGGGTAGTAGATGAGATACAAATCCAATGCTGACAGGAGGGTAGAGGCCAGTGGAACACGTGAAGGCGTGGAGAGTGGATCAGCAGGAGATGGACGATAGCGCTGACCACAGCGGCAGGACTCAGCGGCACACGGAGGTAACCAGTAGCAACCACAGGAACCAACAGCGATGGGAAACAGGAGTGCAGCGCAGGGCAGGAGCTGTAGATCACGAAGTGTAGCAGATGGTAATGAAAGCGGCAGTCTCGAGGAAGTCACAGCAAAGATGAGATGAGACTGTAGTGCACGGAGGCAGCGGATAGTAATCAGCTGGCAGTCACGATGTTGGACACAGGCGAGTTGCAAGCAGGAGACTGCAGTGCACGGAGGCAGCGGATAGAAGCAGCTGGCAGTCACGATGATGAACACAGGCAAGTTGCAAGCAGGAGACTGTAGTGCACAGAGGCAGCGGATAGGAATCAGCAAACAGACTTGATGAGAAGCAGGTGAGTGAAGTAAAAGCTGGAGTGCCCGGAGGCAGCGGATAGCAATGAGCAAACAGTCACATAGATATAAAATAACGTTGAAGTGGTTTAGAAGACTGTAGTGCACGGAGGCAGCGGATAGGAATCAGCAAACAGTCCTGATGATACAGTTGATGGTAGAAGTGGTTTAGAAGACTGTAGTGCACGGAGGCAGCGGATAGGAATCAGCAAACAGTCCTGATGATACAGTTGATGATAGAAGTGGTATGGAGACCACAGGAATAGAAGTGGTTTGGAAACCACAGGAATCAGCAGCGCTGAATACACGAGGAATACAGGAACACCTTCAGAGACTCATGAGGAATGAGACTCCAAGATCAGGCCACGTGGTGTTGACCACAGGTGCTTAATATAGGGAGGTTGCCTGATCTGCCAATTGAGTTAAAGGGACATACACAGAAGTATAGGAAAGGGCTGCGCATGCGCAGATCCTCAGGATGGAGGACGGCCACGGTTCCTAAATGTCCGGGAAGAGGCACTCACGGTCCGGTGAGTGACATAGGGTACTTCACAGCAGTTAAACCATGTTTACTGTACATGTAACTAGCTTCTGACCCCTCTGGTATTTTCAGGAGCACAGATGGTCCTTTCCTCATTTTAATGACATATTGACAAAACAACACAACGCTAGTTGTAATATTTAACTTCCTGTCTGGGTCCTGTAAACCATAGTTATAAAGGCAGTATAATTTTACCCTTGATTTAGCAAGGCTTTGTCACTGCGTCCGGTGAAAGGGTCACAACACAAAACCAGGAAATAAAATAAACCACAGAAGTTTGCATAATGACAAAATCAATAATCAATAAGCGCGATAAGGAAAATGACAAAGAACCTTCACCTTGTTCAAATCAATATACAAATGAAAGGAGTGAAAGAGAATAAGATGAGACTTATCAAACAGCACCGAATGTTGATCAGAGGCCATTTACAAGAGTTCAAAAGAACACATATAGACAGTTTCCAATGAGAGCACATCAGCAGAAAACCAGTTCAAACCTAGTGGCGGCCGCCAGTACTGTCACCAGTAGTACGTCTCACCCTGCAGGCTCTTGTACTCCTAAAAGATGGAACTTGATAACCAGGCACATAAACACCAATTGTTGTAGCTGTTTTCAAAGAAGGAGTTATAATGAAATAGAGTTAAGTTTATTAATTTGCGTGTGCATGGACCATCTGGTCTAAGTAGATCAGAAGGTAATGATAATACATTTACACATAGTCTTTATAGACATTAATCTTGGCATCCTTAGGCAGAGGAATGTTATGATTGACATTTGTAATGACATGTACATTGATTGAATAGCTATTTATTACATTATTATATGTGCCTCCACATTTAGAAAATGTGCCTCCCTGACCACAACATGTCATGGGGAGGCCGTAACTCTGATGTATAGAGACATAATTTCACTTATCAATGTGCCAGCCTTGCAAATAGTACATTTTGATAAGCATGATGCATGGTAGACATAACATTTTCATTTCTTGCAAAACTTAGCTGCATAAGACCTGAAGCATAGAAGTAAAATGTTGGCTGCTAGAATCCATTTTGTAACCCAGATTGATTATTCAAACTAATCTATATCAAGGGCAAAATAAAGTAATTTTATTAAGAACAATAAAATAATAAATACAAATTGTAACATGTACTTGATCTGGTGCAATGATAATAGGTAGATAACACTATACAACCCAAAATGTCAAACTACCACCAGCTCACAAAACACATAATCAGTAAGGAAATTGTTGGTCCTTTTTTAATACATTTCTGCATTCCTAGGACACCACTATCTATGTAATGCTGAGCTCTGTTCTACGTGACCCCAAACAGTTTAAACACCCCAATCAGTTCAATCCAGGACATTTTTTGGATGATAAAGGGAATTTCTGTCGGAATGAAGGATTTATGCCTTTCTCTGCAGGTATGTACTTGAAGTTAGAACTGAACTGTAAAATGGCAATCAACAGCAGTATCTCTATAAATAAATGCAGGAATATAATTAGAAATGTCTGAGCCCCGTAGAAAGAGCCCTAAATGCCCTAAATGGATCATAAAGTCATACCCACCACAATGCACCATCCCCAGTCTTTATCCAATAGGAAAGAATACTAATTGAATTAGTAACAAACTGGGACATTAGAATGCCATATTAAGATTATACTTAAAGGTACATATTTTCCACGTGTTCTTTGCTCTCTTCAGATTGGATCATTTAAAACTTTTTAATATAGATAGTTGCTTCAGTAGGAAAAAAGAAAAAAAAGAAGTGGTGGAAAAAATGGCAAGATAAAGTTATGCACCATGGGCAGCACGGTGGCTTAAAGGTTAGCACTTCTGCCTCACAGCACTGGGGTCATGAGTTCGATTCCCGACTATAGCCTTCGCTGTGTGGATTTTGTATGTTCTCCCCGTCTTTGCGTGGGTTTCCTCCAGGTACTCTGGTTTCCTCCCACCCTCCAAAAACATACTAGTAATTTAATTGGCAGCTATTAAATTGCCCTTAGTCTCTCTCAGTGTGTGTGTGTGTGTTAGGGGATTTAGATTGTAAGCTCCAATGGGGCAGGGACTGATCTGAGTGAGTTCTGTCTACAGTGCTGCGGAATTATTGGTGCTATATAAATAAATATATGATGATGATAATGATGATGAAAGAACTGCATTCTAAAATATATGTTAAGGCAAAATTAACATTTTCTCTTCTTTAATAGATCCAGAGTGACAATTACATAAAGAGGCACATATTAAAATGGACCCAAAGAGACCATAAAACTCATAAGAGTGCAGAAGTACAAACCCTCATGGTCATGTGCCTTTTTCTGTGCAAATTCATCTATGTTTTGTGTGGCAGTTCATGGCTTTACTGGGCCAAGATGGCTGCATTTACTGAGGGACACCTGCACTATTCCCCCTGATCATATCAACAAGATGAATAGAATTCAATATTTGGAATATTAGATATTGTCATTAAAATAATAATATTTAAGTGACAAATTAGTGATTCCTATGCAGTCAAAAATGACACTCTAGAACAGTGATGGGCAACCTGATGCACTTCAGTGGCTAAATGTGTGGCCCTTTAACCTTCAAAAGGGCCACACACCATACTTAATCTCAGGGTTAAATTAAAGCAATACATTTAATCAAAGAAATACACTCCGATCTATAATAACATTTCAGAAGGCATTTAAATTAGAGATGGTCACTGACCCCTGTGTTTTGGTTTTGGTTTTGGATCTGTATTAACTTTGTTTTGATCTTGGCAAAACCACCCTCACGTGTTTTGGCTTTGGATCTGTTTTTAAAAAAAACCAGCTAAAAAATGCTAAAATCACGTCATTTGGCTCTTTTTTTTTGTTCCTACATTATTATTAACCTCACTAACCTTAATTTCAAGTCAAGTTTTGTTAAGTGACAAGACCACTGCTATCCCTTCTGTTTATGAGCAATGGCATTCAGCAATGTCACTGGAGAATGGAGAGTGACAAGCACACTGCTACCCCTGTTTCTGTGTGAGCAATGAATCTCTCTGGAGTGCAGTACCTTATAGAATCCAAAACACGCGAGATCTGACAATGCAAAGATGACGCTTTGCCTCATTTTCAGTCCCGAGGTCGCTTGAAAGTATCAAGTCAGCTTGGCTCGGTACTTGGATCTGCTAAGTTCGGGTGGGCTCAGTTTTCAGAAACCGAGCCCGAGCATCTCTAATTTAAATTAAAAATAAACAAGTGGTAGCACCACCTGTTGCCATTCACTGCTCTAGAAAATATCCAAAATCTGTAAATACCATGATGTCCCTGTTCCTTTATTTAAACATTGATTGATTTTACTAAAGATGCCTACTTTCCATTCCTACCTACATCTTTACTCTGCCCCATTTCATCTGCTCAGAAATCCCCTTTACTTATAATTGTTTATGACTGGGACTGTAGACAACTAGATGCTAATTTGCCACATTTTTCTCTTATCCACCAGGGAAGAGGATATGTCTTGGGCAAGGTCTGGCAAAGATGGAGCTCTTCCTGTTCTTCACCACCATTTTACAGAACTTCAGTCTTCAGTCCCCTGTGGACATAGAAGAAATAGACTTAACGCCACAAATGAGTGGATTTGGAAATTTTCCCCATCACTACCAACTGTGCTTCATCCCACGTTAATTATTGACATTTTCTGTACATTTTTTAAATGAGTGGCTATTTCAGGTTTTTGAAAAGTAAGTTCTAAACACATGAAACTGCTCATTGTTATAGAAAAACCCATTTATGTATTTGCAAAGTATTGAGAAATACACAGCATCTGTAAAATTAATATATGCATATTTATGTATAACTTGCAATATTATAATACAATAGCAACTGTATTTAGCTGAATATAATGTATAGATGAAAGAGAAGTAATGAATAATCATTGAAAAATAAATTTACTAAAGAGAACATTTTGCTAAACAGATAATGTGACTGTGTTCATCCCTCCCCATGAGCCACACAATATGAGAATCTGTGTAATTTTGTTGCAGAAATGCACCTTATACACATAATTGAATAGTTTACTGTGGGCCTAATTCAAGACTGGACCATATATCCATTTGCCTAGTGTATCTTCATCATCATCATCATCATTTATTTATATAGCGCCACTGACTCCGCAGCGCTGTACAGAGAACTCATTCACATCTCTCCCTGCCCCATTGGTGCTTACAGTCTAAATTCCCTAATATAGACACACACTCACACACATAGAGAGGGAGACAGACAGACAGAGAGACTAGGGTCAATTTTGATAGCAACCAATTAACCTACTAGTATGTTTTTGGAGTGTGGGAGGAAACCGGAGCACCCGGAGGAAACCCACACAATCACAGGGAGAACATACAAACTCCGCACAGATAAGGCTGTGGTTGGGAATTGAACTCATGACCCTAGCGCTATGAGGCAGAAGTGCTACCACTTCGCCACTGTGCTGCCCACGTATCTTGCGCATGCCCATAAACCAAGCTGACGCAACTGCATGCCATTGCACGGAATTCATATTCACATGATCTAAAGCTTATGACACATTACGACTTGAGAGGTGGAAAGAGAGCGGGAAGGGGAAAATTAACGTTGACCTTGTACAGTAAGGGTGTGTTCACACAGAAGCGGCTAACACAAACCCTGTGTGTGGTGCAAGGTTACTTGTTTTCAGCCATATTTTGGGCACTTGGAACAGGGCAGGTGTAAATGCCGGATGATAGTGATGACCGACACGGCATTGTTTGCTGTCTTTCTCGCAAGCCTTTCGGCAGCTAGCACAGCACAACTGTACACATGGAAGATTTCTTTTCAATATGCATTGTGTACACTCTACGCTTTGAAGAGTTAATTATGTATCGCAAATATAATAAAAAAATTATATATTCATTTGTTCTTGTTTTTTATTAGTAGGTTTGCTATATTGTTACCAGTTGTTATTTTAAATTATTATCATTGTTAATACGCATGTAGTAAACATATTGCAAATGCTCTTTTAAAAATATTTCCGTCTGTATGTGTCTATGCTTATGGAAAGGTTGCACTGTTTATACAGAGCGCATTTCCATGCCTGCCCAAATCCTAACATAAATGTTATAAGTGTTTGGATTTGTATACGGACGTAAATATGCAAAAGTAGGGTACTCTTTTTAAACACGGAAATTACACTCTACTTGAAAATGTCACTGTGTGTGTACTTATCTGGTTCTCAAATGGGGGGCCACTGCAACCAATGAGGGATGACCAGGCGGCATTAGTCTGCTGCCCGCCAATCCCAAGTACACGGAAGCAGTAGCACCAGAGTTACATACAGTTGCTTTGGAAAGATTCTTGATGACAGTTTTAACATCTGCTCTCAATTCCTGTAGTCAGCGCTCTGCTAAGAACAGCAATTTAGTCTCACCTGGTCTACTGCACAGCTTTCTTTATTTTGCAATCAGATCTTAAGTGGAAAGGTCATTTCAATCAGAACATTTAGCTCACATTTTTGTAGCCTTTATAAAGCCCCTCAGTTCTATCAAACCTTTGCAGGAGCAAAGTTTTGATTCAGATTTCTATGCTTGTGCATTGAAGAAAACTTTTTTTTACTGTATATCACAATTCTACCGTCTTCAATCCTTTGACCTTGGCTTCATCCTCCATTACTCTGATTTCTCAAATCCTTTGACTTTGGCTTTGTCCATCACTTTTCCTATATCCTTGAAGTGGATGCATCAAAGAGTGGAGTGGGAGCCTTGTCTCCCAGACTGATTACAAAGATGTCCTCTGCCATGCACTTTCTTTTCTAAAACGTTCAACTCTGTGGAGGTTAACTATGAAGTGGGAGACTGCTGGCCATCATCCTGGCTCTTACTGAGTGGATGCAACGTCCAGAGGGGCCAGATTCCCTCATCTTATCCTTGTTGTTCCAGGCACGTGATACCCCTGTCCATTCCACAGAGGCCATGGACCCATGTATTTCATCAACCTTCCCAGCTTCCCACCTTACTGGTGGTAGTGGATCACTTCTCCAAGCAAGTCAACTTCATGGCTTTGAAGAAACTACCGTGAGCACTTCAACTCACCTAGATCTTCACCAAGGAGGTCTTCCAGCTGCACGGATTTCCTTGGAGTATCCAAATGAGTGGTTCAATTTGTGTCAAGGTGTTAAAGGTCCTCTGCAAGGGACTTGGAATTTCACTGCACTTCTCATCTGGGGATCACCACAAGAAGAATGGCCAGAGAGAGCAAGCCAATCAATCCTTTTAACAGTTCCTGCAGTGCTTTATTTATGATGCACAGGATGACTGGTCTCAATTGTTTGCATGGGTAGCGTTCTCAATGAACAACCTGGTGCAGGACTCAACGGGGATATCTCCCTTGTAAGTCAACCACAGGTTCCATCCTGTAGTCATCTCGGCTTCACATGCCACATGCATCTGGAGTCTGCTTCTAAAAGGCATTATGAGGATTCAGATCACTAACTCCGGATGAAAGCTGTCATAAAGCAATTCACAATCGAAGCTTCAAACACCTTCTCTCCATTCCTGTAATCTTTACTCTGCTAAAACCAGAAACCTAGCTCGTCTCCTCACATGGACTATTGCACAGCTTTTTCTACTGCAATCAGCCCTTCTGTGAAAAGGTCAGGTCAATGAGAACAATTTATCTCACCTGTTTGTAGCCTTCATAAAGTTTCTCAGTTCTACCAAGCCCTTTGCAGGAGCGAAGTTTGTTTTGGATTTCTCTGCTTGTTTTTTTAAGAAGACCTGTTTTCTTTGACTGTACATTATGATTCTGCCTTCTCCAATCTTTTGAAACTCTGCTTCTTTCCCCAATATTCTGCCTTCCCCAATTCCTTGACTTTAGCTTCATCCATCACTAACGCAACAGATGATGAAGACCCTTGTCTTATAGATTGGGCACTCAGTTTGGCTGTTGGTGGGACAGTTCCTCAGGGGGAGTGCACTGCTTCACCGGACTATATTTATGGACTGGTGGTTCACAACAACGAATCCTTCTGTCCAGGCTGATTCCAGATGGGTTGTCTGACTCGCTGGGGATCTTCCAATACCCACATCTGCCAACCAATGCCTAGAAAGATAATACAATCTCCTTACTTAATCTGTCCCTATCCTAACTGCCACAACACTCTCTAAAATGGCTTGTGCACAGACCCTGACAACTATCATATGTGCACAACTCGCTAATAAGAGATACACTGACCAGCAGTTAGGAGACAATAACAACAGAACAGATTTCATCAGCTACGTACATTACACAATCACAATACAGAGTGCAGATAACAGACAATACAGTGTAATCCAACACCAAACAATGCCCCTACTGGTGCTCGACTGGGGTAACCTACCTAGGAACTTCTGGGGTGTGGGATACAGACCAGGGGCCTGGTAAGCTGGGGCTGGCAGAGGTCTAGTGGCCTGGGGCTGGCTTGGGCGTAGTGGCATGAGGCTGGATGAGTCCTGCGGAGATCTAGTGACTGGGGCTGGCTGGAGCTTAATGGCCTGGAGCTGGCTGGAGCCTATACGCCTGGGGCTGGCTGGAGCCGAGTGGCCTGGTGATGGCTGAGGCATAGTGGCCTGGTTATAGCTGAGGCCTAATGGCCTGGGGCTGGCTGGGGCCTAGTTGCATGAGGCTGGCTGGGGTCTCGTGAATTGCAGCCTAATGACCTATGTGCCATAGCAGACTAAGCCTGATGGCTAGGAGGCTAGGGAAATTGGGGCCTGGGAACTTATTAAGCCTTTGAGATTGTGGCCTAAGATAGGGCCTGGGGGATGATTATGTTTGGAGCATTGCTGACCTGGAATTGGCACATACAGAAGGCTGGGGCACACAAACCAATGTGGTCAGGACCTATCACCACTGATCCTGGATCTCACATACAAATCATCTGTAGCTCCTTTTCCTTCTTCTAGTTTGATGAGGCGATCTACTAGTTGAGCTATGTCACTCTGAATGATAGCCCCTTTCCTATGATTTCTTTGACATTTTGTTTTGTCAGGAGAGTTTTCATGTATAAGAGAATCTCCCTCATCTCATTTCTGACAGTAGAGGACAAATGAGATTCTCTAACATCCGCCTGAGATGGTCTCTCAGGGAATGCTGAGTGTGGTGGGGAGCTCTGTGAGTTGGTGTTAGACTTTGCCTTGGTGTTCATGATTTCTAAGAAAATGCCTTTCTGGATGGAGTGAATCATACCTTGAATTCAAGGAAATTTATGAGTTTTGGGGCAACCCCTCCAGATGTGCTGAAAGGAGTGTTGTATGCTAATTGTGTGCATATAATCAGAAAATTTAATCAGAGCATGCCCAGAATCAGACCATATGCAGCTAAATGAAGGAAAGTTTAATTCATCTTTATACGCAAAGGACACTTGCTACAGCTTATGATTTCTGGGAGCAATGGGAGAGGAAGAGGTGTTCGCCTGTAGTCACTGTACAGTAAGGGCATGCCAAACTCGAGCGCACACAGACACATCCAATTCAAGCTTCTGGGCATCTCAAAGGTATTTGTTTTTCTGCCATATATCTTGCTCCACCTACAGGGCTAGTCTAAGTCCTGACTACTAGTGATGACATTTGCATATGAATGCTATAAAATGTGTTTGCAATCAGAAGCAACTATAATAATGTATTTTATGTTCAGTAGACAGTCGAAACATCTTAATAAATTTAAGAAATAAACACCTTTTTTTAAAAAACTGTTTTATCTTCAATGCCTATATTATTAACAGGTGACATTAATTGAGTAGTTTTTTTTCTCTGTGTGTTCCACATCTAAATTTCACATAGATAATGGACGTTTTCTTGTGTAGTAGAGCTGAGCAGACCTACAAATAAATTCATCGGTGCACATATCTTCAGGTCAGCTCCTTGTTGAATTCGGATATGCGTATATCTGAATTCCGTGTGTTTTAAAACAAATGCACGCTGAGTTCAATATGTGTGCTTTGATGAATCAGTCTTTGCAGCATCTGTCCAAGTTTGTGACATACATGTTATTTAATTGTCTTAGAACAAGATACCAACAATATAAAAGTTTTTACAGTGTTTTCATTAATCTTTACAGAAATTTTAATGGTACTTATAAATTGATTGATCAATTTCCATTTTGTGTACCACTGTTTGTGTGGCATGCATGACTTGCGAGTCCTTCTAGTGCCATTTTGGATATTTTGGGGAGTACCACCTAATAAGTAAGCTCTCAATATAAACACATGACCCAATATATTGAAAATATACAACTTAATATAGGGACTCTCAGAGTTTAGAGTTAAGACTTCCAAATAGTAGAAGTGTTCTAAATTTACAGGTAACTAATCATTTATTTGCAAATGTGTGATTTTACTAGTTGACAATGGTGTGTTGGGGGATTTTTGTAGTTGGCTGATGACATTCTAAGCTTGCCAATACTGACTAACCAGTTCTTTCAGCCTGCTCAATACAATCTGATATTTGGGGCAAAATGCTTTATTTTGTTGATACAATTTGGCTGAAAATTACCAATCTGGCTGACAGGATTGGGGTAAATGTGTCTTTAGCTTTAATCAGTCATGCTGTATAGGACCAAAGGTATAGGATGAGTGGTAATAATGGTCTAAAATATGTTTTAGAATTTGACGGCTTTGCTTGTTTTTTCTCTTTTCTCCAGGAAAGTGTATCTGCCTTGGAAAGGGTCTGGCTCATGTGGAAATGATCTTCATCCTTAGCCATTCTTCTGCAGAATTGTTATACAATTTTCTCTACAGATCTCAAGGACTTGAGATCTCACCACAAATGATTGAGTTCTCTGGCCTTACGAGATCAGTTTCAACCCACATTGAAATCATACTTGAAGGGCTATATAAAGAAATTAATATCAACCTTCCTATATAAACTAGTAATAATTGATAGGGTTACACGGATGACTACATCAGTATTTTCAACCAATGAGATGGTGCGTGACCAACATGTGGAGCTGTCACTAAATTACAATTTCACATTAATAATTATCGTTTTCATTTGTGTAGTCACATTTTGAACAACTCCTATCTAATTTTTCAATTTTTAAAATAAAAATAGATAGAGATAGAGAATGCATTATTCTAGAACCTATACAAACCCAAAAAGCCATTATTCTAGAACCTATAAAAACCCACTATCCAAAATATTATACAAACCTATACAAATATATACTACTCACTTATTCACTCACTTCCTTCTCCACCCACAAACATTCCACAATTCAAAACCACTATAATACTATTAGTTTCCAACGTGACACAGAGGTTTGCTTAAAGTGTGTCTTCCTTGCATAATAGTTAAGAACTGTTAAGAACTGATGATTATGGAAAGTCCCTAATTTTCAGTAATGTGTTTTCGACTGATCTCTCAAAATCAGGTCAATCTACATGTCACTTGTTCCCTGTCTCCCACCCAGATTTCCGCCCAGAGTAACTCTTAACTACAACGCTCTCATTGTCAATGCTTGGGTCAGCATAACTAAGGTTTACCTAGGCAAGGTCTAGATTACATCAATGAATTTGAACTTTAACTAACTTTACTTTTCACAGAAGGCAACATGTTGCTCACTGCTCAGATTAGGGACATATTCACAAGATGTTGTGGTAGAAAGTAAACAAGAATTTATTAATAAACAAAGTAGAAATTAATTATGTGCAAAATGAGTAGAAAGCTCCACCTCCGCCCTATGCCCAATGCCCTAGCTGCCTTTATGCAAATTTGAGCCTGAAGAGAGTTGTACGTAAGCACTTGCACATTGCTGTATGATTCAATGGACCTGAGTCTTTAAGGAAAGGCAAAAAAAGAGTAAATGTTCTCAGAGAAAAATCATGTTACAATACAAGGGGTGAAAATTAGTTTATTATTTTGCACATAGGTTAAATACTGGCTGTTTTTTCATATAGAGCACAAATATTTGATAGCTTTATTTTTACACTGAAATTTAAAGCCGATCTAGGACATGCGCTACCCCAACTATAAATTTGTCCCCACATTATAAATTTACCCCGCCTCCAATGCCCAGGTGCAAAGTTACTCCTTTTTCATGATTTGCTCTCCTTAATGACTCAGGCCCAATGCTGCATTTGACACTGTTGACCACTCTCTCCTCATACAAACGCTACAATCCCTAGGTCTTGAAGACACTGTCCTATCCTGGTTCTCATCCTACCTATCTATCGCTCTTTCAGTGTTCATTTCTCTGGATCCACCTCTGCTCCGCTTCCTTTATCAGTTGGAGTACCGCAAGGCTTAGTCCTAGGTCCTCTGCTTTTCTCTATCTACACCACTTCTCTTGGAAAACTAATAAGCTCCTTTGGATTTCAGTATTATCTCTATGTGGATGATACACAAATCTATCTATCCTCTCCTGATCTTTCACCATCTGTGCTGTCTCGCGTTACTGACTGTCTTTCTGCCATTTCATCTTGGATGTCTTCTCGCCAACTCAAACTCAATCTTTCAAAAACTAAATTAATAATATTCCCACCCAAAAACAGAAGCTTCCTGCCTGACATTTCTATTTCTGTTGATAACATGACCATAAATCCCACCCGGTAAGAGCGTTGCCTAGGTGTAATCCTTGATTCACAACTGTCGTTTATTCCCCACAACAACTCTATATCTAAATCATGTTACATACACCTAAAGAACATTTCCAGAATACGTACATATCTGACACAAGACACCGCAAAAACATTAATTCATGCACTCATTATCTCCCGCATCGACTATTGCAATTCCCTCCTACTGGTCTTCCCAAAGTCAAACTTGAACCCCTACAATCTATTTTGCAAGCAGCGGCTAGATTGATTTTCCTTGCAAACCGTTATTCCTCTGCTGAGCCACTCTGTCAGTCTCTGCATTGGCTGCCTGTATTTCAACGAATCCAATATAAAAATCTTCTACTAACATATAAGGCCATCAACAAAATTTCACCGACATACATTTCCTCACTTGTCTCAAACTATCTCCCAACTCGACACCTCCGTTCTGCACAAGATCTACGTCTCTCTTCCACTCTCATCACATCCTCCCATTCTCATTTACAGGATTTTTTCCAGGCTGCACCCACTTAGTGGAATTCCCTCCCACGCACAGTAAAACTTTCCTCTAGTCTTCAAACCTTCAAGCGTTCACTGAAAACCCACCTCTTCAGACTAGGTTATGATATTCCTCAACCACCATCTTAATTTCCCTAGATTACCCTATTACCATCCTCTACACTGCTAACGCAAGACAACAACCTTCTGACCAACATTGCAACACCCGCAGCCCACTCAATACTTTTACCTTTTCATTCTAGCTGGTCCACTGTGCAATATGATGTAGCACATGTCCTTGTGTTTCTAACTCCCATTGTCCTATTTGTATGTAGATTGTAAGCTTGCGAGCAGGGTTCTCTTACCTCTCTGTCTGTATGTATTACCCAGTATTGTCTTATTAATGTTTGTTCCCAATTGTAAAGCGCTACGGAATTTGCTGGCGCTATATAAATAAATGTTGATGATGATGATGAATGAATGCTTGCTACATCTAAAGAGTATCAAAAGTGAAGTTGAATGCAGTCCTGAAAAGTGCCTGAAAACACATTAAAAGGGCATAAAAATACAAAATTTTCAAGCAAAAAGAAGCAGACTGCAATACAGGGAAACTATTTTATAAAAATATATTTATTATCTGTATACCTAGGATTGGACAAAAATTAGAGCAATGTATATGAAAAGAACATACTAAGGGAGCCTCAATGGGCAAAATAATATATATCCTATGGATTAGAGCCCTATAGATATAATACAATATATCCCAATAAACAAATATTGGCCTGATTCATTAAGGAAAGTAAAGCAAAAAAAAATAGTATCTTTGCCCCTTGGCAAAACCATGTTGCATTGGAGGGGGATGTAAATTTAAAATGTTGACGGCAGATTTATAGTTGGGGTAGGGCATGTCGTAGATAAATTTTAAATTTCAGTGTACAAATGAGCTATTCATGTATTTATGTGCTACATGAAAAACAGCCAGTATTTAACTTGTGTGAATTAATACACTAATTTGCACCCCTTGCACTGTAACATGGTTTTGTCCAGGAGAAAACTTACTCATATGTTTTCCTTACTTTCCTTAATGAATCAGACCCAATATATTAAACAGGATACACAGATGGAGCAATTGCAGAAAATTCACAAAGATGATTAAAAGAAGGATATACAAAAAGGGGCTTATTGTCTAAATAAAGGAAAGAAGGACAGGCATATGTACAGAAATTATTTAATATAGGCAACAAGTTATTACATTGCATCAAAGAGTAAATAAAAATTCACTCACATGTTTTTTTAACATTATAATATTTGTATCTAAATTAAACTTATTACTTCAACTTAAATTAAACGTATTACTTAAATTTAAATTACAATTATTTGTGCCTAAATTAAATTAGCAGCGTTAAATGACGTATCATCAATTTAATACATTATAATTGTTAATATTTAATCAATAATAATCAATGAATATATATTTAACTAGCAAAATAAACTATGAAATAAAAGTGTTTAAGTAAAAATGTATTAATTTATTAAATTATGTATGTTACAATATATATTAAAATATATCTAAAATACCAAACTCAATGGATAGTGTTTTATACAGTATTCCCTTTATTCATGTGTATACAGAGGTCAATATTAAAATAATGTTCCTATAATGTTAATGTGAGTTTAAATTATAAAATATTAGTCAACCAATTAAAAAGTAAATGATATATGCACACACAGAGTTTGAATAAGGACAATTGGGACTTCTGAGATTGTGCTGAGACAGCGACTGTGAGATTTGAATAATTTCATGCATATCTTATTAAAGAGCTATACAGGCAATTAATATAATAGTACTGTCAGTATTGACCTTTATAAACCATATTGTACATATTTGTGTAGGAATATGTAAAGTATGTCACTCCCTTAGATGGGTTTCATTCACTATGTTTCTATATTGTGTAACACAATCCTTTAATGCTCTTTCTAGAGAGAGCACATCTACTCTGAATAAGAGAAGTCGAGACTTCAAACCAGGACATGGGCCCAAGAAATAGAACATGGCCTTAGAAGTGATTTATTTTAAGTGGAGCTAGGGAAAGTTGTAGGGAAAGGTAAATGTCGGGGCATTTTCAGGAAGTCCATTAAAGTTCAAACCAAATAATTTGCTTGATAACATTCAATTCTCAATTTTTCTCAGTGCAGTATGCAGACACTATTCTCTATTCCTATACATATTACACCACAAACAGCTATATAATTTACATTATAAATACCAATAAATAATCTAGTGTATTATTATAAATACTATATTAAATTATCTGTTAATCGATCTAAACATAATTATAGCTCAATCTTACAGAAGTGTGCAGTATTCAATCACATGTAACAGGTGACTCAGAGTCTACAAATTATCTGCAAATATTAGTTTTAATTTGTATATGTGTGTCCGTAGCCCTAGTTAAAAGATAATTTCAGTTTCTCTGTAGCTCCAAAAGGATGTAATGGCACCCCACATCAGGTTTCAACTTTTGTTACAACTGTTGCCCCTTAGTATTTTTTCTGTCTATGGTTAACTGAGTGTTAGTAGATTAGATGGGTTTAGTAGAATTCATTGTGGTGAGAGCAGAGCTGAGTGTTGGGCACATTGAAAAATAATGGTTAAGCCCACTTGGCATCCCCTCTCACCAGCATGTGCAGTATTGATATGTATTAGCTGATTGTTTCATATGTGTTTCAAATGTTGTGATATAACATTCTTGTATGTCACCAGGTGGGTTATTTAGGTGATGGTAGATTTCCTAGCAATTCCTCTAATTAAGCTACCATACCTGGAGGTCATAGAAGCACTCAGTCAATTGGTGACATCCCGAGTATTTGCACTGACCACTGGCAGAGACTTTGCCGGACTGTCTTCAGTAATGGACGGCCATGTTGTGCAGGAAGTGTCAGTCGGTCAACAGCACAAAATCACCTTAAAAGACTACATAGTATTTAACTGTGGCTTGGATGGAGAAATTCAGGTACTAATGGGATTATGCTTCATCAGGTTTCATAGGTGCTCATTGTTCAACTTCATGTCCTGCTAGACTGCCAGGATCTGTTCACTGCAGGGTGTCTCCTGTTACCTGTGGATTTGGGGGAGCTAAGTGAAAGCCCCTCTGATAAGCAGGCACAAATACAGAGCAGGTGTGTTATCTAAAGACAGGCCAGCTCAAACCTCAGACTTCCAGAATAAAAGGAAGCCTTCTCCAAAACAGAACTCTCCTTTGTGTGACAGTACTCACTATGGGTTATGATTCCCATTGAGCTGCTCTGGGATCATGCTGGTTCATGGGATTTTCTAAGTCTCTGTGGACCTTGTCACTTTGTGTACCTACCAAAGCAGAGAGATATCAGACTTGGTCCTTACCCTTCTGACAAAATAATGAATGTATTGCTCATCAGCGGATCATCGGTCCAAGAGGTACAGTGAATATAGTCCCTGTAGGATAGGGTTTTTTGGTAGTCTTATTATCGAGTATTTGTTCATTGAAGATTATAGCCCTAAGTGTATATTTTGTTATAGTAAAGCCTGTTTGTGTTTTTATCCAGCTGTTTTTGCCTAAGCGATTCTGAACCTCCTAGTGCAAGTACAAGGTGTGCCAGGTTGACGCATAATACTGCCTCAGCTGGAAAAGTAATATAGCTCAAATTTTACCAGTATCTAAACATTTACCTGGTCGGAACTTTCGGTTCTTGATTCATCTGCTCGTGTCTCCCCTCTCATCTGCACTTAACTTTATATTACTGGTTTTCTATTCAGTAATCACTAAGCATTTCCATGTGTTTCCCTCACTATGCTACTCTACTTGTCACTTGCTCTAAATAAACTTCATCTCTGACTAAAATCCGATATTAAGATACTTTAATTACTTTCACTCTCCCCCCTGTGTAAATTTTCTTTGTGTTAATAATTTTTTACCCCTCACTCAGACTAAGACTGTTTATCTTATTCTAACCACTGTCCTATAGTTCCTCACTATTTTAAATTTATTCTTTAAGTTCCTTACTTCATAAATGTATTTATTATTTTCCTGACTTTTTTATGTACAGCTGTTACTCCTGTATCTTTAAATTTCTCTTTCAAAATATTTATTTCTCACTGTTTCATCTCTATTACTCTCCTTCACTGTTTGCGGTCTCTGTTATCTCCTCGCTCTCACAATAATTTTGATTATACATATTCTGACCCCATGAGCTAGATTTACTAAGCTGCGGGTTTGAAAAAGTGGGGATGTTGCCTATAGCAACCAATCAGATTCTAGCGATCATTTATTTAGTACCTTCTACAAAATGATAGCTAGAATCTGATTGGTTGCTATAGGCAACATCCCCACTTTTTCAAACCCGCAGCTTAGTAAATCTAGCCCTATATGTTTTATGTAAATACTACTCCCATATCATGTAATTTAACAGCTTTCTTGAAGATCATTGTTGAAAATAAATGTGTATATTCTATGGCATGACAATACATATGTTACTTTCTGTAACCCCTCAGGGTTTGTGCTGTTTGCTCTGCCTTTATACCCCATTGTCCTACTTTATGAAAGGTTCATCTGTCATTTTATGTCCTGTTTACTGACTTGTACCCTATTCTCCCTGTAGAAGGAATATCGTCTCTTCTGTCCCATGAACTCTGCAGACTTTTACCTTTATGGTATGTACATCTCTAGTTAAGCAAAGTTAAGATACTACTTTTAGTTCTTTGCACCTCCCAACTGGGAAATATATAGTTGATGCAAGCCATAATTATAAAATAAGCAAATTCTGTATATGTTAAGAAGTTCAGGAAGAGAGTTTTGCTTCAATAATGATCAATATTTTTAATGACTCTCCTTCAGTTATATATATCACTGTACAATGATTTGCTTTCTGAAAAGTCTCATTACCCAAAAGGGCATATAATGTTGATCACATTAAACAGACATTAGAATTCAAATGAATTCTAATTCTAAATTCCAATGCTGAATTTGGATTCTCTTAACTCTTACAATAATTTGAGGATCTCAAACAATTCTTTTTTTACCTACAAGAAATGTATTGCATGTACTTTATTGGTGGGAAAAAATACCAAAATATTTGCGAATTAAACTTGGGATGCAGAATTTTCTCTGTGATGTAATTAATTTGTGTGAGACTCTTGCTGTGTCTTCTAATGAGTTTGTGGTGAGGTCTTGTTATGTTTAGTGATTGTTTGATATAGAGCATATTATAGAGCATATTAAAAATAGTGATTTCTGCGCATGGCAGTGAATGATCAGAAGTGGAACATGGTTTCCATTACAGCACAAGATAAACGACTGGCTTGAGATTAGCCCAAGACCTACATTTTCACTACAAATAATGTATGAAATAGTATGGATCTGCCCTGCACCCTGATTAACTGCACTTTAGAGTTTTCAGCAAATGGGCATCCATGACTATAGCTAGCCACCCACCACTGTGACTGTCATGTCAACTGCATACTAGTATGGTGTTCCTAGTGGTAGAAGGATAATGACTGCCTCCACCATGCTCCTTAACTAGCATCTGGAACTGTCCATGCTTCTTGAGCAATGTATATCTGCTGCAGCTTTGCTCATTGCTCAGGCTGAATCCACGCTTACATTTTACTGTGGATCGGGATTGCTTGATAACTGGAGTGTTGGGATCAATTGGGTTAGTAGTTGGGGCAGATTAAAGTGTGAGTTTAATCTGTTTGTCGCAGGAAAAAAATAGTGTAGTTATGGGAATCATTATAGCAACAATCTGGATCTAATACTAATTGCATTTATTGGCTTAATTAGCTGATATAAAAGTACATACAAGTATACCACCAAATATCACTGTGGATCAGGATTGTTGGATAGTTGTCAGAGCACTGACTCAGGAATTCTGGGCTTAATGAAGGACTGATGGGGGGGTGGATTAAAGTTAGAACTTTAATTTGTTGGTAACATGAATACAGCAGTGCAGGGATAGGCATTATTGCTGGAACAATCAAGATCTAATAGTAATTGCATTTATTGGTTCAATTAGCTGATATAAGAGTGTATGTACAGTTTACATTGATTTCTAACCCTCATATTTATTTTTACACAGATCTGGGATCAGACTTCAACCAACTTAGAAAATCTATACTGATCTCCTGATCTGGCCACATTGAATATATTGGCATTTGGCCTCTTGAATATTCCAGGAGGCAATGCTTCTTCTGGGTTTATGCTGCTGTCCTGTTCCTGGACTTAGACCCAGAGGTGTAGCAGCCTATAACCACCTGGTTCCCCTTAATTGCTGCAGTAGTCCCTCAATAGACAACCAGGTAAGTGTATATCATGGGAAACTATTTTATTATGTATTCAAAGCCCCATATTGCACCAGATAGATAATTTACTAGTTCTCCACGTTGTGTGGGTCAAGGGAAGGAGAGACCCAGTCACAATGCCTATTTAGTAAACAATATAATTTATTTTAAAAATGTGTTATATATTTTTACTTTTACAGTATCTCTATAAAATTGCATGGCCAGCTGTTGGTAAATGATGCAGTTTATTGTCTACTATTATCCAAATATGCAATTTTTTAATGTAATAATTAGCAGTTTGATGCTTGTACTTAATTTTCAAACACCTAAAATAGTTTTAATTATAAAAAAGTTAAAATATCAGTGATTAGCGTGGAATGAAGCAAAGATTGTAGTAACGGGGAAAATTCCCAAACCCACTCATTAGTGGCGTTAAGTCTATTTCTTCTGTGTCCACTGGGGACCGTAGACTGAAGTTCTGTAAAATGGTGGTGAAAAATAGGAAGAGCTCCATCCTCGCCAGACCTTCCCCAAGACAGATCCGCTTTCCTGTAGGATAAAAGTGTTGGCTGCTTAGCTAGTGTGTTTAGTTCAAAGTGTGTTAGTTACAAGTGTATTAAGACTGATATAGCATAATTTAGAGTTACATCAGAGTTCTTATTAGTTATCTCTACATCAGGCTATGAGAGATGAATAATCTCTTCATACTTTCTTTCATCAACAGTTAATTATCCATACCTTAACTGCACCACTATCACAACTGAATTAAGGAAGTGCAATTTTATTTCTTTACATGTTAGTTATTTACACCTTACCTGCACCAGTATCTGAACTGAATTTAGAAAGTGCAATTTTATTTCTTAATATATGGTATCTTGTCCTTTCACAGTTTGTTTGTTTAACTATATGTTATTGGAGGTTGATTGAAGTCACTGATCACAGTAAAAAAAATATACATTCAGGGTGTAGTGGCTGCAAGCAAGTGTTGGCTGCTTAGCTTTTATGTTTAGTTCAAATTCTGTTAGCTACAAGTGTTTTAAGAATGATATAGCATAATTAAGATTTATACTGGAGTTAAACAGGAGTTAAAAAGGAGGAGAACACTCTACCTGATATAACTGCTACAGGAGGACAAAATCCAACACTCCAGTGAGTCCTGTTACCTTCCACCTCAAGTACCTGCTTTGCACACCCATTCTTGATCTGCTAGCATTGGTGATAAGATCACTTCTGATTTAATAAACCACTTGCAAGCTTTGTCTCTCATTTAAATTCTCAGTATGTCCAATCTGTTCATCTATATTACCATGTTCTAACCACACTATGATAACTGCTTCCATGTCTATCCACACAGCAACATTGTCCTCTCCGCACTACCCACCTACCTCTCCACCCTTGTTCCCCATCTTCCAAGCCAAATATCCTCACCTTCGTCAACCTACTCTATCGCCAATTCAACCCACCCTCCTGTCAGTTCAACTGTTTAGCCCCCACCTCCTCTGCTACCCACCTGGACTGTTAAACTTAATGTCCGTTTTTGTTCTTATTGTTTCTCGCTACCCCCTCCCTCTAGAATGTAAGCTCTCATGGACAGTGTCCTCTACCCAATGTCTCATGGCTGTCCAATCTGTGTTCCTTGTTTGTCCCTTTCATATCTGATGCTGAATTGTTTCTGTATATCATGCAAGTTGTTCTGTTAATTGCATCCATGCATTTATTATTCTGCTCTGTCCACATGTACTTGTTATGTGTACTGGTTTCATGTATGTAATATTTGTACTATTAAGTCAGGCGCTACAGAATCTGTGACAACATACAAATACACAATAATAATAAATAACAATAATTTGAAAAAATTCTGGTAAGGAGCATCAAATTGTCTACAGCCCTAGACATGAGCTGTTGCTACATAAACATAAATAAATTGCTGATGAAATGAAACAGGGCAGAGAAGAGGTGTAAGTAAGAGAAGACAGGATCATGCCATAGTAGGTGTCTTATGAAACAGCGATCGCTATTTAGATGATGGGACAAGAGCTTCATGGCATTCACACATTTTGGTTATTTTCTAATGTTGCAATTTGGAATATATTTACATGGGGTTTTCATTCCTGGATGTACTTGTCTAAAATAGGAATCATTGATTTGTGACTGAGTAGATTTATTGCTATTTTAAAAAAGACAACCTGTGAAACTGAAAAAGTTAAAGGTTATACTTTTTGTAGCAACATAAAAAGGGTATTTACGCACCAGAGGAATAGTCAAGGTCTCCTGCAAGTGTCATCGCGGCATCATGAAAGTCTATTTGTGTACTGTGCACTTATTTCTATGGAACACACCTACAGACCTCTTCAGGGATAAAGTCATTTTTGCCCAGAATGAAGTGCTGGGGGTTAAGTTATACCTCACTGCAATATTTTAATTTGTGAGACAAATTTTGAAAAGATGTGAGGGATGGACATTGTGCGTATATGAAAGTGTTATTTATTTTCGAGTGCAACAGGGCTTTTAGGCCACATAAAAAAACAGAAATTTAGACCACCTTAGAGTTGGTAGACAATATCAGTACGTAAATTTCAACCAACTTCTTTGTGCCACAAAGTAGGAAGTACACCACATAGGTATTTGCTACTTGTAGTGAAGACAATCCTATGATTGAGGATCAATCAAGCAAATTATTGCTCAGAAGGGCCGTAGCCATTTTGTTATTACATATGTCATTTTTGTGTGTTTGAAAGTTTTTATTACATTAGTCAAAGTGCACCTAGATATGATTATTCCCAGAAAAGTGTAACTGAGAGCTACCAAGTGAATCCCATAATAAAAAGGAATTTGATTTTGAGCCACTTTAGAGGTAGTTGTTTTTTTGTGAAATTTAATGTTAATTACTAATTACTAGTACCTACCTGAAGAGAAAGGCATGAATCCTTCATTCCGACAGAACTTCCCTTTATCATCTAAAAAATGTCCTGGATTGAACTGATTGGGGTGTTTAAATTGTTTGGGGTCACGTAGAACAGAACTCAGCATTGGATACACAGTGGTGTCCTGGGAAATAAGTCAATGAGATTTATATGTAACAAGGTCAATCATTTCCTCGCTAATTATCTGTTTTGTAAGCTGATGGTATATTTACATTTTTGGTTGTATGAGAATATACATTTGTTGCAGTCTATTATATTTTTTATTTATCTATTGTATTTATTAATCCAGAATTAAATATATATTTAAGTATTCATTTTTTATTCTTGTTCTTAGTAAAACTACTTCATTGTGTCATTCATTACAGTCTTTAGGTGAAGTCATAACCCTACATTACAGTTGATATGCATGGAAACTGTGCAAAAAAAATGGTGTTGACAATATCAATGAGACAAATTCTGTTATTTTTCTAATGTATTACATAGGGAGGTTGTTAATCTGAACTTCCTATGCTTTTGTGTGGTTTTTGCTGCCAATGAGGTGAAAGGGGGAGACGGGGATTCAAACACTCTAATAATCAAGCTATTAGAAATAATTTTTTCCAGGATGCAAGGTGCTATGAAATTTGGACCTCTAACGACTATTAATAATAATTATTGAGTGCAATTTCTTATGTTGATCTGTACAAGTTTATGTATTTGATTTTAATTTTATTTATATTTACAATTTTCCTACAAATACATTGGTACCAATAATATATGTTTCACTACAATTTATTAATTGTTTCTACAATGTTTATTGGAGAATTTATGTGGAACACGTTATTAGGAAAATAACATTTTTATTTCAAGCACACATTTCTTACCTAATTATGACAGGTTTCCCTATTCAAAATTATATACAGGGGAGTAGTTTAGTCTCCTCCACCTGTGACATTGTCAGATGAGCAAACTATTTACACATAATTCAATCATACCTTGCGCCCTGGGAAAATGTATTTCTAATATTTTTCTAATGTAGTATTAAACTATAAGCAAACATTTCATTAGTTGATATGGGCAATGGTATCCTTTTCCATTGCACCATTGTTCATAATATCTCTCCATTGTATATTGCTATACTGCTAATTTCTGATTAATCTTGTATAATTTGCAACAAACAACAGTTCACCAATATATAGCAAGTGACCAGTGTTTAAACTGTAAAGATGCTGAATACATACACATTTTGGCCACCTGGTAAAGCAACAATTTAATTTCTTTGGGCAGCACGGTGGCTAAGTGGTTAGCACTTCTGCCTTACAGCACTGGGGTCATGGGTTTAATTCCCGACCATGGCCTTCTCTATGAGGAGTTTGTATGTTTTCCCCGTGTTTGCCTGGGTTTCCTCCGGGTGGTCCGGTTTCCTCCCACACTCCAAAAACATACTGGCAGGTTAATAGGCTGCTAACAAATTGACCCTAGTCTGTGTGTCTGTCAGTCTCTGTTGGTCTCTGGCTGTCTGTGTGTGTGTGTCTTAGACTGTAAGCCCCAATGGGGCAGGGACTGATGTGAGTGAGTTCTCTGTACAGTGCTGCGGAATTTGTGGCGCTATATAAATAAATGGTAATAATAATAATTTGCCAAGACCAGGTAAAGTATGTCCATAAAATAGAGGATATTTTATTGTGCCTCAATATAAACATTAACTAACCACCAGAAGTTGCTAAATTGATTTCTATTTAGTGAATGGCATAATTCCAATTACAACTATCTTCAATAGTGTAAAACAGTTTCAAAATAGATAACATGACATAAATGGATAAATGGGGCCTTACCTTTGGTATGAGGAAATTTCTAAAGTGCAGATCCCGTGTGACCTTGTGAGGAATTCCCATTGGGATGAGGTCAATGAACCTTTGAATCTCATGAATAACAGCATCCATGTACGGCATACGAGAGCGATCTTCAATACATGGGGCTCGGTTTCTGCCGATGACATGGTCAATCTCTTTGTGGATGCTTTCTGCAAAAATGAAAATGAATGGAAGATGTTCTAAACAGTAACAGCTCTTGATATGTTAACTGTAATTTTCAGTTATCTGAGGGTATTTGCAAACTCAGAAAGACATTGCATATTTATACTGTAAACTAAGAGACAGAAGACCCACATACACAATTTTACCAAATGGCTCCATCAGGCATATTGTAGTGTATTAATATGTTTCATTAAAATATCTAAAGATAAATGGACTGAATTTTATGGTGAGTTGATGTATTACTGGACTGCAGTGATTATACACAGAGTTTTCTTTGGTTACTAACCCTTACTGCATCAAAGTTGTGTAAAAATATGTAATGCCCCTTTTTTTAAAACTAGCTTAAACATAGGTACAAACTGGTTTTGTTACAAGGGTTTTGGTATAAAGAGATCATGTATAGTGGAATAAATGTTTATCCCCCTCCATCGAGAGAGCGGTGTTATAGCAGAGAGCTGTAAAATAAAGAGTACTGTACTGGAAATGGTTAAGCCCTATTTAAGCATAGTGTTAAATGCATATAATAAGTAAATAAGAAGCTATTCAAATACTGACTAAAATATAAAAAAAAACATAAAATAAAAAAACATTAAACAATGTGCTGATTCTACAACTCTATTGCCCTAGACCTGGATCCATATGGCCTTTTCACAAATCCAAGACTGATGTCAATGTGCTTAATGTTGCCAATGTCATTAACTGCCTTTCCACCTGTACTAACCTTCAACATCTGGATGTTTGAGGAGAATCATCAGTCCATAGCGTAGTGTTGTGCTAACCGTTTCTGTACCAGCACCAAACAAATCAAACGTGGTATTGACAATCGCCTCCATGTGAAACTCACTCTGAGGTGTATCTTTTTCCTGCGTAATTGGGGCATAAGAATATACTTTTCAACATTTGTGGGAATGAGTGCATTATTGCTATTATTCACAGAAAAGAAGACACTAAAACAGACCATCCACATGGGTTGTAAAATCCCTGTCAATGTATTTCTAACTTACTTTACATACTTCTACATTCATTTTTTAAATGTTTAATGTGCCAATATTTATTTTTCTAAGGTGTCCGTTAGTAGGTTAATAAAAATCAAGAATAAAATTACTCACCAACATGATTGAAGCAAAAAAAGTTTGTTTTATAAAAATGTTAGCCCAAAATTGGTTTAAAGGTTGGTCGATTTGGAACTCACCTGTTCTATCTTAACGAGGAAGCAATCAATGAAGTCTCGAGGAGAACTGGGATCCAACGTCTCTTTGTGCATTTTCACCCTTTCTGTAATAAATTCCTGAATGCCATCAATGGCTTTGAATAATTTCTGGTGAGGTCCCGGCATCTTTCCAACAACTTTGGGAAAGACATTGTACATCTAAAGAGACATTTGTAAACAGAGTTCATGGCACGTGAGCAATGTGTACTCGACATATTTAAAAATATCATGGACTATCATGGACTTTTTGCTTGGGTCCTAATTCTTTCCTTACCTGTCCCCAAACAGAGCTAAAACATTTAAAGACTTCATTTAAGAGACCTAGAAGATGGAGGAAAGTCTTATCTTCATATTCAAACCGGTCTCCAAATACCACCGAGCAGATGACGTTTGAAACAGCTTTACCAAAATAGAATGTTGGATCCAGTGGCTGGCCTGCAATGTACATACAAATTGTACATTATAATGAAATAAGAATGCCAGGACAGCACACAGGGTCAATTAAATGGTTATTATGGAGGCAAGAGCTGTGCGGGCCGAGGGTGCCCAGTATCAATCAGTGAAGAACAGGAGAGCACTAACAGTTTTGAGAATGGAATAATTTATTGACATGCACATGGATAACTTGACCTTGTCTATATGCTCATAAAGAACTTTGTATTCTGGTAGAAGGAAGAGTGGAAAGGTATAATTAGATGGATAAATTATTTAAAGCAGATTTCGGAAAAATAGACAACAATTATCCCCTAAGGGATCCCCCCGGCGCTAATAGTCAATAAAGAGTGGATTCCAAAATGAAAAATGGAAATAAGTAGATGACCCTGCAGCTAGAACACGGTTCACCAAACCATTAAATCAAAAGAATGCACATTGTAAGTCAAGCGCTGGGGCACCCACAATACAGATATTGCTCAATTCCTATCATAGGATACAATTTTCGATGAAGCCAAATTAAAATATTAAATTTGAAATTTTATTCATACACCATCTAATATAACAAATATATGAAAAATCTGAAATATCCTCAATTTGGAATACAAAGCATCACATAAGTTGGTAAGTTCCACTCAATATATGAAACAGAATATATTCCTTATCTCATGAGATCGTTGCAGAGAGGAACAATTACCTACACCTTCTATATATTCATAACAGGTGAGGCCAATCTTTATATAGATGAAGATATTCTTGCATATGGATCCAATATGATACAGATACCCAAATAATAATTAGAAATTAAAAAGTATACATTTCCAATATCCAGAAACCGAATACATGCATGATTCAAAAATTAAGGGATTTCGGAAAAAGACTGAAATCAATTACACTAAATAATAAAAAATATGAACTACTAAAGGCCCTTTGCTACATATAGAGATATCTAAAATGAATAAGTTTCACATGTATCAAAAACAACCAGTAGAAGATCATAAGAAAAGCCTGATTATTAATATCAATTGAAACGGTATGGAAACCACATAATAATTATTGTCTATGTCAGTGACCACACTAAGAGAAATACAGATTTATCTGACATACTCTCAAGCCTTATTTAAAGTGCTGAGCTGCAACGAAAATAATGATGAACCCAGCATGTATTCCAAGTGCAGACATGAGGATGAATAAGTGGGCTCAGTGCTTAAAATCCAAATTATATTCAAGTATCAGTGCAAGAAGCAGATACCATTTCTGGAAACTCATATGGTTAATTCATTATTCAGCTTTGTATATATATTCTACACATATCTTCAGAAGTGACTGTCTAAATGGGCTTCCCCAAGACATTATGTATTCATATATATATATATATATGAATATGGTTTTGCTTAATTGGGCACCTTGAAATGTTGTGTTTCATTATACATTTCTAAAGTTGGCTGGCCTTAATCAGCTGAGCTTGAATAAAACTTGGACTTTTAGATGTGAACAATGATCCATTCTCTTGTAGACTCTCACTAACAGATCATCATAATATACCCTGGTATAGCAAGTAATTAAAATTTCAGGTACAGCCTTATAACTATAGTTCAATGATCAAATATTTAAGGTATGCAAGTACAAACATAATAATAAAAAATCAAGTGCCCAGTGCTAGAATTATTGAGTTAATGTTGACTGATATCCTTTAGGAATTATGTGCAGCATAAGACAATTAGAGGGGAGATCTAGCACACATTAAGGTGTACATCTACTCTACAGTCACAGGAAATGTCTCCACAAATTAAAAGTTTGCTTAGGTCACATAATTACAGTTATAGGCTAAATAAGAAAGAGACACAGTTCCAAAAGATTTTAAACTTTTATCAAATTATGTTGATCTTTAGGAGGACCAAACATAAAATGATGTTGATCTGGAGGAGGACATAACATTATTACACATGCTAATAACAGGGGTGAAAATCTTGACCCCAAAAAAATAAACATTCTGGATCTATCACCCTCACAATGTTCTCTATTAACTATAGATGCAAAGACCATGTATTGTAAGAAAGGCATCCAATCCATTTTTCAATTCCTAACCTCAAGTGGTTAGGAATTCCACAGCTTAGTCACCCTTACAGAAGAATCACTTCCTATGCTAATGGTGAAACAGTTTTTCTTGCATTAGAAATTGATGACCCCTTGTCTTCTATATGGTCCTTGATACAAACATTGACCTAGAATTTATAGTGTTTATGCATAATAATTAGTTCAACTCTAAAGGAATCCATTTTCTAACCTATTTTTATCATTTGACCTTATCATTTTCTTTATTATTGAGGATACCAGCCTCTGTACCCTCTTGAGGCCTTTTATGTCCTTCTTACATTGGGGTGCCCATAAATATATATCATGTATTTAAGAAGATGTGGTCTAACTAGTGACTTGTACATTGGTAGTAATATGTCTGCATCACCTGCATTGATCCATCTTTTTAAACATCCTAGGATTTTGTTTGCTATTACAGCCACTGCCTGGCACTGTGTGCTGCCACTCAGCTTTCTGTTAACTAGTATTCTTCAATTCTTTTCCATCTTAGTTCTTCCTGGCTGTATTCTATTTAAGATGTAAGTAGAGTCTTTATTATCATAGCCTAGGTCCAGTATCCTATAGTTATGTATGATAAATTTAATTTTCCATTTAACAGACCACTCTGCCATTTTGCTTAACATTTCTTTCAACTTATTTTCTAGGCTTCCTACAAAGTAATTAATAAACACATTGAAAATCACCAGGTCCTGGATATTGGTCCATGTGTTACACCACTGGTAGCTTTAGTCTTGTCAGAAAACTACATTTTGTCTTCTAACATTTACCAAGATCTCGACTCGTACACATACTGTGCACATATTTGCACTAAACCTACTACTCTCACATTATGTACAACTGTAAACATTATTTTATTGTAAATTATTTACTAAAATATATTTCAGAATCCCATCAAACAATTTATTCACAACTGAAGTCAGTATAGTTTCCTGGTTCTGATTTTGTTTCCTTTTTAAAGATTGGTTCAACACCTACCTTTCAACAAAGTTGTGGCACAGATTCAGATATGAAGCAGTCCAAAAATATAAGAAATAACTTTAGCACACTTAGGTGAAAACCATCTGGGTCAGGTGCCTGGGCTGTATTAATCTTGTCTAGGCATAACTACAACTCCTCCTGTGTTAGACATTATAATGGTGGACATGGCTATAAAACCTTTTTGCTTAGCAATGTGTTTCTCAGCTTTAATTATTGTTAACCTTATTTCCTTTTTTCATATTTTGCTACCTTAACTTTCTTTAAATAATTAATTCATTTTTTTTTAGTGTAAATAATTTAAATGATCTCATTTTTCTGTTTATCACCTCTTTTTCAGCTCGGTCCATTGCCTAGCAACGGGACACGACTTCTGAGTCTCAACAGACAGCACTGTAGGAAGCAGATTTAAAAAAAACTGTTGTTGGTCAGTGTCATGTCACTGATCGCAGTATATTCTTTAGCACAACTTATTTAAGGCAGACCCTGGCACTAATCCAGTGCCAGAGCATTGAATCACTCCCTACTCTAATTCTGTTTGCTTTCAGCATCTACACCTTTGATTCCCTCATTTTGGACTTCCTGTTGCCGACTTGTTTGCTGCTGACCACTCTTCAACTTTTCGATTCTGGTCCCATTTGGATTCCTGACTTGAACTCAGCAACCTTGACTATTCTTCTGCTTCACTTTTTGGCTTTACTTGGATTTCCTGGTACTGACCCGAATAGTCCACTACACTCAGTCTGTGACTGCAGCTACCTTGCCAGTGACTAGCTCTGAGGGCTGTGACTTGCAAATCACATGCAGCTAAGACCAAACCTCATTGCAGGAGTCCCTGGTGAACACCAGGGGCATGTTAGATGCTGTGCCTCTTTGTTCAGAAGCGTCAACTGCTAACAGCTGTAATGCTCTAACAATATTAGTGACGTTATCAGAAATCACATATCCTCAGGAGAGTCCAAGCAGGATAAGCCATGTTGCAATGACATCCCTAAGTTTTTCAAACAGATTGTCAGCGGTATTACCTCTGACCGGCGCCTTGTCTCGTCTCTGATAACCACCTCTCACTCCCGCCTTTAACACTTCTCCCATGCTGCTCCCCACTTATGGAATTCCCTACCACGCTCTATCAGACTTTCCCACAGCCTTCAAATCTTTAAATGCTCTTTGAAACCCCATCTCTTTTTTAGAGGTGACCTTATCAGCTATAACACAATTCACACTAATGCATCCTCACAACTATCCCAATCTCCACTCTGAGCCACAATCGCTCCTCTTGTTTCAGCTTTGCCCTCTTCCCTTTAGAATGTAAGCTCTCTAATGAGCAGAGTCCTCCATACCCTTTGTTTTCATGTCTCCATTCATTTTGTCTGCCTTGTCTGTTCTTATTTTACATATGTCTTGTTTTATGTATGTCCTTGTCTTCCCTACTGTACGGCGCTGTGGAGCACTGTGGTGCCTTACAAATCTATGATAATAATAATAACAGACAGAAGACCTCAAGTAACTGTTTAAAACCAGCTGCATTAATAATGACTATTAGACGCAGATCTAATGCTAGCATAGTCGCCATGGCGTCTGTGATCCGTTTGCCACTGGGTGACAGCTTTCATACTCGCTTCCTCTTGCAAAGGATTGTTCAACAGTCAATTGGTGTAAACAACTAGTAGTCTTCTTCTTGGTCTGCTTTTGGGATGAAGATTCACCCCCAACAGCAGCAGAAGCAGTGGGAATAACGCTCAAGAATTCTTCTGAGACATCCAGAATAGTGGAGTAGTCATCTACCCTTAGCAACTTGGATGCAGGACTAACTCCGATCGCTACTGAGGATGATGAGGACGGTGTTGTGGGTGTAGTTTGCAGGCATCAGGATCTAGCTGAGAGAGGGGATCTAGCTGATGATGGACTGCTTGTTATTATTTTTTTAGCATAAGTTTCTAATTTTCCCAACAACTTGCCATGAACTCACTTCAAATGGTGTGACATGGAGGTTCCAAGATGGTTAAGGTCCCTACCTCTACTGACTGTGCCTCTAAAAAAGTACCATCTTCACCATTTATATAATTTAATTAGCCATGCTCTACAAAAGTAAACCTCATTTCAGCACTTCTCTGCAAAACTAGGCCAACAATTCCCCTACTCTATACTTAGTTAGTTATACTCTCACTCTGCCAAACTCCTGTCCACTCTCCAAGCAAACTTCTGCTCCCCTACAAGCTTGGCACTCACAGCTTAGAAAGTTAGAAATCTAATGACACTTGTGCAAATCAAGGTGCAAGAGTGGTTCAAAACTGCTTTTGTACAAGGCAGTAAACATTTTGAACATCGTAAGTGACCTCCTATGCATGGAGTGTGTGCTGTGATTGAATGTAATGATGATAGATATAGGGTTATATCACAAACAGTGTATGTCAATAATCCTGTTATAATCAATAATATCCTGTTTGTGGACTGCAACTCTACCTTTGTAGCGTGATTTACACAAATGACTCACAATTGCTTTTCCTGAATTCTTCAGTAAGGAACTGTGCCTCTTCCTGGATTCTTTCTTCAATGCTTCTTTTACCCATCCCAAAATTTCTTAAGGTCATCAGAGAGAAACGACGCAGCTGTTTCCAGCGCTCACCATTACTGGCGACCACCCCTGAAAATAATGTAATAAAATGTAGAAAGTACCAAGTGATTGGTATCTGGGAATGAAAATGTTGCATTGCTTTAATGGAGGCTAGTGGAAGCATAGATGTGATCTCCCTTGCATGACTATTGTGGTGAGTGGGTGAGTGTAATAATAAACGTAGCTGTGGATCCAATACTAGTTTGTAAATATTAAAATATCTGAAAAATAAATTAATATGAATCTGTCAATTTGTGGTGGGAACAATGCGGAGATCTGCAGATAGACTGGAAAAGTAACAAACTGCAAATTATCAGTAGAGGGGTACTGTGAGACTCTGGCTGTACACATTTAGAAAGGTGAGGGTTAAAGAAATGGAAAGGAGCATAAAGAATTGACTTGATTGAGGATAGAGGTGTGAGATAGAAGAGAAAGTGCCAATAGATTTGGACAGGTTTATTGAGCTGTAAGTTATGCTATCATTGAAGTGGAGGGACTGGAAGAATTGAGAAGTTACAGGGTTAAGGGGACAGGTTCATGGAAAATAGAAAGAAATGTTTGAACAGAACTCATCCTCAGTAATGGGAGAAAAATATCTGAGGATTTGGGAATGGAGCATAAGGTGGTTTTGGGGTACTGGATCTTGCAATAGGAGATTTTTTAAAGGATGTGTAAAATTTTGCTTTGAATTACAGTATGTGGCAAAGTCATTAATAGAAAGCAAAGAAGGGGGATTGTGAGTGTGGGCAGAGCAACAAATTGAAGGTGGCAAAGAAGTGACAGGGTTTATCAACCGGGTAGATGATAAGGACCTAAAGTACATTTGGTTGGTGAAAGATTGGGCAGTATAGAAGACATGATATATTTGTAGTGGAGAAAATCGGTGTTGGAGTAAAATTTTCTCCTTTGGCGCTCACTGGTACAAAAGCACTTTTGCAGATGGCAAGTCTGATTTTCTATTGCCAGTGTTGTGGTTTGGATCAGTGGAGAAGATGCGTGGGGGCCTTGTCAAGGTCTCTGGTAAGTATAGAGTTGTATGAAGAGACTGGTTCATTAAGTAAGTATAGGGTAGTAGTAAGATAGAGGAGTGAGGCTAAGAATGTAGTT
The DNA here is from genome assembly GCF_038048845.1 of Mixophyes fleayi. Taxonomy (NCBI): domain Eukaryota; kingdom Metazoa; phylum Chordata; class Amphibia; order Anura; family Limnodynastidae; genus Mixophyes; species Mixophyes fleayi. The sequence continues at coordinate 24,479,798 of NC_134410.1, forward strand.
AGCATATCTTGTTTGGGTACAAGTTTCTATTAAGCAATACCCATGGTAAATCTATGACTTTGCAAAAAACATTGCGAGAATATAAATTTGTCAAGGCCAAAGTTTTGAGAATAGACCATCAGACGAACAGACCTTGTTGTAGTTGTTTCCTTACCGTGACCTCCAGAACTTATTCTGTCCAGCAGGGGCATATGCCCTCTGGCACCAAACTCTTCCCCACAGTCAATAAGAGCCTCCTTCACTGCATCACAGCTGCAGAGCACCACAATAGGCTCATTACCCATGTGGATGGTATATACTGGACCATATTTTTCACTGAGCTACATGGAAGACAATTAATACAGGTCACTGTCTTTGGGGCAATCTAATCATACATGAATCTTAACCTTTAACACAGATATGCTAAACACAGAAATTATGATGCAATAAATTATAGATTAGTGTTGGCATTCTGAACATTGATTGTGGTACCTTTGTTAGTTGCAGCTGCTCCGGACTAAATAAAACAGCATTCAAAAGTTATGGCATGCAACTGTAAATGAAATTTGAAGGAATAGGAATGAAATCCAGACATTTTTAAAGCAGAACAAACAATCAATTGACTTCATAAAAAAAACAAATTAACTGTAATGGAGTGGGAGTGGAAGATATTACAGGCTGTGGGAGTGGATACACTCAAGTGGTATTGCATGGAGTCTGATCACCTTTGACAGAGAGTCTAAATAAGGTTCTGAAGACCACAAGGGGAATTTACAAGGATGTATTGTGCTTTATGGTGGGGCTCCCACAGGTCACAGCCTACAAGTGTGTCCTTTTAGGCTGCAGCTGACAGGAAGACCAAAAATCCCACATAAACATGATCAGAGACAAGACTAAGATCAACACAGATCCTATATCAGGAAAAATGCTGAAGGTCAGGGTCACAAACAAATATGAGCAATTAAAAGACAAGCCAGGTCAGACAAGGGAGATCAAGGAATATAAAAAAAAAAGTGAGACCAATGCTGGGAGCAAATTAGTTTTCATGGAGTCCACCAAAAACAGCAACATATAAAGGTAAAAATATCTATTATACATGTTCATGAGACTTGACCCACCCCTCAATCCATTTTTATGGGACATTAAAGAGTTGAGAAAATAATGTATACTAAGGAGGAGATTATTCGTACTAAAACTGTTTTGTCATAAATAGATGTATATAACCCTATTCTTTTAAGGGAGAAAATAAAACATATAGGATGTGGGTAAATATATTGTGCTACTTCTGTTGCTAATGAGGAGAGATCCCTATGACCATGCAGTGGATATGCAATCAGTTATGAGATCTTTCCCAGTAATTGCAGTGTTTAAACAAAGGTGACTCTGCTCCTTTACCACATATCTTGTAGTTTAGTCTTGATTCCTCTTCAATAGTACTAAGTGGCAGAACTGCCGCCACTGCAGAGGGTACGGCCGTTATGGGGCCCAATGTTGAGGGGCCCAGAAGAATGAAACTCCATCTCTGGATCCTCCTCAGAATTGATATGCACTGTTCCTACCTTGATATTGTTACTTTGTATCTTTTTTATGTAAATTAAGAAAATGACATGTAGATGCTCTAGATCAGTGGTCAGGGAACAGGGGTAAATTACCCCAAATGGGGTAAAAATTTAATTCCTAGGGGTAATGCTGCCGATTCACATGCTGTCAGTTGGATTGTAGACCCCTTTAAATGTGAAATTGCTGTTGTACCAGAAGAGCCTCAAGGGTTGGCAGAGGCACTTCTTGAGCTTCGATGCAATAATGAAGCTCGTATTGCATTTGAAAACAAAGCAGATCTGTCATATTTTTGGATGTCAACAGCTGCAAAGGCATCAAAATTGTACATGAGGAGGCAGTCAAAAAGTTGCTGCCTTTTGCAACAACCTACCTTTGTGAACAAGGATTTTTCACTCTAAAGGGGGTATTCAATTGTTAGCGTTAACGAAAAAAAAACGAGCGCTCCAAAAATATTACTGTTTATACGGTAATATTGTGCGCGAAAAGCGTTAATACGGTAGTTTACTCGCGGAAGTTCAGGGAGCGGCGAGCTAAAATTCCGCGAGTAATTACCGTATTAACGCTAAGATTTTTTGAGTGCTCGTTTTTTTTTGTTAACGCTAACAATTGAATACCCCCCTAACGAACATAAAAACAAAGCAGAGAAATCGATTGGACGCTGAAGACTGTATCCAAATTGCTCTGACATCAAAATGCCCCAATATTGATGCTCTCGTATCAAAAATGAAGCAACATCATTTCTCCAAAACCTGAAGTTTTGAAGTTGAAACTTTCAAAGAAATTTTGAATAGATTCAATAAAATTTTGTATTCCAATAATTAATAATATATGATTTCCTTCCTTTCAAATCAAGGGGGTAACGTCAGCGTATCTAAATATATTTTGGAGTAAAAGGTAAAAAAGTTTCCTGACCCCTGCTCTAGATCTCCTTTCTTATTAAGGGACTGATTTCAAATCAGACACAAATTGCAGTTCAAAAAAGAACATTGAACTTGAGTGTAGTTCTGACGCTATTCAAATCCAAGCGGATCTCAAGATGCGTTTCGATTTGAATCTGGGTGTAAGTACACTCTGCCTAAACTGTACTTGCCTCGCCTAGACACATAGAACAGACTGCAGTATACGGACAAGCAGATGTGCAATATAAAGTCACATCAAAACACATATAAAAAGATGTATATTATAAAATAAATTAACATCTCTAAACAGTATAATCATTAAAAAAAATGTGGTCGACTAAAAATTTGTTCTCAATGTGTAAGGTCTGTTTCTCTGTTTCTAATTATACACAAAGTTATTTCACGCAAATACTGCACACAACAACACTTAAGTTGAAAAAGGAATAATGTCTAATAGACTGTTTGCTCTGTTTGGAAATGATATATAATAATATTATGTGATACTTCTCCTTATATATAGAACACTACACGAATACTTTCCTCATGCTGCTCACCACTGTCTCAGAAGTGCACACAAGGTAAGTCCTCCCTTCTGGCAGCTTCCTAGCTAATAAAAACTATATTGATTTTGTACAGGTAATATAACTCTTTGGTGACTTCTAAAATCCATAACAATATATAGTATGTAGTGTATTATATATATAGACTTACCCTATCTCATAAATTCCAACATACTGCACTTTAAACAAGTATTCTAAATAACACCGAAATAATAGCATCAGAGCTTACAAATGAAAAGTAATGACATCAGGGGGTAAATGTATTAATCTCCGGGTTCTTCAACACCCGCGAGTTCGGCGTCTTCGGTGTTTAAATTTAAAGCGGCGCTGCCCTGTAGAGGGCCCTTTACAAGGCAGCGCTGCTTTAAAATTAAATGCCGAAGACGCCGAACTCGCGAGTGTTGAAGAACCCGGAGATTAATACATTTACCCCCAGGACTCATTGTTTATACAGATGTGTCATGAATATTAAATTGTGATGTTAGGATGGAATATATTTCAAAACAGTAATGCCTTCTGTCATCTAATCTTTGCATTCTGTTTTTGCGTCACCAATAACAAGTGTGTTCATTAATTCAATAACATACACTACTGTGATGGATATAAGATAATGTATGTGACACACATGTCACTTTTATCTTCACTGTTCCTCTTGTGGATATGTTGTATAGATATTTATAGTAGGGCTTATTTGCTAAAGTTGCATTTTATGAAGATACAGTTTACAACAAACCATAGCAACAAATCATACACTTTGCTTGGTTATCTAACTCGCACTAGGCAGATACAAACGAAATGCTGATTAGTTGCTATGGTGAAGAGCTACTTGTGCAAATACATGACATATTAGTAAGTGAACCCTATTGTCTTCCAAAAATGCCACTTAAACTCCTAAATTCGTATAACTTTATCAATGCAACTTATTATTGACACCATAAATTATCACTGGATAAAAACATACCTCATTAAGTGATTTAAAGACCTCTTTGCCATTGAGTTGCAGAATGTTGCCTAGGATGGGCAGTGGAGGAGGTCCTGGGGGCAGCTTGCTGTTGCGCTTCAGTTTCCTAGATATTGTTATACTTAAAAGAAGGAAGACAACACAGGCTATAAGTAAAACAGTGGTTCCTCCAAAGATCTCCATTCTGACACTGTACTCTCCGACACTGAAAGTAGTACAATGCTAATCAGTCATATTTATACTGGGATTTATCGAAAATAACTAAATCCGTCACACTCGATACCAGCTTACATAATCGTCAGCTGACTGTTTACCTCCCTTACAGGTTAATACAGTCCTTTGTCCACGGAGAACTTAAATCCAATCACTGGAGAACTGTGTTGAATATGAGATGAGTGGAACAAATATGACTCATCCTCCCGTAACTAAAAAGGATTATAATAAGGAAAACTTGTTTGCATCTGCAAAAATTAAATTTATGTTAAATTCTCCTTATTTTAATCTAATTATATTTTGTCACACCAGATGACTTGTCAGAAAATCCCATCAAAGTTTCTGGTGGCTCAAGGTTTAAAATAAATAGTCTATTAAATATTTATAGATAACCAATTTTCCCTATTGGCAATGTGCCGGTTTTGGGGGGAATAATTGTTTTATTACATACAAGCACATTTTGTATAGATTTAATTTTTGCATTTTATTGCCATTATATAGGGAAAAACATGCACAAGTATTAAAAGAAAATCCATTTTATTCCCCCCCTACTACTTTATACATTTAGTGCTATCCTAAAATGTAAATAGCAGATATGAACTAAGTTGCAAAAGTTATTTTGTGGAGGAACAGGGATGTAGCAGAGGGCTTCCTGCTTCTCAAGATCATGCTGTTATTTGAACCCGGTCAATTTAAAAGACTCCTGCTCTACTGGCTTTTGCATATCTCAATGTGCACCTGCTTTCCTGTCATTCCCTTTTGGGTCTTACAGCTATTTCTGTAAACTGGGCAGTTTAAAAGATAAGTAGGCTGAACAGGAGCTAGCTACCTTAATCCCAGATACAAGCTACAGATCTGAGGAGCTGCAGAAGTAAAAATGCACCCTTGTGTGGTAAGATGGTTGTTCTTAATAAATAAAAGTTCCTTTTTTTCGTTGTTGAAGATAAAGCTGTATTTATGTTTATCCTTAAACTGCAGAAGAGAAGCTGTATTTAAACTATGTTGCTGATTTGAACCTGTTTTCTCTTTTGTGGTCTTGTTTCTGACAACAAGGAAATAAACTTGCATTTATTTCAACAACTCTTTTAGACTCTCAGGGACTTCATATTATATTTGTAGCACCCCCTCACGTGGATGAGTATGAGATTTACGGTGTGTTGTATGCTTTTGTGTGGGTCTCTTACACACACTTCTCAAGATGCAGTGCCTCCACCCAAGTTTTCTTTATCTGCTCTCTGATGTAGATGACTTGGAGAGACCCCATGTACCAACACAGACCTTATAACAATGAGCACATTCAAATTTGCTGCCGAAAAACTACCACTGTGTATTTATTTATTGACAGTTAAAATAATCAACAGTGGTAGCTGTAAGTTGATATTATATAACCAGTGGACACAAATAGCCAAAAATGGCCATTACATAAATAAGTTAGAATAAAAAACAACAGTGATAGGGTATAATAGGCATATATTTGCGCATAGATAATGAGAGGTTAAAAAAATTAAATATACTTAATGTAACAGTTAATACATTAATAACTTTAGAAAGGCATAAATATAAATGTGCGAATAATATAATTAAAATAGCCCAACTCCACCACACAATACAATCTTAACACTAGCTATGTAACTTACAGTCCTTTTCTATACTAAGCTGTGAGGCCACATAAATGGGGTTGTGGGACTTTTGCGATTAAACTCACGCAACCCTCACAATCTACCATTCCATCTGCCTGGTACAAACTTTTGCATTCTCGCTGCTTTACAGATTTTATTATCATTTGTTACTCCAGTGCGTTTGGTTAACACATGCTATTGTATCTCTAGTAGAATAAGACAGAATATTCTTAAATATTGCCAGGAGGATTGTTAGTAAGTTAGAGATAGAAGAGGAAGAGATGTCTTAAATGGTTAGCATACTGTATGCATGTGTAATGTTATTGAGCTTATCATGTTTTGCCAACAATGTCATTGTTCCACCAGTAACAAGTATTATACTCATCGGCATCCTCTCCACAGGGAATTGATGGTCCCCAACCACTGTGGGGGAGGACACCTGGGTATAGATCTAATCACCTCTCCACCTATCATAGCCTGACTACCATCCTCAGTCAGCCTTCCTTTATCCACACCACTGTATAAATATTGAGGGAAATATAACCTGTGATTTTGGATTTGGAAATTTGTGTGTCTTGGTGACTAGAAACTGCCCTTCTGTCCCAGGTAGAGGCTGTGACATGATTTGATAGGACTCCATAGGTTTGGGACTTTGCATATCTGCCAAAAGTGGATGCCCTATGCAGACCCTATGCTCGTATCTAGGGGTAACTATGAGGCAGAGCGGCCAGAATCCTTGGAAGAGTCATCAGAAGACCCTGCGACTGCATGAGCAGAAGTGCTAACCACTAAGCCACCGTGATGCCCAATACAGACCTCAAATAAACAAACTGCACAATTAACACTAACATACAAGAAAGATCGAAACTTGAAAGATGAAAAGGAATTATACATTTTCTCAAACACCACAATCTAATAACATCTGTCGAAACGGAAGACAGTTGTCGTTTTACCCGACACATAAAAGACATTTAAACTTGCCTTCCTTTGCTGTTTCTGGTATGAGTTACTGCTAATTGATTTTGGATACTACAGTTTATTATTGGAATAATCATGTTTGATGTGCTCAAATGTGAGTTCATTTGATTTATTTTATTATTTTACTATTTTATTTAAGGGTATTATGCAAGATATTTTCATCTCTTTCCCCTTGTTATATGGATCCATAATCCTGTTTGGATAATCTGAGAAATCTAAACTTGTGAAGTAGCTTTGGGTGTATTACAAGAGCAAGGTGGAGTAGATTGTTACCATTGTTACTGTACATATAAAACTCTCATAACAGGCGCTTGTTTATCATAAACATATATTAGATGAATGAGAAATGTGTCCCTAATACAGACTTATAAATCTCTTGGTTAGAAAACATGCTGATAGTATAAACATTATAATCAGTCTCAAAAATCTTTACATTATTCCAACGGTCCATAAAGTGGTTTTCTCCAGTTAATGTGAAATCATAGAAAACAAAAGGAAACAAAAAAGACAATAGTGAAATTCTGTTAAAACATTCACCAAACACCCGTTTTGAGAAAGCAATTAAATCAGGGTGTATACTTCTCAGAAAGGTTTAAGCAGGATTATAGCAAACACACCCATATCCATATAAAGAACAGGGGCCTGATTCATTAAGGAACTTAACTTGAGAAACTTCTTATTTCAGTCTCCTGGACAAAACCATGTTACAATGCAAGGGGTGCAAACTAGTTTTCTGTTTTGCACATAAGTTAAATACTGACTGTTTTTTCATGTAGCACACAAATAATTGATAGCTAATACCCCATTCATACTGCACCAAAAACCCGGGATTTTGCAGAGGCACGCTGAAAAACCCGGGTCTTGGTGCAGTATGAATAGTCCAACCACAAAATCCCGGGTCTAAAATTCTGGGACTTAGACCCGGGATTTTGTGAGGGGTAATTCCCGGGTTGGACCCCGCTCGCCTGCAGTATGAATGGTGCAACCCGTGTAATTCCCGGGTCTCACCATTCATACTGTAAAAATAAAAATGGCAAAGTGTAAAAAAATTATTTTAATTAATAAAAAATACATAACAAATGTTAACTTAACTTATTTTCAGCCAGTGGTGTCTCCGGTGCGTTGCTGGCTGTCAGGGGGACCTCTGGGTACTAAAATGATGTCATTTCTAATGGACTATAAATGACATCATTTTAGTACCCAGAGGTCCCCCTGACAGCCGGCAACGCACCGGAGACACCGCTGGCTGAAAATAAGTTAAGTAAACATTTGTTATGTATTTTTTTTTAATTAAAACATTTTTTTACACTTTTTTTTTTCTAAAACCCGGGTCGGGCAGGTGCAGTATGAACCCGCCCGACCCGGGAATCTTCTTATCTATACTGCCCTGTGCCCCGGCAATATCCCGGGTTAACAACCCGGGATATTGCCGGGGCGGCAGTATGAAAGTGGTATTATTTGTACACTGAAATTTAAAGCTGATATTTGTGTCTATTTATAAACTTTCAAGTTTATAGATCTCCTCTGACGACCAAATAAAGGTAAAACACACCTCAACATATACTATATGACAAACACCCCATAGATTGTCATATAAGTTTCATATTATGGGGCTAATTTAGAGGTGGATGCATTTGTGCTCCGAACATACATAGGAAAAGGCGCAGGTTAAAAAAAAATTATGTACTAGCATAAGTTTATTCAAATGTTCAAGATGTGTCCAGCTCAAAACAGTAGCATTTATGCCAGGTGTATGTCAAAGGTAACAAGTGTGTATACTTGTGTTGCCATTATTTGAATAGGCACTTACTGTAGTTAACCTACTGTTGCCCACCCCTACCTATTGCCAATTTAAAGAAATGCTACTCAAAAATCTTTTGTGTGAATGCGCAAATGGACATTCATATTTTATTCACAAACAATTATGTTATGTTTGTTGAATTCTAAATGAGCCACTATATTTTTATGTTGCCCCCTCTTTCAAAATTTTGCCAGAAAACTGCCCTTTCTGACCCACTCAAAACCCTTATACATTGTTTCATTATCTCTTTCCTTGACTGCTGTAACCTCCTGAACTTTGATCCTCCTCACACCTCTATATTATAAATGCCCACTTTGTCAATATCTACATAGGCTCCCCATAGCCTCCACAATCCAATTCAAACTACTGACCCTCACCTAGAAAGCCCTCAGGAACACCCCCCCCCTCACAGATCTCAAACCATTACTCGCTCATGTCCTCTTAGATTCCCCCCTCACTCAACCCTGAAATTCATCAACTATTTTAGCCACTATAGCGCAATTTATTTTTCTCCTACTTTGCCTCTTCTTACCTTGTCTCAAGCATAGCTGAGGGATAGCAGTGCTCACATATATCATGCTACTGGCTACTGCCCATTGTCCACTATCCATAGGAGCAAAAAGCTGTGTAGTGATGTCACAGTACCACACTCCCAGCTGATCAATGAAACAGCAAAGCAGATGGCTGCAACATCACAGCACTGCACCTGACATCTCCTCTACACAGAGTAAGAAGACGAAGGTTGAGGCATGATGGAAAGTGATAGCCAGTCCATTTGGAGTGCATGTTCAAATGACTTTAAACAATTAAACACATCTTGGTCCTCCCCATTGTCACAAAATGAGAAAATGAGAATTAAAATGTCCAAACTTTCAAATGTTTTCTCTAATTCTACCTCATTACTTAAGCCTATCCAACTCCCATCTGATTTCAAATTCACTGGGTACAACCTTCTACTGATAATACTCTCACTGGGTAAAACCTAATACTGTCCTAATATCCTCTCTAATTCCACTAGCTCCTCCCAGAATTGCTGCTCTCCTCTAAATTGTGGGTTTTAAAGAGTAGGGCTAGTTCTACTGTTTATTCTCCCTACACTTTATTTTCATATCTGCACCTTTTTATCAACAATGTAAACTCCCGTTGTGTTCTCTATTTATGTTTCCCTCCCTATTCAGTGCTTTGGAGTATTGTGGTATACTACAAATAAACAATAATGATGATGATGATGATGATGAAGTCTAAAGTATACATAAAACTTTTGCTGGCAAGCAAGTCAAGTTGTTGCTTAAGCTTATTTATGTGAACTATAGTCACTGTCAGTTGAGGATACACTGCAGAACCATGGCATTATACCAAGCTCAATGAACCAATAACATTTGTAACTGTGAAAGATATTTGCTGAACACCAGTAGTGAAATGCTCAGGTTATATTACAGTCATAAAATTTCCTGGAATCAGGGTATTTAGTCCTCTGTCTATGCACTCTGCCAGCTTTTCTCTGGTTCACAATGGACCTCAGCGGAATTCTTACTCTTGTACTCATCATTCTCGTCACCACCATACTGCTTCTGTCTCGATGGAAGCTGAGAGGAAAGCTACCCCCAGGTCCCACTCCACTTCCATTTATAGGGAACATGCATCAAGTCAAGATGAATGACCTCATCAAGTCCTTGGTTGAGGTGAGTTGGACAGAGGTCTTCTCAGATCTGAATAGTTGCATACAAACCCTGATATGAATGTATTTGATTCATTTTGCTAGGACTTAGAATTGTGCCTCAACAAAAATTCTTATAATGTACCCATTAGTGGGTCCTAAAATGTAGACCCCAAGATAAGCCAGCAGACAGGCTTAGTGGGGTGTAGAATATTGTTCATTCAGATGTAACAAAAAATGAAAGTAATACAGAAATATGTTTGAACAGGTATAAAACATATACACAAGCAGTGGTCCACATTTAAAAACAATTCTCGTTTAGAAGTAATAAAGTTAAATAATAAATCCTAACTGGAATGGCAAAAATGCAAAGATGAATAAATGTAGACAAAAAGAAACTCACAGAGAGGCTACAGAGTGACTAAATTTACATATACATAAACATATGTGTAATCCATTAGAATATTCTCATGGAGCAATATTGTATGTACTGGTCATGAGCTTTGTGTAGACATGTAATGATGTATTTAATCTAGTATCCACATGGTGTAGTAATGTGTGTACTGAAGCTGGGTATCTACATGCCATCATATAGTAGTAAACCTGCACTATATGTATAGATGTCATAGGGCAGCAGTGTCTACACTAGATTTGTGCTGTGTTTATACAGTGTAGTAGAGTTGTGTGCATACAGTGCACTAAGCAATAGGCTCTTTATTTGTGGTGTACTGTGATGTCTGTTCTGGACCTAACCTTTATGTAAACAGGTCATGTTATATAGTGTGTCTGTAAGTATAGAACCAGGCTTGTGTGTGTAAATGTCATGGAATGAACTGCCCTTGATGTGAGCCAGTGAATCAATATACATCCAGATTAGTAACATATTTCCTGAGGTCATGACTCACTTGCATTTAACTTGGAGTTTAGACAAGACATTATGTGGACATTATGTACAGGAAATTAAACAGGGTGCCTGGGGATTATCTTAAACAATACTACTGTTTCTTAACAGAAATACAATCACAGCATTCACCTTTAATGTTAGCTTCCAATCAGTGAATAAGATTATACTCTCGAACATTGTTTTATTGTCCAAGAAGGACACCGAAGGGAAAATGTATTATCATGAAAAATGGTGGAATATTTGTATGTAGCTTTCAAGCTATAAATTATGCACAAAGCATCTCTCAGATAGGAGTCTACAACAGTTTAATGAAGCTAAAGAAATGTACCGTAGCACATAGAATAAGTCTAAAATGCTATTTAAGTTATTGGCTAAGCATCAAGTCAATCATCAGAGAAGAGCTAGCCAAATCTATCTCTATATAGTTCAATTAGCTCCTCCAACAGGCCTCTAAAAGACGTGATTCAAATATCTTGGGCACCAAAATTCTCAGATAAAAGTTTGACCATTGCCTCACTACTGTGAGTGCTGTTTAACACTGTTCCTTTTATTATAAATGTCTCAATTTGGGGCTTCGTACACTCGCCTTCTTTACTCTCATCAAGTCACTGCCCCTGCCAAAAACATCCCTATCCTCACAAAATCACACATATAAATATGTCACTGCAAGGGCCACTATAACACAATAGTAAGTCTAAGGCAAAGATCCTATCAGTGGTCCCTCCAATGTACTTTGTAAACTTTTGACTGTATCCAAAACAAACGTGTCAAGTTTACTTGAGAGTAAAAATGTTTTCACTGCTACAAACTGCTCAGTGTGTTTTCTACATTTTTAGCATTTCATGAGCAAAATCAGCGCTCTGTTAATTATTGGGGCTTTTGGTTAGTCTTGAACTAGAGCGCAGGCTAAATTAATAATAGATGTACATTTAAATATAGGATTTGGAGTAATGTAGAAGCTATGTCAAAAATAGTATTAGGATTAGGTTGAGGTATATTCAAATTCTCTTTTTATATTTTTCAATGAACTGGGAAACTTTGTACAAAAATCTGGAATGTGCATAATTCTGGAAAAATTTAAAAGCACTCCAAAGTTCAAGTAAAATAACTACAATAGACCACATTAGTTTATTTGGATAGCATGGTGGAAAAGTGGCAACATGGTTATCATTGCTGTCTCTTCGCACTTTGGCCATGGCTTTGATTCCAATCTGGGCCCTATCTGTGTGGAGATTGAGGGCCTCATTTAGAGTCGGATGCAATGTGTGTCTAAGACGTACACGAAAGAGCAGGAGTGGGAGTGTGCCGCAGCTTGGTAGGGTATTACAAGTGACATGCAACCCCAGTTGCGTCCCACTCGCAATACCCTACCAAGCTGCGACCAGTTCCCACAGCTAGCTAAGTACTTGCGCCACCTAATTCCTGCTGCACCTTTTCTGTCTTTTTTGACGTGTGTTCCACCTGTGCCTTGATCCGACTAGGGTATTTTTTGCGGGTAGACGGCCATAGTATCTAAATTTTTCATGGTCACGCCTACATAACTCCGTGTTCCGGACTTTCCCTCGTACTGAGGCGCAAGCTGTCGCAAGTGTACACTGCTTTTGAAAAGCAGATGGAACTGCTGATTACTGCGCATGCTCGTCAGTGGAAATGTGCAGAATGCACCTGAAACGGACTTTGCGTCCAACTCTAAATGAGGCCCTGAATCTTGTTTGCATGGGTTTCCGCCAGGTACTCCCATTTCCTCCCACACTCCAAAAATATATTGGTGGGTTAATTGGCTTCTGACAAAATTAACCCAAGTGTATATGTGTCCATGTGGTAGGGAATATAGATTGTAAACTCCACTGATGTGACTGATTAAATAGTCTCTGTAAATCGCTATGTAATATGTAGACTCTATATAGATAACTGTTAATAGATAACGGTTAAGTTTGTTAGCGCAGTATCTTCACGTGTTGGATCTTCCATTAAAAAAACATTACTGTACAGTTAAATAAAACTTGAGAATTTTTTTTTATCTTTATCTGAGCAAAAATATTCTGTCCTACACATTGTATGTGACAACCCTTTTCCAGGATCATCTAGGAACTGATGTATGTAAATGGAGTGGGTGTAAGATTTTCTCTCACCTTTCTTATTCAGTGGCTCCACCCAAATTTTGACACATGGCTTCTCTTCTGGGGACCACGATCACCAAGAGAAGACTTAGGGGACCCATTGCCCACTAATATAACTATGACTCCAAACATAAAAATCACTTTAGCTGGGCATAAGTATGGTGTAGAAGCCATCCTAGCGCATTTGTTCCATGAGGATAGGCAGCAACCACTTTTCTATGTTTTATAGCAAAATATACTTTTAAAATGAAACAAAGGCAGGGCATCAAACAATTCAACATACAATGATAATTGGAATGGTTATTTGAACATTAGCTAACTGTTTGTATAGCAACTCTAAAAATGTCATTGCACTACTACCTTTACCTCTCACTTAGTGCCTATAAATGGGGAACCTCTGGCACTCTAATTACTCTAGCTAGCTGCCTGGTGTTATATTGCATTTCACTAGGAATAACAGGAAAATGGATTGAATATACTCTGCCTGCAGCAGTACTTCCCTTCGTGATTTAACTTTTTAGACATGTTATGCAATAATTTCACAGTATTTTACATAGTTCACATGTAAAGGCACAATAATGATTTTAGTTCTCTTGTTGGTGCATAGTGGTGCCCTATGATCCTTCATGGACTATGTATATGCCTACACTAGGCAGATAATCCTTGAGTTGGACACAGTACATCACACAGGTGCCTTTGAATAAAGAACTCTTATGTCTCTGTTGATCCAGTTATCACTTTTCCCTAAAAAAAATAGCACAGTTGAACACTAACATTTTGTGAAGATATGCAACTTGTACACAGTCACTTGAACAAATGATTTGTAATCACACACAGCAGGTAACAGGATAAATCACTTGGCTCGTGAATAAATTAAGCTACAGATTTCTATAGCAAACAGCACAACTTTATTAGTAATCTCAAAATGTCTGCTCCTCATGGGCTAAATTTTATTCCCACAAAATGGTGGGTAGTTAATTTACTACTGTCTGTTCTGCAGCTTTATTTTTCTTGTAGTTCTACAACTTCTGACAGCAGTAGCAATTTGTTAGCTCAGCAAACATCTATATAATTTGCAGCCGGTCAAACTCAGTCACTCAAATCTAACCACCCTGTCTCCCTAATCTCTATTGCCCTTGAAAAATATATATCAGTCCAACACTAGCAAAAGGGCACAACATAAAACCATGTCTTCAGGACTCCCCACACTGTAATCTCTTCACTATCAAAATAGTAACTCACTCCACCAGCAAATAAGTAGTATAACTAGCTATAGTTATGTGGAGTTCCTCCACTCCAAAGCTCCTTGTTTGAACTCTCCTTCAATGGCTGCTGTTTTCTACTCTGTCCCAAATGGTAGCTTTAGGCTCATGTTCTTTCTCTTTCACAGTATCTCTCTCTCTCTCTCTCTCTCTCTCTCTCTCTCTCTCACTGCTATGTTGCTGTCTCCCAATGCTTCAGCTCTGTTTTATCTTCCTCCCTTAACTCCTCTGTCTTCAAACACTTCTCTCTCATATCTTGCACCATAGACTCTGACTCCAACACCCTTTTTTTAGCACCTTTTTCTCACCCTTTCAGCGGGCATATACACTGGGCCAGCTTAATTTCTCCTATGGCATCGCCCCAGATGCAGTGAAGCTTGCTGGGAGATGTAGTATTTCTCCTATCCTGGCGTTTGCACAGTTGCACAGCGGCATCTGCGCTGAGGATATAAAATGAGGGGTGGTTGGCTATATTTAGTTTGGTGAGTGTTTTTTTAACTTATTTTAACAGTTTGTTCAACTAGGGTTCTCCTGTTTTCATAGCAATTCATGGCACTGAGATAGAAGCCTCTCCAAGCTATGTCCCCTTATGATGTGAGGGCTTCCTTTCCTGGTGGTTAGAGGGCAATTCATCTTATGAAACACTCTATGCTGGTGTTAACTTTCTGATGATCTGGTAGGCTACTAGTTGATGCTCCTAAATACAACATCTGTCTCTCACCTTATTCTTCCACCAGAAGTGTTCAAATGCCAAAATACATTGTCACAGTAGTGGATGGCAGTAATAGTAGAGTTAGTAGATCCCCTGACCTCTTCACATGCATAAAAATAATTGTTATATGTATGTTTAAGATAATAATTGCATCCTTACTACTGTAATGATGATATATATTCTAAATTTATAATTATCTTTTTGTTAACTTTAAAAGCTCAGCAAAAAGTATGGTCCTATGTACACTTTCTACTTGGGGTCTCGCCCTACCGTCGTGCTCTGCGGTTACCAGGCACTGAAGGAGGCACTTATTGACCATGCTGAGGAATTTAGCGGGAGGGGGGATTTCCCAGCTGTCCAGATGTACAGCAAAGGAAATGGTAAGTACTTTAAATGTCTATTGTGAAAAGATTTTCAATATGGTACTGGATGTACACTTTATCCTAATAACAGCAGTTTAATCACTGTATAAAGAATATGTGGAATATTAGCTTTTTCTTCTCCATGAAATAGTTCCAAAAGATTGAACATATTTCACTGTCAGTCTCACAGCATCCTTCATCATGAATCAAAAGAGACATATGGGCTAGATTTACTAAGCTGCGGGTTTGAAAAAGTGGGGATGTTGCCTATAGCAACCAATCGGATTCTAGCTTTCATTTATTTACTACCTTCTACAAAATGACAGCTAGAATCTGATTGTTTTTAAACCACATAACAAATAAACTGATTTTACTTATCTCTTTTTTTAATCATAGAATTTTGTCTTAGACCAATTTTTTTTTTATTTAAATCACATTTTCACCAGTATGAAAACTTCAGATGTTGCTCAATTCTCCTGGTAAGAAAATTACATAATTCATGTAACACAACAGCTATGGCAAAGTAAATTGCATTGACAAAACAAATTATCCACACAATTTTCCAATTATTTTTTCCTATTCAACAGTGTCTAACTAACTTGCTCTGTCCAGGTATTGTGTATGGGACAGGAGAAAGATGGAAGCAACTACGCCGTTTTGCTATTACTACTCTGAAGAACTTTGGCATGGGGAAGCGAAGTTTGGAGGAGAGGGTGAAAGAAGAGGCCCAGTATTTGATAGCCGAGTTCAGAAAAAGTGAAGGTATCTTCTACACGGGGGTAACAAAGACTATGTATGATTTACAAATAGATTTGAAGGGACCTCTAAAACTCTATTTAACATTATTGAAACATTTTCAGTGTTCAAAACTTGTTGGGCGTGATTCATCAAGGCGCGCATACTAAGCGCAATTTGCGTTTTTTTTAAAGCGCATGAAAATCGGCTCTGCATACTCCCAAATTCAACAAAGAATGGATCTGAAGACACGTGTGCTGATGAATTCGGGTGTAGGTCTGCTCTGCTCTTCTACACAAGACACTGCAGGAAACGTCTCATATCTATGTGGCATATACATTCGCAAAAGAACGCACAGAAAATAACAACCTATTCAATGAATGTTACCTGTTAATAATATAAGCATAAATGTCAAAACAGTTAAAGTCATATTTTTATATATTGTTTCCCCCATGAAATACATTTATTAGAATAATCTTAATATCTACTGAACATAAAAAATATTTTTACAGTTGCTTCTGATTACACTGCACTGAAGGACTAAATTGTATTCTGTCTCAGTACTTGTCCGGGTCATGCTCTGAGTGCATAGTGGGTAAAAGCTTTGACTGAAGTACTTAACATCAAAATTGCTTTCCCAGAAGTCTCCCTAACCCTTTTCATTGTTTCAGTGAGGCTATCAACCTCAATTACAATTGACATCCAAACAGCTAAATGTACAAAACTAAAGGAATTAATGTATTATTTTTAATTTATCAAGTTTAATAAATAATCTGCGGAAGTGATAATCTTGACTGGAAATGCAATTTGGCTGCCACTTGACAAATCAAATCACCAAATCACAAATCATCCTCCCCATCAAATAAATTCAAGAAGAAATATATGGATAGAAAATCAAGGGTCTGTCCTATGTAAACCAATTCACAAGTTCACTTTATTTTTTGGCAGGAAAGCCCTTAGACCCAACTTTCGGCTTCAGTTCCGCTGGCTCTAATATAATCTGTTCTCTGGTGTTTGGAGACCGATTTGACTATAGAGATGAAGAGTTTATGACTTTGCTCTATCTGATCAACAACAGCTGGCACTTAATGAGCTCCACCTGGGGACAGGTTAGATCAAAGATTGAGTCATTAGCAGCAATTGTGAAGTGTTGAGGGTGTGGTCAACAGTGTTTAGCTTATCAATTGTCTTTTTCCCACAGCTTCTGTTTGTTTTTCCAAAAATCATGAAGCATATTCCAGGCCCTCATAGACAGATTTACAAAAACTATGTCAAACTTGGAGCTTTTGTGGCCAAGAGGCTCAGACTGAACAAAGAGACGCTTGACCCAAACAACCCACGTGATTTCGTTGACTGTTTTCTTATAAAAATTGAGCAGGTATGTGTTTAGCTCCTTTGTTTTATTTACCAGACGATACAAGAGTGCACTCTTTGGCTGCAAGATCAGCACAGTAAAGTGCTCAGTAAATATGTATAATTCACCCTCAGAAGAACAGCTATAATAGATGTTGAGGAGTCTGGAGTTAAAAATTAATTTTGTATATCAAGTTAAATGGGTTGAAAACTAAATACTTTTCTGTTAGATAAGTAAGTAATGGCGGTGTCGTAAAACTATTCACTGTCAAACAAATGTTCACTCTCACAAGATAAATGTTTCTTTTATGAATGGAACACAACTGAAGAATACATGGCCAGGTACAAGTAACCTTAAAATCACTTACTTTGTAGGAGAAGAAAAACCCAAATTCACACTTCAACTATGAGACGATGTTGAAAACTACAGTTAATGTTTTTTTCGCTGGTACTGAGACTGTCGGGTCTACTCTGAGATATGGTTTCCTAATTATGCTGAAGCACCCAGAAGTGACAGGTAATGTATCATATTTGTAGTATCTAAAATAACCATCATGCCCTAGCTGCTTCCTTAGTATCCAACATATATTTGAATCTATGCCTTATATGGCTCCGCTAAATTGTCCTAAATTGTATGCACTTAAGACAAATAAGACAAGAAACATAAAAGTAAGGTTCATATTTTATGTCAAAATTGATTAAGGACGGGTACAGTTATGATGCAGAATCTCACTCATTGAAGAATCCAACTCTCAAATTTAAAGTATGGCTGAAGTTATCGCAAATGATTCATGCATGCGTTTGAGAATACTAAACTAATGTTTTCATCAGAGAAAGTTCAAGGGGAAATAGATCGAGTGATTGGCCGGGACCGAAGCCCATGCATGGACGATAGAAGCAAGATGCCCTATACTGAAGCTGTCATCTATGAGATCCAGAGATATGCAGACATAGTCCCCATGAGTGTTCCACACACTGTAACAAGGGATATTAAATTTCGTGGTTACGACTTGCCCGAGGTACCTATTTACGATCGAGTATATAACTGGTTAAACAATAAGAACACTGATTACTTGCAGGGAAAACTCCTGTCCATTTGATCGCTACCTTCCTCCTTTCCTGCTCTATTCTTGTACCCCTCCAATTCTTCTAAGGAAGAGAACTATGAGTAGCTAGTGAGTGCAGTATCAGAGTTCTAAATTAAAGGCATCTTGGGTAATTGTTTACATCTATATGTACAGGCTTCACAAAGCCTGAAATAAAAAATGTCCCCCCCCAGTTTGCCCAGTAGAGGTGCAGATGAAAAGCACATACAGTCTGCTAATTATGGAGATTGTGCCATTTTTTTCAACATGCAAAGAAGGTTTTTTCCCATATAAACATTGTGACATTACTGAGCAAACTTTTAACTTCTTTAAGACATTTGAGTGTTTATAAATCTTACAACTCGTGCCAAAGAAACTACTTTATGTAACATACTTTTAGCACACAAACAAAAGATTTTAAATGAGAACACTGCTAGAACATTTTGTTCTACATATATCCATGTCACACCCAATTAAGAGTTGTAATGGGATAATTCCATTTGTCAATAAAACTCTGATGTGCTTTAAACTAAAGATATAATCATGAAGTATAGCAGGTTTGTGAGTTTACAGTCTGTATTGCTATGTCGTCAAAGAGACACAAAGTTTTATGTGCACAAGAGTTAGGACACAGTCAAGGACAAATATATGCCAAGCTTGTTTTTTAGTGTTCAGCATTTTTCCTTTCAGATTTATATTGTAGAATTTAACTGAAATTAGAGGAGGCGAATTTGGATAAATATATAGTATATACCTACTTCCCTAAATCAGCAACATGTGTTTTTGTGATATCACGCAACCATGATTGCACAAAGACACCCATTTTCACAGGAAAGTGCATAAATTAAGAAGCCAAGGGCTAGATTTACTAAACTGCGGGTTTGAAAAAATGCCGATGTTGCCTATAGCAACCAATCAGATTCTAGCTGTCATTTATTTAGTGCATTCTAGAAAATGACAGCTAGAATCTGATTGGTTTCCATAGGCACCATCTCCACTTTTTCAAACCCGCAGCTTAGAAAATATACCCCCAAGACTGCTGTGTCTGCAGGGGAACAAACTGTAGTGGATGATAAGGTCTGCATTCCTTTCCGTTATATTGTTATGGAAAAGCGTATTTGTTGGCGCACTTTGGCAATGTTAAAAAAAACCTTAAAATACAAAAACTGACATCTGTAATAACGAAAGTCACAATGTCCCCTAACACTCATGATTAACTTAAGAGATAAAAGCTCTTAATTTAATCATCAGCGTCCAATTTTAGGAGAAATAGTGAAAGTTTAAAATAACGAAGGTGGCACGGACACAAAAACTGAAGCAATGTAGGTCTGCATTTTTCATAAATGATCCTTAGCATCTGAGGTTTGGACAGACATTAGTTGCAACCTTGCTTGTACACGAAGACAGGGCAGTACAGCACTCAGTCAGCTATTGTCTCTTGTGCTATGGTACAAAAATGACTAATTAGATCACCAAGCAGGTGCAAAAATATATTCAGCTTCTTTCTTTTTTGCTGTGGTCTGATAATAATTGCATATAATATAGATATGAAAAGAGAATTGAACTTAATTCTCAGAATTATTGTTAAATTCCATGCAAGTTTATTTACTTGAATACATTAGTTCTCATATTCCTTATCCTATTGTTAGTCAACAGAATAGAGATGTGTATTTTCCCATGAGAGATCTGAGAATATGACACTCAGAATAACTTGTATTTACCTAAGTAAGGAGAAATAAAAAGGTGTTACAACTGCATATAAATGGATATAACATTCCAGTGCTTTTAAAGTATAACTAGGATGAGAGTGCTGATCTTGTATGAGGCAGTGACCTGTACGTTCTGGGCCTGAGTCAGACACACATACTGAGCGCATCGTGCAGTTGTTCTCAATCGGCTCTGCATACTCCCGGAGTCAGCAAGGAACGGATCTCAAGATATGTGTGGTATTGACTAGGGATGAGCGCGCTCGGATTTCTGAAATCCGAGCCCACCCGAACGTTGCGGATCCGAGTCGGATCCGAGACAGATCCGGGTATTGGCGCCAAATTCAAAAGTGAAACTGAGGCTCTGACTCATAATCCCGTTGTCGGATCTCGCGATACTCGGATCCTATAAATTCCCCGCTAGTCGCCGCCATCTTCACTCGGGCATTGATCAGGGTAGAGGGAGGGTGTGTTAGGTGGTCCTCTGTGCTGTTTAGTTCTGTGCTGTTTAGTTCTGTGCTGTTTAGTTCTGTGCTGTTTAGTTCTGTGCTGTGCTGTGCTGTGCTGTGCTGTGCTGTGCTGTGTTCTGCAGTATCAGTCCAGTGGTGCTGTGTGCTGTGCTCTGTCCTTCTGAGGTCAGTGGTGCTGCTGGGTCCTGTGCTGTGTCCTGTTCAGTCCAGTGGTGCTGTGTCCTGTGCTCTGTGCTTCTAAGGGCATAGTTATTTCCCCAATATTCCCCTGTGTTTAAAAAAATAAAAAAAAGTTTTTTTAAAAAATACCAAAAACTACTTTAATATTTTTTAATTACCACAAAATTTTCACAACCAATCCTGCAGTATAAGCCCATTGGTACTGCAATATTACCAAGTTCACACATTCAGCAGTAAAAGTCCAGTGGTACTGCAATATTACAAAGTTTACACATTCTGCAGTATCAGTCCAGTGGTGCTGTGTCCTGTGCTCTGTCCTGCTGAGTTCCGTAGTGCTGCTGGGTCCTGTGCCGTGTCCTGTTCAGTCCAGTGGTGCTGTGTCCTGTGCTCTGTGCTTCTAAGGGCAAAGTTATTTCCCCATTATTCCCAAGTTTTTAAAAAATAAAAAAAAAGTAAAAAATAATAAAAAATTAAAAAAAAAAAATATATATAATAATAACCAAATTTGCAAAACCAATCCAGCATTATAAGTCCATTGGTACTGCAATATTACCAAGTTCACACATTCTGCAGTATCTTGTGCTACATATAATGGAGAGCAAAAATTTGGAGGATAAAGTAGGGAAAGATCAAGACCCACTTCCTCCTAATGCTGAAGCTGCTGCCACTAGTCATGACATAGACGATGAAATGCCATCAACGTCGTCTGGCAAGCACGATGCCCAATCTCCTAGTACAGGGCATGTAAAATCCAAAAAGCCCAAGTTCTCAAAAAACAGCAAAAAAAGAAACTTAAAATCATCTGAGGAGAAACGTAAAGTTGGCAATATGCCAATTACGACAAGTAGTGGCAAGGAACGGCTTAGGCCCTGTCCCGTGTTCATGACTAGTGGTCCAACTTCACCCAAGGATCAAAGCCCTTCTCCCCCCCCCTACAAAAAATTTAAGAGAGTTATGCTGTCAGCAACAACAACAAAACAGCAAAGAACTCTGCCTTCTAAACAGATGACATCACAAATCCCCAAGGCGAGTCCAAGGGTGTTGTTGGTTGTGAACCCTGACCTTCCCATCACTGTACGGGAAGAGGTGACTCCATCCAGCATTTGCAGCACGCCCTCTGCATATGCTGGAAGGATCACCCACAGTCCAGTTACAGATTTGGCTAATGAAGGTGTGAATGTTGTGCACTGGGAGGAGGATATTGATGTAGCTGGCGCTGAGGAGGATGTTGATGATTATGATGCAGACAGATACCAAATTGCATTTCTCAATTTCTATTTATATTCTAGATTATATAACGGCTGAAAAGTTTTCTGTTTTACTCCTAGTGGAGAGGGGATCTGATGCAGACAGATACCAAACTGCCTTTGTCCATTTCTTTGTATATTTGAATTGCTAGTTCTACAGTCTATGCAGGCTGCTTTATTTATATTCAACTACAAGTGTAGGGCGGGGGGGGGGGGGCATAGATAGCCACCAAAGTAACGTGGTCCATTTAATTTCACTTTCTAGCTCCACAGTCTGTGCAGCCTGCTTTTTTTTATCTTCAAAGTATTTATATTTACAAGCCTTGCAATCTAAATTAACTAGAGGTAGTGACGTGGTAGAACTCCAAAAGGCAGTTTGGAAGCCCCTGTACAAACTGGCTCTATTTTTTAACTGAGTTGTCCCCCCTCCAGTGTGTACTCGGAAAGAGTTTTTAGTGCAGCGGGGAACCTGGTCAGTGAGCGGCGAAGGAGGTTGCTTCCTCACAACGTTGAAAAAATGATGTTTATAAAAATGAATAATCAATTCCTCAATGAAGTACAGCACTGCCCTCCAGACAGTACAGAGGGACTGTGGTTGTGGAGTCCAGCGGGGACGAATTGATAATGTGTGAGGAGGAGGAAGTACACACTGTAGGGGGAGAGGAATCAGAGGTTGAGGATAAGGACGACATCTTTCCTCAGTAGAGCCTGTTTAGTTTGTACAGGGAGAGATGAATTGTTTTATTGGTGTGGGGGCCCAAACAAACCAATCATTTCAGCCACAGTTGTTTGGTAGGCCCTGTCGCTGAAATGATTGGTTTGTTAAAGTGTGCATGTCCTATTTCAACAACATAAGGGTGGGTGGGAGGGCCCAAGGACAATTCCATCTTGCACCTTTTTTTTTGGCATTATGTGACCATTCAACAGTCGTTTGCCATGTTCAAAAAGTAAAAGAAAATGCCAACAAATTCAATAAATTAAATCAAAAGTTAAATGCCCTGTCATTATTTAAAACAAGAGGTTTTGACGTGCTAGAATTAGTGTAGTGTTAAGATGTTATAAACACTACACTTGGAAATTGGAGGAGGTAATGTGGCCCCGGTATCAAATTGGGTACCGGGGCCACCCCACTATGCAGTCCAGATACTTGTTTGGTGGAATTCCGACACGTGAAGGGTTTTTAAATTATATTGTGGCCTCGGTACCAAATTGTGTACCGGGGCCACCACACTACGCAGTCAAGATACTTGTTTGGTGGAATTCAGACCAGTTGAGGGTTTTATTATTATATTGTGTGGACCACTCTATCTATACCACACTACAACTCTATACCACTCTATTTCCTACTTTAATTCTATTTAATTCTATTTCCTACTTTAATTCTATTACTAATTAATTACCATAAAGAGGAACAAAAAAAAACAATTTTACCAAAAGTATAATATGACTTAGACTTACAAACACTACACTTGAAAGATCGTGCCTTTAAATGAAAAAGTCAGTCTTCATTGCACGACTATGTGCAAGTGCAACAGGGACATTTTTTTGGGTTTACAAAGTCAAACAATAACACTACGACCCTGTCTGTCTGGGGTCTGTCAATGACGAATTGTCTGGAGCATGTTTTGAGGAGGTATTGTGGCCCCGGTATCAAATTGGGTACCGGGGCCACCCCACTATGCAGTCCAGATACTTGTTTGGTGGAATTCCGACACGTGGAGGGTTTTTAAATTATATTGTGGCCTCGGTACCAAATTGTGTACCGGGGCCACCACACTACGCAGTCAAGATACTTGTTTGGTGGAATTCAGACCAGTTGAGGGTTTTATTATTATATTGTGTGGACCACTCTATCTATACCACACTACAACTCTATACCACTCTATTTCCTACTTTAATTCTATTTAATTCTATTTCCTACTTTAATTCTATTACTAATTAATTAACATAAAGAGGAACAAAAAAAACCAATTTTACCAAAAGTATAATATGACTTAGACTTACAAACACTACACTTGAAAGATCGTGCCTTTAAATGAAAAAGTAAGTCTTCATTGCACGACTATGTGCAACAGGGACAGTTTTTTTCTTTACAAAGTCAACTAATAACACTTGGACCCTGTCTGTCTTTAACATACTTAATGGGATCTCAATGACGAATTGTCTGTAGCATGTTTGGAGGAGGTATTGTGGCCCCGGTATCAAGTTGGGTACCGGGGCCACCCCACTACGCAGTCCAGATACTTGTTTGGTGGAATTCTGACACGTGGAGGGTGTATTTATTTTATTGTGGCCCCGGTATCAAGTTGGGTACCGGGGCCACCCCACTACGCAGTCCAGATACTTGTTTGGTGGAATTCTGACACGTGGAGGGTGTATTTATTTTATTGTGGCCCGGTATCAAGTTGGGTACCGGGGCCACCCCACTACGCAGTCCAGATACTTGTTTGGTGGAATTCTGACACGTGGAGGGTTTTTTAATTATATTGTGGCCTCGGTACCAAATTGTGTACCGGGGCCACCACACTACGCAGTCAAGATAGATAGATGCGTATCATAGATAAAGTACATTCAGTGGTGTGGGGCAAATTGAAAAATATTCAAAATGCACTGACATTATCAAAAACAAGAGGTTGTCACACGCTAAAACTCCAACATGTATATGATGGAGAGGATGGAGGAGCAGCCGTATGTGTAGTGTAATGCAGACCTGTTAAAGGTTTTTTATATATTTTATTGTGGTGCCCAGTGCCCACTCCTCTACGCAGTCCAGGTACATTTATTGGTGCGAATCAAACAAGTTGATGGTTTTCTTATTATATATATTGTGGTGACCCACTCCTCTACGCAGTCCAGGTACATTTATTGGTGCGATTCATAAAAGTTCAGGGTTTTTAAGATATTGTGGTGACCCACTCCTCTACGCAGTCCAGGTACATTTATTGGTGCGATTCATAAAAGTTCAGGGTTTTTAAGATATTGTGGTGACCCACTCCTCTACGCAGTCCAGGTACATTTATTGGTGCGATTCATAAAAGTTCAGGGTTTTTAATATATTGTGGTGACCCACTCCTCTACGCAGTCCAGGTACATTTATTGGTGCGATTCATAAAAGTTCAGGGTTTTTAAGATATTGTGGTGACCCACTCCTCTACGCAGTCCAGGTACATTTATTGGTGCGATTCATAAAAGTTCAGGGTTTTTAAGATATTGTGGTGACCCACTCCTCTACGCAGTCCAGGTACATTTATTGGTGCGATTCATAAAAGTTCAGGGTTTTTAAGATATTGTGGTGACCCACTCCTCTACGCAGTCCAGGTACATTTATTGGTGCGATTCATAAAAGTTCAGGGTTTTTAATATATTGTGGTGACCCACTCCTCTACGCAGTCCAGGTACATTTATTGGTGCGATTCATAAAAGTTCAGGGTTTTTAAGATATTGTGGTGACCCACTCCTCTACGCAGTCCAGGTACATTTATTGGTGCGATTCATAAAAGTTCAGGGTTTTTAAGATATTGTGGTGACCCACTCCTCTACGCAGTCCAGGTACATTTATTGGTGCGATTCATAAAAGTTCAGGGTTTTTAATATATTGTGGTGACCCACTCCTCTACGCAGTCCAGGTACAATTATTGGTGCGAATCATAAAAGTTCAGGGTTTTTAAGATATTGTGGTGACCCACTCCTCTACGCAGTCCAGAAAGATACCTTTTTGCAACGTTTTGGACTAATAACTATATTGTGAGGTGTTCAGAATACACTGTAAATTAGTGGAAATGCTTGTTATTGAATGTTATTGAGGTTAATAATAGCCTAGGAGTGAAAATAAGCCCAAAAACTTGCTTTTTAAACTTTTTATGTTTTTTTAAAAAAAAATCCGAATCCAATACCTTAAATCCGAACCGAGACCTTTCGTCAAGTGTTTTGCGAGACAAATCCGAACCTCAAAAATAACGAAAATCCGGATCCAAAACACAAAACACGAGACCTCAAAAGTCGCCGGTGCACATCCCTAGTATTGACCATGAGTGTAGGATCACTCTGCTGTACTAGACCAGACACTGCAGGATGCGGACAAGACGTATGTGGAATATGAAATCTCAAAAGTATCCACAGAAAAAAAATATATAATCAATTAATGTTACCTGTCAATAATATAGTCATTTATGATTAGAAATGGAAATTGTATAAAAAAATACATTTTATAATTTTTGTTTTACATTGATAAACATTAGGGTTAGGCTGTCCTTAATGTCTACCGTACATAAAATACATTTTTACAGTTGCTTCTCATTGCAGACACGTTATAGCATGAATACGATACTGACTCAGGACTTAGACTACCCTCTTACCTGGTGCAAGAGATATGGCAGAAAAACAAGAAACTTTCACAGACAGAGAGCTTCATTCCGACTTGGCTGCATTCACTTGAGTTTGGCACACCCACGTTGTGCATCGAGTATTGGCACACCCCATTCACGCCCCAAAATCGTAGACCATCGTAACTGTCATTTGCATTGGCATATGCGGTGGACCTGCTTTCCTTGATGGCTGAGTGTCCTCGGTGGCCGAATTCTCTTCTGGGCATGCGCAGAAGGGAATTGTGTACGATATGCACAAAAACAGAGATATGTTTCTTAATGACTCAGGCCCTCTGGGATTATATTATTGAGGATAGAGCTGATGGTGGCATTGGCAGTGTCATTATGTGAGGATGGGAAAGGAGGAAAGTAAGATACCACAGACTATGTATTAGATAATTGAAGGAGCTTTGTCCTCCCAACAACACACAATAGTTCCCTGTCACAAGGGGGGAGGTTGTGTTGTCAAACGCACCTCTATATGAAATGCCATTCTTACACCCAAATTGTTTTATTAAGCTTTACTTATATCTTCACTGTCTGAAATATATTTTCATACTCTTTTATTTTAGGGTCTGAACATCATGCCCCTGATATGCACATCCCAGTATGACCCAACAAAGTTTAAGAACCCCACTTCATTTGATCCCACACACTTTTTGGACCAAAATGGACTGTTCAAGAAGAACGAGGGATTCATGGCATTTTCAGCAGGTATCCAAAACCTTTCATCGTTAAAGTGTAACTAAGCAAAAAGAAAGTTATTGTGATGCAATATGTAACATCCACCACCGAGCAGAGAATAAAAATAAATATGGAAGCTGGCACCGGCTGGAACTACATATCCCAGAGTCCCTGGTGGCTGGAAATAAATTGCGCATTTGCGGGTGTTGCATCTTGTGCCGGAACTGACGAGTGAGTGTGTCTGTTACAGTGGAGAGAGAAGTGATAATGGTTTTTTTGGACACCAGGGTGAGGGAGAGGGGAGACAGGCCGATGTGAGGAGGAGAAAATAATGGAGACAGATCTGTGAGAAGCAAGATATATATATAATTGTGAGTGCTCTATTAGGGGTTGTATATGTAAACAGCTGTATTAGTGGAGATCAGCATTTATGAGAAAAAGCATCCGATAATAGAAATATATGTAAAGAAAGTTATCTATGAAGACAAAGTATCTGTGATGAGAAACATCATTGTGAAAAACACCCTCTGGAAGCAGAAACTGTGAGAACAGCATTAATTGTATAATCCAGTCCTGGGGCTTGATTCATTAAGGATCTTAAATTAAGAAGTTTCTTATTTAAGTCTCCTGGACAAAACCAAGGTACAATGCAAGGGGTGCAAATTAGTTTTCTGTTTTGCACATAAGTTAAATACTGACTGTTTTTCATGTAGCACACAAATATCAACTTTAAATTTCAGTGTACAAATAAGCTATCAAGTATTTGTGTGCTACATGAAAAAATAATCAGTATTTAACTTATGTGCAAAACAGAAAACTAATTTGCACCCCTTGCATTGTAACATGGTTTTGTCCACGAGACTGAAATAAGAAACTTCTTAATTTAAGTTTCTTAATGAATCAGGTCCCTGGTGTTTTTGAGTAAACCTGAGAAACTATCATATCCTAATATAACATTAATCTGAACTGAAAGTAAAGTATAGAGTAAACACCTGTGTCAGTAAAACCAGACTCTGTGCTTTAAATCCATTCAAATTATCATCTGTATCAGTATAAATGTTTATTTCAGAGACATGTGATATAGATCCATTCAATATATTCAGTGAGATTTAAAAAGCGTAGAAGGCCCATTTATGGTGACATTCATTGGTTTGTAGGTGGCTGCACAACCTCTCCTTTACTGAAAAGGAATTTGGTGCCCAGGAGGTGTCAGTAATTGGGAGTTATCTTCCCATGTATCATCCAGGTGCATTTGCTGCAGGTACATGCATTATATGCACCTATGTAATAAAACTATTCAAAGGTACAAAGGGTTACATATATTAAAATCAGTCTCACAAGCATGATTCATTTAAGAACTAAATTAGTTGGAAATAATCAGTGCTTTAGAAGAGAAATCGAAAAGTTTATTATAATGAAAGGGATCATACTAAAGAAGTGGTAGGTTGGATTTTAAAGTGACATTTTTATTCTTTCCTCCCTGTAACTTTTGCGCCAAACCAGCAATCCTGAAAAGGTAGGCACAAACTGATAGTATGGCGTCAATTCCAAAAAACAGAATATGAGTTGCATCAATCAAGGCACGAGGCAGGTATATAGGTGCATTTGTGCAATTAGAAATGTATTAAAGGGGCCAGTTGTACACATTTGTAAATGACCCCTACTTATATATCAATAAATAAATGACCCTTTTAGCGCAGTGTATGATACATATTCTGCTTACTTTAATAAAAAACAAATCGGAACTGAGCATGTTCATTACATGAAAAGTTCTTTGCTCTCAGCATAAAGCACTATATAGACTTCATGCTAGTCCCCAGTCATCAAAATCTAAAAACTTGGAACTGATAAAAATCAACATAATTTACCTCACTTGCTGCTATCCCATGTATGTATAGATGGACAAACAGGACTCTTACATGGACATATACAACTATTTTTTGATCATTTGGGTTTAGTTACACATAATGAAGAAACAATGTCTATAAAGAATCGCATTGTTCATTAAGTAAGACATAGATTTTATATTGGAAATTTGTTTTATGGTTGAGGGATGGGGAACTGCAGAATAATGTAGAGACAAGGGATGTGTTATGTTGTGGAGGTTTTTTTTCATGGCAATTCTTTAACATTCTTCTAGGAAAGCGTATCTGTCTTGGGGAGGGTCTGGCCCAAATGGAGCTGTTTCTTTTCTTTACCACCATCCTCCAGAACTTCAATCCAAAGCCTCTTGTGGACCCCAAGGACATTGATATCACTCCTGAAAGCAGCGGTTTGGGCAATATCCCACGACACTACAAAATGTGCCTTGTTCCCCGCTGAGGATGAAAAGAAATGGCTGGAATTAACAAGATAGAATAAAAATGAACGAGTAATGGTTAATAATACAACATTATTCATGTTGTAAAGCAGATAATACTAGAACAACATTCAATAGTGTAAATAACATTTGTTGGCCCTCTATAGATCAACTTCCCAGTTTCTTCTTCACCTTCTTTTGTTCTATTTTGTTTTTCTTCTCCGCACTCCCTCCAGACATCAGTACTTGTCTCCATCTCAACACAATTATCTCTATAACTGCCATGTAATTATTGTTCACATCGCCCCTGTGTACTTTTAATTATCCCAGCCCAAAGACTTAATTATCCTTTTCATTCAACATTATTTTACCTCTTGGTCCAATTGGGCCGAGAACTAATATAAGGAACAAATAAATAAAAAAATAATTACTGATTACTATCCAACATGTTTAATTCATATATCCTTATTATACAAATCACTTCACTTCATGAGTCGTTATCGTCCATAATAGCACATAATCACTCTCACTTTCTTTCACTTAGCTGTTACCAATCTCCTTCATGGTGGCTAGGATTTTATTATGTATCTACTGGGCTTTGTACTTATTACATAGGTCACTATTCTTACTCCACCAGGCTTACAGGTCACATAAGAATTAAGGGGCCTATTTCATCAAGGCACGTATCTGACAAATTTTAGCGTATCATATGCAAAACTATTCTGTGCATGCCCAGAATCGGGAGATACATCCGTGATCGCAGCCCTGTCCATGCATCTTAAAACGCAAAGGACACTTACTACAGCCTACGATTTTGGGGAGGGATCGGGGCAGGGAAGGGGCATTTTGCAGTAGTTAATTTACAGTAGGGGCGTGCCAAACTCAAGCGCATGCAGCCATGTCCGAATCCAGCTCTGACCATTTTAAAATTAGTTGTTTTTTAGCCGTATCTCTTGCTCCAGCTACAGGACTAGCCTAAGTCCTAATCAGTAGTAATGACAGTCTTGAATGCATGCTATAATGTGTATGCAGTCAGGAGCAACTGTAAAAATGTATATTTTATGATCTGTAGACATTAACAACATCCAAATAAATGAATTTCATGAGGGATTTTTTTTAAAGGAAAAAACAACACTTTTTTTAAAACTATTTTATCAATAAAGCCTATATTATTAACAGGTGACATTAATTCAATATATATTTTTTTCCTGTGCATTCATTGGTGCATTTATAATCCACATCGGTATTGGACGAATCCTGCAGTATCTTATATAGTAGAGCACCGCAGACCTGCCCCAATTTCAACAGCACATATATCTTGAGATCCGTGCCTTGATGAATTCTGAAGTACCAAATATATACTAAACGCCGCTTGCGCTCAGAATGTGTGCCTTGATTAATCAAGCCCAAGATCATTAAACAGGGGAACCTAAAAATTGGTGATTGCCATCACAAACATATTTTTGTTAGGATTTTGTCTTTGGTAATTAAATATGTTTGAAAACTTGTAAATCTCTGTCTTGTCATATTCCTCATTACCCATGGAAGATAAACTAAACAAAAACTTTTGAGTACTTTTCACAGAAAGAGAAAAATATTTCAGGAATGCTGCGATAAAGACAAGATCCACTTGACTAATCCATGCATCTAAAAGTCATAAGACATAGATACAAAAGTTCCATCATGAAAGTATAACAGACCAGGTGAAGCATATATCTGAATCATCTGCTTCACTCAATTGCTTTCCTCGGAATCACAATTTATCTATATTGAAATGGACCATTGCCCCACCATCAACAGAGGCTCCATTTTTAAAGCAGTGGTAGTCGCTTTCCCATCTACCACCACCCCGACACTACTTACCTCTACAGCATCATCATGAAACTGCCCTTCCCGACATCTTCAACTGGCCGACTCTTGGAAAAGTTGACTTTCAATAAATTAGAGACATCGAGTGTCCGGTGCACAGGAATGATGTCACAGGTTAAAAGCGACAGTATTGTCAGTGCTGTTGAAGGGACAATGACAGTATGCCGGCTGGACAATGCACATGGTTTATTAAAAAGCACGGGCAGTTGAAGATGTCGGGAATGGCAGTTTCGTCATCACGCTGTAGGGGTAAGTAGTCTTGGTTTTATCAGGATCGGAATTTAGTACCCAACCCTTTTAAAGATAACTGATTAATCCTAAAAGTTTCATCAAATATTTTAGTACATTTATATTCTTAAGTCCATCCCTATTTAGCCAGAAGTTGACAAATGGATATGTCATTTGCTTGGCTCTTCATACCAACAAACACTGGTCAACCGCAAACTCTGGCATTTGTCAGAAAAGCTGCTATGCCCAAGTTTAGTAGTGGGCTTTTCTTGGCTACCAAATGTTTGTTAAAATAGGCTAGTAGGCTCAGTCAGTCTTCCAGCCCTATATGTAATAGAATAGTCATGACTTAAGCTACTCTGTATGTTTCCCCCACTATTGTACTTGGTCAGTAATGGTGTCAAAATACATTATCCTAAATCACCCAAATAATTATGTAGCTGTGGTTCCATTAAGATGACCTTTTTTTTTTTTTTTTTTTTACTTCCAATGCATATACAAATGTGTGTT
The DNA here is from genome assembly GCF_038048845.1 of Mixophyes fleayi. NCBI lineage: Eukaryota > Metazoa > Chordata > Amphibia > Anura > Limnodynastidae > Mixophyes > Mixophyes fleayi. Next base: position 24,512,115 of record NC_134410.1, read on the forward strand.
GCTTTTTATTTCAAACTGGCTCTGGTCACACAACCAAGGGAGTTGTATGCAACTTTTTCAATGGTGATCTGTCTAGATGAGAGTTTGTGATAATGCAATGAAGAAACAAGTTGCTTATATCTAGGTGTGTTTCCTATGTTTTTTGTATAGCAAATCTACAAAAGGCTCCATTTAGCCTTCAGGTTGTCAAAAAGTATTTCATGATCAGAACATTTCTCTTTAGCTACAAAATATAAAACATAATAGCTGTGGGTAGACATTTGACCCAGTAGAGCCAAATATATACTGTTTTGGTGAGAAAAAATTGCTTTCACATGGGAAATAACTTAATGAGCTTGAATAACCTCTCTAAATGTGATAGTAATTGGAGAGGTACTTCATGCATATCTTATGTTAAACCTCTCACATAGATGGACCTGTGAACACATATATCTAGGCCAAAACTTGTAAAATATTAACCAGGTTATGGGTGCCAGTATCAACACAGGATCAGGTTGATACTAGCAAGCAGATAGAGAGAAAACATGTAGAGACAGTAGATCTAGGAGTTTTAAAAAAATAATAAAGGGGGAACTGAAGACTACCTTTTTTAAAGAAAATCCTAAACATGATAGAGGTTGTAGAAGTAGTAGAATAAATCTATTTTACTTTCTTGCCCCCATGTCAAGAGGTCAGAATCCTCAACATCCCCTCTATCTGGTGTAACACACAAATAGGACTCATAGGTGAATGATGCAATGCACACATTGGAACTCATCCACAGTTGGGCGCACGTCTGTTTATTTGTGCACAACACAGTTTCTTAATGCGCAGGAAAACAAAGTAGGCCGCACGTTCATATAGAGCAGTATCTGAAAATGTTAGTGCCTGGGGCAAGAAGGATAATTGCCGCCCCCTAGCCCTCAATTTTAATAAAATTAGCCTAAAATGTTCATAATCCTGCCCCCCCTAAAATAAAACAATCTCACTAATCATGCAGAAGATGCTGTTAGAGATTGTTTGATGAAGGCATAACTATTGACGAAGTGCGTCAGTGGAGCACATCTCTACATCATGATCGGGTCCAGTTATGCAAGAGTTGCAATTCGTATGAACTTTTAAATTTCATCTTCAACGCTGCACAAATGAAGAGTAGTTTTCTTATATCATCTGGGAAATGTGGTATTTCAATTACGGATCACCACAGTGAAATCTAGTTTACTCCTTGTACTGTGAAGATGGCAATAGGAGTTTGGTCCTCTCTAAAAGCATCTTTTCCGTGACTGGTGAAATCATTTTACTTTCTCTATTACCTAATTGAAATGACAACAGCTATGATCTTTGAATAGAGCCTTTTGCCAGCAGCTTTAGAACTATATCGGAATTGCAACTAGAAACAATGTAGACTACTCATACCTACTGCATCTAAATAAGTGATATGGCCACTCACTGTAGGAAAAAGTTAGTTGTTTAGTCATTAAGCAACATAGGATTGTGACTTGGTTTTGGTTGGGGGCATTTGGGTAACAGTACCCATATAACACATATTTAAAATTGCCCACCCATCCTCTGAGAAACCCATGACTGATGTACTGTGTTGTTATTGTTTAATTGAGCACTTTTTCACTTCTATTCATATATATCTAATGAACATCTATTTATGATGGTGGTTATTTTAATTTTAAGCTGAATTATGTTGAACATATTTGTATATTTTTAATAAATTGAATTAGAAACTAATACATACAAAATCTGAGCATCTTCAGTTGGTTATTATTGTGTTGATTTTTACATTAAATAAATTAGTCTTTTGATGCTTTTTTCCTAGTGTTTTTTCCATGTTGTTGTATTTGGATTGTCTGACACGCCTTAGATAGGTAGCGACATCAGGCAACTTTGTGGAAAATATTTATTTTGCAAATCAGTTTCTATTGGAGTAGGAGCGCTTGGTGTTTATTACATATATATATATATATATATATATATATATATATATATATATATATATATAATATAAATATGGTCACCGATGACCAATGAATTTGCATTTTATAAAATCTGATTGTTTTCATACTGAGACAGTGTATCTAGTCTGTTGAAAAGGCTGCAACTACATAAAATCAAATTGACAACATTATAATTAGCCTATGTGGCCTCATCCTGGCTGAGACTGACATTTTTCAGCCCTAGGCCACCTTATTGTGCTTACCTTTCTCCACTGTGAAACTTTGGGTGTTTCGGGCGGAACTTTGCCTCAAGTTTTCCCCACCACACAGCAGAATTAATTGTCCATTGTTATCGCATTTCTGCAAAAAATCTTGTCTACTGCAAATCACAATTCATGCAAAATTACAACACAAATTTTCAGTCATCTCTACCCAATGCTTCAGCTCGTCATGGTTGTAACCCATTTTTCTAAAAAATAGATTAAAAAATACATGAACATAATTTAGCCCTAACTAAGCCCATGGCTAAGTGTTTAAAATAGGTAAGTAATTGGCTATTTATACATATTTTCATCAATGGACCAAAAGGACAATTGCACTGGACTCCCCATTACACCTCCCACTAATAGTAAATGTATAATGGAAGTCAAAGGAGCATATTTTTTTTTAATGATGCTCAACAAGGGATGCCCCCAATCTGCCAAACTACTATTGGACCACACATACTTTACGCATTAGGAGACTAGTCCTTCTTGGAACACCAATACATGCATTTACCAATAAAACTGGATGCAATTGCAAAAAGCAGACAAGTGACATCACAAAACAGCATTTTCATTGTTGGTTTGTTCTTTTGCAGTTTGTAAATGACCCATTCTGACACAAAAAACACAGAAATTGAGAATTTAGATTAAAGGGTAGGATGCCTTTCACTCTGTACAGATGCTTACAGAGCATTAAGCATTAATTTAAATTAACATTTAAATTAAAAGCAATAATAATCTCTAAATTGTCAGCATTATCAATTTGACACGGTTCACACCAGAACCAGTTCACTTTGTAATAATATACCTCTGTCCCTAAGCTCCACAGAGTGTCACATGGATCAAATCTAGTTCTTCAACAAAGATGGTTTCTAAAATTGAAGTTAAAAGAGGCCCTTTTGTCTCCCAGAACCTCCCCAACACACCCATTCTGCATGACTCAGCCATGTTGTAATTGTACATATTCACAGAAAAATATGTCATGCAGAATGTTGGTGTCTCTAACTCCCCAAAATAGACCTATGCCCTAAGTTTTCTCTATACACTCCCAGTCATATACTTCTTTACTCCCACACAAAGGATCTTCGAAAAAAGATGCAAAAATACTTCTAAAACTAAAATGTAAGATTCTGTTATTGGAACTTATAACCTCCTAAAGCCGTGAGAAAGTATAGCAGTATTGAGTATATTCCTGAGTTTTCTATCATTTCATAAACATACCCCAAAAAAGTCTCATTTTTTGTGGAACAGTATCAACTTGAGAAATTTTAAGGTAGCATAATAGTTGTGGGCATAATAACTGTAATGCTCACTTGATTGCTGGTGCAATAAACTGTCAAGAGCCTACAGGGAGACTGTGTTCCACGAGGGCTCCAGAACCCAGGGTGTATTTTAAGTGTATTGGTGGGACCGAGAATTTAAATAACCAAATGAAAGGAGTGAAAGTGCAGAATGTATGTCCACTACTTTAATCAGTTATATAGTAAATAGGTTGTATTAAATTAAGTTGTGGGACCTCATAAAGAAAAAATCCTAAATCTGTTCCCAAACCTGCTTAACAATCACATATAAAACCACATAAAAAGCATTATACTTTTCCCAGAAATTATTATAATCATGTTGCTTTCAAAGAAGTGATATCCTCATAATACCAGTAAATATTTAATAAACACTAAGTCCTCATTGCATAGGACCATAACGCTGCTATGTCTCATCTGCCACAATGATACAAATGAGAGACTAGCTCAGTCCCCACCATATCAACAGCAGCAAATTAAATAAAAGGGACTTGCGTAGATCATAGATAAGATCCGGCAGGGTTAAAATAAGAACTTGTTAGTGTATAAGATCTCCGTGTTTGAAATGTGCATCTGCAGTCAGGATCCAGTTTAGAAGGTGGTCATAATTAATACACCATGCATTGAGTTTGTAAGTTTCCACATCAATATCAATTCAGTCCAATGCAATTCAGCTGTTGCATCCCTTAATGAAGATTACTACTGCCATTTCTAAGAAAATCAAGTCCCAATATATGAGAGCAAAAACTACCGCTGGAAAATAAATAATAATAGTGCTGACACGTTTCTGTGGCCAAGTGACAGTTTCATCAGAGGATATTTCTCTAGATTAGATCCATTGTGTACTTATACTTATATCCAATCCCAAACTGGATATGAATTGTCAACCTGTATCACCGAATCACATATGTTTTATTGAACCCAAGGGAACATTTGCATTCTCACTTACTCTTCGAGATATACTCAATACGTGTGTGAAGAGACCGGGTTCTTCGATCACTCAGGTCGACAACGGATAACAGTGCAACAGAATTTTATTTAAGCAACTTAACAGTGCAGGAACGAGAACATCAACAATACGTGGTATAAGCTTTCCAAATAAGTAACAAAGTCCAACAAATGGCAGAATAATGTTCCAATAAGGTAACAGGATGGCAGAGTCCCAGGTAATAATAAATCCCCACGATTTCAGGTGGTGAGGTTACTCTGACCAGAATATGACCTCTTCAACCTGTCTCACAGAACAACCCACTCAGCCCTGATTTCTTTGCCTATTTATCCCCATTCTGACATGCAAGATATCCTCTACCTCCAGCCCCTTTCTTTAATCAAGGATGGTGCCACTGAGGATAGAATTCAACACCAGAACAATGGGGTGGCTGAGTGATGAAATTAACTGTAGGGTCTGTGGTTATTTACAGACAATCCAAATATCAATATACAGACTCTGAGCTGATGACTACCATTTACTACATCTGACAGTCTATGCAGAACCTGTCAATTTTTCTTAGGATACATATAACTCAAAACAATAACTTTTATGTTCTATAAATCTGCATGTGATGCAACCATCCCTATTGCATTTGAAACACCCTTTGAGTTTCTCCGGTAGCCATGACAGATATCAACCCCAATCCTTGTGGTAGATGTGTTTAATTCATTAACAAACAAACTAGTGGCCATTTTTTCTCTAAAAGTATTCACTCTCCTAAATATCACCACCGGTTTCTCAGGTAAAACAGATTTTAAATGTTTACATATCCACTCTGGTGCCTTCAGGAAGGACCCTTTTCTAGCCTTCAAGATCAAAGAAGTTACCTTCCCAATGTATGTCACCATTCTCATGAAGCTCACTGCTTAACAGAAGGAGGTTTAGCCTTTTTTTCTCACCACGATTAGCACCGGGTCCCTTCCTTAAAAAAATAAATAAAAAAAATTAAACCATAAAGAGCTTTTGTTGTTTTAAAAAATAAAATAAAATAAACACCTTAAGCGACCCCATAACCGACCTACAGGAAAACTTGTAGCCTATAGCCAAGACATAAATGAAAATAAACAACAAGGTTTACAGTTATTGAGAGATAAATCGTCACACTAGTATTATTTGTGAGAACTCCAACTGATAATCTCATAGTATTCATCATAATATCTCTATTTACTACAGATGTCATAATTATCTTTGGAGACTAAGGTGCAAACAGCCAGAGGGGACAACAGTACAAAGAAAACAAGCAAAAGACTGGACTAATTGTTGGTGCACTATAGAGTTCTACACACATAGTGCACCAACAACTAGTCCACTGTTTTGCTTGTTTTCTTTGTATAAATGAAAATAAACCAGGGGTATTTTAGAAGAAAAAGTGAAAAGTTTAAATGAATAAAGGGGGACATTTTACTCTTTCCACCATGAATATCTTCAGGTTCTTCCCCATACATTGGCACTTATTCGGAACATTAGGGGGCACATCTCCTACACTGAAAAAAAGTTGGGCTCACTGTACCAGCAAATAAACATAACTATCAACATATCCATCATATATCTTTTCTAAAATAGTAATCATTTCTAACAAGTGTATGCATGGCATGGAACATCCCTTGATATTTAACCCATGTGTTTTAAATTGGAACAAACACTATTCCTCCATTCCTCCCATATAAGCTGAGATATTTAATATAGGATTGTCCAAAACACCTGCAAGTTTCTCATAATATTTGGCTATTAAACACATATAACCTCAGTAATATATAATGAGAATTCCTTGTGGTATAATACAGAAGCACTATAAATAGATTTAACCTGACAGCCAATCACAACCTAGTACCCTGAGGCTCCTTATTTTGCAGTTAACTTTGAGTCCTGATATTATTGGTTAATTTAAAGGTAGGAAAACAAAATGTTGAGAAAGGTTTTGTTGACCCTAAGTAATATTGGGAAACACTGATTGCACAAACAGTATTTTGCACATACACATATTTCACAAAATACTTTTCCCCTTTGCTTGTTAGTTTTTCAAGGCTACCAAGTGGATATGTGATTTCACCCCTTGGTATATTGTTTTTAACATAATCTCCATCTGCTTCCATAATCAAACTGATTTATTACACATCCACCAAACATGCATGAATGTTCTCTCCTTCCAGGGGCGAACGGAGGATTGTCGGGGGCGGGGTTCCCCCCCGACCCAAAAAAAACCCCACCCCCCGCGAGAGCTGCAGCTCCGTTTCTTCAGCGCTGTCTATACAGCAGCCGCGGCGTGGTCTAAGAAGCGTCCGCGGCGGTGCTGTATACACTACAGCACCACCGCGGACGCTTCTTTGACAGCGCCGCGGCTGCTGTATAGGACAGTGCAGCTATAGCGGCCACTTAGTTAGCGCAGGGGGGGGGTTTCTGGAGACTCAGAAACCCCCCCTGCGTGCGCTACTGCCTTCCTGCATCATCTTTCACAGTTCAATAAATTATTGTTAACACAGTTTTAAACCTCTGGGGTGACACATGTGAGAAGAACGATACTGTACACAAACTCTCAACTCAGTTTATCCTCTGCAATGTTCCTATTTAAATATTTCAAATGATAGGGTGTATTGAAGTGTAATATGAACTGTGAAATTAGAATAATTTCTAAATGCATTTTTAATTTTTGCTTTGTTATTATGAAGAGGAGGTGCCAGCATTTGGCATTAGCAAAATAGTTGCATGGACAGAAGTATGGAAAGACAAAGCATAAAAACAAGAATGGTTCTTGGACAATTGCAAAAGGCACAAACTAATGAAGATAGATAAACTGCATGACAGAAGTCCTACCCATAATGTTTATGCTATGTTTATTGAGACAGATTAATTCATGTATGGGCAACTTAAGCTACACATCCAAAGAACAATAGGTAATAAGCCACTCCAAATTAGAAATATAGATCCCTGAGTAATACCTTTAATATGGTAATATTTTTCATTTAATCCATTACCCACATACCAATGAGTATTCTGATTTGCAATGCAGCAAAATTTGATGTATTAAGAATCATAATATTTCAACTTGAGAATCTCTTGGACTTAAATGTCAGTTCCTTGTGACTGGGAAAATGTTTGTATAAATGTGTGGCATAAAGGTAACTGGTTTCTTTTGACCTCTTGATTTGGTACACATTTTCTTCACACTGGGTTCCAACAGTAAGATCAGTATTCTTCAGATAAATCTCTCTAATCTTCCCACTAGACTATGCAGGTTTGATTAGGTGAAGTTAAACATAAACTTGGACAAAATCCAAAATAGGCTATTTGACCTTCTAATGGGCATTATATCACATGTACAACAGAACATTTAGATTCTGCAGAGGGTTCTGGTTAAAATTTGGTGCACTGTATTGAAACTCACGGACATACAGTAGGCAAATTTCATTAAGTGAACTTCTGCAGTTGAAATTTAATCCCACCAAGACCAAACTACAGCTGGAGATCAAGACTGAAGATGTTTCTTAACAGGGTGGCAAGTAAGGAGAATTATTTCACTTTTAAATAAGTAAAATTTTCAACACTGTTTTGCGAAATAGTTCTGTATTTTCCTGTGTGTTTTGCTTGTTTTGCAGGTGGAATCTGGCCTTAATTGTTCCTAGTCCTACCGTAACCATGCCACACAACAGAATGCATTGACTGTTGTCCTTCCAGCTCTATTTATACACTATAAGTTCTGCAAATGGCAACTTTACAAATACAGTGGAGAGTGGAATTCTGCGGAATGGCGAAGCAAAAGCGGAACTCAAAGATTGTATCAGACAACTCTGTGAAATAGCTTATTAAGCCTTGAAATTCAATACATGAAAAAATTTGAAGCAAAGTTGCTTATCTCTATTGGTGTGACTGCCAGAAACAGGATATAAAATATTTATGGGGCTTACATATTAACGTAGTGCACAAACATGTGCTGTAGCCAATAGCAACCAATCAGTTTTCAGCTTTTAGCCTAATGACATATAATAGCAACCAATCATGGTTACGTGCACTGTTTTATTAAATATGCCTTACATGTCTGCTTGATGCTGTGATATCTGGCTGTGAATCATGTGGGAGGAATCATCCTTCATCAGGGGCGGATTGGCCATAGACCTTACCAGAAAGTATAGGCAGCCCCCTCTTAGTATAGTATAGTATTGTCAGCCCCCCTTAGTATAGTATAGTATTGGCAGCTCCCCTTTAGTATAATATTGGCAGCCCCCCCTTAGTATAGTATAGTATTGGCAGCCCCTCTCTCACTTACCTTCAGTTGTTCTGGCCTCCGTCTCTCCTCAAATCAGGCAGACAGGAAGTGAAGTCAGACTTCCTGTCTGCCAAACAGCACTGTGGGAACCCTTACAGCTACAGGCAGCCTAGCAATTGGCTGCCTGTTCTGGATCTGAGGTGGCAGTCCTGAATTTTGGTGACTGTCTTGCTTAGTCAGGATTTGGTCAGACAGCTAGGACAGTTGGGGTTAAATCCTGCTTCACACTGTACTGCTCATGAAAACAGAGCTCCGTGTATCTAACAGTAGTGCACACAGTTTTGCCTATGTATTTGTCTAGAGTGTATCTAAAATGATAAACCCCTGTCTTAAGTGCCCCCCCCCCCCCCAGAGCCTTATAACAGCTATGGTGATACTTTAGTGGTTCTTACATTGATTCCAATGCCTCCTTCTACCTTGCACTGGTCCCATTCTCAGATCACTTTGTTGAACATATGGCCAGCCCCCATTGCACTGACAATATCATTAATCCTGCCTCCTTTGCACTTTGTATATCACCAGAAAACACTTGATATAGCTTTCCCCTTTACTTATGCCATTGTCTGTTAACCCTCCCTACACTGTTAATTCAAACCACCCCCAATCACTGGGCACATTTAGGGCTCATACACATTTGTTGCAAAAGAAGTGTTTTCTTGCAGATGCTATTTCACCTTTGTGATGATCGCACCTGGACAGCCATTTATTATAAAGATTATTATTAATGCATTTTTGAAACACACAGTACACATATTTATATTTTATATAGAGAGAGAGATTTAACTAGTAGTTTGCATCTCATGACATCAGGGAAACAACAGTGCGTGAGGTGCTCATATGCTGCTCTGGCAGACTGATCAAATACGATTGTGCCAAGTTTCGTAATAGTTAAACTTATTAAACAAAGTCAGGTATGTTTCTATGAAGGGAATTTTGTTAGGATGTATTAGTAGGCAACTAAACAAGTTGGAGCACAGAGGCATAAACCAGTCGCAGATAATGTAAAAGGATTCATGTAATTATATGACACAGGACTGGCAGCATTTGCCCTGCATTGCTTTAGAGATGACCCTCTGTGTGTATAGTCATCACATTTAGGTTTACCTAAATGTTACTACACCCAAATTCTAGTAGTTCTAAATCCCGCCTACTTTTGTGTTGGCCTCACCTACAGTTATTTTGGTCCCGCCCACATGAGGACACTTCAATAATTTTTTCCAGATCCACTTTAAGTTCCCAATCCGCCCCTGTCCTTCATATTATACTAGAATCCAAAATTGGACACCATTTGGCTCTCAGGCTGTTGGACTACAACTAAAATCTCTCACAAACAAGGATTTTGTAATTTAGCAATAGCAGGAGCATAAATGTTATTTCCTACTTAATCAGTGTAACTGTGGCTTCTAAATGTGCAATATCTGGAACTTATAAAAAGTGATCATCTAAAGGAATAGTCGAGATACTATGATATAATTCATCTGCATTTAAGAATTTGTAATACAATCTGTTATTTGTACGCTCCTAAAAATGGAATTGTCCTTGTATTTTAACATGAGCAGGCGCTGCAATTAAAAACACCACACTTCAGTGCAGTGAAAATCCCTATAGGAAACTTATCTCGATGTAGCACATAACAATCACATTAGTATACTTTCTATTCCATCGTTTTCAAGAATATAGATCACGCATGTATTTAATTGGAATAGCACTGAAACTGACTAATGAATGTGATTTACACAATTTAGTATTAATCAGAATTTATATCCTTATTTGATCCCTCTTTACAGGATAAGCATGCTATTTACAATTATACACTCCCAATGATTAACCTTGGTTACACAATTGGCTTTAATTTAAGAACCAGACTTATAACTACTGCATATATAACTAATGCCTATTATAAGGAGTAATTTTTAATTGTTATATCTTCCTGCTTCATTTCTTCTAATGGTTTAAAATACCTTATTAGACACACGCTGCTATGATGGAGAGTCAACGGTAGCGGATGTAACAAGTCATTTAGATACATGCTGCCACAATGAAATATAGTTACGGTGGTATAGAAGTTCTTTAACTAATGAACTCACAATCTAAGTGCATAATATAGCACTGGCTCTGAGTGTTATATCAATTCACTCACATCATAGGTACTATAAGATTGATTTGTGGACTACATTTACACTCCACAGAGAATAATTACAAGAATTATTAGAGTGTGGATAATAAGTTATTTATCTGCTTCAATATTATGGGTGGATGTTTAGAGATTCAAGAGATGTGACCAGCTTTTAGAATCACAATTTCACTTTAATTGTTTTAATTTTTGAAGATTCCGCTGCTTTTAGGAATTCATGATAATAAAAGTTATGTTTTAACATATCCAATCCTAGTTGCCCCACATTATTATTATATCCATGGAGTGTTCAGTGCGTCTTATCAACCTCCTTTCCTCTTCCCTTTTTTCTCAAATACGATTGTGCCAAGTTTCGTAATAGTTAAACTTATTAAACAAAGTCAGGTATATTTCTATGAAGGGAATTTTGTTAGGATGTATTAGTAGGCAACTAAACAAGTTGGAGCACAGAGGCATAAACCAGTCGCAGATAATGTAAAAGGATTCATGTAATTATATGACACAGGACTGGCAGCATTTGCCCTGCATTGCTTTAGAGATGACCCACTGTGTGTAAAGTCATCACATCTAGGTTTACCTAAATGTCACTACAACCAAATTCTAGTAGTTCTAAATCCTGCCTACTTTTGTGTTGGCCTCACCTACAGTTATTTTGGTCCCGCCCACATGAAGACACTTCAATATTTTTTTCCAGATCCACTTTAAGTTCCCAATCCGCCCCTGTCCTTCATATTATACTAGAATCCAAAATTGGACACCATTTGGCTCTCAGGCTGTTGGACTACAACTAAAATCTCTCACAAACAAGGATGTTGTAATTCAGCAATAGCAGGAGCATAAATGTTATTTCCTACTTAATCAGTGTAACTGTGGCTTCTAAATGTGCAATATCTGGAACTTATAAAAAGTGATCATAATAAATGACATTTTAGGATATATCTATGTTTAATGTTGGGGCACAGGAAAGAAAGGGATAGAAATACAAAAAGGAAACAAATAATATAATATTCAAACAAATGTATGTAATAATTATCATTGGTGAGGGAGAACATTTTGTTGTAGCTGGCAAATATATAAGTTATTATTGCCAGTTATTTAATAATAGCAAAATTATTATGGATTTCTGAATTTTCCTGTTTATTATTTAGCAATTAGAGAAAATTAGGATTCTCAGAAAAAAAACATAGAATTACATAGAAGTATCTTAGAAAGATATTGGGAGTTACTTCTACTAGGCAAACATAACGCAAGTAATTATCATTTTTAGCTCTCTTGAGCCTTGTTGTGCACTGTGCACCTAAATAGGGTTATGTCTAAAATGTGATTAAATGTGGTTGATCCAAGATGAAATTGTGATCAATATTAGTCCTCTACCTGTTCACAAACCATGAGTACAAACAAGGTTTAAGTGCTGCGTAATTGGAACTTTAACTTATCCCAACTCAACTGCCCTTGTTAGAGCAAGTGCAATTTTGCCGTTTATATTGGGTTGTGTTTCATTCATTGGTCTAGTATGTTGTTTTCCTTTTTTGTTACAACCTACTAACACTACTAATTTAACAATGTTAACTTTTATTTTTTTTTCTCTGAAAATAATGTTTACCTCTTAAATGAAATATGAAAGTGAATTTACATCAGGACAATCTTTATTATTTGAATGGAAAAATAGTTCAAACAGCATGTTTGAGCTATCAACCATTATGAAGCAGGTATTAAAACTGTCCTATCCTGTGTTTTGGATTGTAGTTTTGACCAAACTGTCGACGATTTGGACAAAATGGTTGGTGGTTTAGCTTTCTCAATCTGCCATACATCGCCATTTATTTTAAATTGAAGCCTTAAACCGCCCTATAGTAAATATGACGGTTTGGACCATTATATCGCCGGAGATGAAGGGCAGTTTCAAACCGCCACCAAACTCGATTCCTAGTAAATCTAGCCCCTTAACCCTAGTGCTGCATTACTAGTAAAATTGGAGGAACAAAAAGCATGGGGTCCCCCTGATTTTACTAGAACCAGTGCTAGGCTTTACCAGCCAAGGCTGGTGGCACTATTGCAGGTGAACCCGCTGCATGGGGTCCCCCTGCAATAATGACAACCAGCCCCAGTCTGATAAACATGGGGCTTGATTCCCTAAGGAGACGGGGTCCACAAAATGTGCCCCCCCTCCCCTGAAAGCACTAGGGTTCTTCCCACTTCCCTCAGGATGTGAGTGTGGGGTAATAAAATTGTTTTAATTTTTAAACACCATTTTGTGTTGCTGCACTACAGGTCCCAACAAGACTAGGTTGTTATTAACAGTCTGGGCATGCTGGTGCTTATAATACTACAGGCACCAGTATGCGCACTTCTGCCAGTGCATGCTGGCACTTGGGAAACCCAAAGTGACAGCATGTCTTGCCATCCATGTCCCTCTGTGTCCTGTAGTGTACCAATGGGTCCTTGGGGAACCACAAGTGCCAGCATGCCCTGACACCCTGGTCCCACTGTATTCAGTAGTGCATCAACCCAAATTTTTTAATAAGCACACTCTTAGTTTTACCGTTAAATTTATTGAAAATTTTTAAAAAAAACAGTAATCTGTGTTCTTCATCCACTCTTGTAAGCTTTGTTATAGATCCAATCTTGTAAGCTGTAACCCCCCAAAATATTCAAGGGTCCGTGGCTGTCTCTGTAAAGAAAAAGGAAATAAATTATTCCAAGCATGTTAAAATAAACTTTTTATCTTGCAGCTTGTAAAAAGCCAAATAATCTTCTGGAATATGCTTGGTAAAATAAATAACCCGATTCTAACGGCGTACACTAGTTCCTGTTTGCACGAACTCCCGCCGCATAATGAAGAAATGACAGGCGCTAGGCCTACTTATAAGCCGGGTTTTCAGCTCTGACAGCGTAAGATTCAAACCAAAGTTGCAAAACTGAGAAAACCTATGTTATAGTCAGAGCTGGATCTGTTTTTTTCAGTTCTGGATCCAGTGCCATGCCTACTATCAGACAATGTGAGGACCCTAGCTCAGTTGACATTTTGGAAAGAAGAGACAGAGAGCGGGGATGTTCTATGGTCAATAGTTGTCACTGTGTAGACATCACAGTAGAGGTCCACAATCCATTTGCAATTTACTACAGGTAACTAGTAAATGAAAAAGCTTATTTTTTAAAAACAACAAAGAGGGCATCACCGTTAAATACAGAGGTTCCACAGTGATGTTGCTGGTTATGTAACAGAAGAAACAACTGAACAAACCTGGGAGACGGCTCTTGTTCTGTGCAAAAAAGTCTGTATGAGCATTTTTGTAATTTTAGAATTTGAGGGCAATATTATTGATGTGTCCAAACCCACTATTTGAACGGGGACTCAGTTGAGCTAGTATTGGTCCCTGCTAGTTTATGGTAGGCCCTATGGGGCCTTTGGTTAATGAACATTTATTAAAATGACCAGAGAGTGATATAGATAGTGACATTTACTTGTTTGTCCTCAGTGATAAAACTCAGAAAACATTTTATGTTGTAATTTTGCTGGCTTCAGTCCCAGTTCAGATCACAACATGTGACAAACAAAAGTATGAAACACCGCATTTCTCTATCCTTTTGTGTCTACAGCTTTACAATGAAGGTATTAGTGTATGTCATTTTTGCAAGGGATAAATATTCATGAAATTATTCTACCTTTGTGCAAACACATTAGCTTTCACAATTTCCCACTCCTCAGTTGGATGAACGTGATCAGCATAGTAAATATTAGACCTGCAGACTAGATTTGAAACTGGATATTTTACTATTTAAAGTATAATCCTCTTAATCCAACAAACACCACAGGGCAGCAAAATCTGGAACAAAAAATTGCTTTGCCACCAACAATAAGCAAAACCTGGTAGACAGCTTCTTTAAAGTTCTTCTCATCATACATATTTGTAAATAAAATCTCAGTAATAATAAGAAAAGCCACATCCTGATAGTGTACTCAAAAAGTAGACCATCAGCAGGGGCATCTTAAGAAATGTGGACCTCAGGGACCAGCTGGGCAGGGGGGCATTGGGGCATCTGCTCCCCGGGCTGGTCCAGTAGAGGGCTGCCTTGGGCTGGGTCACTGGGCTACCTGCATTTTTTCTCTTACGATGTTCCTAATAGGCTGCTGAGCCCACCAGGGTAAAATTGTCCAGTCAGCCCCTTGTGGACCTGTGTGCAAGATTAGTGTCCCCTCCTCCATACATGCATACCTTATAACAGTCACATGCTGGTAATTGTGCATATTTAGTAATGAAATAACCCTGGAAATATCCAATTTCAGAGCTGGATCACATTATAAATCTGTGTTGTGTGTTCTTATAAATATCTCACAGAGGGCTGGCGCCACCATTAGGGAGCTACAGGCAGCTGCCTAGGGTGCCGGCCTCAGGGAGCGGAAGTGTGGGTGAGAATAATATTAAACTAAATATGAAATACAATAAGTTAATGCAGGCATTGCGGAGAAGGAGGGTAGAAGAGAGATGCTTCAGAAAACGGAAGGGGAGAAGACAGCATGCTATTGAAAATGGGGGGGAGAGGATGCTACAGAAGAAGGGCGGAGTGAGGATGCTACACAATAAGGGGGGAGGGAGAGGGAATGCTACAGAATACGGGGAGAGAACAGCAGATACTACAGAAGAAGGTGGGAAGAAGGGAGAAGAGAGAATGCTACAGAAGAAGGTGGGAGAAGAGAGGATGCTACAGAAGAATGGGGGGAGGATGCTACAGAAGAAGGGGGGAGAAGAGATGATGCTACAGAATAAGGGGGAGAAAGACGATGCAACAGAAGAAGGGGGAGAAGAGAGAATGCTTCAGAAGAAGGGGGGAGAGGAGTGGATGCTACAAAAAAGGGGGGAAAAGAGGATGCTATAGAAGAAGAGGCGAGGAGAGAGGATGCTACAGAAGAAGGGGGAGAAAAGAGGATGCTACAGAAGAAAGTGGGGGAGAAGAGAGGATACTACAGAAGAAGGGGGAGAAAAGAGGATGCTAGATAAGAAAGGGGGGAGAAGAGAGGAAGCTACAGAAGAAGGGGGAAGAGTGGATGCTACAGAAGAAGGGTGGAGAAGAGAAGATGCTACAGAAGAAGTTGGGGAGAAGAGAAGATTCTACAGAAGAAGGGGGAGAAGAGAAGGGTCTACAGAAGAAGGGGGGAGAAGAAAGGATGCTGCAAAAGAAGGGGGGAGAAAAGAGGATGCTACAGAAGATGGGGGAGAAGAGAGGATGTTTCAGTAAACTGGGGGTCTAGAAGAGAGCATGCTACTGAAAACAGGGGGGTGAGCATGCTAGTAAAAATGGGGGGGAGAAGAGAGCATGCTATTTAAAACAAGGGTGGAGAACAGAGCATGCTACTGAAAATGGGGGGAGAAGAGAGGATGCTGCAGAAAACAGGGAGGGGGGAGAGGATGCTAGAAAAGATGGGGGTGAGAGGATGCTACAAAAGACGGGGGGAGAGAGGATGCTACAGAAAACATGGGTATGATGAAGCACCACTGTAACTCACCATGCTGGGGCTACCCTAATAGCCCCGGCGAATTCCCCACGCCAGCACAAATTCTTTTCAGAAAACAGTTTGGCAGGGAAGCATGTTTGAGAAAAGCAGGTGGATGGGGGGGCATTTTAAAGAAAAGCTGGTGGGCAAAAAGCTGACAAGGGCACTTAGGACAGTGGTATAAGGAAGAGATAAGCTGGTGGGCATGTGAGTAAAGCTGGTGTTATGCAGCTAGTATATGTGACAAAAGCTGATTGTCAAGGGGTGGCATATGAGAGATTAGCTAGTGGGCAGATGGGCATGTGTGATAAAGCCGAGGAAATGTTAGTGTGCAACAGGTGAGTGCTGTCAAGCTTTTTGTTTAGTTTTGGTCTGAAATCTAACATTTGGAGCCTCCCCTCTAGATATCCTGTTTGCTCCTGGGCAGCACTGACGCCTGGACAGCATTCTGCATCAGACATCAGTACATCTGGACATCAGTGCATCAAGACAGCAGCCTTACCAGCCAGCCAGAAGGAGGTAAGAGTTATTTTTCTTTTTTAGAAATGTCAAGTGTGTGAGGATCTGGGAAGTGAGATTTTTTGGGGGAGGAGGGGCAGAAAACTTAACAAACTTCCTGACATTCAAATATTACATTTGATTTCTATTCATAAATGAAAATTATATAATGTGCATTGCTTTGGAAAGGTGCATGTTTATAATCCCAGCATGAGCACCAGGAAAATCAGACCTGGCCACACCAGAAATAAAACTAGGGAGAAGGAAGGGGGTGCCTAAGGGTAAAAGCAGAGTAAAGGTGAAAGAGAATCAATAAGAATCGCAGCCAGACTAATTGGTCTTTTGGGATTATCCTGCCAACAGGTACACATGGCAATTCTATTAAAATATGGGATAATGTCTATGGGGCTTATATGTCCCCCCCCCCCCCCCTATATCATTCTCCCTATGCCTCTTAACTCTTTTCCCCCTGTTGTTTCTCTGCCTCCATTCTTCCTCTCCTGCTCTATCTCTCCTTGAGGTGATAAGGTGGCTACCGGTCAGTGGTAGGCTGGGAGTGCACTGCATGGTGGTGAGGTCACTGTGCGACTCGCTCGCATCCTAACAGTGACTTGGAGCCACCGCATTGCTGCACAAAACCAACAGGTCAAGGTGCTGTGAGCTAACTTGTAATGACTTTCCAATTGAGAATGTTGGTCTTTTATTACATTTGTAGAGAACATGGCTTGACTGTGCATGTGTTGTCCTCAGAAGAGCAGATCGGGGGTCATGGGTAGATGAATTGGAATTTCTGGGACCCCATCACCTCCAGGCCCTGTATTGACCTCGCCCTCTGAAGTGGCAGTAGTTATGTCATTCAATGCATTTATTTTAAAGGTACCATCGCACTCATCCCTGATACGTTTGCAGCCCATTATGACATCATGGAGCAAGAATCTCAAATTTCTTAGTGCTTCAAAGTAAAAGATTATAGGGATTCTAAAATGAATTCTAAAATAAGCCAAACATAGAGCAATCATTTTGGGCAATTCAAGCAAATTGTCTGTGTATGAGTTTAAAACTAATATCAATCCTGATCAAAATCCAAATGGGATTAATCTTCATCTGTATGCTGAAAACCAGTCAATGATCACAATCTTATGGGTATGCTGCCCCAGCAAGCAGAGGTCTAGTACAGTAAGTGTGTGTTCATGTAATTGCAAGTAAATTAGAGGCGGACACATCCACAGATATACCTGTCAGGAGACATTTCCCTTGTGGGTCACAATGCCTGCATTCAGATGATGATGACTTGTGCAGTGTAAAAAACATAATTGAATAAAGAAATAAAAAGTGTGCCCACTCCCCTAAAAGTGAACTAAGCATTTTCACTAATAGCCTGAGCTGGAAACCACTAATGCAGACAGACAAACAGTGTGGGTTCCCCATGCAAAAGATACAATGAGTACCAGGCTATGACAGACTGGGCTAATCACTCTAGGCCGGGCTAGTCAGGAAAATCTGCAGCATTGGGTCCCCCTTTTATAATGGGACACAGTCTGTTCTCCATGGTGCTGAATTCACCCCCAGGAGAAAACAGCACCGTGCAGAAAGCCCTGGAGCTTCTCCTAACACCACTGGATGTTAGGGAATTAATGTATATTATTACCCCTGCTGCAGGTTTCCCTGTTATACTGTAACCAACCCAACCTTTCATACCCTGACACAGGCTGTGGCTTTTGTGGGGGGAAACCTGAATTGTTTGAAACATGGGAGGTCACTGTGTGAAGTCTGTTGACATCATAGAGTGTAATTTTGATTACACTCTAGCTTTTGATTATTTTCATCTTAGAGAAGTCAGGATGTATAGAATTAGAAACAACTCTACACCTAGGTGTAAATTCCAGCTCCCCTACAAATGCAAGGAGATCTGAGGCATGTTTAAACTCATCAAAAAGCTGCTTGCTGTGATATACAATATGCTTTTATAAGAACTAATAAACATCAAATATTTTTTTTAGGAATTCACATTTGGGAAGATCTCTATACATACAATGACCATCACCTATGTCAAACTTAAATGCTAAACTCATAATGAAAATTATAGTAATCCAGTAACTTCTTGAATATTAGACCAAGTAATGTTATATTTCATATAAAATTGTCTGAAAAGGTATAACTAGTTTATTAAAGATAAAATTATATTTCTTTGATGTGTAAGAAAATATATTGCATGTAGAAGTTGCTTGTGATAACATGTCATAAAAGTGTCATTAGCATACACATACCCATTTGTAGTGACCTCATAAACAGGGGGGGCTGCAGGCAGGAAAAATGTGTTTAAAATATCCTAAAATGCTCTAAGAGATTGTAATATTCCTGAGGACAATCTGTATTTGAGAGCTGAATTGACATACATGAGAACCCAAAATAATGTATTCAAGATAATGCAGCCTATTGATTTACTATAAAACAGCAAAAACATTTTGGGCAGTCACCTTGATAACCTAACCAATGTTGATGAGAAGGCAGGCTATCTATTTACTAAAAAGAAGTGGCATCATTCAGAGACAAAGTAATATCACTGTTCCTTGGTGATGTAACTAGTTCCTCTTCATTTGCAACTAATAATCAATAGGAAATATAAAACTTATGTAAGTAAAATCCAGATTTCATAGTGTGTCATTGCTTTTATTAACACAGGGATAGCATATTCCAACTGGGAAAAATGGAAGTCCCTGAGGCATTTTGCCCTTGTTACACTTCGGTATTTTAGTATGGGGTAGAGGAGTATAAAGGAGCACATTCATGAAGAAAGCACAATTGCTATTGGAAGAGTTCAGGAATACAAGTAGTGAGTATCAGGAGAAGTTATTATCTCTTCAGCAGTGGAATATTCCTGCTCATCCTGCTTACAAAAATGTAATTACATCCTAAATTAGTGATAGATTTTGTTGCTATAGAACATTTTAAAATGTTGAGACATAATCATGAGAATCAGACTCTTTTTAGGAGGTGATCTCTTTCCTCTCCATGACTACCACCTTATCACCTACAAGCTCTCACCACGTTACCCCCCTCTCTCTGACTCTAACAAGCCTTCTAATACCCATAGAAATCTCAGTTCTATTCATTTCCTTCAACTGTTGCTCAATTTCTCTTTCCAATTTCTAACTTATCGTATCCTTACATGGCAGCACCACATCTTCACCAAATCCTAACAATAACCCTTCATCAAGTAGCTTCAGCTACTCTTTACTCTCATCGTTGACCACATTCTCAGCCAAGGAACACTAAAGAAATGCGCTGCCTCCAAAATCTTTCTTACAATGACAATGGCAAAAGTGTCATACTTCTAATGATTTCCTCACATATACTGCTATCTACAACTCCTATTGAAATGCTTTGGACTCTGACAAACAAATATATTTCCAATCTGTCATCTCTGCTCAGACTAACACCAAATGCCTCTTTAATACATTTAAATCAATGCTCAATATCTTGTTTCCTATTTCAAGGACAAAATTGGCAAGATCTGGTATGAAAAGATATCCATTTCCAGTAATCAGCTTTATTCTTTTTCTGCACTCTCTTTCACTTTATCTTCATTTTATACCACCAATGAAGAAGCTGTATTTACTCCTTCCACTCTGCAACTTGTCTACTTTACATCATACCCTCACAAATCAATCACTTTCTCCAGTGCTAAACCCAGGCTTATCTAAAACTGTTATCTCTCTCAATCCACTAGTATCTTTCCATCATTACTCAAGCATGCAAATATTACTACAAGGCTCTCTCCCAGTCTACTGCTCCCTATATCTCTAACCTCCTCACCATTCACACTCCTGTCTGATCCCTGCACTCTGCTAATGACCGTCGCCTCTCCTCCACTCTAGTTACCACTTCCCACTCCAGAATCCAAGACTTCGCCTGAGCTGCACCCCTGCACTGGAATGACCTCCCTCGTTCCATCCGTCTCGCTCCCAATCTGTGCTCCTTGAAACGAGCACTTAAAACTCACCTGTTCCTCAAAGCTTATCAACCATCCACTTAACCCCTCATCTACACTGCTCGGCACTCCCTTTCTCCCCTGGCCCCTTTTTCTCTCCCCTGGCATCACCAGCTCCCTCTCGTGCCTGATTTTTCCATCCTCCCTTAGGATGTAAGCTCGTATGAGCAGGGCCCGTCTTTCCTCGTTTCTCCATACCTGTTCTTCTGCTCTGTCCTTACTCCATAGGTCTGTCCCGGAGTTACTGAAGCATTGGTACTTTGTGTTTATTGTTCTGTACTGTTTAACCCTGTATGGTCTACTGTTTGTACTATGTACGGCGCTGCGGAAACCTTGTGGCGCCCAACAAATAAATGATAATAATAATAATACTATTCTTAAAAAAAAAGTCCTAGCCCAAACTCCCTGTCAGATTTCCATCCAATCTCTCAACTCCCATGTTCCTTCAAGCTTCTTAAGAGGCTACATTCACCTCACATGCCTCATACAAGCTAGTCGACACTATCCAATTAGACTTTCATTCCGAACACTCCACAGAGGCTGCACTGATTAAGATGGTTAATTGTTTGAGCTAATTGGTTCTCATCCTTATCAAATCATTCTTTCAGTGTTCATTTTTCTGGATCCATCATCTCTTCATTTCCTCGCTCATACATACAATTGGAATACCATAAGGCTTGATCCTAAGCCTTCTGCTGTTCAATATCTCTACTACTTATCCTGGAAAACTAGAATTCTCCCTAAAATTCACTGTTATATCTGTGCAGATGGCACAAAAATGTATCTATCATCTTCGGATCACTCACCATCTTTTTTGGCTCGCATTACTGAATGTCTTTCTGCCATTTCATCGTGGATGTCTTTTCGCCACTGTGACAAAATTAATTTGATAACACCTCAACCATCCTGTCACTCGTTTCTCACAAAATGTGAATTATAAATAGCATGTACTTTTTATAGCCCTTGTTTTTGTTCCCCAGCTGAACAGAGTACAACTGCAGAGTCTAATTAAATGTGGATAAATGAACGTTGTAGCCATGCCTAGATAAGAGACTTCTTCATTCCATGTTACCCATTGTAAAAACATGTTGGTTGTTAATTCAGTGATGCTGTTATGCATTGTTCTCAAATTGAAGCCAGGTGGGTTATGGGCAAGGATCAGGTGGTGTCCAGGATAAAAGTGAGGGAGCTGGAGCTGCATTCATTCTCCCCCCTTTTTTCTCTACAGGAAGCATTGAACAGCTGGGGACCCTGTGTCATCACAAAGTAGTGTAAGGGGTTAATTTTAGGTGGGGCTGACTGCTATGCTATCTTTGGAGGTGGGGGGGGCAATTAGTATCCATTGTTCTCCATAGGACTAGTGCAGATATTTTGTCTGCATCCCAGCAGGGAGCTTTTGTGGAAGCACTGCTCATCTCCACTGCCCCCTGCAACCCCTGATCCAGCATGCACCAATGTTTGAAGAAATAGAGAGCCAGGAGGGGAAAACACTGTGGAAATTTAACCCTAAATATAAGGAGCCACTACAGGAAGGGAGATGATGTTCATTCTGTCGATTGATTTCTGGAAGGTGCCAGGTCTGGTGTTGAGTTGTAGTTCTCTACCAGAGACTACATATGCAGCTGAAAGAGATCCATGGACTTTGGATTCTGCAATTCAGGACAGCCAGGTAACTATAACTTCTTAATCTAGTGGTGTAAGGGACAGATAATGTGGTGAATCTGTCTGGCATTTATTTACTCTGTGTATATAATATTCTAGTGTTTTTATTACAATAAATGTATTGTTTTACTTTCTAACTGCATGTGCCTGAGTGACTATACAAGCCTTAGAAGGTACTTGGTAAGCTTCCCTGGCATAGTAAGGAACCCCTGGGTGGCCAGCCAGCATGAAGTTGGTAGAATTGAGCCAGAAAACTTGGTATCTTCACAGCCACCTCAAGCTCAATCTTTAAAAATCTGACCTGGAACATCAGAGGCCTTGCCATCGAAGGGACAGAAATTCTGTTGCTCAATGAGATCCTTCCTGTTCTGCAGTACACGACCCAAATGTGGACAGCATTGCAAAGCAATCACAATGACAGTGTTTTATTTCATCTGAGGTCCAAAATGGACAGAGTAAAACAGACAGTTATGAACAAGAGCACTTCAAAAGGTGGGAAAGGGATACCCGATATCTCCACCATGCTGTGAGCCTTCTTTGTTTAAAACTGTATCTGCAGAACTATTTCTGAAAAGTACAACAGCTCTGCGGGCAACTCTAAGTCTCGTCTTTTCCTTCTGCCTCTTTGCAGAGGCATTGGCTAGGACAAATGGGACAGCTCATTCCCTTACTGGGACACTCCCTGGTTTCACTTGCACATGCAAAATTTGTAAGGGACCATTGTGTTTAGTAGCTGCAGTTTCACATATTCTCAAGAATCATTTGCCGGGACCTCACAATCGCATATTCAATAATTTTGAGAATATAAAATCTTTTGTGCTGGAAAATATTACAAACCATGAAAAGACTTTGAAGCCCAATTGTCCATGAGACCTAGTAAATTGCTTCCTTATCTACATGAAGAAGGTAATTAGAAAATCCACACACAATTGAAATTCTAAATTAATATTTATTTTTTATTTCTGCTGTTTTAATTATCCATTATAACTATAAATACATTTGGCTGTTCAAGAAAAAGGGAATCTAATGTGCAACTTCAACAATGAAACTCTTGTAATGACTACAATGAACTTATTCTTTGGGGGGACAGAAACCGGCAACACCTCACTGAGATATGGTATCATTATCATGATGAAATATCCAGATGTTACAGGTATGGCAGCCTCAAATATCATCTTTTGTATAAATAGTAAATTCATAGAAATTATAGAGCATTGTTAATATAGCCATAGGATTAGTTACAGGTATGCCACCAATAGTATTCAGCAGTAGGAATGACTATGTAGATCAAGTGCTGCCATATAGGATACAGCCTGCTGGGGCAATTAAAAAAAACAATAAATGAAAAAAAAAGTTTCAGGATGTGGGGGCAAATCCTCCAGATATGGATTACTGCCTAGCAACTTTTCAACCCACATAAACCACAGTTTAATTGTCATTTTATTGACTGACCTACCATTTTTTTAGTTTCTATTCATTTTATTGGAAAGTAGCTGTTGTGGAGTTGACAAGAAAACATATCTCCAATTGTTTTCTATATGTTTTGTTCCCAGTAGTCCATCTAACACCATGTCAGCTTTGAGGTGCATTTCTAATCAATCTGAATATCTGAAAGACCAAAAAAGCCTCTTCCTTCACACAATAAAGATTTATATATTTGCATATATACTGTAGCTGTTGTTGTGAAACAAGGGGTAAATCCTGACTGACCCTTGATGAATTTAGTTTCCCACTAAGCCTTTGGTAGGAATATTTTGTATCCTTTGATCCCCAGGTATCCATCATAGACAAGGAAAGATGGGCACAAGTATGTTTAATAAGGTTAAGCACTCCCCAATATCCCCTCTCCTATTGGTAGCTGGCGACAGGATATCAATAATGTATACAATGTAATGTTATATATTAGTGTTTAGTGATGCAATGTATATGCACACTAAAATAGCAAAATAGCTGTAGACAATTCTATTACAAGAACTGATTTAACGGCATTTCTTTTCCAGGGTGCGCACAGCATCCTCTCTTGC
This sequence comes from Mixophyes fleayi, assembly GCF_038048845.1. Lineage (NCBI taxonomy): Eukaryota > Metazoa > Chordata > Amphibia > Anura > Limnodynastidae > Mixophyes > Mixophyes fleayi. The sequence continues at coordinate 24,536,656 of NC_134410.1, forward strand.
CCCTAAAGGTCCAAGGACTATGCACGCAGATGGCCAACTAGCTATTATTTAAAAGGACCAAGACAAGATATGATGTCTGCAGCTTCACCTTTAAATTGCCTAATTTATATCTGTTTATCTAAAGAGAAGTAATAATGTTGGCATAATATATGGTCGCTTCTTGGGAACACCACCAACCTGCGCAACCTTCTTTGGCAAAAGGAAGCCAATGGAAGCTATTGGTCCACATTTTCACTTTCCCCCACCACAATACAACTAAAAGATGGGGCCAACTATCAGGGCCACCATTGGCCGTCCTCGCTCATTACCCCTGGCAATGTTATATAGTGGGCTGCATGCTAAAATGGGCAGATAAATGGCACTTCTTACATCATATGTATTTTCTGCATCTAATGAGTTACATCTTATTATACAGTCATCACTGAACATTTTGACAGCTCATAGTGTAGTTTAAAGTAATTAATAGCCCCAGGACAGTCATTATGGTATTATGGTGATAGACATAACGTAAACACACTTATAATGAAGTATACGAGACATACACAGCCTAGGGTGAATTGGCTGCAGTATAAAGAAAATGATCAGGGAGGAAAATAAACCTGTTTCCATGTGACTATTACACAATGGGCTTCATGTAGAGTTGAAAGCAAACGTGACCTGAACATTGCATAAAATCGCTCACATGAATAAATCTATGTACACAAGCATATGCCAGACTTATGTCAGGTGTAACATGCATGTATTCTTATGCACCATAATAGTGTAGAGAAAGCGTAGAGAGAAAGTAGGGATAGCATAGAGATGTGACTAGACAGCGTTAGTAGTAAATGCAGAATTTGCATCACCCTATTTGTACACAATATAAAGCTCTAATGAAGTGTCTTATATACAAGAAAAGAACTCTGACAACATACATACATTACACAACCATATTTGTCTCCAATGAGATCTTATATAGTTCAATTCTAATGTGTTGAGGTACAGGGGGTAACCTGCACTTTACTCCTTTAGGCAGATAGTCCTTACATACCATCAAAAGGGAGCGCATATAGTCACATGACTTTTCAATGACACCTTATGCCCGTTAGTGAACTTTTATGTCCATAATCAAAACCAGTGCCGCTTTTTTGCTACAATTGACTTACTGCTCTCTCAAGTGTGTTGAAGGGAGGTGATTGTGATAGATGATTTTAATGTGGTTGTCTATGGGACAATCGATCGGTCGGCCTCTCCTGCCCCTTCCACCAGCTGCTCTGAGTTCTACAAATCTAAAGCACTGGCATCCCTTTTCAAACATTACCATCTTTTCGACTCCTGCAGGATCAGCTAACCCACCTCTAGAAAATTCACGTTTTATTCCTCGGTTCGTAATACATATTCTAGAAGAGATATGATTCTCCTTAGCCAAGAGTGAACACTTAAGCTCCAATCGACCCAAATTCATGCAATGGTATCGTCAGACCATTCCCCAATTTTTGTGGACCTGTACGATAGAGCCTCCCACCCCCACCCCCCACATGTAGTCCTAATGAATCCCTCCTTCATCATTTCCATTTCACCTAGCAACTACAGAATCTTTTAACAGATGTCTTTTCTTCTTAATGATCTCCCCGATATCTCCCATACAACTCTATGGGAAGCCCATAAGTCGGTTCTGCAGGGCATTTTATCAGCATGGCCTCATAGCACAAGAAGATATACGCCTCAAAGCGCTTATCTCTGGTCATTCAACTTCAAGACCTGGAGCGCTAAAATAAGTTATCTCCTGAATTAACTACCTTAGCTAAACTCATTAAGATTAGGTCTGATTTGAATCTCCGTCTTTTCGAATCCACTGCCAAGGCTCTGAAACGGCTGAAGCAGATGTTTTATGAGAAAGGAGATAAGGCGGATAAAATCTTTGCTCTGAAATTACTTTGGGTACCCTTACCTTTAGCCCAGATGTGATCGTCCGAGAATTCCCGCTCGTTTTATTCTAAGCCGTACAATTTGGATAGTCATATGCCAGGCCATGGCCCATCAGAGGATGCCATAGTCAACTTTATTAAGTGTGCCAAACTTCCTATGCTCCCCCATTCAGCTGCCCAACAGCTATTAAGGACATGTCTATAGATAAAATTTCTGAAGTTGTTAAAGCTCACAAGACCTCTAAAGCCCCTGGTCCTGACGGTTTCTCTTCATCCTATTACAAAAAAATATCCCATATTCTGGTTCCCCACCTCCACTCCATGTTTAATGCTGTTCTACAAAGTACTACTCTTTCCCTAAGACCAAATTGGAGGCCCGCATTGTGCTCATTCATAAGGAAAGACCCTTGTGATTTTGCTAGCAACAGGCCCATTTCTCTCCTCAATTTGGACATTAAGCTTTTTGCTAAAATACTAGCCACATGATTGAACAAAGTTATCCCGGACCTGGTCCACTGTGACCAGGTGACAGTCATCCCAGGTCGCCATGCCTGGCACAATACCCGTAGGGCGATAGATAGTATCAAGATCATAAACTGCAGACGCTCTACAGCGATAATGCTGCCACTAAATGCCTAAAACTGATTTCACTGGATTTAATGGAAATTTATGTTTCATGCTTCGAAGACTTATGGCGTTTAAACGGAATTCCTAACGGACATTGATGTTCTGTATATATCCCCTTCAGCTATGGTTCTAATCAATGGCTTCCTCTCTGATTCAATTTCTCTCTATAATGGGAACAGACAGCGTTGCTCTCTCTCCCCCCTGGTTTTCGCCCTTACTATGAGCCTTTGGCTGCGATGATTAGACAGAATAATGCTGTACTTGAACTGAGGGTGGGCCCTGGAAATTTAAAATCTCCCTATTCGCGGATGATATCATTTTGTCCCTTACGCACTGTCTGACTTCTTTGCCATTCCTCTATCAGCTTATGGAAGAATACGGTATCCTCTTGGGTTATACAATCAACTTTTCTGCATCTGAGGCCATGCCGCTACATATTTCCTCCCCACTCAAGACCCGTCTCCAATCATCTTTTGCTCTAAAGTGGGAAAAACATTAGGTAAAATAGTGTGGGATAGTCATTACTTCTCTTTATGACCGGTTGTATCAAGAGAACTTCCCCTGACTCCTCTCCAGAATTAAACAGGATCTTCTCATCTGGAAGGGATATATTATCTAGCAGATGAGAAGGATCATTGCTATTTACATGAATCTGATTGCTAAACGCCTCTATTTGTTCCAGACTCTTCCTGTTAAGGTGCCAGTTCAATATTTAAGGAATTACAATTCTTTCTGAAATTAATTTGGAACGATAAAACTCCCAGAATCTCCATAGCTATTCTTAAGAAACCTAGAATCCAGGGTGGTCAGGGAATTCTGGAGGTCAATATTTATTACTTTGCATCTTTGCTGCCCCCCTATCATACTATCGCTTGGATGAACTTGAAAACCCATTTTACTGGAGTTCACTTCATGGCATATTATCTCCCCTCCCTTAGACTTTGATTATCTATCTGGGTCTTTTATAGGTGCTGATTCAAATTGTCCTCCCATATATCCCTGCTGATCCCGCTATAGAACAATCCTGATTTATCTCCTGGGAAGTCATCTCCTCACTTCAAACAGTGGATTCATGTGGAGATCAGGGTGGTCCATGACCTACGCATTAATAATACTTGGACCTCCATGTCAGATAAAGAACAGAAATATCCACCTTTCCATCCCCTGTTTTTTAATTCTTCCAAGTTCGTAATTTTCTCATGTCCCTTCACCC